>NC_060147.1:88957826-89570326 GCF_021461385.2 Schistocerca piceifrons
CCTAAGGACATCACACACATCCATGCCCGAGGCAGGATTAGAACCTGCGACCTAGCAGTAGTGCGGTTCCAGACTGCGCCTAATAAGATTATCATATTCCTGTACATAACCATGAAGATAAATGTATAGACACTTTGTCAAGTATCAGAGATATGTGAGAATAATATTAACGTACCAAGACGAAAGGAACTTCAGATTGTCAATTGTAAACAGCATCCAGAATCAAGTAAAGTAAGGTTTATGATTGTTATTATTTTAATAAATGTGTGTGAAAATTAATCAAGTTCTGTTTAAAGTTGGTCACCATCAATCTGCTACTCTAAGCGTGAAAGTGGCAATTCTATCGTCTGACCTAACGGCAGAAGATAAACACGCCACGATAAGACCACGAGACATATTGCTGACACTCGCCTACTTCGTTAGAGCGACAAGTCAACCGCTCAGCCACAGCTGCCTGCGAAATTAGGTTATGTTTAGTCAAAAGTTAGCATACAAGTTTAATTTGAATAACAGTTTGGCGGTACCGTGTTTGGTAAAAATGTAGATTTTTTTTTTATAGCATGGGACTAAATTTTATACACACACACACACACACACACACACACACACACACATATATATATATATATATATATATATATGGTGGGAAGCTTAGAATTACTGTACACAACTATAGTTCTTCTATGGGTTTCAATTGGAGGCACGTTTACTGCGGTTAGGTACTCGATTATAGCACGTTGTTTGTCACGCAGCGACATAGTTACGTCACACACAACCATTTTTTGACTCAACAGTTCAGAGCCCTGTACCGGAAGATGGTAGCAACATAAGTCAGCAAAGCGGGAAGGTCGTCCGAATAATATGCATATCGTGTAATACAACAACCTATATTGAGAACGGAATGAAAACTTCGGAGATATTTATTAGCAGAACACTCTCGAGCAGTGTGGACAGCAAGGGTCCAAATACACTTCACACCTCAAATTACAATACTGGCCATTAAAATTGGTACAGGACGAAGTGCTACAGACGCGAAGTTTAACCGACAGGAAGAAGATGCTGTGATATGCAAATGATTAGCTTTTCAGAGCATTCACACATGGCTGGCGCCGGTAGCGACACATACAACGTGCTGACACGAGGAAAGTTTCCAATCGATTTCTAATACACAAACAGCAGTTGACCGGCGTTGCCTGGTGAAACGTTGTTAAAGATCGGACTGTAGCCTATCGCGATTGCGATTTATCGGATCGCGACGTTCCTGCTCGCGTTGGTCGAGATCCAATGACTGTTAGCTGAATATGGATTCGGTGGGTTCAGGAGGATAATACGAAACGCCGTGCTGGATCCCAACGCCCTCGTATCACTAGCAGTCGACACGACAGGCATCTTATCTGCATGGCTGTAACGGATCGTACAGCCACGTCTCGATCCCTGAGTCAACAGATGGGGGACGTGTGCAGGACAACAACCATCTGCACGAACAATTCGACGACGTTTGCAGCAGCATGGACTATTGGCTCGGAGAACATGGCTTCGGTTACTCCTGACGCTGCATCATAGACAGGAGAGCCGGCGATGGTGTGCTCGACGACGAACCTGGGTGCACGAAAGGCAAAGCGTCATTTTTTCGGATGAATCCACGTTCTGTTTACAGCATCATGATGGTTGCATCCGTGTTTGGCGACATCGCGGTGAACGCACATTGGAAGTGTGTGTTCGTCATCGCCATACTGGTGTATCACAGGGCATGCTGGTATGGGATGCCATTGGATACACGTCTCGGTCACCTCTTGTTCGCATTGATGGCACTTTGAACAGTGGACGTTACATTTCAGATGTGTTACGACCCGTGGCTCTACCCTTCATTCGATCTCTGCGAAACCCTACATTTCAGCAGGATAATGCACGACCGCATGTTGCAGGTCCTGCACGGGACTTTCTGGATACAGAAAATGTTCGACTGCTACCCTGGCCAGCACATTCTCCAGATCTCTCACCAATTGAAAACGTCTGGTCAATGGTAGCCGAGCAACTGGCTCGTCACAGTATGCCAGTCACTACTCTTTATGGACCATGGCATCGTGTGAAGGTGCATGAGCAGCTGCACCTGTGCACGCCATCCAAGTTGGGTTTTACTCAATGCCGGGGGTATCAAAGCCGTTATTACGGGCAGAGGTGGTTGTTCAGGGTACAGATTTCTCAGGATCTATGCACCCACATTGCGTGAAAATGTAATCACATGTCAGTTTTAGTATGCTATAGTTGTGCAATGAATACCTGTTTATCATCTGCATTTCTTCTTGGTGTAGCAGTTTTAATGGCCAGTAGTGTACATAGTTACGTCACACACAACCATTTTATGACGCAACAGTTCTGAGCCCTGTACCGGGAGAGGGTAGCAACATACGTCAGCAAAGCGGGAAGGTCGTCCGAATAATATGCATGACGTGTAATACCACAACCTGTATTGAGAACGGAATAAAAACTTCGGAGGTATAAGTTAGCAGAGCGCCCTCGTACAGTTTGAACAGCAAGGGCCCAAATACACTTGAGACCTCATATTAATTGTGCAACTGTGGATGACGCTCCATGCAAAGTAACAAGCTGTGTGGCATTAGTCCCAGATCCCCCAATGTGGCTGCGAGTTACAGCAGATGAATACGCAGCGAAACAGGTAAGCAATCAAATCAGACACCCCTGTGCCCGCAATGTCATACAGTCAGGTGAGAAAAGTCATGGCGCAGCGATATGCACATATACAGGTGGCGGTAGTATCGCGTACACAAGGTAGAAAAGGGCAGTGAGTTGGCGGAGCTGTCATTTGCTCTCAGGTGCATCGTGTGAAGAGGTGTCCTTCGGCTCACGAAGGGAATTAAGGATGTTTTAACGCGGAATGGTACTTGGAGCTAGACGTATGGGACATTCCATTTCGGGAAACTGTACTGAATTCAATTTTTTGAGATGCACAGCATCAAGAGTGTGTCGAGAATACCAAGTATCAGGCATTATCTCTCATCACGAAAAACGCAGTGGCCGACGGCCTTAACGTAACGACCCAGAGCAGCGGCGTTTGTCATTGCTAACAGACCAGCAACACATCGGGAATGTGGGACGTACGACGAACGTATCCGTTAGGACACTAAGGCGAAATCTGAAGTTAATGGGCTATAGCAGCAGCCGACAAAGGCGACTGCCTTTGCTAACAGCACGACATCGCCTTGAGCGCCTCTCCTGAGCTTGTGACCATATCGGTTCGACTCTAGAAGACTGGAAAACTGTGGCCTGGTGGCTCTGAGCACTATGGGACTTAACTGCTAAGGCCATCAGTCCCTAAGCTTACACACTACTTAACCTAAATTATGCTAAGGACAAACACACACCCATGCCCGAGGGAAGACTCGAACCTCCGTTGGGATCAACCGCACAGTCCATGACTGCAGCGCCTTTGACCTTCGACTAATCCCGCGCGGTGGGACTTAACATCTGAGGTCATCAGTCCCCTAGAACTCAGAACTACTTAAATCTAACTAATTTAAGGACATCGCACACATCCATGCCCGAGGAAGGATTCGAACCTGCGACCGCAGCGATCGCGCGGTTCCAGACTGTAGCGACTAGAACCGCATGTCCACAGCGGCCGGTTGGCCTGGACAGATGAGCTGCTTGTTCAGATGGTAAGACCTGATGGTAGAGTTCCAGTGTGGCGCAGATTCCGAGAAGCCATGGGTCCAGGTTGTCAACAAGGCACTGTGCATGACGGTGGTGGCTCCATAATGGTGTGGGCTGGGTCCTCCGGTCCAGCTGAACCCATCATTGATTGGAAACTGTTGTGTTCCACTGCGTGGAGGCCGTTTGTAGAGACTCCTCGAATACATATTCCCAACCAAGGGTGGAATTTTTATGGACGACAATGCGCCTTGTCAGAACATTCTAGATAATTCAAGCGAATTATTTGGTCATCCAGATTGTCCGACATGTATCCCAGCAAACATTTCTGAGACATAAAGAGAGATCTTCGTTGATCCATTATGGAGCATGAGACAACGGCTAGCGTGTATGTCCTGATGCAATAATTTACCAACAGCCGTGTGTGTTGTAGAAATTTATTTTATGAACTTCTTATGTGCTACCAGTTTTGGCAGTACATTGATGCCATCTTCAGGCCCCTGTACAATGAGTACTATTATAAAAAATATAGAACATCGTTAACAATTGACTGGTATCATGTTAACTATGTAAGTGGCTCAAAAAGACATATTGTATACTATTAAAACTATATGTAACATTAGGGCAAATATGCTTCTGCCTATGTCATGCTGTTGTTAATAGTTTTCACTGTTTTATTCGAATATAGCGTAATAGATGAACATATGTATACGCTATTATTCATAAATCCGTAGCACATAGTTGTAATAGGCCATGTAACACAACAATCAAATGTACTGTATACAATCATATGTCTAGTGGAAGAAAATATTCGTTATTGTTTGATTTTAGCTAGTCAAATATTATGACCAGGTTTTAGGTACCGTGAGATTTTGATCCATACAGACAGTTCCCGACTCATTAAGGTCATTAGACAGAATATGATGACACTGGATGATGTACTTAAGACTCTGATAGTCATCTTATACGTTACTATACCCGGCCTTAATGCAACCTTCAGAATGATTTGACATGGTTATAGGTGGTACCCTAAGTCTTAGGGATGATATACATTTCAATTTGAGGTTTATGATTCCACTTACAGGCAGCCTCCTATATTTTTCTTTTTCTTCTTCGCCTTTTTATTCGTTTCATTCCACTTAGTATAATCCTACATAATTGTATAGGACGTATATGTAGGGAGAGGTGGTTGTTCTGGGTACCGATTTCTCAGGATCTATGCACCCAAATTGCGTGAAAATGTGATCACATGTCAGTTCTAGTATAATGTATTTGTCCAATTAAATACCGGTTTATCACCTGCATTTCTTCTTGGTGTAGCAATTTTAATGGCCAATAGTGTATCTCTCAGGAGGACATCCAACAATTCTATCAATCAGTGCTAAGGCGAATAAGCATAAAGCCCAGAGGTGGACTAACGTGCTGTTCACTTACTCAACTTGTGAAGTTCGCTCTCTTGAATCAATCATAATTTTTTCGAAACTGCAATCATTTGTTTGTCTGTACACATGTACATCATACTCTACCGATTTCTGTCCCATTCGGATAATTCCTTCGTCTTCTGTGTTTTTATTTATTTATTTTTTATTTTTTATTTTTTTGTCGCAGGGTGTATTTCATGACGATTAGCAAATATTAATATCGTATTCAAAACATTTTATTATTATTGTTCGCATTTGGGTCCTACTTGAGCGCGCAATGTATAACAAGGATCATTTTCAGAGTCTTATTTCAATATTTCCTTGTGGACGTACAACTTTCATTCAGGCTGAATGTTTATTATCAAGGTAACATCGTGCTGCAGCGTGACACATTCATCCATCGGAGCTTTCCATTTTTCGTCGATTTCTGCATGGATATCAATTTGTGATTAATTTGTACAGCTACTTCGTGATGGGTCTTTTTTTTTTAGAGTGTAATTCTCAGAATTCTCGTACAACATAATCAATTTAGGATTGTCATTACATAAACACAGCATAAAAGTTAGCGAAGCAGCAAATAACATTGCTAGTCATATCATCAACAATAATGTTTTGCTACTATCAACTTATTCTCATTTCAGATGAGCTGATTTGTATACAAACCAAAATGTAAACAATTTCTGAACTCGCGCCAAAATATTATAAAACACCTAATGACAATGTAATAAATGGTAAATGTACAATGTACAAAAAATCAGTTTAAAATTTAGGAGGCAGCCATCAGTACTACGCTTTATGAAAGATTGTCAAACACAATATGTTTATGGCACTCATTTATACAGTGATTAATAAAATGTTATATGAGATTATCGCATCTGAATTTAAAAAAGTACATCTACATCTACATACTCCGCAAGCCACCTCACGGTGCGTGGCAGGGGGTACTTTGGGTACCTCTATCGGTTCTCCTTTCTATTCCAGTCTGGTACTGTATGTGGAAAGAAAGATTGTCGGTATGCTTCTGTGTGGGCTCTAATCTCTCCGATTTTATCCCGATGGTCTCTTCGCGAGATATACGTAGGAGGGAGCAATATACAGCTTGAATCCTCGGTGATATACTACAGTATCATCCTCAAAAAGCCTCAGTGAACTTCCGATGTTTTCCACAAGGTCATTTATGTATATTGTGAATAGCAACGGTCCTACGACACTCCCCTGCGGCACACCGGAAATCACTCTTACTTCAGAAGACTTCTCTCCATTGAGAATGACATGCTGCGTTCTGTTATCTAGGATCTCTTCAATCCAATCACACAATTGGTCTGATAGACCATATGCTCGTACTTTGTTCATTAAACGAATGTGGGGAACTGTATCGAACGCCTTGGCAGTAGTGGAGTGCTGAATATACATTTACTGGAGTGACAAAAGTTGTAGGTATCACATAATATCGAGTCGGTCCTCCTTTTTCCGCCGTAGTGCAGCCGCTCAACATGGTGTGGACTCAACAACTTGTTAGAAGTCCTCTGCGGAAGTATTGAGTCATACTGCCTCTATAGCCGTCCATAATTGCGAAAGTATTGCCTGTGCAGGTTTTTGTGCCGAACTGATCTCTCTCTATTTCTTGATGCAATAATTTCCCAACAGCCGTATGTATTGTAGAAATTTATTTTATGAACTTCTCATGTGCTACCAGCTTCGGCGTTACGTTGATGCCATCTTTAGGCTCGTGTACAGTAAGTAGAACAAATGTACTATTATAAAAACTGTAGAACATACGTTAACAGTTCACAGGTATCGTGTTAACAATGCAAGTGGCTCAAAAAGACACATTGCATATCAGTAGAACTATATGTAACATTAGGACAAATGTGCTTCTGCCTATGTAATGCTGTTGTTAATAGTTTTCACTGATTTACTCGAATATAACATAATAGATGAACATATGTATACGCTATTAGTCATAAATCAGTACCACACCATTGTAATAGGCCATTCAACACAACAGTCAAATATACTGCATACAATCATATGTCCAGTGGAACAATATTGTTTAAATAATTAACTAACATAAATAAATTAAAATACAAGAAAATGTGCCATAACCATGTCAGAATACATAAGTTCCGTATGTGTAGCCTAGGTCGTGTTATGTGTGGTTCGACAAATAGCTGTCGCAATATTAACGATAAAAAGCATAAAAGAGTTTGTCTTAAAACCCAACTGCATTCACGAACTAAACCAATGCAATCATAGTATAAAAATCATCAAACACCTGGCCCCGTAGGCATTTCATTAGAACCCCTATGTAAGACCACACCGCTGTGCTGAGTGGATTAATGCAACGACAGTAGCTGCCTCATATAGTCATAGTTACAAAGAAGATACTCGATCTCTGTACATCAAAAATGTCTCTCTCCCTACATATACGTCCTATACAATAATAGAGGATTATACCAATTGGAATGGAACGAATAAAAAGGAGAAGAAGAAAAAGAAAAATATAGGAGGCTGCCTGTAAGTACGATCATAAACCTCAAATTGAAATGTATATCATCCCTAAGACTTAGGGTACCACCTATAACATAACCATGTCAAATCATTCTGAAGGTTGCATTAAGGCCGGGTATAGTAACGTATAAGATGGCGTGTACAGGAACAGCTGCCCATGCAGCTTCAACACAATACCACAGTTCATCAAGAGTAGTGACTGGCGTATTGTGACGACCCAGTTGCTCGGCCACAGTGGCCGGCAGGAGACCGTAAAGAGCAACGAAGGACCATCTGCGCGGAACTACTTACACATTGCGAGGACGATCATGACAGTTTTTTTGTCGAACACCGTCACAGGCAACGAAACATTGGTTTATCTCTTCGATCCAGAAACAAAACGACAAAGCACTTCACCTTCGAAGAAACAGTTCAAGGTCGCAGCCTCAGACGGGAAAGACATGGCGACAGTATTCTGTTACTCCGAGGAGGTGTTCTGTTTTGATGTTCTCCCTCACGGTGCAAAGATCAACTCTCAAGCGTATTGCGCTAGCATCAGGAAACTTAAGAAACGACTTCAGTGTGTATGTCGACACAAAAATGCAAATGAACTTCTCCTTCTCCATGACAGTCCAAGACCTAACACAAGTCTGCGTACTCGAGAGTAGCTCACAAAATTTCATTGGACTATTCTCTGTCATTCACCCTACAGCCCAGATATACACTCATGCTCATAAATTAAGGATAATGCTCACGGATGGTGAAACAACACTCTGGTGGGCGGTTTGCGGGTTTAAATCACCTCGCGTTATGACCATGCGGTGCATTTGACCTGCGGTCGTCGCACGGTGGCGCTGGCAGCAGTCCACATACGCAGAGGTGTGTTGGTGCGTGTCAGAGTACGGTGCAGCGAGTAAGTGTGCAGACGTTTTCAGGCGTGCTAATGGTGACTGTGTGTTGAAAATGGCTCAAAGAACACATATTGATGACGTTATAACGGGTAGAATACTAGGGCGACTGGAGGCTGGTCAAACACAGCAGGTCGTAGCACGGGCCCTCTGTGTGCGAAAAAGTGAGATCTCAAGATTATGGCTACGATTCCAGGAAACGCGTCCAGGCGCTACAGTATAGGACGTCCACAGTGTAAAACACCACAAGAAGTCGATATCTCACCATCAGTGCCCGCAGACGACCACGAAGTACTGCAGATTGCCTTGCTCGGTAGCTTACCGCAGCCACTGGAACAGTTGTATCCAGACACGCAGTCTACAGACGACTGAACAGACATGGTTTATTCGCCTGGAGACCTGCAAGGTGCATTCCACTGACCCCTGGTCACAGGAGATCCCGTAAAGCCTGGCATCAAGAACACAGTACACGGTCATTGGAACAGTGGTCCCAGGTTATGTTCATAGACGAGTCCAGGCGTAGTATGAACAGTGATTCTTGCCGGGTTTTCAACTGGCGTGAACCAGGAACCAGATACCAACCCCTTAATGTCCTTGAAAGGGACCTGTATGGAGGTCGTGGTTTGATGGTATGGGGTGGGATTATGACTGGTGCACCTACACCCCTGCATGTCTTTGACATAGGAACTGTAACACGTCAGGTGTATTGGGATGTCATTTTGCACCAGTATGTCCGCCTCTTCAGGGATACAGTGGGTCCCACCTTCCTCCGGCCCCACAGAGCAGCCATCGTGGAGGAGTACCTTGAAACAGACGATATCAGGCAAATGGAGTGGCCTGCCTGCTCTCCAGACCTAAACCCCATCGAGCACGTCTGGTATGCTCTCGGTCGATGTATCGCTGCACGTCTTCAAACCCCTACGACACTTCTGGAGCTCCGACAGGCACTGGTGCAAGAATGGGATGATATACCCCAGCAGCTGCTCGACCACCTGATCCAGAGTATGCCAACCCGTTATGTGGCCTGTGTACGTGTGCATGGTGATCATACCCCATATTGACGTCGCGGTACATGCGCAGGAAACAATGGTGTTTTGTACCACATGTGTTTCGGGACGGTTTTCTGAACTTATCACCAATACCGTGAAGCCCTAGTCACAGAAGAGCCCGTAAAGCTCGGCGAGAATCACTGCTCAGACTATCTACATCTACATCTACATTTATACTCCGCAAGCCACCCAACGGTGTGTGGCGGAGGGCACTTTATGTGCCACTGTCATTGCCTCCCTTTTCTGTTCCAGTCGCGTATGGTTCGCGGGAAGGTCGACTGTCTGAAAACCTCCGTGCGCCCTCGAATCTCTCTAATTTTACGTTCGTGATCACCTCGGGAGGTATAATTAGGGGGAAGCAATATATTCGATACCTCATCCAGAAACGCACCCTCTAGAAACCTGGCGAGCAAGCTACACCGCTATGCAGAGCGCCTCTCTTGCAGAGTCTGCCACTTGAGTTTGTTAAACATCTCCGTAACGCTATCACGGTTACCAAATAACCCTGTGACGAAACGCGCCGCTCTTCTTTGGATCTTCTCTATCTCCTCTGTCAACCTGACCTGGTACGGATCCCACACTGATGAGCAATACTCAAGTATAGGTCGAACGAGTGTTTTGTAAGCCACCTCCTTCGTTGATGGACTACATTTTCTAATGACTCTCCCAATGAATCTCAACCTGGTACCCGCCTTACCAACAATTAATTTTATATGATCATTCCACTTCAAATCGTTCCGCACGCATACTCCCAGATATTTTACAGAAGTAACTGCTACCAGTGTTTGTTCCGCTATCATATAATCATACAATAAATGATCCTTCTTTCTATGTATTCGCAATACATTACATTTGTCTATGTTAAGGGTCAGTTGCCACTCCCTGCACCAAGTGCCTATCCGCTGCAGATCTTCCTGCATTTCGCTACAATTTTCTAATGCTGTAACTTCTCTGTATACTACAGCATCATCCGCGAAAAGCCGCATGGAACTTCCGACACTATCTACTAGGTCATTTCTATATATTGTGAAAAGCAAAGGTCGCATAACACTCCCCTGTGGCACGCCAGAGGTTAGTTTAACGTCTGTAGACGTCTCTCCATTGATAACAACATGCTGTGTTCTGTCTGCTAAAAACTCTTCAATCCAGTCACACAGCTGGTCTGATATTCCGTAGGCTCTTACTTTGTTTATCAGGCGACAGCGCGGAACTGTATCGAACGCCTTCCGGAAGTAAAGGAAAATAGCATCTACCTGGGAGCCTTTATCTAATGTTTTCTGGGCCTCATGAACAAATAAAGCGAGTTGGGTCTCACACGATCGCTGTTTTAGGATTCCATGTTGATTCATACAGAGTAGATTCTGGGTTTCCAAAAACGACATGATACGCGAGCAAAAAACATGTTCTAAAATTCTACAACAGATCGACGTCAGAGATATAGGTTTTGCGCATCTGCTCGACGACCCTTCTTGAAGACTGGGACTACCTGTGCTCTTTTCCAATCATTTGGAACCTTCCGTTCCTCTAGAGACCTGCGGTACACGGCTGTTAGAAGGGGGCCTAGTTCTTTCGCGTACTCTGTGTAGAATCGAACTTGTATCCCGTCAGGTCCAGTGGACTTTCCTCTGTTGAGTGATTCCAGTTGCTTTTCTATACCTGGACTCGTCCGTGAACATAACCTGGGACCACTGTTCCAATGACCATGTACTGTGTTCTTGAAGCCAGGCTTTACGGACTCTCCTGTGACTAGGGCTCCACGGTATTGGTGATAAGTTGAGAAAACCGTCCCGAAACACATGTGTCCTGTGTGCCTATGCTATTAGCGCCAGTTTTGTGTAGTGCCACGTTGTGTGTCATAACATTCCTTATTTTGTGAGCTTGAGTGTAGTTTCCTTCACTATGCCATTAAATCTATAATATAAAAATGAATCGCAAAATGTGTTGGTAAGCGCATAACTCAACAACGCCTCGACCAATTTGGCCAAATCTTTTTTTAAAATGTTCGTTGAAGTTCAAGGATGGTTTTTACGGCGAGAAAAATTAGAATTATTGCTGGAAAAACCCTAAAAATAGCCCTTTTCTTTTTCCTATACAAATGATTTGTAACCAAAACGTAGTCAATTTGAGCTTTATTGCTATGGTATAAAGTTCATATTAAAATGAATCGCAAAATGTGTTGGTAAGCGCATAACTCAACAACGCCTCGACCAATTTGGCCAAATCTTTTTTTAAAATGTTCGTTGAAGTTCAAGGATGGTTTTTACGGCGAGAAAAATTAGAATTATTGCTGGAAAAACCCTAAAAATAGCCCTTTTCTTTTTCCTATAAAAATGATTTGTAACTAAAACGTAGTCAATTTGAGCTTTATTGCTATGGTATAAAGTTCATATTAAATTACAAGCACTCACTGTTGTCTAAGCAATGTAGGTGTGTTCCTAACGTCAAAGATCATATCTATCAAAACAATGTGCGTGTGTGCGTTGGAGCACAGAATACATAGTTGGAGAAGTTTAATGTCGCGTTCCGAAACTCGCGTTTCTTTTGTATTAGTTTCGGCACGCGAGATAAAATGCATCAGTTTCCACGTCATTACATCAGTCAAACAAAAATCGCGTTACAATTCGTACGGCTTAAAAGGATTTGACTTCAAGTCATATAAAATTAAAAAAAAAAAAAAGTTGTCTGTGACCTAATCTACTGAGTTTGCTTTTGTCAACTGATACACGAAACAAATTCGTGTTTTGTGCAGAGTGTTTACTTAGTTAGTGTTTGTTTAGTTCGTGATTAGTGAAAAACTAATTTATATTTGATATGCCTCCTATAAGACGAAGCAATTTAGGTAGAAGAACCAGAAATGCTACAAACCAAGCTAATTACCGATCTAATCGTACGGCACAAGAACGTGACGACGGAAATGAACGTGAAAGAATTCGGATATCACAAACGCGTGAAGCGCGAGCGCGACATTCAACTAATAATCGCGCAAGTTTGAATCGAGCTGCTTTCAGTTACGATGTGTCAATTGACTACAGTAACTACCAATGTGTTGTTATTGGTTCTATGAACTCGGTTTGCTCACACTGTAAGGCATTAAAATACAAAAACGAAGCCAATGGATTGTGTTGCGCAAATGGTAAAGTGAAATTGATACCATTGGACCCACCACCAGAACCATTGTACTCATTGGTTTCAGGAATAGGAACAGATTCTATACACTTTTTGACACATATCCAACAATATAACAATTGCTTTCAAATGACTTCATTTGGGGCAACAAATGTAGTTCGGGAAAATTTTATGCCAACTTTCAAGGTATGTATTATAGCAGTTACTCATAATTATTTTAGCGAACAAAATTTTCTGTCACAAAAGTTAAGATGTGTCACTAATCTTCAATTTCTTAATCACTTATATATCACTTAGTCATCATATTATATGGTGATTCAGTTTCAGTGACACTTTTATTATATTTTATATTTGATAGATATTAGTTCAAACTAAATATATACTTTTTAAGATCAAATATTATTTAAGTTTGATCACTGACAATCCATTAATTTATACCACACCATAATATTTTATTTTATTTACAGATACAAGGGCAAATATATCACAGAGCAGGTTCACTGTTACCAGTGTCAGATAGCAACAACAAATTCCTGCAAATTTATTTTATGGGCAATTCACCACAAGAAATTGATCTGCGTTGTGCACATAACAATTTAGTAAAGAGGTCTATTGTAGAACAATTACAAACTTTATTTCATCAGCACAATCAATTGATTATATTGTTTAAAACTGCTCTGGATCTGATGCCATCCGATAATCACAAAATTGTAATCAGAGCTGATAAAACACTTGCAGGTCAACATACAAGACGTTTTAATGCACCAACTATTGATGAAGTTGCTATCGTTGTAGTTGGAGAAAACTTGGAATCCCGTGATATTGTTTTACATCGTCGGAATGATCAATTACAACGTATAAAGGAAACACACCGCTCATATGATGCACTGCAATATCCCATTATATTTTGGCAAGGTGAAGATGGCTACAATTTCTCAATAAAAATGATAAATCCCATTACAGGTAACTAAAATATTAATTTAGCTATGGCGATAATATCTCAGTCATTATATTATGTATTTTAATTTTATATTTGAATGTTATTAAAAGAAAATCTATTTACAGGTTCTGAAACCAACAAAAAAGTCATTTCAATGAACTATTATTCATACTGCCTAATGATTCGGGAAAATGAAGAAAATCACATATTGAAATGTCGGCGATTATATCACAAATATGTTGTTGACATGTATGTAAAAATTGAAACGGAGAGATTAACATTCATCAGGTTGAATCAAACCAAACTCCGATCTGAAGAGTATATTCACCTTCGAGATGCGATTAATACTGATGGAAATGCACAGAATGTCGGTCGGATGACTATTCTTCCAGCAACATACATCGGAAGCCCTCGGCATATGCACGAATATGCTCAAGATGCCATGTCGTATGTTCGTCATTATGGTACAGCAGATTTGTTCATCACATTTACATGCAATCCGCAATGGATAGAAATCAAGCAGGAGTTATTCCCTGGGCAATCACCCATTGATCGTCATGATATTACAGCCAGAGTCTTTAGACAAAAGTTGAAATCTTTAATGGATTTCATCGTAAAACATAATGTGTTTGGTGAGACACGCTTCTGGATGTATTCTGTGGAGTGTCAGAAACGAGGATTGCCACATGCACACATTTTGATTTGGTTGGTTGAAAAGATAAGGCCAAATGAAGTTGATGCAGTGATATCAGCTGAAATCCCTAATGTACAAGTAGATCCTGGATTGCATGAGGTAGTTATCAAAAACATGATACATGGTCCCTGTGGAACTCTTAATCAAAATTCACCGTGTATGATGGATGGTAAATGTTCAAAACGATATCCACGGACATTAATATCGGAAACAATTACTGGTAATGACGGTTATCCATTGTATCGTCGCAGATCGACAGCAGACAATGGAAAATCAACAATTGTCAAATTAAATCAACAAGATATTGAAATAGATAATCGTTGGATTGTTCCATATTCACCCATTTTATCAAAGACATTCAAAGCACACATCAACGTTGAATCTTGCCATTCAGTGAAATCTATTAAATACATTTGCAAATATGTAACCAAAGGGAGTGATATGGCTGTGATTGGAATTGGTGCAGAGAATTCCAATGATGAAGTTACCCAATACCAAATGGGCCGCTATGTCAGTAGTAATGAAGCAGTTTGGCGAATATTTTCTTTTCCTATTCATGAGAGACACCCTTCTGTTGTTCACTTAGCTGTGCATTTAGAAAATGGACAAAGAGTGTATTTTACAGCACAGAACGCAGTACAAAGTGCTGCTCAGCCACCATCTACTACATTAACCAGTTTTTTTGAGACATGCCAAAACGATCATTTCGCACAAACATTGCTATATTCTGAAATGCCAAAATATTATACCTGGAATCAATCCTCAAGGAGATTTATACGACGGAAACAAGGAAAACCAGTTCCAGGATATACAGATGTATATTCCACCGATGCGATTGGCCGGATTTATTCAGTACATCCAAGCAATGATGAATGTTTTTATTTACGACTGCTATTAGTCAATGTACGTGGCCCAACATCATTCCAACAGTTACGAACTGTTCATGGTGAATTGTGTGGATCCTACAGAGAAGCCTGTCAACGTTTGCAATTGCTTGAAAATGACGCTCATTGGGAGCAAACTCTCAATGATGCTGTAATATCATCACACGCTCATCAAATACGAACATTGTTTTCTATAATCATATCTACATGCTTCCCATCAAACCCAATTGATTTGTGGATCAAGTACAAAGATTATATGTGTGATGATATTTTGTATCAAATACGGAATAGAATGGGAAATCCAAATATACAAATCAGTGAAGAAATTTACAATGAAGCATTGATTTCAATTGAGGACATGTGCTTGATAATGTCAAACAAACTATTAATTCAATTAGGCCTGACCGCGCCCAATCGTCCAATGCATGACGCTTTTAACCAAGAGTTGCATCGAGAAAAACTGTATGATCTCAACGCTTTGAAAGAATTAATTCAAACAAATCTTCCACTGTTAACTGAACAACAGAAGTATGTATTTGAAACTCTTATGAAAGTAACAAATGATGAAACTGGAGGGATGTACTTCTTAGATGCACCTGGTGGTACAGGAAAAACTTTTTTGATTTCATTAATATTAGCAACAATTCGCTCACAAAATAAAATTGCACTTGCACTCGCTTCGTCGGGAATCGCAGCAACTTTGCTTGAAGGTGGTCGAACAGCCCATTCAGCACTAAAATTGCCATTAAATATGCAAAGCAATGAAACTCCAACCTGCAACGTTTCGAAGAACTCTGCAATGGCAAAGGTTTTGCAGCAATGTAAATTGATTGTTTGGGATGAATGCACGATGGCACATAAAAAATCTTTGGAGGCTTTAGACAGAACCTTAAAAGATCTACGGAGCAATAATAACCGATTTGGTGGTGCAATGATTTTATTAGCAGGAGATTTTCGTCAAACATTGCCAGTGATTCCACGATCAACGCCAGCTGATGAACTCAATGCATGTCTAAAGTCCTCCAATTTGTGGAAACATGTCAAAGTACTTCATTTAAGCAAGAATATGCGTGTCGAGTTGCGAAATGACCAATCTGGAAACATATTCTCTAAACAACTCATTGACATTGGTAATGGCAAATTTCCTATAGACATGTTGACTGGCTGCATTAACTTTCCTCAAAGTTTTTGTCAGTTAACTCGATCAAAAGATGAACTTATTCAGAAGGTGTTTCCAGATGTTTCTCAAAATTACAGAAACCATGATTGGTTGAGCGAACGAGCTATACTGGCTGCAAAAAACATAGATGTAAATGAATTAAATTTCAAAATTCAAGAACAAATTACAGGCGAATTGAGGATATATAAATCAGTTGATTCGGCTACTAATCAAGATGATGTAGTCAACTATCCACCGGAATTTTTAAACTCGCTGGATTTGCCAGGATTGCCACCTCACAATCTTCAATTAAAGGTTGGATCGGTGGTTATAATGTTGCGAAATATCAACCAACCGCGTCTTTGCAACGGTACACGGTTAGCGATAAAAAAATTACTAAACAATGTGATAGAAGCAACTATACTCAAAGGAAAGTATAAAGGAGAAGATGTTCTCATACCGCGCATCCCAATGATTCCGACTGATGTGCCATTTGAGTTTAAACGACTACAGTTTCCAGTGCGGCTTGCTTTTGCTATGACTATAAACAAGTCCCAGGGGCAATCATTAAGTGTTTGTGGTATTAATCTAGAAAACCCATGTTTCTCACATGGTCAATTGTATGTTGCCTGTTCCCGTGTTGGAAAACCATCAGATTTGTTTATCTATGCGCCAGGTAATCAAACAAAAAACATCGTATACCACAAAGCACTACAATGATAATAATAATAATTATGATTCACATGATTAACAATAAAGCGATTACTTACTTTTAAATCCTTATATATGTTTTATTTAATTATTTTTTATTCACAACGCCCTATCACCAGGGTGACGGTTCTGTTCAGGAGAATTTTTTTAAATACCTAGGCAAAAAAACTGCCATATTACAAATCTTTTTGACAGGACGAAGTCTGTCGGGTCAGCTAGTGTCTCATAAAAATGATGGTTATTTTTTTTTAAAGTTTTCCTCAATATCTACAAATTTCCTCTTTTCTCTTTTAGTTGTAATTATCCTTGCTGTTTTCTATCTTTGTTTTTTGCCATGTATGTCACTGACGTCAGGACTCCTAAGGTATCAGAACCCAGTATGTTGTGCTCGAATGTTTATTTGAGACAAGGGTATCGTCAGGAGGGCCCCAGCGAAGTCTGACAGGAGTGTTCTTATTTTCTAAGCACATATATGTTCTGGCGGACAGGATAAGCGTCAGTCAGCTGCTGCTTGCTGATGATGTTTTGGTGTATGGGCAGGTGTCGTCATTGAGTGACTTCAGGAGGAGACAAGATGGCTTAGACATAATTTGTAGTTTGTGTGATGAGTGGCAGCTGGCTCTAAATGTACAAAAGTATAAATTAATGTGGAGGAGTAGGAGAAAGAAATCCGTAATGTCAGGATACAGCTTTAGCAGGCCGGCCAGAGTGGCCGTGCGGTTCTAGGCGCAACAGTCTGGAACCGAGCGACCGCTACGGTCGCAGGTTCGAATCCTGCCTCGGGCATGGATGTGTGTGATGTCCTTCGGTTAGTTAGGTTTAATTAGTTCTAAGTTCTAGGCGACTGATGACCTCAGAAGTTAAGTCGCATAGTGCTCGGAGCCATTTGAACCAGCTTTAGTAGTGTGGTGCTTGACATAGGCGCGTCCATTAAATATTTAGGCGTCACGTTGCAAAACGACGTGAAATGGAATGAGCATGTAGGAATTGGAACAGGGAAGGCGGGTGGTCGATTTTAATTTATTGGGAGAATTTTAGGAAGTGAGTGATTTGTAAAGCGGACCGCATATAAGACACTAGTGTGACCTATTCTTGAGTACTGTTGGAGTGTTTGGGATTAGGGTACAGGAAGACATCGAGGCAGTTCAGAAGTGGGCTGGTAGATTTATTACCGGTAGGTTCGAACAACACGCAATTATTAAGGGGATGCTTCGGGAATGTAAATGGGAATCCGTGGAGGGAAGGCGACGTTCTTTTCGAGGAACAGTGTTTGAGAAAATTTAGAGATGTGGCATTTCAGGCTGACTGCAGAACGATTCTACTGCCGCCAACGTACATTTCGCGAAAGGACCATGGAGATAAGGTTAGGGATATTGGAGCTCGTACTGAAGGATATACATGTTGGTCCATTGATAGTGACCGGGCCAAATATCTTACGAAATAAGCGTCAAACGAAAAAACTACAAAGAACGAAACTCGTCTGGCTTGAAAGGGGGAAACCAGATGGCGCTATGGTTGCCCCGCTAGATGGCGCTGCCATAGGTCAAACGGATATCAACTGCGTTTTTTTAAATAGGAACCACCACTTTTATTACATATTCGTGTAGCACGTAAAGAAATATGAATGTTTTAGTTGGACCACTTTTTTCGCTTGGTGATTGATAGCGCTGTAATAGTGACAAACATATGGCTCACAATTTTAGACGAACAGTTGGTAACAGGTAGGTTTTTTAAATTAAAATACAGAACGTAGGTACGATTGAACATTTTGTTTCGGTTGTTCCAATGTGATACATGTACCTTTGTGAACTTATTTCTGAGAACGCATGCTGTTACAGCGTGATTACCTGTAAACACCACATTAATGCAATAAATGCTGAAAATGATGTCCGTCAACCTCAATGCATTTGGCAATACGTGTGACGACATTCCTCTCAACAGCGAATAGTTCGCCTTCCGTAATGTTCGCACATGCATTGACAATGCGCTGTCGCATGTTGTCAGGCGTTGTCACGATAGCAAATGTCCTTCAATCTTCCCCACAGAAAGAAATCTGGGGACGTCAGACCCGGTGAACGTGCGGTGAACGTGCTTTGACGGCTAATCCACCTGTCATGAAATATGCTATTCAATACCGCTTCAATGGCACGCGAGCTATGTGCCGGTCATCCATCATGTTGGAAGTACGTCGGCATTCTGTCATGCAATGAAACATCTTGTAGTAACATAGGTAGAACATTACGTAGGAAATCAGCATACATTGGACCATTTAGATTGCCAACGATAAAATGGTGGCCAATTATCCTTCCTCCCATAATGCCGCACCACACATTAACCCGCAAAGATCGCTGATGTTCCACTTGTCGCAGCCATCGTAGATTTTCCGTTGCCAATAGTGCGTATTATGCCGGTTTACGTCACCGCTGTTGGTGAACGACGCTTCGTCGCTAAATAGAACGCGTGCAAAAAAAATCTGTCATCGTCCCGTAATTTCTCTTGTGCCCAGTGGCAGAACTGTACTCGACGTTCAAAGTCGTCGCCATACAATTCCTGGTGCATAGAAATATGGTACGGCTGCAATCGATGATGATGCAGCATTCTCAACACCGACGTTTTTGAGATTCCCGATTCTCGCGCAATTTGTCTGCTACTGATGTGCGGATTAGCCGCGACAGCAGCTAAAACACTTACTTGGGCATCATCATTTGTTGCAGGTCGTGGTTGACGTTTCACATGTTGCTGAACACTTCCTGTTTCCTTAAATAACGTAACTATCCGGCGAACGGTCCGGCCACTTGGATGATGTCGTCCAGGATACCGAGCAGCATACATAGCACACGCCCGTTGGGCATTTTGAACACAATAGCCATACATCAACACGATATCGACTTTTTCGCAATTGGTAGAAGCAAATACCGTCCGCACTGGCAGAACGTTACGTGATACCACGTACTTACATGTTTGTGACTATTACAGCCCCATCTATCACCAAGCGAAAAAAGTGGTCCAACTAAAACATTCATATTTCTTTTGGTACTGCACGAATATGTAATAAAAATGGGGGCTCCTATTTTTAAAAAAACGCAGTTGATATCCGTTTGACCTATGGCAGCGCCATCTAGCGGGGCAACCATAGCGCCATCTGGTTTCCCCCTTTCAAGCCAGACGAGTTTCGTTCTTTGTAGTTCTTTCGTTTGACGCTTATTTCGTGAGATATTTGGCTCGGTCACTATCAGTGGACCACCCTGTAGACAATCGTCTCTCCATCCTTCTATTTGACAGTGGAACAGGAAAGCAAATGAGGTGAAGTTGCAAGAGGTACCCTCCGCGACGCACCATATGGTGGGATGCTGAGTACATGTGTAGATGTAGATGAATTTGGTCATGCTGTTCAGTTTTTCTCACCTTTTCCATTTTTTGGTCTTCTCTGTTGGAGCCGTTACTGCCGTTACTGTTATTTGTTTCCCGGGGAGAGGCCGGCCGCTCCGCTCCGTATGCATACAGACAGGTTCGCGGCCCGGCTGTCGGCGAAGCGCGGGTCGCGGGCGCTATCGATCGCCACGCCCCGCCTCTCTCCTCTCTTCTCTCATCTCTCTTCGCTTCTCTTCCCGTCCCGTGACGTCACGTGTCGTATCGCGTCGCGGCATTCCCGCGGGACCCCTGGCCATCTCCTCAAGGCGCAGCAGGCTCCAGATGGCCACTCCAGGCAAATCCAGACCCGCGCCTATCGCACCTCAGTGTACTGCAGGACGCGCCAGTGGGTAGGGTCAAGTGGACTCTCCGAGGGGAAAGTGTATTGTCGCCAAACCGTCGTTACTGACACAAGTTCCCCACTTACAGATTTTAAATTTGCTTATTATAAGGTATCTCACCAACTAACACTACTGGCCATTAACATCGCTACACCAAGAAGAAACGCAGATGATAAACCGGTATTCATTGGACAAATATATTATACTGGAACTAACATGTGATTACGTTTTCACGCAATTTGGGTGCATAGATCCTGAGAAATAAGACCCAGAACAACCACCTCTGGCCGTAATAACAGCCTTGATACGCCTGGGCATTCAGTCAAACAGAGCTTGGATGGCGTGTACAGGTACACCTGCCCATGCAGCTTCAACACGATACCACACTTCATCAAGAGTAGTGACTGGCGTATTGTGATGAGCCAGTTGCTCGGCCACCATTGGCTAGACGTTTTCAGTTGGGGAGAGATCTGGAGAATGTGCTGGCCAGGGCAGCAGTCGAACATTTTCTGTGTCCAGAAAGGCCCGTACAGGACCTGCAACATGCGGTCGTGCATTATCCTGTTGAAATGTAGGCTTTCGCAGGGATCGAATGAAGGGTAGAGCCACGGGTCGTAACACATCTGAAATGTAACGTCCACTGTTCAAAGTGCCGTCAATGTGAACAAGAGGTGACCGAGACGTGAAACAAATGGCACCCCATACCATCACGCCTGGTCATACGCCAGTATGGCGATGACGAATACATGCTTCCAATGTGCGTTCACCTTGATGTCGCCAAACACGGATTCGACCATCGTGGTGCTGTAAGCAGAACCTGGATTCATCCGAAAAAATGAAGTTTTGCCATTCGTGCACCCAGGTTCGTCGTCGAGTACACCATCGCAGGCGCTCCCGTCTGTGATGCAGCGTCAAGGGTAGCCGCAGCCATGGTCTCCGAGCTGATATTCCATGCTGTTGAAAACGTCGTCGAACTGTTCGTGCAGATGGTTGTTGTCTTGCAAACGTCCCCATCTGTTGACTCAGGGATCGAGACGTGGCTGCACGATCCGTTACAGCCATGCGGATAAGATGCCTGTCATCTCGACTGCTAGTGATACGAGGCAGTTGGGATCCAGCACGGCGTTCCGTATTCCCCTCCTGAGCCCACCGATTCCACATTCTGCTAACAGTCATTGGATCTCGACAAACGCGAGCAACAATGTCGCGATACCCTAAACTGCAATCGGGATAGGCTAGAATCCGACCTTCATCAAAGGCGGAAATGTGATGGTACGCATTTCTCCTCCTTACACGAGTCATCACAACAACGTTTCACCAGGCAACGCCGGTCAACTGCTGTTTGTGTCTGAGAAATCGGTTGGAAACTTTCCTCTTGTCAGCACGTTGTAGGTGTCGCCACCGGCGCCAACCTTGTGTGAATGCTCTGAAAAGCTAATGATTTGCATATTACAGCATCTTCTTCCTGTCGGTTAAATATCGCGTCTGTAGCACGTCATCTTTGTGGTGTAGCAACAACGGAAACCACCACATAAGAACCATTTTGGAATGAAGATACTTTAACATGTTGAGATACAAATGAGGAAAGTGAAAAGATTAGAGGTTGGCTGTTCAAACTTGCATCTGAACGACAAATTCAGTAAACTGGTAAGCTAACTGTATTAGCAGTCTTTCGAGATTTGATTTATCGTGGCTTTTCCTGTCTGGTTTGAGAATATCAATAGCTGATGATAGTAGTATGTGATCAGGGTACACGTACTTTGGGCGCTTGAAGAAAATCTTATAGGACTTAACTGCCAAGGTCATCAGTCCCTAAGCTTACACACTACTTAACCTAAATTATCCTAAGGACAAACAAACGCACGCACACACACACACACACACACACACACACACACACACACACACACGCCCGAGGGAGGAATCGAACCTCCGCCGGGACCAGCCGCACAGTCCATGACTGCAGCGCCCGAGACCGCTCGGCTAATCCCGCGCGGCTGGGCGCTTGACAATGGTCTTTTGCGAAAATTCCGTTCACTGTAAGTTTGACCGTGAGTGATTTGTCTGAAATGATTTCTTTGTCGGACTTCGTAGATTGAATAATTCCAAAGGGCTGTTTCGTACTGCTCCTTTGATAATATTTGTAACACGGAACATGCCAAGACGCCGTTTAATTGGATCAACAGCTTGCAACATAAATGAAACACAGGATTAAATAATGTCACTGTATTCACAAAATACTATACTAAATTAAATTACATAGACGCTTGCATTAATTCTGTTGCTGTTTGCAACTATGAGTACGCCTAGTGAGATTGCGTCTCAATAAAATGGCGGTGTGCCAGATAATTATCGGCAGATATGCGTCCTATCTGGACAGCTAACAGAACAAAAAAATGTGCCATCTTCTCGGCAAGACAAATGAACTGCATAATTATTCTAATATTTCAGCGGTTCCACGCCACTGTCGACGCAGCCGTTTATACTAATTAATATCTTAAGTATTTCTTTATTCATATTCTGAACTTGTATGTACGTTATTGATACATAACCATGCCCATCCTCCAAATGAGCCTTTAAGGGGCTCCAGAAAGGCTCAAAATCATGAAAAGTTCAATTTTTACTTTTTTGCGTTTTCTGAATCTGAAGACTATTACCTTTTAATAGATATATAATTTATTCAATTCCGAAGACTACAACTATTTTTTATTTTTTTTTGAAATGTGTTCTACATGGGCGTGACCCACTGTGGCGCTGTTAAACTGCTGTCAAATGGTATTATTAACGTCCGTGTTCATCAGGTACATTTTAGTGATGTGAGATAAAGTATGTGTTGTGGCTAACCTGTGATGGTTCAATATATATCGCTGGTTTGATTGTCGATTGTTTCATGTTTATTTACTCTGTCGTTATCTCGAAAATATTCGTAATTAATTCTGTTTCTTGAGTCTCTGTTTTGTTGAAGTATAATAATGAGTAAAAGTAAAGTTATTAGAAATCCTCTGAAGGCTTTTAAGAAAAGGAGAAATGTTGGAAAGCCAAAGGTATGTGTTATTACTGTAAACAATAAAGACGATAACCAAGTGAGTGAACCTAACCTCTCAAGTACACCTGGCCATAGCAGTCAAAGTGGGAAAGAAAATACTTCACAGAAGAAGTTTGGTTCAATGAGTGAAAACTATGAATGTTTTATGGGCGAATCGGATGTGAATGAAATATTTGATATGTCGGTTCTCAAAGGAATTTTTTCAAACTGTGTAAGATGTATTCATTGTAGTGAAGTTGGTCTGGAACTCTCCATAATAAAGCACGTAGGACTTGCTAGTGAAACACAACTGAAATGTGAGAAGT
The DNA here is from genome assembly GCF_021461385.2 of Schistocerca piceifrons. Classification (NCBI taxonomy): domain Eukaryota; kingdom Metazoa; phylum Arthropoda; class Insecta; order Orthoptera; family Acrididae; genus Schistocerca; species Schistocerca piceifrons. Next base: position 88,981,981 of record NC_060147.1, read on the forward strand.
GTTCATACATGACCTCCTTTTGGAACAGTGTTGCAGTAACTGCAACTGAAAAAAATGGTAGCAAAATCTACGAACACAACAACGAGCGATGCTTGCTTTAGACAAGGAACGCCTTCGGGCTGCAGACAGGGCTGTAAAGAGTCTAGAAAAACAAGCAAGAGTAAACAGGAGGAGGAACAAGAGGAAGCTGGAGGAGGAGTTTTCAGAGGATGAAGATAATCCATCCTATGGACCTGGAATGCACTAAAAAGTTAATCCAATCTTTGTCGCTCGATTCCCAAAACTTTTATTTTCTCCTACTAATTACATGTTTTCTAAGGATCTTCCAAACATATTTGTTTCAAACTTTCAGTAAATGTTACACAGTACCTTCTGCATAATTTAACACAGCCTTTTTCCAAAAAACTGTATATTTTTGAATATATAAATAAAAAATTGCAAAAAAATGTTGTGAATTTTCATTACAATTGAAAAAAATCATCTTTAATAACTGAACTAAAATTTTGTAAAATCCCTGTGTTACGTAGTAGCCCATATTCCAATAAATAATCTGTAAAAAGTTCAACTACCTACCTCAAATACTTTGTGAGGAAAGATGTAATTTAGAAGCGTTATTTTAACATTGCAAGTATAGGGCGTTCCGGAGCCCCTTAAACAGAGCTTTTAAATGTTGGTCTCGATAGTTTTTTTACAAACGTCTTTATATTCGACGTAACTTTCCTCGCCTGTATACTGCGCCGTGCGGGATATCCGCGCGGTCTCAGGCGTCTTGTCACGGTCCGCGCGGCTGCCCCCGTCGGAGGTTCGAATCCTCCCTCGGGCATGGGTGTGTGTGTCGTCGTAAGTTAGTTTAAGTTAGGTTAAGTAGTGTGTAAGCTTAGGGACCGATGACCTCAGCAGTATGGTCGCATATGACCTTGTAAGAGGTCCATGACTAACGGATGTATTGCTAGCGCACTCGAGCAGATGTAATTTCAAAAATGGCTGTGAGCACTATGGGACTTAACTTCTAAGGTCATCAGTCCCCTAGAACTTAGAACTACTTAAACCTAACTAACCTAAGCACATCACACACATCCATGCCCGAGGCAGGATTCGAACCTGCGACCGTAGCGGCCCCGCGGTGATGTAATTTCGATGGGTTGCTCACGCGCTGCCTGCGATATGTAAGCTATAAGAGAATCTTAGACCAGAGAGCAGGGTCGGCAGCAGTAGTACTAGTAGTAGTAGTAGTAGTTCAAAAACTGTACAAATGGCTCTCACCGCTATGGGACTTAACATCTGAGGTCATCAGTCCCCGAGACTTAGAACTACTTAAACCTAACTAACATAAGGACATCACACACATCCATGCCCGAGGCAGGATTCGAACCTGCGACCGTAGCAGCAGCGCGGTTCCGGACTGAAACGCCTAGAACCGCACGGCCACAGCGGCCGGCTGTGTAGTAGTAGTAGTAGTAGTAGTAGTAGTAGTAGTAGCTCGCAGTCGGGGGGATTGGGTCAGGTCGCTCGTAGAGAGCAGTTGTCTAGTTGTGTAGCTCACAGAGAGCACTTGTGTCCTGTATGGAATTAGGAAGGCCGGTCCTGGAGAACGATGGCGGTGTCTGAGCGATGTAGTATAAGGTAAAAACAAAAATTATTATTATTTATTGCCACGCGCTTATGTAATTTGCAACAACTCATTTTGTACTATTGTTATATCAAAGTCGCATGTAAATAATTTTCAATAGTTTTTCAACAATAATCTTTCCTACAAAGATAAGTTTAGACATTCATTCATCTGAATTTAAAGTTTGTACTAATTTCACCTATGCATAGTCATGCCAATTATCGTAAATGAAATCAGTTGTTTTTCATACATAACCAAATCTATTGGCCAGTATTGGACTGGGCAGTGCCAGAAAAATTTCTTATAGGAGCAGATATATACTCGTTATCCGGCGACATAATTGACGTAAGATTTTTCAGTTTATTCAGAGTGAGTTTTCAGGGCCATGACGCAGTGTTGCTGACCTCCAGATTTATCAGTTTAGGTTCACAGTCACTTGATTATTTTATTCCGAGGTTACGGAAATAAAATCTTTGGCTAACCTTCCAATCAAAATGTGACTCATATACAATCTTTCCATTATCAAGTGGCTGTGAACCTAAACTGGTAAATCTGGACGGTAGCAATGATGCGTCACGGCCCTGAAAACTCATTCTGAATAAACTGAAAGATCTTACCTCAATTGGCTCTGAGCACTATGGGACTTAACATCTGAGGTCATCAGTCCCCTAGAACTTACAACTACTTAAACCTAACTAACCTAAGGACATCACACACATCCATGCCCGAGGCAGGATTCGAACCTGCGACCGTAGTGTTACCTCAATTAAGTCGCCGGATAACGCGTATATATCTGCTCCTATAAGAAATTTTACTGGCACAGATCCGTGCAATGCAGGCCACTAGATTTGGTTATGTATGAAAAACAACTTCCAATAGATACAGGGGCAAAGAATTTTACTTTTCTCGTGGACTTTTGCAACTGCGAATTCTCCTGACCTTGTGACACAACAGTCTCCTACGTCAGCTTCGTCCTCTGAAACATCCGTGCACGCGTCGTGGTCTAGTGGCTAGCGTTGCTGCCTCGGGACCACAGGGTCCCCGTTTCGAATTCCGGTCGGGTTGGGGATTTTCTCCACCCGGGCAAATGAAATGGCTCTGAGCACTATGGGACTTGACATCTGAGATCATCAGTCTCATAGAACTTAGAACTACTTAAACCTAACTATCCTAAGGACATCACATACATTCATGCCCGAGGCAGCAGTAGCGGTAGCGGTAGCGCGGTTACAGACTGTAGCGCCTATAACCGCTCGGTCACTCTGGCTGGCCTCCATCCGGGGACTGGGTGCTTGTCCCCGTCCTTTCATCTCCATTCTTGAACGTGGCGAGAGTGGGCTGTGTACAGATTGGGACTTCGTACAGGCGCTGATAACCGCGCAGTTGAGAGTCGCACAAACCAAACATCATTACCTGAACAATCTACATCTTCATCTACATCCATACTCGGCAAGCCACCTGACGGTGTGTGGCGGAGGCTACCTTTAGTACCTCGATCGGTTCTCCCTTCTATTCCAGTCTCGTATTGTTCGTGGAAAGAAGGATTGTCGGTATGCCTCTGTGTGGCCTCTAATCTCTCTGATTTTATCCTCATGGTCTCTTCGCGAGATATACTTAGGAGGGAGCAATATACTGCTTGACTCCTCGTTGAAGGTACGTTCTCGAAACTTCAACAAAAGCCCGTATCGAGCTACTGAGCGTCTCTCCTGCAGAGTCTTCCACTGGAGTTTATCTATCATCTCCGTAACGCTTTCGCGATTACTAAATGATCCTGTAACGAAGCGCGCTGCTCTCCGTTGGATCTTCTCATTCTCTTCTATCAACCCTATCTGGTACGGATCCCACACCGGTGAGCAGTATTCAAGCAGTGGGCGAACAAGCGTACTGTAACCTACTTCCTTTGTTTTCGGATTGCATTTCCTTAGGATTCTTCCAATGAATCTCAGTCTGGCATCTGCTTTACCGACGATCAACTTTATATGATCATTCCATTTTAAATCACTCCTAATGCGTACTCCCAGATAATTCATGGAATTAACTGCTTCCAGTTGCTGACCTGCTATTTTGTAGCTAAATGATAAGGGATCTATCTTTCTATGTATTAGCAGCACATTACACTTGTCTACATTGAGATTCAATTGCCATTCCGTGCACCATGCGTCTATTCGCTGCAGATCCTCCTGCATTTCAGTACAATTTTCCATTGTTACAACCTCTCGATACACCACAGCATCATCTGCAAAAAGCCTCAGTGAACTTCCGATGTCATCCACCAGGTCATTTAAGTATATTGTAAATAGCAATGAACAATCCACGTCCAGATCAGAGCTACTGTTACGCAGACACATCTGTGTCAATGATTCCGACTAAGACGATGGGAGAGTTTGTATCATTTCTAGGTTTTATATCGGCAGAAAATGTCGACTTCTTTCTGCTACGTCTAGTACGGGCTTTCTGTTCCTTCTCGTCATCTTACGTCCTCTTTCCAGCAGATTCCGCCCCCCGGATTGCCTTATGAGGGCTCGAAATTACTCAGACGAACATCCTTTCCTACGTTTCCATTTTATTAGAACTTTTAGAAACGCATTATTTGCTCTGGTGATTCCAAGGCTGCAGCGGATGAGGGATCGGCAGAAAAGGGCGGCGTGGTGGGAGAGAAGCTAGCATGGCAAATAGCAGACGGATAGTTTGACGAAAAAAGATGACTAGACGACTCACATATGATGGGAATAACGGTTGAAGGCCCTGGTCCACTTCTACAGTGATTTCCTCATTCCTTGGTGATCCAAGTTCTTCACTTCCACGGATGACTACGTTCACCGAACTCTTCAGAGCCATCGTCAAGATCTTGATCATCACTTCTGACGGCACAAAATCGGCATCTGAAAATTTCTTTCGATTGAGAGGAGAATTTCCGTGGCCCCGAAACCTGCGACAGCGTTTTTAACAGCAGCCAATGCCACATTCATCAGCCCAGCTACGTTATACAAACTCAAGACCTGCCCGGGATGGCAGACATTCCACGTATCTACTGCCATGTCATAAAAAGCATCGATAGGCCTGGAAACGTTGCGATCAAGTGGCCAGGTATAGCAGCTGCATTGGGGTGGCAAACTTAGCATATGTAGGTGGCTATCTTAGACATAGCCTCCAGGATTTGCGGCAGATACGGTTATCCTAGATTAATAAAATGATTTTGTTGCCTGTGGAATTAGTCAACTTTTTGAAATAATTAAGTCACGTAATAAACGGTGTTACGATCACGTAGCCTCTATCGGATATAGCCGTATCACATCCCATGGGGCCTTAATTTATCAGTAAGCGATTACGTCGCTTCCGCATAAAGAAGTGTGGGTCGTGGTGTCCCATGGCACTCAGGGAACAGTGACTTTTCGCCCCTGTTCTGCAGTCACTGATTTCCAGAAATTCCTATCGCTTGCGCCTTGTCCCGCGGTTACGCAGGGTCGGCCATGGTTAATCGGATTTGGCATGTTAATTTTAAGGGGTGGCCGGATGCCCTTCCTGCCGCCACCCTGTACCCCCCAGGACGGAATTAGTGTACCCCAACTGTCTGTGTCTAGTGGAATCCATAATAACGTAATGTCGTGTGACTAGAGCCTCCTTTTGGGTAGACCGTTCGCCGGGTGCAAGTCTTTCGATTTGACGCCACTTCGGCGACTTGCTCGTCGATGGGGATGAAATGATGATGATTAGGACAACACAACGCCCAGTCCCTGAGAGGAGAAAATCTCCGACCCAGCCGGGAATCGAACCCGGGCCCTTAGGATTGACATTCTGTCGCGCTGACCACTCAGCAACCAGGGGCGACTGTAGCGGTCGCTCGGTTCCACACTGTAGCGCCTAGAACCGCACGGCCACTCCGGCCGGCGCGGAACGTGGAGACCAGCCCAGTATTCACCTAGCGGGATGTGGAAAACCGCCTAAAAACCACATCCAGGCTGGCCGGCACACCGGCTCTCGTCGTCAGTCCGCCGGTCTGATTCGATCTGGGGCTAGCGCTCTCGGCCATCCTGGTGGGTCACTGATTTCCCGAAATATCTCTTCCATTTTGGAAAGATATGTTTAGGGAGTTTATTACGGACAGTCTGAACGCCTGTCTCGTCCATATTGCAAATACGATCGAGAGCAAACAAATATATCTTGAAGACAATTTCCAGGTTGTCAAAATATTTGTTTAAACTAACTTCGCGTTCGCTGCTCCGCTCGCGCAGACTGTATGGCCTGCAGAGATTTTGTTGTTGTTGTTGTTGTTGTTGTCTTTATTTAAGTCTATTTTTCTGTTGTTCACAGACTGCAACACCTTCCAAGCTTCCCACGCTAATTGAGGCCATATAGGCATGGCATTTTCCGAATGTACTTCTGACCAAAAAGCGATTCTGTTGGCTGGAGTCCAAAGTTTTTGCGTTTTCGTGGAGATACTTCCATAGCAAGTTTAATCCCCTAACAAATATTTCTTTATATCTCGCCGAGAAATGAAATACTAACTCTGATAAATTTAACTTTAAAATTTTTTTAAAGTAACGAAATATATTCTTTAAAATTTTAATCCTCTATTGCACTTCTTAGATGATGAGTTTCCAGAAACACGAGCCGTAGAATTGACTTAGTCATTGTTCCAGGAGGATTTGGTATAACTCTTTAATATTCTGAAATTTCCTTGAGCCAACTGTAAGTGGTGTCTTAAATTTTCTGCTAACTTCATAGAAGAAAGTTAAACTTCGAGCATCGCTCCGTAAGAAATTGCACTATTGACAGCGTAATCATTATTAACTGTAATCTTGGATGTGACTTGGGCTTGCACGTATTGGGATTTATTCATGCTGGAGGTAGTTTTGTTAAGACCGCTTATGCTCTGGCGAGGGTGCTGTTTACTGACCCTTGTCAGGTCCACTCGTTCTGGGTCCAGTCGGTTTACACAGCCGCCTGTTTGCGCGAATCTGTGCACAAGCCTTCTGCAGCGAAAACTCGCGCTATCCGTCTTCTGCCGTGTTATTTCTTCGAAGCGCAGCTGTGGCTTTAAATGCTGCTGTTTAAAGTTAAGTTGAAATTTTAGAGAAATTCTGAGTCATACTAACTGTTAACTAAGAAGCTCCCTTTTCTAACCTTATTGATTCGTTAAGTTATTTAAACATTTTACTAGTCGTTGAGATCTCAACAGACATTCTTATTTGATGTAAATTATAGTTATTTGAATATTATTGTGGAACCTGTAAGCTTTGTTATAATGTCTGTCTTCTTGTTGTTGTTGTGGTCTTCAGTCCAAAGACTGGTTCGATGCAGCTCTCCATGTTACTCTATCCTGTGCAAGCTTCTTCATCTCCCAGTACCTACTGCAACCTGCATCCTTCTGAATCTGCTTAGTGTATTCCTCTCTTGGTCTCCCTCTACGATTTTTACCCTCCATGCTGCCCTCCGATACTAAATTGGTGATCCCATGATGCCTCAGAACATGCCCTACCAACCGATCCCTTCTTCTAGTCAAGTTGTGGCACAAACTCCTCGTCTCCCCAATTCTATTCAATACCTCCTCATTAGTTATGTCATCTACCCATCTAATCTTCAGCATTCTTCTGTAGCACCACATTTCGAAAGCTTCAGTTCTCATCTTGTCTAAACTATTTATCGTCCACGTTTCACTTCCATACATGCCCACACTCCTTACAAATACTTTCAGAAACGACTTCCTCACACTTAAATCTATACTCGATGTTAACAAATATCTCTACTTCAGGAACACTTTCCTTGCCGTTGCCAGTCTGCATTTTATATCCTCTCTACTTCGACCGTCATCAGTTATTTTGCTCCCCAAATACCAAAACTCATTTACTACTTTAAGCGTCTCATTTCCCAATCTGATTCCTTCAGCATCACCCGATTTAATTCTACTACATTCCATTATCCTCGTTTTGCTTTTGTTGGCGTTCATCTTATATCCTTCTTTCAAGACACTGTCCATTCCGTTCAACTGCTCTTCCAAGTCCTTTGCTGTCTCTGACAGAATTAAAATGTCATCGGTGAACCTCAAAGTTTTTATTTCTTCTCCATGGATTTTAATTCCTACTCCGAATTTTTCTTTTGGTTCCTTTACTGCTTGCTCAATATATAGATTGAATAACGTCGGGGATAAGCTACAACACTGTCTCACTCCCTTCCCAACCACTGCTTCCCTTTCGAGCACCTCGACTCTTGTAACTGCCATCTGGTTACTGTACAAATTATAAATAGCCTTTCGCTCCCTGTATTTTACCCCTGCCACCTTTAGAATTTGAAAGAGAGTATTCCAGTCAACATTATCAAAAGCTTTCTCTAAGTCTACAAATGCTAGAAACGTACGTTTGCCTTTCCTTAACGTATCTTCTAAAATAGGTCGTAGGCTCAGTATAGTCTCACGTGTTCCAACATTTTACGGTATCCAAACTCACCTTCCCCGAGGTCGGCTTCTGCCAGTTTTTCCATTCGTCTGTAAAGAATTCATGTTAGTGTTTTGCAGCCGCGGATTATTAAACTGATAGTTCGGTAATTTTCACATCTGTCAACACCTGCTTTCTTTGGGATTGGAATTACTATATTCTTCTTGAAGTCTGAGGTTATTCCGCCTGTCTCATACATCTTGCTCACCAAGGCTATCAGTAGTTCATGTCTGTTTTACGAGGTTTTAAATCTTTTGTTCAGCTTCTTTGGTCACTTTGTATTACACTAGTATAAGAATATTTTGGACGTGGCTAATATGTGGCCGGTTCAGTATTATTAAACTTTTTGTTGGTGTCTTCTGCTCATGAAGTTTTGGTAATTTTTATGGCTGTTTTAAATTTGGCTTGACTTTTGCATCGTTGGACTTTTATCTTATGGTCTGGCAAACAGTGACTGCGTACGAGGTATCCATTTTTTTACATCACTGATAATTGTTCAGTATTCAAATTAATCATTGGTTGATTAAATTCCTAATTAGGTTTAATGTAATTCAGGCTATACAATATAAATTTCTAAGTGGTACCAGTGAATGAACTGTGCCAAATCCCCATTGGTCTAGCCATTTTCGTCTGCCTTCCTGAGCAAATTAAGAGGCCGTATTTACACATTTCTGTAAGTATTTCGTTTAAAATGATAATTGAAACGCTCAGCTGCCGACAGGCATTGTTGATACACCTCGATGCGGACAGCTGAAAGTGTGTGCCCCGACCGGGACTCGAACCCAGGATCTCCATCTTACATGGCAGACTCTCTATCCATCTGAGCCACCGAGGACACAGATAAATAGCGCGACTGCAGGGTCTCACCTTATCCCTTATCCCTTGCACGCTTTCCGTGAGACCCACATTCCCATCTGTCCACAATCTACATACGTAATGTACCTAAGAGATATTTCCCCATCCACTCATTACTTGCGCACACTAAGGTGACGATTCCCATAAGAGTTCGGGCAACCTGTGCGCATTCGCACAGTAGAAGGTCAATGGCTGGGTAGCCATTTAACTATACAGGGTGAAAAGTATTTAAACCGACAAACTCTGGGAGGTTGTAGGGGACATCAAAACAAATATTTTTCCCTAATATCATTTTTTCCTTCGAGGAGTATTTAAACCGGTAGAGGAAGATTTCCCTGGCGGCAAATTAATTTAACCAACAAACATTTTTCCATTTTTTTTTATGAGCAAGAGACAATACATTAACGCAACCCAATTTCAATTACAGTAGATTTTCAAAAATGCCTCTATTGACACGTAAACAAAGGTTACACGGTTCAAATAGCTCTGAGCACTATGGGACTTAACAGCAGAGGTCATCAGTTGCCTAAAACTTAGAACTACTTAAACCTAACTAACCTAAGGACATCACTCACGTCCATGCCCAAGGCAGGATTCGAACCTGCGACTGTAGCGGTCGTGCGGTTCCAGACTGAAGCGCCTAGAACCGCTCGGCCACACCGGCTGGCCAGAGTCAATGCACTACTTCACTGGTGGACAGCAGATGCCAACAACTGAAGAGCGTAATACGCCCTCTAAAAACTCAAGATCGTAATACGGCCTCTATCACCCGAAGAGCGTAATACGGCCTCCACCTGTTTAAATAATCCTCCTAGGAAAGAATGACACTAGGGAAAAATATTTGTTTTGATATCCCCTACAACCTCCCAGAGTTTGTCGGTTTAAATACTTTTCACCCTGTATATGAATATAGTAACTGTTCTCGAAAGAACATATACCATTGATGACCGTGCAGCTTCTCTAGAATAAATGATAATTAATTGAAACTCCCAGCTGCCGGCAGGTGTTGTTGACATACCTCAATGGGGACAGCTGAAAATGTGTGCCCCGACCGGGACTCGAACCCGGGATCTCCTGCTTACTTGTCAGACGCTCTGTCCATCTACGTTTTAACTCACTATGGGATCAAACTGCTGAAGTACTCGGTCCTTAGGCTTACACAATACTTAATCTAACTTAAACTAACTTACAGTAAGGACAACACACACACACCCGTGCCCAATCGAGGACTCTAATCTCCGACGGGTGGAGCCAAGCGAACCGTGGCAAGGCGTCTCGGACCACGCGGCAAACCCGCGCGGCACTGTAAGTACTTTTCTACGCCACAACAATTCTTTAAGGACTGTATGGCCAAAAACTCTTACTCTGCGTATTACTAGAACAATGTATGGTGGTCCTCTGCAGATGGCTATAGAAGGTACGAGCACATGGATTACATTCGCAAATATGTGAATGACTCGAAGACTTTTTAAGTAACAGAACCCAGTACGTTCTCGGCGAATGTTCACCACAGACAAGGGTGTTGTGAGGAGAGCTTCAGGGAAGTGTGACAGTACCCCTGTTACTCTCCATGTATATAAATGATCTTACGGACAGAGTGAGCAGCAGTCAGCGACTGTTTCCTGATGAGGCTGTAGTCTATGGGGAGATAACATCGAGTGACTGTAGGAGAACACAGGATGACTTTCTAGTTGGTGTGGCAAATTGTACCTAGCTCTACATCTAGATCACACTACACACGCCACCTCATGGTGAGGCTGTAGGTACTTCTGGCGCCACTTACGAATCCTCTCTACCCTGCTCGAACAGTCCACAGGTGTACTGCCGGTCCATAGTGTCCAACGGGCACAATATTTCGGCGAACAGACATGTTGTTATCCTCAGGTGCGCTGACGAACTGAGCTCCTGAGAGCGGGCGGCCGTATTACACTACTGGCCATTAAAATTGCTACACCAAGAAGAAATGCAGATGATAAACGGGTATTCGTTGAACAAATATATTATACTGGAACTGACATGTGATTACATTTTCAAGCAATTTGGGTGCATAGAACCTGAGAAATCAGTACCCAGAACAACTACCTCTGGCCGTAATAACGGCCTTGATACACCTGGGCATTGAGTCAAACAGAGCTTGGATGGCGTATACAGGTGCAGCTGCCTATGCAGCTTCAACACGATACCACAGTTCATCAAGAGTAGTGACTGGCGTATTGTGACGAGCCAGTTGCTCGGCCACCATTGACCAGACATTTTCAATTGGTGAGACATCTGGAGAATGTGCTGGCCAGAGCAGCAGTCGAACATTTTCTTTATCCAGAAAAGCCCCTACATGACCTACAACATGCAGTCGTGCATTATCGTTCTGAAATGTAGGGTTTCGCAGGGATCGAATGAAGGGTAGAGCCACGGGTCGTAACACATCTGAAGTGTAACGTCCACTGTCCAAAGTGCCGTCAGTGCGAACAAGAAGAGGTGACCGAGACGTGTAACCAATGGCACGCCATATCATCACGCCGGGTGATACGCCAGCATGGCGATGACGAATACACGCTTCCAATGTGCGTTCACCGCGATGTCGGCAAACACAGATGCGACCATCATGATGCTGTAAACAGAAACTTGATTCATCCCAGAGAGTTACGTTTTGCGATTCGTGCAGCCAGGTTCGTCGTTGAGTACACCATCGCAGGCGCTCCTGACTGTGATGCAGCGTCAAGGGTAACTGCAGCCATGGTCTCCGAGCTGATAGTCCATGCTGCTGCAAAAGTCGTCGAACTGTTCGTGCAGATGATTGTTGTCTTGCAAATGTCCCCATCTGTTGACTCACGGATCGAGACGTGGCTGCACGATCCGTTAGAGCTATGCAGATAAGATGCCTGTCATCTCGACTGCTAGTGATACGAGGCCGTTGCGATCCAGCACGGCGTTCCGTATTACCCTCCTGAACCCACCGATTCCATATTCTCCTAACAGTCATTGGATATCGACCAACGCGAGCAGCAATGTCGCGATACGATAAACCGCAATGGCGAGAGGCTACGATCCGACCTTTATCAAAGTCGGAAACGTGATGGTACGCATTTCTCCTCCTTACACGAGGCATCACAACAACGTTTCACCAGGAAACGCCGGTCAACAGCTGTTTGTGTTTGAGAAATCGGTTGGAAACTTTCCTTATGGCAGCACGTTGTAGGTGTCGCCACCGGCGCCAACGTACTGTGAATGCTCTGAAAAGCTAATCATTTGCATATCACAACATCTCCCTCCTGTTGGTTATATTTCGCGTCTGTAGCCCGTCATCTTCGTAGTGTAGCAATTTTAATGGCCAGTAGTGTAAATCTCCTCCCTTCGCGAGGCGTTCTCTCCGCGGTCCGCGCCCGCACGTCGGCGGTCGCTGAGACGCCGGCGTCGGCGTCTGTGGTGGCGTCGGTGTAACTGCCTCTTCCGCCCTAGTCGCCCGTTCGTTTCCTTTGCTGAGCGTCTTTTTTAATTAGATTCAATGCTGGTCCCCATGCCCTGCCGAGGTTGTAGCCGTAATCTATGTTGATTTCGATAGCCTCTCTAACGACGCTGACCCAGTATTTAGATGTCTGTGCCAAGACCCTAGTATGTTAGTAGACCATTTCGTGACTTTCGGACAAACAGTGCTCTGCGACCGCCCCCTTGTTGGGGTACCCAAGTCGAGTATGCCTCTGATGCTCTCGGCAACGATCTTCGATGCTGTGCACTGTCTGTCCAATATGTCTTCCCACAATGACAGGGAATCTAATCTGGTATATGCCGGCCTTCCGCAAACCGAGATCGTCTTTGACACTTCCCAATAATGCTCGTGTTTTATTTGGTGGGTAAAAGACAATTCCTACTCGGTGTTTCCTCAATGTTCGGCCTATTTTCCCCGATAGTGCGCCAGTGTACAGTATATAGGCAGTGGCTATCTCTTTCTCCGTCTCCACACGCTCTACTGTAGAAGTGGGGCGGAGAGCGGGTCTGATATACCATTCCGAGTACCAGTTTTCCGGAATAAAGTTTTGAGGTGTTCCGGCTCTTGAGGCAGATTCTCTGCGTCGGAGATGGTGCGCGCCCTGTGCACCAGTGTTTTTAGCACGCCATTCCCATGTGCGGGGTGGTGGCAGCTGTTGTTGTTGTGGTCTTCAGTCCAGAGACTGCTTTGATGCAGCTCTCCATGCCCGGGAACCCGGGCGCGGGAAGCGAGAACGCTACCGCACAACCACGAGCTGCGGACTTGCCTTTCCTTAATTCGTAGTGTCAGTATTGCCTCACGTGTTCCAGCACTTCTACGGAATCCAAACTGATCTTCCCCCAAGTCGACTTCTACCAGTTTTTCCATTCGTCTGTAAGGAATTCGTGTTAGTATTTTCCAGCCGTGGCTTCTTAAACTGATAGTTCGGTAATTTTCACATCTGTCAACATCTGCTTTCTTTGGGATTGGAATTATTATATTCTTCTTGAAGTCTGAGGGTATTTCGCCTGTCTCATACATCTTGCCCACCAAATGGTAGACTTTTGTCAGGACTGGCTCTCCCCAGGCCGTCAGTAGTTCCAATGGAATGTTGTCTACTCCCGGGGCCTTGATTCGACTCAGGTCTTTCAGTGCTCTGTCAAACTCTTCACGCAGTATCGTATTTCCCATTTCATCTTCATCTACATCCTCTTCCATTTCTATAATATTGTCCTCAAGAACATCGCCCTCTTTATACTACTTCCACCTTTCTGCTTACCCTTCTTTGCTTAGAACTGGGTTTCCATCTGAGCTCTTGATATTTATACAAGTGGTTCTCTTTTCTCCAAAGGTCTCTAATTTTCCTGTAGGCAGTATCTATCTTACCTTGCATTTGTCCACTAGCCATCCCTGCTTAGCGGTTTTGCACTTCTTGTCGATCTCTTTTTTGAGACGTTTGTATTCGTTTTTGCGTGCTTAATTTACTGCATTTTTATATTTTCTCCTTTCATCAATTAAATTCAATACCTCTTCTGTTACCCAAGGCTTTCTATTAGCCCTCGTCTTATTACCTACTTGATCCTCTGCTACCTTCACTATTTCATTCTCAAAGGTACCCATTCTTCTTCTACTGTATTTCCTCCTCCCATACTTGTGAATCGTTCCCTGATACTTTCCCTGAAGCTATCTACTACCTCTGGTTCTTTCAGTTTATCCAGGTCCAATTTCCTTAAATTCCCACCTTTTTGCAGTTTCTTCCGTTTTAATCTACAGTTCATCACCAATAGATTGTGATCAGAGTCCACATCTGCCCCTGGAAATGTCTTACAATTTAAAACCTGGTTCCTGAATCTCTGTCTTACCATTATATAATCTATCTGATACCTTCTAGTATTTCCAGGATTCTTCCATGTATACAACCTTCTTTTATGATTCTTGAACCAAGTGTTAGCTATGATTAAGTTATGCTCTGTGCAAAATTCTACCAGACGGCTTCCTCTTCCATTTCTTAGCCCCAATCCATATTCACCTACTACGTTTCATTCTCTTCCTTATCCTACTACCGAGTTCCTGTCACACATAACAGTTAAATTTTCGTCTCCCTTCAGTATCTGAATAATTTCTTTTATCTCATCATACATTTCATCAATCTCTTCGTCATCTGCGGAGCTAGTTGGCATATAAAGTTGTACTACTGTGGTAGGCGTGGGCTTCGTATCTATTCTGGCCACAATAATGCGTTCACTATGCTGTTTGTAGTAGCTTACCCGCATTCCTTTTTTTTTTATTCATTATTAAACCTACTCCTGCATTACCCCTATTTGATTTTGTATTTATAACCCTGTATTCGCCTGACCAAAAGTCTTGTTCCTTCTGCCACCGAACTTCACCAATTCCCACTATATCTAACTTTAACCTATCCATTTTCCTTTTTAAATTTTCTAACCTACCTGCCCGATTAAGGGATCTGACATTCCACGGTCCGATCCGTAGAACGCCAGTTTTCTTTCTCCTGAGTAGTCCCCTGGGGGCTATTTTACCTCAGGAATATTTTACCCAAGAGGACGCCATCATCATTTAACCATACAGTAAAGCTGCATGCCCTCGGAAAAAATTACGGCCGTAGTTTCCCCTTGCTTTCAGCCGTTTGGAGTACCAGCACAGCAAGGCCGTTTTGGTTGGTATTACAAGGCCAGATCAGTCAATCGTCCAGACTGTTGTCCCTGCAACTACTGAAAAGGCTGCTGCCCCTCTTAAGGAACCACACGTTTGTCTGGCCTCTCAACAGATACCCCTCCGTCGTGGTTTTACCTATGGTACGGCTATCTGTATCGCTGAGGCACGCAAGCCTCCCAACCAACGGCAAGGTACATGGTTCATGGGGTGGCAGCTATCCGCATGCAAATACAGGTCGGTGTGCATTTTCTTCCTGTACACCCCATGGACCATGGTGCCATCCGCTCTTCTACAGACCATGACGTCCAGTAATGGTAATTTTACTTCTGCTTC
This sequence comes from Schistocerca piceifrons, assembly GCF_021461385.2. Taxonomy (NCBI): domain Eukaryota; kingdom Metazoa; phylum Arthropoda; class Insecta; order Orthoptera; family Acrididae; genus Schistocerca; species Schistocerca piceifrons. Next base: position 88,997,348 of record NC_060147.1, read on the forward strand.
GGTCTCCATAGTGAATTTGATGTTCGGAGTATGGAGATAAGGTGTGTAAGAAAGTCTAGGAGCTTGTCCCTTCCATGTGGCCAGATCACGAACGTGTCAACCACATAACGTAGAAAACAAGCATGTTTCCATTTGGATGACGCCAAAGCTTCCTCCTCGAACCACTCCATATAGGAATTCGCTGCCACAGGCGAGAGTGGGCTCCCCATTGCGACTCCTTCTGTTTGTTCATACTATTCTCCATTTAACAGAAAATATGTGGTGGTGAGAACGTGCCTGAAAAGGTTGGTCATCTTCTCGTTAAATTTCTGTGCAATAAGCTCAACTGACTCACGAAGAGGCACCCTCATGAATAATGAAACAACATCAAAACTCACCAGAATATCTGAGTCTTTCAGCTCGGGCGCGGGTGCGGACCGTGGAGAGAAAGTCTCGCAGGGGGAGGGGATTTAAGATGGCCGCCCGCCCTCAGGAGCTCAGTTCGTCAGCGCACCTGACGATGGCGGCATGTCTGATGGCCAAAATATTGTGCCCATTGGGCCCTATGGGCCGGTAGTACACCTGTGGACTATTCGAACAAGAAATAGCCGGAGAAACTGAAGAATCACCTCTCTATCCCGTTCCATTCGCTAATGGCGCGTGGGAAGAACGATGGTAAGCCTCAGTGCTGGCTCTAATTTCTGGAATTTTCTCCTCGTGGTAGGAGGAAGTAATATGTGGGAGGAAGTAATGTACTGTCCGACTCCTCCCGAAAAGGGCTCCCTCGAAATTTAAATAATAAACCTCAACTTGATGCACAGCGCCTCCAATGTAACGTCTGCCAATGGAGTTCTTGGAGCCAACTACTCGATCCCGTGACAAAACGAGCCGCTCTTTGTTGGCTCTTCTCTATCTCTTCCATCAGTCCTACCAGGTAGGAATCCTATACTAGGCAACTTCTTTGGTCGATTAATTAAATTTACTTAAGATTCTTTCTATGAATCTCAGTCTGGCATCCGCTTTTCCTATTACTGTTTCATGTGGCAACCCCACATAAAGGCTCAAAATGGCTCTGAGCCCTGTGCGACTTAACATCTGAGGTCATCAATCGCCTAGAACTTAGAACTAATTAAACCTAACTAACTTAAGGACATCACACACATCCATGCCCGAGGCAGAATTCGAACCTGCGACCGTAGCGGTCGCTCGGTTCCAGACTGTAGCGCCTAGAACCGCACGGCCAATACGGCCGGCGTCACATAAAGGCCGCTCTGAATAGTTATTCCTAGACATTTTTCTGTATATATCGTTTCCAGCAGTTTCTCACCAATAACGTAGTTTTATAGTAATCACTCCGTCTTCAGGCCACAAGTGGCCCATCGGGACCATCCGACCGCCGTGTCATCCTCAGATGAGGATGCGGATAGGAGGGGCGTGTGGTAAGCACACCGCACTCCTGGTCGTTACGATGGTTTACTGTGACAGGAGCCGCTACTGTTCGGTCGAGTAGCTCCTCAATTGGCATCACGAGGCTGAGTGCACCCCGAAAAATGGCAACAGCGCATGGCGGTCCGAATGGTCACCCATCCAAGTGCTGACCACACCCGACAGCGCTTCGGTGATCCGACGGGAACTGGTGTATCCACTGCGGCAGGCCGTTGCCCTATGCGCAATGTGTTTATTCACGTTCAGAGTCATCTGCCAGGGCCTGCAACAATCATCAGTCAGCTGTAGGTGCCGGCCGATGTGGCCGAGCGGTTCTAGGCGCTTCAGTCTTGTGATCTCCTTAGGTTAGTTAGGTTTAATTAGTTCTAAGTTCTACGTGACTGAGGACCTCAGAAGTTGTCGCATAGTGCGCAGAGCCATTTTGAACTGATGACCTCAGATGTTAAGTCCCATAGTGCTCAGAGCCATTTGAACGATTTTTTTCAGCTGCAGGTCATTCTGCATATCGATATTTTCTTCTGGGGTAGTTGCTTTGCTATAGACAGTCGTATCATTTGCGAACAGTCTTGAAGAGCATCCGACGGTTTATACTACACTCCTGGAAATTGAAATAAGAACACCGTGAATTCATTGTCCCAGGAAGGGGAAACTTTATTGACACATTCCTGGGGTCAGGTACATCACATGATCACACTGACAGAACCACAGGCACATAGACACAGGCAACAGAGCATGCACAATGTCGGCACTAGTACAGTGTATATCCACCTTTCGCAGCAATGCAGGCTGCTATTCTCCCATGGAGACGATCGTAGAGATGCTGGATGTAGTCCTGTGGAACGGCTTGCCATGCCATTTCCACCTGGCGCCTCAGTTGGACCAGCGTTCGTGCTGGACGCGCAGACCGCGTGAGACGACGCTTCATCCAGTCCCAAACATGCTCAGTGGGGGACAGATCCGGAGATCTTGCTGGCCAGGGTAGTTGACTTACACCTTCTCGAGCACGTTGGGTGGCACGGGATACATGCGGACGTGCATTGTCCTGTTGGAATAGCAAGTTCCCTTGCCGGTCTAGGAATGGTAGAAAGATGGGTTCGATGACGGTTTGGATGTACCGTGCACTATTCAGTGTCCCCTCGACGATCACCAGTGGTGTACGGCCAGTGTAGGAGATCGCTCCCCACACCATGATGCCGGGTGTTGGGCCTGTGTGCCTCGGTCGTATGCAGTCCTGATTGTGGCGCTCACCTGCACGGCGCTAAACACGCATACGACCATCATTGGCACCAAGGCAGAAGCGACTCTCATCGCTGAAGACGACACGTCTCCATTCGTCCCTCCATTCACGCCTATCGCGACACCACTGGAGGCGGGCTGCACGATGTTGGGGCGTGAGCGGAAGACGGCCTAACGGTGTGCGGGACCGTAGCCCAGCTTCATGGAGACGGTTGCGAATGGTCCTCGCCGATACCCCAGGAGCAACAGTGTCCCTAATTTGCTGGGAAGTGGCGGTGCGGTCCCCTACGGCACTGCGTAGGATCCTACGGTCTTGGCGTGCATCCGTGCGTCGCTGCGGTCCGGTCCCAGGTCGACGGGCACGTGCACCTTCCGCCGACCACTGGCGACAACATCGATGTACTGTGGAGACCTCACGCCCCACGTGTTGAGCAATTCAGCGGTACGTCCACCCGGCCTCCCGCATGCCCACTATACGCCCTCGCTCAAAGTCCGTCAACTGCACATACGGTTCACGTCCACGCTGTCACGGCATGCTACCAGTGTTAAAGACTGCGATGGAGCTCCGTATGCCACGGCAAACTGGCTGACACTGACGGCGGCGGTGCACAAATGCTGCGCAGCTAGCGCCATTCGACGGCCAACACCGCGGTTCCTGGTGTGTCCGCTGCGCCGTGCGTGTGATCATTGCTTGTACAGCCCTCTCGCAGTGTCCGGAGCAAGTATGGTGGGTCTGACACACCGGTGTCAATGTGTTCTTTTTTCCATTTCCAGGAGTGTAGATCATTTATATACACTGTATATAGTAACGGTACTATTGGTGTACTCCGGAAATTACCTTCACATCTGTCAATTTTGTTTCGTTAAGAGCGACGTGTTGAGTTCTGTTTGCAAGGAAGTCTTGAATCCAGTCGCAAATCTAATTCGATACTCGATAAGCTAGTACAGTGCAGAACTGTGTCAAATGCCTTCTTGAAGTGAAGGAACATGGCATCAAGCAGAGCACCGCTATCTGCTCTGGAGGAACAGAGCGAGCTGAGTTTTGCAAGATCTATTTCTGCAAAATCCATGTTGATTTTTATACAGGAGATGTTCGTTCCAAAAGCGGAAAGAACCAACCGATTTGCTCCATTTGCCTGAGCAGGAGTAACTACGTAATATTCATAATTTTATCCCGTACTGTTGGATATTGACACTAATACGATCTGTTGGGTAAACAAATGGGTCGTATTCCAAGTGCTAGTATAAACAATTGATCTTGCCTACACGAACAGAACCCGAGGTACGTGCACCGGAAAATCCCATTTTTTGGAACGTAATAGGTACACAAAGTGTCGCATGCATACCGATAACTACAATCGAACTACAGGGAGCGGGCAAAATATAGGGAAAAACAGAGACTGGAATACAAACAAATAATTGAGGACGACTGGTGCAAGTTCTACTCTGAGATGAAGCAGCCACAGTAGAGGAATTCGAGGTAGGCTGCATCAAAACATTTAGAATTTTCACGATCCGTTATCCTCCCCCTCCTCCGCTGTATCCAAACATTCAGAAGGTCCGCGATCCGCCATCATTCATCCCTAAGGCTGCATCAGAACATTGAGAAGGTTCACGAGTAGCTGTGTTTGCTGTTAACTGCAGAACTGTTCACTCGCAGGTGTCGACCACCATGAATAAAATGTCCAGTCGCAGGTGTTGACCACCACGAACAACGCAGCGTGTACAGGGACTCACCACCGACAGCCATGCGGAAGAATCGTAGCAGTTTGGCGGAGGGAAGAGTCATGCAGTATAAGCTGTCTTCAGTTTTTTGACTTATCTGTGTAACTGTGGCGATTAATCGCGATATTAATATACTACTCTCCTACCTCAAACCTGTTCCAAGAGTTGTTGTTGTTGTTCTGGTCTTCAGTCCAGAGACTGGTTTGATGCAGCTCTCCATGCTACTCTATCCTGTGCAAGCTTCTTCATCTCCCGGTACCTACTGCAACCTACGTCCTTCTGAATCTGCTTAGTCTATTCATCTCTTGGTCCCCCTCGAGTATTTTTACCCCCCGCACTGCCCTCCAATACTAAATTGGTGATCCCTTGATGCCTCAGAACATGTCCTACCAACCGATCCCTTCTTCCAGTCAAGTTGTGTCACAAACTATTCTTCTCCCCAATTCTATTCAATACCTCCTCATGTGATCTACCCATCTAATCTTCAGCATTCTTCTGTAGCACTACATTTCGACAGCTTCTATTCGCTCCTTGTCCAAACTATTTATCGTCCCTATTTCACTTCCATACATGGCTACACTCCATACAAATACTTTTAGAAACGACTTCCTGACACTTAAATCTATACTCGATGTTAACAAATTTCTCTTCTTCAGAAACGCTTTCCTTGCCGTTGCCAGTCTACATTTTATATCCTCTCTACTTCGACCATCATCAGTTATTTTGCTCCCCAAATAGCAAAACTCATTTACTTCTTAAGTGTCTCATTTCCTAATCTAATTCCCTCAGCATCACCCGGCTTAATTCGACTACATTCCATTATCCTCGTTTTGCTTTTGTTGATGTTCATCTTATATCCTCCTTTCAAGACGCTGTCCATAATCATACAGTAAAGCTGCATGCCCTCGGGAAAAATTATGACTGTAGTTTCCCCTTGATTTCAGCAGTCCGCAGTACCAGCACAGCAAGGCCGTTCTGGTTAGCGTTGCAAGGCCAGATCAGTCAATCATCCAGACTGTTGCCCTTGCAACTACTGAAAAGGCTGCTGCCCCTCTTCAGGAACCACACGTTTGTCTGGTCTCTCAACAGATACCCCTCCGTTGTGGTTGCACCTACGGTACGGCCATCTGTATCGCTGAGGCACGCAAACATTCTCAGCAACGGCAAGATCCATGATTCATGAGGTGGGCGTTCCAAGAGTAGCACAGCGTAATGACTTTTTTTATCTGTAGCACTTACGCTAAAACTAAAACAGCTAAATTACAAGGTTTATAGAAAGTGTTTTGCAGCATCGGCCGTTGTCTTTTCTGTGATGTTATGGGTTGTTAATGATGCACTGCATTGATAGTTACTGAATAATAATAGCACAAGTAAGCATGGGCCATTACTGTTGTTATTTCTGCTCAGCAGGGGCCCTCAATCGCGTTGTCGTCCTGGAGCGTGCGATTGGCTGACCTCTTCTCATAGCCGTTTTTTTTTTTTTTTTTTTTTTTTTGGCGTTCTAGACCGGCGTGCCGATCTGCATCTACATCTACATAGATAGCCTGCAAACCACATTTAAGTGCCTGGCAGAGGGTTCATCGAACCACCTTCAAATTCTCTATTATTACAATCTCGTATAGCGCGTGGGAAGAATGAACACCTATATCTTTCCGTATGAGCTCTGATTTCCCTTATTTTATCTTGGTGATCGTTCCTCCCTATGTAAGTCGGTGTCAACAAAATATTTTCGCATTCCGAGGAGAAAGTTGGTGATTGGAATTTTGTGAGAAGATTCCGTCGCAACGAAAAAGGCCTTTCTTGTAATGATGTCCATCCCAAATCCTGTATCATTTCTGTGACACTCTCTCCCATATTTCGCGATAATACAAAACGTGCTGCCTTTCTTTGAACTTTTCCGATGTACTCAGTCAGTCCCATCTGGTAAGGATCCCACACCGCGCAACAGTATTCTAAAAGAGGACGGACAAGCGTAGTGTAGGCAGTCTCCTTAGTAGGTCTGTCCATAAAAGGCAGTCTTTGGTTAGCCTTCCCCACAACGTTTTCTGTGTGTTCCTTCCAATTTAAATTGCTCCTAATTGCAATACCTAGGTATCTAGTTGAATTTTCGGCTTTTAGATTAGACCGATTTATCGTGTAACCGAAGTTTAACGCGTTCCTTTTAGCACTCATGTGGATGACCTCACGCTTTTCGTTATTTAGGGCCAACTGCCACTTTTCGCACCATTCCGGTATTTCTTCTAAATCGTTTTGCAGTTTGTTTTGATCTTCCGATGACTTTATTAGTCAATAAACGACATCGTCATCTGCAAACAACCGAAGACTGCTGCTCAGATTGTCTCCCAAATCCTTTATATAGATAAGGAACAGCAATGGGCCTGTAATACTACCTTGGGGAACGCCAGAAATCACTTGTGTTTCACTCGATGACTTTCTAATAAAAGAAAATTTAAAATAAACATAAATAAATCATAAAGTATCAATACTATTTGTAGAAAAAATCTACATAAATGAATTCTAAATTCAATTACAACGAACTGTGGCCTCTCTGACAGGAAATCACGAATCCAGTCACATAACTGAGACGATATTCCATAAGCACGCAATTTCACTACGAGCCGCTTGTGTGATACAGTGTCAAAAGCCTTCTGGAAATCCACAAATACGGGATCGATCTGAAGTCCCTTGTCAATAGCACTCAGCACTTCATGTGAATAAAGAGCTAGTTGTGTTTCACAGGAACGATGTTTCCTAAACCGATGTTGACTGTGTGTCAACAGACCGTGTTCTTCGAGGTAATTCATTATTTTCGAACACAATATATGTTCTAAAATCCTGCTGCATATCGACGTTAACGACATGGACCTGTAATTTAGTGGATTGCTCCTACTACCTTTCTTGAATATTGGTGTGACCTGTGCAACTTTCCAGTCTTTGGGTACGGATGTTTCGTCGAGCGAACGGTTGTATATGATTGTTAAGTATGGAGCTAATGCGTCAGCATACTCCGAAAGAACCTAATTGGTATACAGTCTAGACCAGAATACTTGCTTTTATTAAGTGATTTAAGTAGCTTCACCACTCCGAGGATATTTACTTCTACGTTACTCATGTTGGCAGCTGTTCTCGATTCAATTTCTGGAATATTTACTTCGTCTTTTTTTTTTTTTTGAAGTCATTTCGGAAGGCTGTGTTTAGTAACTCTGCTTTGGCAGCACTGTCTTCGATAGTATCTCCATTGCTACCGCACAGAGAAGGCATTGATTGTTTCTTGCCGCTAACATACTTCACATACGACCAGAATCGCTTTGGATTTTCTGCCAGGTTTCGAGACTGTTATAAGCATATCGCATTGAACTCCGGTCTAAATTTCGAGCTTCTGTAAAAGATCGCCAATCTTGGGGATTTTGCGTGGGTTTAAATTTGGCTTGTTTGTTTCGTCGTTTATGCAACAGTGTTCTAACCTGTTTTGTGTACCAAGGGGGATCAGCTCCGTCGTTTGTTAATTTATTTATTATAAATCTCTTAATTTTTGCCGATTCTATGTCTTTGAATTTAAGCCACATCTGGTCTACACTTACATTGTTAATTTGGAATGAGTGGAGGCGTCAAGTGAATTTTTATCTGCTTTTTTGAATGGATCTATTTTTCGCTTATTTTTCGAGGATTTGGGGATAACAATATTCAGTCTTGCTACGACAGCCCTGTGTTCACTAATGCCTGAATCGGTTTTGATGCTCGTTGTTAACTCAGGAGTATTTGTTCCTAAGAGGTCAAGTGTGTTTTCACAACCGTTTACTATTCTCGTGGGCTCATGAACTAATTGCTCGAGATAATTTCCAATGGCTCTGAGCACTATGGGACTTAACTTCTGAGGTCATCAGTCTCTTAGAACTACTTAAACCTAACTAACCTAAGGACCTCACACACATACATGCCCGAGGCAGGATTTGAACCTGCGACCGCGGCGGTCGCGCGGTTCCAGACTGTAGCGCCTATAACCGCTCGGTCAACACGGCCAGCGATAATTTTCAGAGAATGCGTTTAGCACAATTTCGGATGATATTTTTTGCGTACCTCCGGAATTAAACATGTATTTTCGTGAACATATCGAGGGTACGTGTTTGAAATCAAACTCAAGTTTTCTTTGAACTTTTCAGCAACTACGAACTCACAGGAAGTATCTACTTTAATTTCGCGATAAGTTAAACTACTTCTGACAACAACAAACACGCCTCCGTCAACCGTGTTTAGCCTATCCTGTCAGAACTCCGATGTTTGACTTTACACCGTAGCAATCTAACATCAATTAAAGTTTTTAAACCACTTTAGAAAAAATTTTAAAATCCCTCTGGCTGTGTTCATCCTGACAAACAAGCCGTCTCCCTTTCCCCTGCCGTTATGGGACGAGGATGGTGAATGGCGAACTGATAATAAAAAAACTTGCTTATTTGATCCTGAGACAGCAGGAAAGCAAATTACTCGCTTAAGTCCATTTCCCCCCTATCCCCCCTCCCCCGCCTGCCGCCGCTACCACCCCACCCCACCTCCTCCTGCTCGTGATTACACATCTCCCCTCCCCCACTAACCTGCTGGCCCGCTTCTGGCTCCTCACGTCATTCCGAACCGGAGGAAACAAATTTCCCGGCGCCGCGCGGAAATTACGGCAGAGATGAAAAGTCCGTCCGGCCGCCGCGGGGTGGTTTTCCACTGGGAGCAGAAATAAGCTGCCTGCCACCTCCCACGCGTGTTTCTGACTCCCCCGCACGCCACTCGCCATGCTGCGGAAAAAGTCTCTCCCACTTACGTTAGTCACCCACTCGCTCAGTGCGCTCTGGAAATATCACCGCCGAGCCGAGTTATCTGTGACGAAGTTATCTGGAAATTGCTGTCCGCAGCTGTAAGAGCTCAATAATCCGTGTCTGGCGACAGGAAATAGAACGTTTTATGGATCCTGGTATGCGGTATGGACGGAAATTTTCGTGAAACGTAACTAACTTTGAAACATCTGTGTTTGTGGTAACGTAGCTGACAGCAGCATGCAGCACATCTGTTAGAATGGGAATGGCATGCGAACGTGTATTTTATCTCGTCGCTTATGCGCTTTGCCCTGTACTGAACTTTTCTGACTGCGGGAATGTAAACTTTCAATAACTTTAAACCAAACCAAAACTGCATGAGCTTACGAAACACAAAAACTGAATCACGGGCAACACCATTGATTTAAAATTGGCCCTAGTAATAAAACAAAACTTGATCAATTTGAAAATAATGATCCCTGTGCTTAATGAATGCTATTCCTGAAATAATAAAATTTCTTACCTTTATCCGCGCAATGGTAACGCTCGACATAAAGGTATTGTGCCTGGTTGTTCCTTAGCACACACTTTAATGAAATAGAATATGACTGAGGCAATAACTTCTTGAGCAAAATAGTTAGTCAAAAACTACATGGTATTGACTTGTGTTAACTAATAGTATGGCACAAATTTTAATACTTGTATGTTGACTCTGTGAAAATTAATAATGCTGATAACTAACATGCAATAAACTAATTATACATTAATTATTAACTTTACGAAATCACTGGATGTGAGTGCTATACATTGTGTCAATCATTACTTATGAATACACACATTGCATTGGTAACAAAACAACTTTTTTTTACCTTAATTATTTCCAGAATAGAACTGAGGGGAAGAGAAATTTGTAGCACAACTTGTGCGATCGGTTGGTAGGGCATATTTTGAGGCAGCATGGGATCACCAATTTAGTACTGCAGGGCAGCGTGGAGGGTAAAAATCGTAGAGGGAGACCAAGAGATGAATACACTAAACAGATTCAGAAGGATGTAGGTTGCAGTAGGTACTGGGAGATGAAGAAGCTTGCACAGGATAGAGTAGCATGGAGAGCTGCATCAAACCAGTCTGTGGACTTAAGACCGCAACAGCAACAACATGGTATCTTGCAAATAAAAAATCATTACTGCCCGTAGCGAGTAAGTATCCAGCACACATCAGACAACACGCCTTTAAACTTGAGAGTCCTCCATACATATCTCTATCTAAACGCACTCTAACACATTACCCATAGCATCTTGGACCAGAGATCGCTGTTGAGCAGCGACACCACTACAAAATCGATACTACATTTGATCATCTCTGGTTCAATATAAAACTTTCTTACAAAATTTTGCGCTATGTATATACCTTTAAACTTCAGACTCCTAAAATTCCTGAGTCTTTCTCGGCATCATCAGTCAGTGCTCGACATTAGGGATGGCGGCTATCGATGATACACCCGGTTTTCTGTTATATCGTTTTTTCTCCCTCTCCAGTCTAACTTCACTGTTAAACCAGCTCAAAATGTCCTGTCTGTAAAATATTTTCGGCTTTTTTATTCCTACTGTTTCCTACAATAATCGTAGAAATCGAACAAAGATTGAAAAATTTTGACTCTCACAGTTTCGAGAAACATAGAATCAAAATATTAAATTAAATAAGTAAATAAAAGGAAACTTTAACCGTTCATCGTCTGCTGCTTTTCTCGAAAAAGCGGTTGAATCCTGCAAAAAATTACGAGTATTCTCCTACTGATTCTAATATTTTGAAACTTTGCTCAAACATCATGTTGTAATAGGGGATCAGACCACTATTTGGGAATTACAAATAGTCAGTGCTAAAGGGTGAAAACTGAGGCTGAAGAAGTCTGTTTCTCGTGTTAATTCGTCCGTTTTCAAGGACCACAAACAGATAAAGGCATGTTATGTACACACAGGCAGCAAATCAGCTACTTTCAATTTTTACTGTGAATTTTGAATGAATTGTTAAATTTTTAAATTATTACTGTTACCATAACTGATTTCCTCTTCTATTATTTCACAGAAATGGCAGACAAATCTTTAATCTTTTAAAGTAAATGAAGCATTGTACTTCACTGCTACGTCACTTCGTAAAAATATTTTCAGACTGATGTTGGTGCCATTCTGCATCACAACGGATGTCCCGCGCGACAGACAGAAATTACCGTATAGACCCGGTGGCGGCGAATCTTGCACACTGCACATACATGCGTACCTTGAGCCACGACACACGGCAACAGGGACATCAATTCAGAATGACATTTTCACTCTGCAGCGGAGTGTGCGCTGATATGAAACTTCCTGGCAGATAACACTTTGTACCGTACCGAGACTCGAACTCGGGGCGTTTGCCTTTCGCGGGCAGGTGCTCTTCAATCTGAGATACCCAAGCTCGACTCACCATCTATCCTCACAGCTTCAGTTCTGCCAGTACCTCGTCTTCTACGTTCTAAACTTCACAGAAGCTCTTCGTGAGTCGTGCTTGGGTAGCTCAGATGGTAGAGCACTTTCCCGCGAAAGGCAAAGGTTCTGAGTTCGAGTGTCGGTCCAGCACACAGCTTTAATCTGCCAGGAAGTTTCATATCAGCACACACTCCGCTGCAGAGTGAAAATCTCATTCTGGAAATAACCTCCAGGCTGTGGCTAAGCCATGTCTCTGCAATATCCTTTCTTTCAGAAATACTCGTTCTGCAAGGTTCGCAGAAGAGCTTCTGTGAAGTTTGCAAGGTAGGAGACGAGGAACTGGCAGAATTGAAGCTGTGTATAAGGGTCGTGAGTCGTGCATGGGTAGCTCAGTTGATAGAGCACTTGCCCGCCAAAGGCAAAGGTCCCAAATTCGAGTCTCGGTCCGGCACACAGTTTCAATCTGCCAGGAAGTTTCAGGGACGTCAATGTCTCAGCAACGCTGTACCAATTCTTACGCCATATCTTTCTAGCTTGTTTCTGTCGACATTATTAGTAAAATGGCACTGACGGCTTTTTCCGTTTTCTATAACAACGCAATATTTGGAACCAATGTTAGTAGCAAATGAAAAACACATGTTATGATCGAGACCATACAAATGCCGAAAAACTCCAGTTATTCAGAACTAAAATACCGGTGTCAATTTTAACCAGTCAGTTTTTTCCTATACCAACGCGACAGTGCTGGATACCAATGTGTCCACAAAGCCCATGCGCTAATATGCGATTCTTCAGGGGGTGATATCTCAGTTTCTACTGATCACAGAGCTGAGGCATTAAATGTTTTAGATAGCCCTTGGCGTATCGACCTTTTGTATACCTACCAGAAGAGAGGGCATACTGTACCTATCCTACAGTACAGAGGCAAAACTTAAACATCACGCACTTTCTCTAGACCAGGAGAATTGAGAAAACAGGTAGGTTCTTTTGCGTTAGTTGTGGTCTAGGATGGACCTTAGGTGGCTTATAAAGGCTTTTTTTGTTTACGGGTGGTCCCTGAGAAAACCCCCCGAAAATTTTTGGATACGAAAAGTACGAATTGTGAGGATGGCCATATCTATATGTTCTGTTCATTGCAGATCGTCAAAATTTTTAACATTTGTTCTTAAGAGGGATAGGACGTCAAACGGGCAGGAGAGGCACCACAGGACATTTGAATTTCCTCTGTCTATACTTTTAGAAGTAAATTCGTAAGACTCTGTGAGCATGATCAGGAAGGATTCAGGATTCACACTGACAGCAGTGGGAGTTCAAAAACATAACAAAATAATTTTTTTTACATGTGCTATAACATAATTTTTTTCCATTTACTATTGGCTGCATTTATTGCTATAGGTACACTTTTCTTGATAAGTAAGAGAGATTCTTCCATGAATTTTGCACAGTATACAAACCATACTTACCGGTGTATGAAACTCTAGAATTTTCCAAATCTTCTACGAACTGAGGTAAAAATTGAGGTAATTAACTATAAAATTTGAGTTTTCTCTAAACCCAAAGTTTAAAATGTAACAGCTCATTCATTTTTTCGTACATTAAATAAATTCTAGAGTTTCATACACCTGTAAAATTCATCGAAGAATCTCTCTCACTTACGAAGAAAGGTGTGTCTATAGCAACAAAGGCAGCGAAAAGTAAGTGAAAAAATGATGAAATTTCACATGTAAAATGAATTTATTTTGTTATGATTTTGAACTTCCACTTTTGTGAGCGTGAATCGAAAATCCTTTCTGTTCATGCCGACAAATTTCTATGAATTGAGTTCTAAAAGTATAGACAGTGGAAATTAAAATGTCCTATGGTGCCTTTCCTGCTCCAAGTCGGCACGTTTGACGTGCTATCCTCCTTAAGGTGATACTCTCGAGAAATTCAAATTTTGTTTTCGGTATCACTATCAGTTACCGAGATGCAAATCATCATCATCTCATCCCCATGGACGCGCAAGTAGCCGAAGTGGCGTCATATCGAAAGACTTGCATCCGGCGAACGGTCTACCCGACGGGAGGCCCCAGTCACACGACATTTCATTTCATTTCACCGAGATGCAGAGGTTCAGTGTTACCATGTAAAATATGCACGTCATATCCGCTCTTGGCATAGTTTTAACTGAAGTTTGAAAACATGACAGGGGGTTCTAGAATCATCCCAAGGCTTTTGAGGTCACCAAACTACGGTTTAGTCGCAATTTTTCCACGAAAAAAAAAAGGTACCACGCGCCTGTACAGATACACCCAAAGTGGTATTGCAGTGACAAGAAATGAGCCAGAAAGAGTCTTAAAGTGTTGAAAAGAACTTAAAATGGCTGCCAAACGCTGTGTAAAGCTGGAAAAACTGCAAATTCAGTAAAATATTTCTCATTATATTTTTACTATTTTGAAATACAGAGCATAAATGGGGTTCTTGATGAAGTCCGATCGATGAATGAACTATCCAGAGACAATTTAACGGAAATTGTTTTGTGTTAACCTTATTTTATGCATACTTATTTGTTGTTCATATGTGTCATGATATATACATATGTGAAAGAATATAAATAAAGTGTGAAAATTTAATTGACCTATAGAATTCGTTTTATCTAAGCAGTACACACTGCTATAGTAGAAGGAAGAAAGGAAGCAGCTAAAAAATGCTGTTGTTGGAACACAAAAAAGGCGAATACTTTTCTCTTTAAAAAAATCTGACAAATATGAGGAACCAGCTGTCTCACCCATTCCTCGTTCTGCCTTCTTCGCCAAAAGTTTTGGCTTGTGAAGACATTCACGTTTTTTTTGCACTGAAAGATAAGCAGCAGAGAGACAGTGATGGTGTAAGATAGAGGAAACAGTGGCAGTGGAAGAGACAGGCAGAGGAGACAATGATGGTAGGAGTGAGAAAAAAGCAGTAAAGCAGAAACAGGGATGGGTCAAACAATAGCAGCGTGACTCAAAGAGAGTGGAGAAACTGTTCAGTGGGAGAGAGTGGCCATAAAAGAGAAACAGAAATGGATGGTGACAGAAACAGTGGTTGGAAACGAGAGAGGAGACAGTGGAAATGAAAAGTACAACACAGACCGGCAAACTTCAACACGTAGGTTTAGGGGGGTGGACACATTTTGGACCAGGACTTTCAACAGGTTGCTGTAGGGGAAAATATAAGCTGGATCCCCACTATTATTGAGATCCTGATATGTGGTTGAGATAGTGGCATTAGGAAGGGAAGACAAAAGGAGGCAGTGTGAGTGAGTGAAAATGCAGTGCCAGGGTAGGTTTTTAGGGGGGGGGGGTGGACGCATTTTGTACTGGGACTTTAAACAGGTGACTGTAGGGGAAAATATAAGCTGGATACCCAGAATTATTGAGATCCCGACATTTGGTTGAGATAGTGGCAGTAGGAAAGAAAGACAAAAGGAGACAGTGTGAATGACTGAAGAAGCGGTACCAGGGGAATATACTCTAAATCAATGGGAGAAAAAGGAGACAGTGAGGGAAAGGGGTATGTAGAGGGGGAGGGGGATGAGTATGAAGATTAAACTACGAAGAGAGACTGGGTAAATGTTCTGAGTAAAAAGAGTGCAGACATGTTTTCATGCCAAAATGGTTGGTGAAGGCAGAATGAGGTTCGAGACAGCTGATACTCTGCTTTTCTCTCAGAGACTTTTAAAGAGCAGCGTATTCTCCTTTTTTGGGCTTCTACAGGAGCATTACTCATCTGGTTCATTAATGATGACGTTGCAAGTGTCCAGCCGATTTCTTCTTTCCACTATACTCACAACATTTAATCGACTGACCCGACGGCCTGCCATTTTCTTGAAATGCTGCGAGGTCTGCTGTTTCCTGTACTTTTTGCCTGGACTCCAACGAGACTGTGACCCACTGTTGGTGTCTTGACGCTGTCTTTAGCGGACTGTGAATTCCAATCTCGTTACCTATTAAGCTCCTTGATGCTTTTCTGTTTTTCAGAGCCTCCATTTGTGGTGGATGTGATGGATGGCGAAAGCTTAATAAAGTGAATGCCAGATCCCAAGCATTGATGAAACTGAAATGTTCCTCCTTGTCTATTAGGTTTTCCAACATATTCATTTAGGAATGTTATCCAGGATTTGAGAAGGGGAGCAAGAAAATTACAAGACGTGCCGAAAACAAGAACAAACTGGTTGTTCAGACTACTTGGCCTCACCGCAGTTACATGCGTTGTTTACTGAGTGCAGGTTGAAACATCCCCTTAGAAAAGATATGATTTACTGTGCTGGTAAACCTCTACGTTATTTGATTTTCAAACAGTTGAGCAAAACTGAACGTACTCAGACATTTCTCTCTTTTACAATGAAATGAAAACCCTTAGCTACTTACAGCCGTTGACATACGTCAACGGGGACAGATGAAAATGTGTGCCCCGACCGGGACTCCTGGAGGAGATTCCGGGTTCGAGTACCGGTCGGGGCACACATTTTCATCTGTCCCCGTTGACGTATGTCAACGGCTGTTAGCAGCTAAGGGTGTTCATTTCATTGTAATTTCATTCTAACGAGCTGGTTGGTCACCGATAGTATCTGTTCTTTTGGACATGTCCGAAAGAAGAGATACCATCTTAGTATATATATTTCTCTCTTTACTTATTCTGATCATCACTAAACTGACACACAATATTTTTAGCGCAACTTAATGTGACTTTCAATAATCTCTACAAAAGAATGGCCCTGACTAACATAACCTATACCTTTCATGACGCCGATCGCGGTGATCTCGCGGTTTTAGGCGCGCAGTCCGGAACCATGCGACTGCTACGGTCGCAGGTTCGAATCCTGCCTCGGGCATGGATGTGTGTGATGTCCTTAGGGTAGTTGGGTTTAAGTAGTTCTAAGTTCTAGGGGACTGATGACCACGGCAGTTGAGTCCCACAGTGCTCAGAGCCATTTGAATTATTTGAACCTTTCATGAATCACTTACCTCACAAAAATATTCGTTACTCGAACTACTGCAGTACAAGGAGCGCCAATACTGCCAGCTAAATAAAAGATTCTAACTACTGAAGGCACTAACTGCTGATAGGCATAGTTAGCAAATGAAAGATTTTGATAGGGAACAAACAATTTATTTACCTTAATAATGTTCAAAAGACATCATATATATCAATTAATGACAACCATCTTTACAGATTTCCTTTTTCTGGCGGACACACGTTCAGATCGTCCGCTTATAGTAACCTCTCAAAACTCTGGCATCTCTCTCCCCACATTCACCACTGCTGGCGGCTCACCTCCAACTGCACAACGCTACGCGCTGTTAACAGCCAACTGCCCAACACTACACTAGCGAATATTCCAACAGTGAGTCCAACCAGCCACAGACTGCACACAGCACAGCCAGTGATTTTCATACAGAGCGCTACGTGGCTTTACCAACATAAAAACCTAAACAGCCTACTTACAAGGTAAACGTGGACTTTAGCAGTAGACAGTGTTTCTTAACCAGTTAAAAAGTATTTTGTAGAATGGTAACGCTGCAACAAACATGGCTACATAAAGCAAACGTGATTCTAATATTTATTATTTATTTACAGCAATGCCTAAAACAGAAGAATATTCAGTAGATTTCAGACAAGTTGTCTTCAAAGAACAGAGCAAGGCCCAGCTATGTCCTTCATTGCGAAGGTGTTTGAATCTCATAAACTACTGAAGAAGAAGAAAGGATTATCCAAATGCAGTTCGTTGCTGATCACAAGAAATCTCCCCTGGCAATAATTTGTAGGATGTTGGTATAATTTTGCCCCTTAACATTGTACTACGCATATTAGTATCACTTTACTTGAAGCAGGGCATGCATGGTACGACATGCCTTGGCTTGATGAGTAGATTACGTTTCTATATTTAAAATACTATGTACTCATTCATATGTGGCCGACATGAACTCGATACTAACAAGCATTCCCTACTTTGCATGACAATAGTCACGTAGTATCGCAATCACTTTGAACTGAAGTGGATGGATGCCGGGAGTTCCTAGCTGTCGAGAGAAGTAGAACATGGAACGCATTTCAAGAGGGGCAAAAAAAAAAAAAAAAAAAAAAAAAAAAAAAAAAAAAAAAAAAAAAAAAAAAAAAGCTGACCGTTCGCGGCAGGCAGGCAGGCAGGCAGGCAGGCACCATTAAGTGCAGCCCGAAGCTGGTCGTTTATGACAGTGCACAGCTAACAATAGGCCATTAAGGGAGCTTCTCCGACTCCACTTGCGTGGAACAGAATGAAACAGCATCGCAGGGGCCCACGTGACCGCTCTTACAGGACCACTACAGGGAATTCGCATTTACGAAAAATGTTGAGTCGCACATAATAAAGTTAACAGCGGGTCAGAGACGACTGGACAGCACACCTGATGCCTGGGAAAACTTGTAGAAAAGGAATGCTTTCACAATCACAATGGGAGGTCTTTGAATAGCACGAGAAACATTGCCCTTCGGTTTTTGTCTTCGAAATAGAAAACAGGCCACACTGGAAAGCACCGCTATTTTTAACAAATGCATATCATATGATGCCGGCGTGGAGAACACGAGGTTGCACATGGAAAGCTCCTGTATGGGCGGAGTCTGAGAGGATATGAGCGAAACATGAATGCTATAGGTCAGAAGGAAAATACACTACTGGCCATTAAAACTGCTACACCAAGAAGAAATGCAGATGATAAACGAGTATTCATTGCACAAATATATTATCCTAGAACTGACATGTGATTACATTTTCACGCAGTTTGGATGCATAGATCCTGAGAATTCTGTACCCAGAACCTCTGGCCGTAATAACGGCCTTGATATGCCTGGGCATTGAGTCAAACAGAGCTTGGATGGCGTGTATAGGTACAGCTACCCATGCAGCTTCAACACGATACCACAGTTCATCAAGAGTAGTGACATGGCGTATTGTGACGAGACAGTTGCTCGGCCACCACTGACCAGACGTTTTCAATTGGTGAGAGATCTGGAGAATGTGCTGGCCAGGGCAGCAGTCGAACATTTTCTGTATCCAGAAAGGCCTGTACAGGACCAGCAACTTGCGGTCGTGCATTATCCTGCTGAAACGTAGGGTTTCGCAGGGCTTGAATGAAGGGTAGAGCCGCCGGTCGTAACACATCTGAAATGTAATGCCCACTGTTAAAAACGCCGTCAGTACGAAAAAGAGATGACCGAGACGTGTAACCAGTGGCAACCCATACCATCACGCCGGGTGATACGCCAGTACGGCGATGACGAATACACGCTTCCAATGTGCATTCACCGTGATGTCGCCAGACATGGATGCGACCATCATGATGCTGTAAACAGAACCTGGATTTATCCGAAAAAAGTGACGTTTTGCCATTCGTGCACCCAGGTTCGTCGTCGAGTACACCATCGCAGGCGCTCCTGTCTGTGATGCAGCGTCAAGGGTAACCGCAGGCACGGTCTCCGAGCTGATAGTCCACGCTGCTGCAAACGTCGTCTAACTGTTCCTGCAGATGGTTGTTGTCTTGCAAACGTCCCCATCTGTTGACTCAGGGATCGAGACGTAGCTGCACGACCGGTTACAGCCATGCGGGTAAGATGCCTGTCATCTCGACTGCTAGTGATAGGAGGCCGTTGGGATCCAGCACGGCGTTCCGTATTACCCTCCTTAACCCACCGATTCCATATTCTGCTAATAATCATTAGATCTCGACCAACGCGAGCAGCAATGTCGCGATACGAGAAACCGCAATCGCGATAGGCTACAATCTGACCTTTATCAAAGTCGGAAACGTGATGGTACGCATATCTCGTCCTTACACGAGGCGTCACAACAACGTTTCACCGGGCAACGCTGGTCAACTGCTGTTTGTGAATGAGAAATCGGTTGGAAACTTTCCTCATGCCAGCACGATGTAGGTATCGCCACCGGCGCCAACCTTGTGTGAATGCTCTGAAAAGCTAATCATTTGCATATCACAGCATCCTCTTCCTGTCGGTTAAATTTCGCGTCTGTAGCACATCATCTTCGTGTTGTAGCAATTTTAATGGCCAGTAGTGTAGTTTCCAACCCCAATACACTTCTCAAGCCTCATTGGGCCAAGAAACGACGCAAGTCGTACCACAGTCAGCAGTGGTCGCTACGGCTTGGGTAGGGATGAACACAAGATACAGGGGGGGGGGGGGGGGGGGGGACGAAAATGATATACAGGACAGCCTCATGTGAGAGAAGGGAGATCGGTCTTCTCAGACTGGGGCCATGTGTAGATGGAACACTTCCTGTTCTGTCGGCGTAGAAGACCTTTTCAGTGGACACTTGCGTTCACAGGGTTCGAAAATCTCGAGACATCCTGAGAGTGGGGATTACGGTTTTCGACCCGAGTTAGTTACGTTTTGCTGAACAATTAAAGAGGGCAGAGGTGTACACGTTGCGGAGCCAAAGCGAGTGGACATTGCCAATAGTTTAACTAGGGAAAAATAGTTTTTCTCCTCACGAAAACTCAGAACAGTTTCCAACTGCTGATACAGTCAAGGCCAAAATAGTCATGATGTTTACATTTCCGCACAGCGTCGACGCACCATCGTGATCATACGAACTGCCGATCACAGCAACCGTTATTCAGTTCTGTTGGAGACTGGAGTTGTGTTACATATTTTCTTCGCATTCCCTCGTGTCTATGCTAGCCATGTATCGCGTTTGTGTTCACGGAGCTTAAAGTCGAGAAAGGTATCGGTAAATAAACGTTATTGTCCAGCTAAAATAGCATAGACAACTGGGCATACTGCAATGTTTTGAGGGTAATATCCTATAGGGTAAATTGTTTTATGATCATTGTGTTGTAAGTTACGCCTGGATTTCTTTTGTCATGTAGCAACGCTTTTGAAAGGTTCTTATGTGTTCATGTTTATCACGATTAATTTCATTTAGTTTGTGAATTCATTGTCAGGATCTTCCTAATTGTAGAGGATTTTCCAACGTCACCATCTACACACTTGCACCCAATGTGTATGGTTATTGTGTTATAAAAAGATTTAGTACAGGTAACAGTTGTTTGTGTATTCCAGAGTAGAGGCTACCCCTTCCTCACTGAAATATTTTATGGCACGTATGACGGCTGTTATTCTGACGTCTAATCGTGACTTCATCCGGGATCTCTTTACACTGCAGGGCTTGGGTTCACAGGCCAGATATCTCTGTGCATGGCAAGTGGTAAGGATGGGTCATAACGACAAGGGAACTACTTTAGAACTTGACGATCCACAAGTACAACACTGGGTGAAGGTCCATGTTTCGACACTTAAACATCGCTTACCAGCTATGAATCTGAATGGCAGAGGACCTTCTCGAAAGCCTATGGTAAGTGCAAAAAGTAGGTAGACCAGACTAGAGTTTGCTAAGAAGTATGTGTCACGGACCACTGAAGAATAGTCAAAAATCCTTTTGAGTGATACAAGCAAGTTTAAATAACTTACGGGTTTTCTGCCGGGTGACGTCGTCGACCACCGCCGCCGATATTTCGACTGGAGCACACCCTGCCATTGTCAAGGCACAACTGCAAGAAGGAAGCAATGTGCAAGGGAGTTTAATACCTCAGGCAGCGTGTGCTCCTGTCGAAATATCGGCGGTGGTGGTCGACGACGTCACCCGGCAGCAAACCCGTAAGTTATTTGAACATTTTATTCGCCGGGAAAAGTTAAGGTCTCACAAAAGCAAGTTTACTCTTTTCCCCTGAGACTGGTTACAGAACTTTCGCCGGCCGAAAAACATCGTATCAAGTAGCCACAACGAAGCACGGAGGAGAAAGTAACATGGTGTGGGGCTGTTTCTCACCAAGTGGCAAAGGTCCTGTCGTCGAAATTCGTGGGGTAATGGATAGTTTCAGGTAGGGAGTAACATTGATGGAGCATATGATATGTCACGGAAAGCGAAAGATGCTTCGTAGTTGGCACTTCTCGTGTGACAACGATCTGGTTGGTTGGTTGGTTTTTTGGGGTAAGGAGACCAGACAGCGAGGTCATCGGTCTCATCGGATTAGGGAAGGACGGGGAAGGAAGTCGGCCGTGCCCTTTGAAAGGAACCATCCCGGCATTTGCCTGGAGCGATTTAGGGAAATCACGGAAAACCTAAATCAGGATGGCCGGACGCGGGATTGAACCGTCGTCCTCCCGAATGCGAGTCCAGTGTCTAACCACTGCGCCACCTCGCTCGGTCGCGACAACGATCTGAAGCACACTTCTGGCCATATGAAGACAGTTCTGAAGCAGCACAAGATAAACGTATTCGAATGGCCAAGCCGAGGTCCAGACCTAAACGCCATACATGTCGAGCAATGGAAAATGGTTCCTCGGGCGCGCTTGTCAAAACTCGTCGATTCTATGCCATCCAGGTGTGCTGCAGTAATACACGCAAAGGGCTACGCAACCAAGTATTAGCCAATGCAATGGATTGCTCGTATGGCGTTGTTGGCCGGGATGTCCTATTCGGGTTCGGCCACCAAGCGCAAGTCTTATTACATTCGTTGCCACATTGGGCGACTTGCGGCCGATGATGATGACAACACAACACCCAGTCCCCGAGAGGAGAAAATCTCCAACCTGGCCGGGAATCGAACCCAGGCCCAGTACATGGGAGGCAAGCACGTTACCATCCAGTTAAGCAGGCAGACTATTAAGCCGATAATATCATGGTTCAAATTTTCGTTATCGTTTTCTTCTGTTTGATTTTAACAAAATATTTCTGAGACTATGTAATCTGTTCTATTGTGTTTGATTATTGATGCCAATATTATAATTGTGCTATTTGTGTAAGAATATAAAGTACAAATTATTAGGATTTAGTAATTAAGTTCTTTCATTTAAATTTGTTTTCCGAATGTACACACATCAAAAAAAGTTTTGCATACCCCGGTTCCCAGAACTCCTGAATATAGATGTTGACTGTGGAATTGTATCACAGACACAGTCCCTTTGACTGTTCAAAGATGCCACTAAACCCGCCCAAAGATGTAAACAAGCGTGCATGAGCAGCGCCTATTAGACGGAGGGGGTCTGACAGCCGATCAGTTCCAGTCATTCCCCAGGCTGGAGATACACGGCTCGTGTTGTCTGTAGTTCAACCATGCCTAGACGGTCAATACCGCGGTTCGATCGCGTCCGCATTGTTACTTTGTGCCAGGAAGGGCTCTCAACAAGGGAAGAGTCCAGGCATCTCGGAGTGAACCAAAGCTATGTTGTTGTAACATGGAGGAGATACAGAGAGACAGGAACTGCCGATGACATGCTTCGCTCAGGCCGCCCACTACCTACGGATTATGGCTCGGAGGAAACCTGACAGCAACGCCACCATGTTGAACAATGCTTTTCGTGCAGCCACAGGACGTCGTGTTACGACTCAAACTGTATGCAGTAGGCTGCAGGATGCGTAACTTCTCTCCCGATGCGCATGGTGAGGTCCTTCTTTGCAACCACGACAGCATGCAGCGTGGTACAGATGGGCCTAACAACATGCCGAATGGACCGCTCAGGATTGGCATCATGTACTCTTCACCGATGAGTGGCACCTATGGCTTCAACCAGACAATCGTCGGAGACGTGTTTGGACGCAACCCGGTCAGGCTGAACGCCTTAGACACACTGTCCAGCAAGTGCAGCAAGGTGGAGGTTCCCTGCTGTTTTGGGGTGGCGTTATGTGGGGCCGACGTACATCGCTGGTGGTCATGGAAGGTACCATAACGATGCGTGAATTCCATC
This sequence comes from Schistocerca piceifrons, assembly GCF_021461385.2. Classification (NCBI taxonomy): domain Eukaryota; kingdom Metazoa; phylum Arthropoda; class Insecta; order Orthoptera; family Acrididae; genus Schistocerca; species Schistocerca piceifrons. The sequence goes on from NC_060147.1 coordinate 89,020,758, forward strand.
CTCCGTCCGATAGTGCAACCATATCGGCAGTATATTAGCGAGGCATTCGTCTTCATGTACGACACTTGGCACATCTTGTGAATGACTTTCTTCAGGATAACGACATCGCTCGACCAGAGTGGGCAGCATGTTCTTCAGACATGGAGCCTGTTGAACATGCCTGAGATAGATTAGAAAGGGCTATTTATGGACGACGTGACCCACCATGGTTGAGATCTACGCCGAGGCATCTACGCCGAATTGCCATTGAGGAGTGGGGTAATCTGGACCAACAGTGCCTTGATGAACTTGTGGATAGCATGCCACTACGCATACATGTATGCATCAATGCAAGAGGACGTGCTACTGGGTATTAGAGGTACTGGTGTGTACAGAGATCTGAAGGTCTCATTGTATGGTGGTACCACACGCACTGTGTGGTTTTCATGAGCAAGAAAAAGGGCGGAAATGATGTTTATTTTGATCTCTATTGCAATTTTCTGTACAGGTTCCGGAACTCTCGGAACCGAGGTGATGCAAAACGTTTTTTGATGTGTGTATAATCTATACAAAATTTTAGAGCGTTACTGTATCAGTGGATAGAAGATTTCTCAAAGTTTTTAACTCGCAGATATTCAATATGGACACCGTTTTCGACGACGTGAACGTGAAGACGAGCTTGCAATTCCTTGAAGTCTCTACCTGCCTCCGTAGCCGAGATCACTAACCCATACCTGTACAGGGGCGCTTTTCTTTGTGCTTGTCAAACCATATCTTGGGCAGCAAGGTCACCAGATATCTTCTACGTCTCGTTTGGTTGCCTTTTGTGGCAAGCCTGCTGGAGTTACATTTGGGGAAGATAATGCCTGACTGCATATGGCGAGATTTGCTTCTACTTTTCTTCGTGTTTGTCAAACCGTATCTTGGCCAGCAAGGTCGCTGGACATCTTCTACGTTTCGTTTGGTTGTCCTTCGTGACAAGGCTGCTGGACATACATTTGGGAAAGATAATGCCTGACCACATACGGCGAGATTTTCTTCTACTTTTCTTCGTGCTTGTCAAACCATATCTTGGTCAGCAAGGTCACTGGATTTCTTCTATGTCCCGTTTGGTTGTCCATCGTGGCAAGCCTGCTGGACTTACAGTTCAGGAAGATAATGCCTGACCACATACGGCAAGATTTTCTTCTACTTTTCTCCATGCTTGTCAAACAATATCTTGGTCAGTAAGGTCTCTGGATATCTTCTATGTCCCGTTTGGTTGTCCAAGGCTGCTGGACTTACATTTGAGGAATATAATGCCCGACCTGCATACGGCCAGATTTTCTTCTACTTTTCGTCGTGTTTGTCAAACCATATCTTGGTCAGCAAGGTCACTGGATATCTTCTGTGTCCCGTTTGGTTCTCCTTTGTGGCAAACCTGCTGGACTTACATTTGGGGAAGGTAATGCCTGGCCGCATACGGCGTAATTTTCTTCTACTTTTCTCCATGCTTGTCAAACAATATCTTGGTCAGTAAGATCGCTGGATATCTTTTATGTCCCGTTTGGTTGTCCAAGGCTGCTGGACTTACATTTCAGGAATATAATGCCCGACCTGCATACGGCCAGATTTTCTTCTACTTTTCGTCGTGCTTGTCAAACCATATCTTGGTCAGCAAGGTCACTGGATATCTTCTATGTCCCGTTTGGTTCTCCTTTGTGGCAAGCCTGCTGGACTTACATTTGGGGAAGATAATGCCCGACCGCATATGGCGAAATTTTCATCTACTTTTCTTTGTGCTTGTCAAATCGTATCTTGTCCAGCAAGGTCGCTGGATATCTTCTATGTCCCGTTTGGTTGTCCATCGTGGCAAGCCTGCAGGACTTACAGTTCAGGAAGATAATGCCCAGCCGCATATGGCGTGATTTTCTCCTACTTTTCTTCGTGCCTATCGAACCATATTTTGGCCAGCAAGATCGCTGGATATCTTCTACGTCTCATTTGGTTGTCCTTTGTGGCAAGCGTGCTGGAGTTACATTTGGGGAAGATAATGCCCAACTGCATACTACAAGATTTTCTTCTACTTTTCTTCGTGCTTGTCAAACCTCATCTTGGTCAGCAAAGTCGCTGGATATCTCCCTAATTGAGGAAGTTTGGAGCATTATGGGGAGGGATCTCCAACCAGCTCGAGCTTTTGGCGATCTCTCGCACCAGTTGGACAAAATTTGGAACGATTTTCCTAAGGAGGGCATCCGACAACTCTACCCAGCAATGCCAAGCTGAATAACTGCTTGAATAAGTTTTAATAAACATTTTTGGAACAGCGATCAATAAATTTTAATAAAATTTCTCTTTTTAAAATTCAGTCTTGATCGCACCACGTATGCTACAAGAACATAAGTGACCAGTTTCAGTCATATCACATGACCATCATCAGACCTGTAATTTAATTTAGAAAGTAATAGAAACCTTACTAGATTGACAAAATATGACAAAATGCTTATAAGGATAAAATACAATAAGACTTGCTACACCGATGGTGTTGTGAAATTGGCAGGAGACCAACCCACTAAATTTAGAAGAAGCAGAAAGGCACGCGTTTAAGCTCACGCAGGTTGGCGTGAGGTCTGGAACAGGACAAGGAAATTAGAACTTAGAAAAACGGACGCAGATGGTGGATTACTTAACTTTAATCCATTAATGTTGAACGTAGCTCTTGTCTGTACATTATTTACAATATAAATAGTAACTGAACATGGCGCCTTGCTAGGTCATAGCAAATGACGTAGCTGAAGGCTATGCTAGCTATCGTCTCGGCAAATGAGAGCGTATTTTGTCAGTGAACCATCGCTAGCAAAGTCGGCTGTACAACTGGGGCGAGTGCTAGGAAGTCTCTCTAGACCTGCCGTGTGGCGGCGCTCGGTCTGCAATCACTGATAGCGGCGACACGCGGGTCCGACGTATACTAATGGACCGCGGCCGATTTAAAGGCTACCACCTAGCAAGTGTGGTGTCTGGCGGTGACACCACAGATGGCATCCTTCGAAGATGGTAGGTGGAGCATTATTCTCAGCTGCTGTGATGTCAGCTGGTGCCAGCAAGTGACGGGTATACGCTTAAATACGAGGATGCTCTGCGTACCTCTTCTCCCTCTACCTCACGTCAACCAATCAGTGTAAAACGGGTTCACATAATCGTCAAAAAGTAAAAAGACAATGTACAATAACAACATCAAAAATAGTTATGTATAAAATATCTCTTTACAAGCATGGAACCACTTAAATATCAATTAAAAGCTTTAAAACAACTGTACAGACGATGTATGCTCAGTGTGTCCTCTATGGGCTAAGGTGGTACTACAACAATGGTTTCAAAGTCAGCGATGTTGTGAAGGTCCTTGGCAGTGCAGCATCATATCGATATGTGAGTTGTGACTCGACTGCAAGTATACACCTATGCTAGATTCAGTCTGTCTATCTTATATTAATTTTATTTGCCACTGGTGAAATATGTAATGATGGAATGATCAGCTGCAGAATGCTATGATATTACATACTCTTTTTAAAATGTCATAAAACTGATTTATTAAAAATGGAGTCATATTTCGTAATATTTCTAGTTGGAAGTTTAAGATTGTGATATAAATATTTACGTACTGTTTTAAGGTACATTTCTGCCATGGATACAACTGGGTCCTATGATTTTCTGAACAAAAGAGTACGTACGTGTTCATAGAATTTCGTCAAAGAGATCATAAAAATATTTTTCACGAGAATCCAACTGTTCATTGAGAAGCATTGACGGTTCATCTCTGCAATTGGGCATATATCTCGATCTCCTCCAAAATGTTTAATTATAAGCCTTTATTAACGTAATGAAGGACTTTCAAATTCTGCTATACTGTCCCTTCGGCTTGCTTATTAAAAGTTATGTGATGGCCGAAGACTGATTTTGCTCGTGCGGTACCTGATGTATGTTTTTCTATCGTATAGTAAATCTGCAGCCTGTTTGGCCAATGTATATTTTTCTACAATCACCACATTGAATCTTGTAAACCCCTTATCTAAGAAATTTATCGTTATCATTACCTACAGTACCGGTATGTCTTAATTTATTTTGCAAAGTATTGTTAGTTTCAAATATTGTTGTTATTTCGGAGTTCTTAAATAAATTACCGATCCTATCTTATGTGTTCCCCATGTACATCATTTTGTGTATTTATGAGCTCCTATTAGTGGTGTACTTTGTGATTGTTGCATTTTATTAAACATAATGTCAACTTGACGCGTATCAAAAGAATTGGCCTTCGCAATGTGTTTTAGAATAGTTGTTCCTTTTTTAATCTCATTTTCTTCAAGGGGTAATTTTAGCATCCGGTGGATCATTGACTTAAAAAATGCTTTTTTTTATATTTATCAGGATGACATGACCTAGCATTAATAATGACATCAGCAGTTGTAGGTTTTCTGTATATGGCGAAGCAATTTTTGTCATTGTTATTGGATATAACGAGATCCAGGCAGTAAATACGTTTTTGATTTTCATGTTCAACTGTAAATTGTAGTTTTGGATGTACAGAGGTCAATTTTGTAGTAAACCTATCGATTTCATAAATTTGCTTGAATAAGGGTCAGAGACGAACCAACGGATCATTGACTTCCTCTTGTTGTGAAGCTCTTTCTCTTTAACATATCATCAATTTTTTCTGAAATTGTAATGATTTGTTTGTCTGTACATCTATAGATTCCCGTCCCATTCGGATAATTTCTTCGAGGTAAGACGTTGTTTTTGTGTTAGAGTGTACTAGAGCAACGCCACGTTGTCCTCCATTCTGTTACCACTACTTGTTAAGTAATGTATTATGAACGCCCGTTGACGTGACAGTGCCTTAATTATAGTGGTCCACAATGCAGTCTTCGATCCATTACTACCCTTGTGCAGCCTGTTATGTGTGGATGTTACTAATTTTAATATGTGAAAATTTTAATGATATCCTTTTCAGGCATCTGTACCTCACTCTATAAGAATGATGCGCTTATAGGATAAGTTTGTTGTCTATCTCCCGGTCTGTCTATCCGACTGTGGAGATCCCTTTTTCTCAGCCAAAGGTACAGGTATCAAGCTACAATTTAGGTCAATTACTGAGGTCTACGGTCCCTTAAGTGGTGTGAAATACTTCAGCTTCTAAGTCACTACAAACAAAAGACATGGATATCTTTTGTTACTTGCGAAGTCACTCATCAAAATCTGGGGCGTACTTCCCCTTGATGTAGGATCACGAAATTTGGCAAAAGCAAGGTTTCACAAGTAAAGGAAAAATTCAGAACATTGTTAATTTGCAATTATCACATAAAAAATATTTTTTGGCTTTACAGATTTGCACTGCCTTCGTAATTTGTCAAAAAGCTCAGGAAGTACAGTGGGGATATTCGATTTGATGTGCAAACCTCTTCCAAATTTTTATCGCTGGCGGACTCACAAAATAATAAAGGAAAAAAAAAAATGTTGGTTGCTATAGTTTCATTGCAATAAAGCTTCACCATTACCCATGATGTTTTAATTTATTGCTTCTTTCTACCTCATTGTATTCGCAATACATTTTGTTAACAGTACACAGCTGCAAAATTGTATTATTGTACGAGAAATAAAGTCGCTGTAAGTCTATCATTATACAGATGGTTGCTGGAATTCGGCTGCACAGTGTAAGATGTCAAACCAGAAACACCTATAACCGTCTAAATTTCTAGTCCTTTTTTAATTTTTTTTTTTATTTTTGGTACCAGTTTCAGCGTTACATAGCGCTATCTTCAGGTCAAGACATGTAGGAAGACTGGGACCTCTGGCCCTTTTTCGATTTCCTGAGGTCGGTCAGGAGACCTAAAGATGGCCCAGCGTAACGCTGATACTGATAGCAAAAATAAAAAAAAAGAAATACTGAAAATTTAGATGGATCAAGGTGTTTTTGATGTGATATATTTTATTTTGACGTCATAAGCGTTGAAACGCATGAGAAACTGTTCTTTCTTAACATGGATCACAAAATACTCAGGTTAAAATCACCCAGTTTCATTTTCAACTTTTTCATCTGTCTCTGCCTGAATAATGCAGAACTAAGAAAACAAACATAATTAGAATTCTGCATTTTCAGTCATAAAGCTTTTACACGATCAGCAGGGGAGTTCGATTCTCTAAGAAATTGTTTATGTGGAGAACAAACGTCTATCGCTAACGCGGGTAATGTAGTAATGTAGTAACAGTACGTTTTTGATTCGCACAGCTACCACCTACACAGTTCTTGCTGCTATGTCGCTGCCATATTGCAGGATGACGAAGGTTAGGGAATGGGGGCTGAAGGAGACGTTATATCTGACCAAACGCTTCCCATAGTGAGGGATATGAAAACTGGAGGATCACAGAGTTGTGAAAGAATCAAGCAGAGTACTTTTTCTACTCCGCAAGTACTGGTAGCTGTGCTCTACTGTGTGTGTGTGCAAAAAAAAAGATGCATAGTGGTTCTGCCGCTGATTGGTTTTGTGCCAACAGACAACTATACTCTTCTTATATAAATGGAACCTTCGTGTAAAGAAATATATTCTCTGTCATTATTCATCAGCTGCATTACTAAACCATCTGGTGTGAAATCAATGGAAGTATGTCCTACTAATGCACTGGATAGTGTGCTGTTACTTTAGCGAGAAAGAAACTGCGGTCCACGCTACAGCATTGAAAGTCTACAATTGCCTCGCTACACCCTGCGCCAAACTTTTAACCCACGTAATTCTTGAAACTTACTGGCAGATTAAAACTGTGTGCCAGACCAAGTCTAGAATCTGCCAGGAAGTTTCATATTAGCGCACACTCCGCTGCAAAGTGAAAATCTCATTCTGCAAACATCCCCCAGGCTGTGGCTAAGCCATGTCTCCACAATATCCTTTCTTTCAGGAGTGCTAGTTCTGGAAGGTTCGCAGAAGAGCTTCTGTAAAGTTTGGAAGGCAGGAGACGAGATACTGGCAGAAGTAAAGCTGTGAGGACGGGGCGTGAGTCGCGCTTGGGTAGCTCAGTTGGTAGAGCACTTGCCTGCGAAAGGTAAAGGCCCCGAGTTCGAGCCTCGGTTCGGCACACAGTTTCAATCTGCCAGGAAGTTTCATATCGGCGCACACTCCGCTGCAGAGTGAAAATCTCACTCTGGCCGTGTAGTTCTTGTATCAAGAGTCACCGGACAATCTGTTTTGTTGGGCTGCCAATCTCGCCCGTGGGAGACAATGTAGTGCATAGCAGCCATGCGCAACAACATGTAGATTTAAGTTTACCTTCAGTTTGTGTAGACAGCTTATAAATTTGTAGTCCATTTACTACAGTGATACATATAATTTGTTGTGTGCAATATTTTTCATTAATGCAGATCGCTTATGTAATACATTTTCAATAAAGTTTCAATTTTATTACACCTGCCTCCGGTATTATACACTACTGGCCATTAAAATTGCTACACCAAGAAGAAATGCACATGATAAACGGGTATTCATTGGACAGATATACTAGAACTGATATGTGATTACATTTTCACGCAATTTGGGTGCATAGATCCTGAGAAATCACTACCCAGGATAACCATCTCTAGCCGTAGTAACGGCCTTGATACGCCTAGGCATTGAGTCAAACAGAGCTAGGCTGGCGTGTACAGGTACAGCTGCCCATGCAGCTTCAACACGATACCACAGTTCATCAGTGACTGGCGTATTGTGACGAGCCAGTTGCTCGGCCACCATTGACCAGACGTTTTCAATTGGTGAGAGATCTGGAGAATGTGCTGGCCAGGGCTGCAGTCGAACATTTTCTGTATCCAGAAAGGCCAGTACAGGACCTGCAACATGCGGTCGTGCAGTATCCTGCTGAACTGTAGGGTTTCGCAGGGATCGACTGAATGGTAGAGCCACGGGTCGTAACACATCTGAAATGTAACGTCCACTGTTCAAAGTGCTGTCAGTGCGAACAAGAGGTGACCGAGTTGTGTAACCAATGGCTCCCCATACCATCACGCCAGGTGATACGCCAGTATGGCGATGACGAAAACACGCTTCCAATGTTCGTTCACCACGATGTCGCCAAACACGGATGCGACCATCACGATACTGTAAACAGAACCTGGATTCATCCGAAAAACTGACGTTTTGCCATTCGTGCACCCAGGTTCGTCGTCCAGTACACCATCGCATGCGTTCCTGTCTGTGATGCAGCGTCAAGGGTAATCGCAGCCATGGTCTCCGAGCTGATAGTCCATGCTGCTGCAAACGTCGTCGAACTGTTCGTGCAGATGGTTGTTGTCTTGCAAACTTCCCCATCTGTTGACTGAGGAATCGAGACGTGGCTGCACGATCCGTTGCAGCCGTGCGGATAAGATGTCTGTCATCTCGGCTGCTAGTGAAACGAGGCCGTTGGGATCCAGCACGGCGTTCCGTATTACCCTCCTGAACCCACCGATTCCATATTCTCCTAACAGTCATTGGATATCGACCAACGCGAGCAGCACTGTCGCGATACGATAAACCGCAACCGCGATAGGCTACAATCCGACCTTTATCAAAGTCGGAAACGTGATGGTACGCATTTCTCCTCCTGACACGAGGCATCACAACAAAGTTTCACCAGGCAACGCCGGTCAACTGCTATGTGTGTATGAGAAATCGGCTGGAAACTTCCCTCATATCAGCACGTTGTAGGTGTCGTCACCGTCGCCAACCTTGTGTGAATGAAAAGCTAATCATTTGCATATCTTCCTCCTGTCGGTTAAATTTCGCGTCTGTAGCACGTCACCTTCGTCGTGTAGCAATTTTAATGGCCAATAGTGTACAATTTACTACAACCTACGTACAAAAATTCGCAATTTGGTTGTTTTACGGGTGTGGGGGAGGCAGAGCTTTTCCATATGATCAACTGGTGCTGCGGTTTTTATAGTTCTGATGCTTGGGGGCTCTTCCTCCCTTTCCCCACCCACCTGGGTAATCTGGCAGTGTGCTGTTTCAGTCAGATGGTAGCCATGCAACTAACCGCTCACCGGCCACGGACTGAGGGAGTCCTTTAACAGACAGACAGACTCGATGGCAAGGAGGGAGTTAAGTAGCCGCCTGCTCGCTCTGATTATGTGGTCTCCACCTGGCGCCGGGAGCACAGTGGAGCGAGAGTAATGGATCAAAGCAGTGAGCGGTATGCACACCTGTCAGAGGAGGGGAGGTGAGGGAGGTAATGCACAGCAGCACGCGGTCTAATGGGGCCGAGGCCAGCCGGTCGAATGGAACGTCAACCCCCGCTGAGCAGTTCCAGCTGCCAAGATTCCTTCTCTTGCTCTTTTACTCAACAGGAGTGGGATTAGAGCTCACACGGACTTTGACAGTTATTTTTCACATTCATGATTTGTGAGTATGACAAGGGAGGCAGGCAATGATATGCCAGAACTACCCTCTACCACACTGCAAGATGTGTTGCATAGTGCAGATATAGATACTCATTCCACTATTATTGTCATCTATTCGTTATTTGTATCTCAGCATTAATTCACTTTTAACATCATATCCTATCCTCTTTCTTTTACCTCTCTTTGTCCATCTCCTCCTTCCTCTCTCTTTGTCAATTTTCGTAACCTCCCCCCTCTCTCTGCCCGACTTCTTCTCAGCCTCTCTCCTCCTCTCCCTCTCTTGGATATCCATTTTCTCCCTCCCTTCACCATCCATCTACTCCCTTTCTTCCATCTTGAGTGTTGTTTATTGTTATAGCAAATTCAAGTTACATAGTAATATCCTAATGAGTTTTTGCACAGATCACAATTTAATCATCATTGAAACTTGGTTATCAGGAAATAAGGTTGTATACGTGGAAGACAACTGGAGACATCGGAATTTCAGATTGATTATGTCACGGTAAGACAGATTATGGGACCAGATTTTAAATTGTAATATATTTCCAGGGGCAGATGAGGCCTCTGATCACACTCTATTGGTATATTACTACAAGAAGGTAGGAAATAAAGGAGATGGGACCTGGATAAAATTAAAGAAACACAGGTTGTTGAGAATTTCAGGGGGATCATTAAGCAACGATTAACTGGAATGGGGGAAATAAATATAGTAAAAAACGAATGGTAGCTCTCAGAGATAAAAATGGTGAAGGCAGCAGAGGATCAAATAGTTAAAAAAAGACAAAGCTTAGTAGAAATCCTTGGATGACACAAGAGACACTGAATTTAATTGATGAAAGGAGAAAATATATAAAAAAAACAGCAAATAAGGCAGCTGAAATGGAATAGAAACATATAAAAATGAGATTGCTAAGAAATGCAGAATGCCTAAGCAGGAACAGAGGACAAAAGTAAGGACTGAGAATCATAGTATATCACTAGGAGAAAAACAAATGCCATATACATGAAAATTAAAAATGCCCATGGAGAAAAGGGAAGCATCTGTGTGAATACCAAGATCTCAGATAGAAAACCAGTCCTAAGCAAAGAAGGAAAATCTGAAAGATGGAAGGAATACATAGAGAATCTATACAAAGGAGATGAATTTGAAGGCAATATTACAGAAATGGAAGAGACCTTAGAGGAATATGAAATGGGAGATACAATACTGCAAGTCCGATACTTAAGTCTGGGGAGTATGGTGGATGGTACAGTAATCCGCAGTTACTTCCGTCCAACAGAGCAGCCGCAACTTGCGCTGTATGCGCCCGCTCATTGTCGTACAAAATCATGGGTGGGTTGCGCAGAAAGCGTCGCCGCTTGTTTCACAAAGCTGGTCACAGGTGAGGCTCCAAACACGAACAGTAATACTTTGCATTGACGGTCTGCAGTGGAGGAACGTAATGCGTTAGGATAACACCATCACAGTCGTACACTAGAATCACCGTACTTTTAGACCGCTCCATTCGTACCATCAACAGAACAGGCTCTGCTAACGGTATACTACGCCTTCCACATCGCTGGCAACGGGTTCTACACAACGCTGGTGACCACTTTGAAGGTCAGAAAAAGGTGCAAACATGTAACACTTTTGTATCGGTTGTGAATAAGTAGTTGCCACTGTTTAAGTTCCAGTGATATATTTAAAAAAAAAAGCTTTCAACCACTATTTCACGCCCATATGGTTAACTTTCAGAAAACGCTATAACACGTATTTCTTTATTTCAGTTCGTGGGTGCAGCTTCAAAATTGCCTAGGTGACGACGTTTCTATTAAAAAACGCTACATCCAATACTTCACCCTGTAAGGGTTGGTACTTCGAAAAAACCCTTCGAAAACGACGCCTGCAGTATAAGATCCATATTTTCCGCAAATTTAGAATTTCTATCCTTACCAATTTGGGCTGGGCGTCATACAGTCATACAGTCAGTGAGTCACGAATTGCCTTTACATATACATGAGAGATAAACATTCTGCTTCATTACTAGCAATTTGGCAATTACCTTCCACTGGGTATGATGAATCTGAGAAACCTAATTTCGAATTTTTACAAGTATTACATAGCTTATCAGTGAAGCAAACTCGACCTACTAATTGAATTTGTCATGTTCGAAACTATGATAATAACGACAGATGCACAGCTTTCTTGAACTGAAACTGTACGCTTTGACATCACTAAAACCGGACCTACTCGCAACAGCGACCACAGCCCCTGCAGATGACTGTATTGTTTTGTTTCTTGCCACTTAAAGTGAACACAATATGAAAGAAAGTACCTCCATAAAATCGTTTTTTTGTCTGTGGTCATCAGCCTTGTGAAAGTTTTCATGCAACACATTACACATACATTTGTGCTATCCTCTACATTTCAGTGTTGCACTGGAGTCCAACATCTTCCATTACTTGTGGAATATGTCAATGTGCCTGTCTTTCCACACAGTTTGTACGCCTCTATTGCTCCCTCTGACTGTCAACACATGTCTTAGTACCTTGTCCCTTCTTCTTGGCAGCGTTTTCCAAATATTTCTTTCGTTACAGATTCTGCGAAAAGCTTCCTCATTTCTTACCTTATCAAAATGGTTCAAATGGCTCCGAGCACTATCGGACCTATCATCTGAGGTCATCAGTCTCCTAGACTAAGAAGTACTTAAACCTAACTAACCTAAGGACATCACACACTTCCATGCCCGAGGCAGGATTGGAACCTGCGATCGCAGCAGCAGCGCGGTTCCAGACTAAAGCGCTTAGAACCACTCGGCCACAGCGGCCGGCTCTTACCTTATCAGTCCACATAATTTTCAAAACTTTACTATAGCACCACATCTGAAATGCTTCAATTCTTGTCTTCCCCTGTTTTCCCACAGTCCTATGCTCAACACGTACACTCTCAGAAATGTCCTTAAATAGAGGCTGACGTTTGATAGTAGTAGACTACTTTTGGCCAGTAATTCCTTCTTTGCCTGTCCTAACCTCCTTTTTTGTCATCCTTGCTGCATTCATTGCCTGTTCTCTTGCTTGCAGAATTCCTGCATGTTCTGCACTTTATGGCCCACGACTTCTGTATTAATTTTTTCGCTAATTTCATTTCTTCATTTTATTCACAACCCATATTCTATACTCATTAGACTGTTCATTCCATTCGGCAGATCCTGTAATTCTTCTTCACTTACACTGAGGACAGCTGTATCATCAATGAACCTTACTGTTGATATCCTTTCACCTTGTCCTATTCGAGAACCTTTCCTTTATTTCTGTCACTGCTTCTTCAATGTATAAATTGAACAATGTGAACGAAAGACTGCATCCCTTACATTCTTTTCAATCCAAGCATTTTGTTACTGGCCTTCTATCCTTACTATGTACTCTTGTCTCTTGTACATATTGTATATCATCCATCTCTTTTATAGCTTTCATAAATTTACCTGAGAATTTCGAACATTTGCTTGTTGTAACCTGAGTGGAATTTGAAGGCTAGTAGCCATCTCCCCGACTGGGAGGCACCTCAGCAGAGAGAATGGTTCCAGGCCGCCGGGCTGGAGCCATTGTTTCGAGAATCCCGTCCCCCAGAGAGGGGGGTGGGGCGCTCACACATTGACTATGGGGCAGCGACTATGCCGTCCATTATCTCTGCGGGTGACCGGCTGAGCCTATTGACGGTTTGAGGGGGTGCGGACAACAATTACGGCTATTGGTGATTTATAGGACATCAACCTGACCAACATGAAGAGGCTGGGTCAGAAGCGAGTGTCTGGTCACAGGGGATTACACAAGATGGCAAGCGATCTGGGAATGGTGTGTTGTTCTGTTTATGTAGGCTGGTGTGTTCACAATTTCAATATGCTCAATGCGAGTTTCAACTCTGTACAGCCACAAGTGATTTTTGAGAGCACCATCAGTGGACTTGTCTTTTTGTTGCGTGTTGCGAAAATGGAGTAGTCGAATTCAGAGCAACGTTATGCGATCAGGTTTTGTGTTAAACTTGGGAAATGGACGAGTGTGACCTTTCAAGAGCTGAAACACATCTACGAGGAGCATTCCTTATCAAGAATACAAGTTGAAACATCCCCTTAGAAAAATTTATAAATGACAATGCTGGAGAACGTCTACATAACTGATTTTCAAACAGCTGAGCAAAACTGAACGTACTCAGACATTTCTCTCTTTACTTATTCTGATTATCACTAAATTGACATACAATATTGTTTTTTAGTGCTACGCAATCTGACTTTCAATTATCCCTACAAAAGAATGGCCTTGACTAACAATAACCTATACTTTTCATGAATCACGTACCTCACAAAAATCTTCATTACTCCAACTCCTGCAATACAGCGAGTGCCAATACCTCCTGCTAAATAAAAGATTCTAACTATTGACGGCACTAACTACTGATAGGCATTGTTAGCAAATGAAAGATTTTGATGGAGAACAATGTATTTACCTTAATAGTGTTCAAAAGTCAAATATACACACAGAAAAATTTGAAAGCAATAAAAATACATGTTTTGACAGAGCACAGGGAAAACTGTGCGACTGTGAAACTGTTGCATTCATTTGTTGCAGTTTATGTGACAAACTCTTATGTTTTCATAACTTTTTTGGGAGTGATTATCACATCCACAAGAAAACCTAAATCGAGCAAGGTAGAAGAATCTTTTTACCCATTCGCCAAGTGTACAAGTTAGGTGGGTCGACAACATATTCCTGTCATGTGACGCACATGCCGTCACCAGTGTCGTATAGAATCTATCAGACGTGTTTTCCTGTGGAGGAATCGGTTGACCTATGACCTTGCGATGAAATGTTTTCGGTTCCCATTTGAGAGGCACGTCCTTCCGCCTACTAATCGCACGGTTTTGCGGTGCGGTCGCAAAACACAGACACTTAACTTATTACAGTGAACTGAGACGTCAATAAACGAACGGACAGATCATAACTTTGCGAAAATAAAGAAAAATTTTCACTCGAGGGAAGACTTGAACCACGGACCTCTCGTTCCGCAGCTGCTCACGCTAACCACAGGACCACGGCGCTCCTTACCTCCCGCTATCCTTGATGTTGCCTATCCTCGCATGGACTACTCAGTTGGTATATTTTTCTTATTTTTTCATAGTTCCACACAACTTCTTCCTGTTTTCTCGATTGATCTATGTTCAGTTTTTCATGGCCTACCCACTGTGCCAACTTATAACTAAATCTGAAGGGGGTGCGATGGGGAGGTTCCCTTGTAAGCAATGTACTGGGTGATCAAAAAGTCAGTATAAATTTGAAAACTGAATAAATCACGGAATTATGTAGATAGAGAGGTACAAATTGACACAAATGCTTGGAATGACATGAGGTTTTATTACAACCAAAAAAATACAGACGTTCAAAAAATGTCCGACAGATGGCGCTTCATCTGATCAGAATAGCAACAATTAGCATAACAAAGTAAGACAAAGCAAAGATGATGTTCTTTACAGGAAATGCTCAATATGTCCACCATCATTCCTCAACAATAGCTGTAGTCGAGGAATAATGTTGTGAACAGCATTGTAAAGCATGTCCGGAGTTACGGTGAAGAATTGGCGTGGATGTTGTCTTTCAGCATCACTAGAGATGTCTGCAGTCGAAATTGACATGTTGTTAGGTCCACATTGGAACATGTAGGGATGCTGTGGAGCTGGCCAACATGAGCTGGACAGTGTGCTCCGCAACACTTGCGCCTGCACCAGCACTGTACTCTGTCGCGATATCTTCCACTGATCACCGACTGCCCTGGTTTACGGAGTTCGAAAACGTGTAACCTCAACGTTCTGAGATGCGCGAACGCCAAACACCTTGTCGCCCACTCATGTTTTCGTCGTCCTTCAACCGTATTCCAAAGATGCTCACTGCCATAGCACATGAACAGCTGACCAGTTCGGCGTTTCTGAGATCCTCGTTCCCAAGCACTGGCGCTAGGTGGATTTCCCCATTTGCGGCCCGTGTCGTCGACAAAATGTCTCCCCAGTCGCTCGAGCACTGCTTAAGAAAGAATGAGATTTTCACTCTGCAGCGGAGTGTGCGCTGATATGAAACTTCCTGGCAGATTACAACTGTGTGCCCGACCGAGATTCGATCTCGGGACCTTTGCCTTTCGCGGGCAAGTGCCCTACCAACTGAGCTACCGAAGCACGACCCACGGCCGGTACTCACAGCTTTACTTCTGCCAGTACCTCGTCTCCTACCTTCCAAACTTTACAGAAGTTCTCCTGCGAACCTTGCAGAACTAACACTCCTGAAAGAAAGGATATTTCGGAGACATGGCTTAGCCACAGCCTGGGGATGTTTCCAGAATGAGATTTTCACTCTGCAGTGGAGTGTGCGCTGATATGAAACTTCCTGGCAGATTAAAACTGTGTGCCCGACCGAGACTCGAACTCGGGACCTTTGCCTTTCGCGAGCAAGTGCTGGTAGAGCTGGTAGGTCCCGAGTTCGAGTCTCGGTGGGGCACACAGTTTAATCTGCCAGGAAGTTTCACTGCTTAAGAAGTTTCCCGATTTTCCACCAAACGCCATTCGGTCTCACTGTGTGTGGTGTTTATACAAGGTCTGTGACAGAAGCAGAACATTGCACTGAGGTTGACCCTTCACCCGTGGTCGAATGGGAGATCATTCCAAAGTCTTGCAGGCAGCGAAAAACTTTCGAAGGGGCCGAACGTAGGGCATCCCCGGTTCGTTTGACGAACAGGTTTCGGACGTTATCTGCGGCTGACGATGTCTCTGAGCCGGACGCAATCGTCCACCCTGTTCCAGAGGACGCTTCTCGGCCCGCAAGGTCTGGGAATTCACAGAGGGTGGGTTTGCTGATAGCTGGGAGCTCCAACGTTAGGAGCGTAATGGGGCCCCTTAGGAACATGGCTGCCAAGGAGGGAAAAGAAGCCAGTGTGCGCTCCGTGTGTATTCCGGGGGAAGTCATTATGGATGTGGAAAGGGTGTTTCCGGATGCCATGAAGAGTACAGGGTGAAGCCAACTGCAGGTGGTGGTTCATGTCGGTACTGATTACGTGTGTCGCATTGGATCAGAGCAGATTCTGTCTGGTTTTGGGTGGCTAGCGGAAATTGTAAAGACTGCAAGTCTTGCTTCCGAGATTAAGGCGGAGCTCACCATCTGCAGCATCGTCGATAGAACCGACTGTGGTCCTTTGGTGCAGAGCCGAGTGGAGGGTCTGAATCAGAAGCTCAGGCGGTTCTGTGACCGTGTAGGCTGCAGATTCCTTGACTTGCGCCATCAGGTGGTGGGTTTCTGGGTTCCGCTTAATAGCTCAGGATTCAACTACCCACAGGAGGCGGCTACACGGGTAGCGGGGGTTGTGTGGAGGGGACTGGGCGGTTTTTTAGGTTAGAGGGTCTCAGGGAACCACAAAAGGGGTGTCCGTCTAAAAGTGGGTAGATAAAACACCGTAAGGTAGTTGCAGAGACGATTGGTATCGTAGTTGTAAATTGTCGTAGCTGTGTTGGGAAAGAACCAGAGCTCCAAGCCCTAATAGAAAGAAGCTCAAATAGTTATAGGTACAGAGAGCTGGCTAAAGCCGGAAGTAAGTTCAGCCGAAATTTTTTCAAACAATCTAACAGTGTTCAGAAAGGATCAATTAAATACAGTTGGTGGTGGAGTATTTATTGCTGTCAGAGGTAGTTTGCCTTGTAGCGAAATTGAAGTAGATAGTTCGTGTGAAATAGTATGGGTAGAGATTATACCTGACAGTCACACTAAACTATTTATTGGATCGTTTTACCGACCCCCGACTCAGAAGATATAGTTGCTGGACAGTTCAAAGAAAACTTGAGTGTCGTTTCAAATAAGTACCCCGCTCATACAGTTATAGTTGGTGGTGACTTCCATCTACCCTCGATATGCTGGAAAAATACGTTTAAAGCCGGCGGCAGGCATAAAACCTCATCCGAAATTGCACTGAATGCTTTCTCAAAAAATTATTTTGAACAATTAGTTCATGAGCCCATTCGAAGCGTAAATGGTTGAGAAAGCATACTTGACCTTTTAGTAACAAATAATCCAGGACAAATATTGAGTATTGTGACGAATACAGGGATTGGCGACCACAAGGCAGTTGCTGCTAGGCAGAATACCGTAACACCTACAACCACAAAAAAGAAACGCAAAGTATATCTATTCAAAAATGCTGATAAAAATGCTCTTAACGCCTTTTTAAGAGACAGTCTTCACTCCTTCCGATCTGATCATGTAAGTGTAGAAAAGTTGTGGAATGTTTTCAAAGAAATAGTATCCACAGCAATTGAGATATATATATATCACATAAATTAATGAGGGATGGTACTGATCCTCACGAAACGGGTCAGATCATTGTTGCACATGCAACGAAAAAAGGATTCCAAATTTAAAATAACGCAAGCTCCCCAAGATTGGTAGAGTTTTACCGAAGTTCGAAATATAGTGTGTACGAGATGCTTTTAATAATTTCCGCAAGGAAATTCTGTCTCGAAATCAGGCAGAAAACCCAAAGAGATTCTGGTCGTACATAAAGCACACCAGTGGCAAGACGCAATCAATACCTTCACTGCGCGATAACAACAGTGAAATCACTGATGACAGTGCCACTAAAGCAGAGTTATTAAACACGGTTTTCCGAAACTCCTTCACCAAAGAAGACGAAGGAAATATTCCTGAATTGCAATCAAGAACAACTGCCAAGATAAGAAACATAGAAGTAGATATCCTCGGTGTAACAAAGTAGCTTAAATCACTTAATGAAGGCAAAGCCTCCGGTCCAGATTGTATATCAGTCAGGTTCCTCCCAGGGTATGCTGATAAAATAGTTCCATATTTAGCAATTATATACAACCACTCGCTCACAGAAGATCCGTACCTAAAGACCAGAAAGTTGCTCAAGTCACACCAAGACTCAAAAAGGGAAGTAGGAGTAATCCGCTGAATTACAGGCCTGTATCACTAACGTCGATTTGCAGTAGGGTTTTGGAATATATACTGTATTCGAACATTATGAATTACCTTGAAGAAAAAACGATTTATTGACACATAGTCAGCACGGTTTCAGAATATATCGTTCTTGTGAAACACAAGAAACACAACTAGCTCTTTATACTCATGAAGTAATAAGTGCTGTCGACAGGGGATGTCAAATTGATTCCATATTATTATATTTCCAGAAGGCTTTCGACATCGTTCCTTACAAGCGTCTTCTAACCAAACTGCGTGCCTACGGAGTATCACCTCAGTTGTGATTTCCTGTCAGAAAGGTCACACTTCGTAGTAATAGACGGAAAGTCATCGAGTAAAACAGAAGTAATATCAGGCGTTCCCCATGGTAGTGTTATAGGCCCACTATTGTTCCTGATCTATATTAACGACGTAGGAGACAAACTGAGTAGCTGTCTTAGATTGTTTGCAGATGATGCTGTCATTTACCGTCTTGTAAAGTCATCAGATGACCACAACGACTTGCAAAATGATTTATATAAGATATCTGTAAGGTGCGAAAAGTGGCAATTGACCCTCAATAAAGAGAAGTGTGAAGTTATTCAATTTCGATTACGCGATAAGTCACACAAATCTGAAGGTTGTAAATACAGCTAAATACTTAGGGATTACAATTACAAGTACCCTAAATTGGAACGATGACATAGATAATATTGTGGCTAGAGCAAACCAAAGATTGCGATTCATTGGCAGAACACTTAGAAGGTGCAACAGGTCTACTAAAGAGACTGCTTACACCACGCTTGTCCGCCTATTTTGGAGTATTGTTATACGGTGTGGGATCCGCATCAGGTGGGACTGACGGATGACATCGAAAAAGTACAAAGAAGGGCAACTCGTTTTGTATTATCGCGAAATAGGGGAAATAGTGTCACAGGCATGACACGCGAATTGGAGTGGCAGTCATTAAGACAAAGGCGTTTTTCGTTGCGGCGGGGTCTTCTCATGAAATTTTAATCACCAGTTTTCTCCTACGATTGCGAAAACATTCTGTTGCCACCCACCTGCATAGGGAGAAATGATCATCACGATAAAATATGAGAAATCAGGGCACGCACAGAAAAATTTATGTGCTCGTTTTTACGCGTGCCGTTCGGGAGTGGAACGGTAGAGAGACAGCTTGAAAGTGGTTCATTGAACCCTCTGTCAGGCACTTTATTGTGAATAGCAGAGTAATCACGTAGATGTAGTAGATGTAGATGTATGAGATATTGTATCAGGATTTGTGAAACACGTTGCCGGCGGTAGCGGAGTGTACAGTCCCATGCTAGGGGATGTGTGCCCTGTAAGCGGAATGAGTTGTCAACGGCGGAAGTAAAACCGCGGCGTGCATGACGTGTTTACAACTCTGCGCTGCTCACTCTGCCTGATGCTCGCCGTGTCAACAGCTGCTAACGGCCGCATCGCAGTATTACTACAGTACAGTGGCAAGTTTCACAAACGAGGAATACGCCGACATCCACCTCACCTACGGGCTTGCAGATGGAAGAGCTGATGTTGCAAGGCAACTGTATCACGAGAGGTTTCCTAGCCGGCGCCTTCCATCCGCAAAAACGTTTTACTCTATAGACCGAGGCTTGAGAGAGTATGGTGCATGTGTAGCACCTCCAGGATTTAGTGGTCGAGGCCGACCGTCGACGTACAGTGCGGATGACGAAGAAAAAGTATTACAAACGGTTGCGGAGGACCGATTAGTAAGCATCAGGCCTCTCGCCACTGCGGTCGGAATGTCACAATCTACTATTATGCGAGTACTCCATAGATACCAATACCAGCCCTTTCAGATGCAGAAGGTACAGGCATTATTGCCGGAGGACTACCAAAGCAGACTGGACTTCTGCAACTTTATCCTACGGCATCAGACCCACGACCAGCATTTTCACGAACAATACTGTTAACGGACGAAGCCTATTTTACGAAGGAGGGTATAATGAATTCGCACACTTGGCACGAGTGGGCGGAAGAAAATCCCCACAGCACAGTGATACGAGGGTACCAGCTAGAGATGGGCAAACTCGTTCATCCTTGGGAACTAGTTCACTGCTGATCGTTCTTTTCTGGGAACCGTTCATTTTTACTCGTTCACCGTTCATTTGTGCTTGGTATATGGTTCTTATGAAAAACTGAAAACTAGTAGTGTAGGTGACTGAAGGATGGAGGGCACCAAGAGGGGCACTTGCCTCCCCCCTGGAGTATAGAATTTTTATTCATTACAGAATTCTTACACACTTTTAGAAGTAATTTCTCTGATTCTGCAGAACCTCTCGTTTCGCCAACTGTGGCGTTGTGTGGCTGATCGCAGGGGAATAATATAGGATGGCGCACGGAAAACCGGCCCCGAGTACAGACTGCTCGCCAATTACGGACGATGTGTTGCCCGTTACGAGCAGATACAACAAACAGACAATCATGTAATAATTAGGCAGTGAAGAAATAACAAGCTAATACAAGCAACAACTGCGAAACAATCGATGACGATGTGTAGAGAGCTGGAGAAGAGAACATGAAAATCTCACGCGACCCGCATGGGCTATAGCTTATCTAGTCTTGTAAACCTGTTGGTGGCAGTTTCCCAACTTAATAGACGACAAGTGTATAAAATTCTTCGTTTCTACTTCCACTACATAGCTATGCTACGTTGTAAACAATAATCGTTTACACCCTATATATACTTCACGTTGTCTCTGAGTTCGTAGGCGAAGTGGAGACTTTATGGAAGCATAAAATAAAATGTGATTTTCTCATCATACTTGCGTCACACACTTAGTAAAAATTAGGTTTTTATGTTGCATAAGTTAATGCAGCAATAATAATAATAATTAAGTTTGCAGTAATAAAGTTTTTGGTTTGAAAGCTCCTTCTGAACAAATGTTTTTGAAATAATACGTAAATACGGTTTTATGGCAATCTATGTCTTTTCAAATGGAGGGGAACCGCTTTTCCTACTGAGCCAAAACGACCCACAACCCACTTTCTTTTTTTTCCAAAGAGACCAAACTAGCAGGTAATGCAAGTTGGAAACAACCAAACTAAAAATAATTAGAGCCTTCCTAAATGTAATGTTTTGTATAAGAAAGATACACGAAAATCGTTTTATATGACTTTTCTTACACAAAAAATTAAGCAAATTATTTAAGTTAGTTGCTAAATCAAGTCGACAAAGCCAAAAAATATATGAATAACAAAATGTAGTGTTGGCAGAAGAGCCAACACTGTTTTTCTAGAGGAGGCCGAAATGCACGCGTTTAATTACACGCTGACTGGCGTGAGGTCTGGAACAGGACAATATCTTGAGAATTGTAAATAAAGTACGTAGATGATGTAATACTTAACTTTAATCCACAATTGTAGAACATCTCTCGTTACGGTACATGCTTCATAATATTAATTATCAATTGAATACGGCGCCTTGCTAGGTCGTAGCAAATGACATAGATGAAGGCTATGCTAACTATCGTCTCGGCAAATGAGAGCGATCGGTCAGTGTAGCTTCGCTAGCAAAGTCGGCTGTACAACTGGGGCGAGTGCCAGTACCTCTCTCTAGACCTGCCGTGTGGTGGCGCTCGGTCTGCTATCACTGACAGTGGCGACGCGCGGGTCCGACGTATACCAATGAACCGCGGCCGATTTAAAGGCTACCACCTAGCAAGTGTGGTGCCTGGCGGTGAAACCACACAAAAAACAACTTACCTTGTTATAGGTGTGTCTTCTGCTGTTCATCGATATAATGAAGTGAGCTGATATGCCCTTTTCTTACCTGAAAAGACGTACCTATTACATACAACGTTATTTTTACGTAATTTACGTAACAATAAAATACTTTTTGATTACTGGTCGTCGACGCTGGTTAGCCAGAACCAAGTGCAAGAACAGTTTGGAACACATGTAAAATGGGCGAGCGCAGTGAACGAAACGAACAACCGGATACTGAACTAACTAGGAGCAGTCGGCAGTGGGACAAGTGGTCATGCGAAGAACGACGAGTGCGGCCGAGGGAGACCGAGACTGTGACGAGCACGCGACCGAGGCTGGAACGAAAACTGCCGAAGTGACCGCCGCGACCGAAGTGAACTTGTGAACTATGAACCGATAGTTCCTCGTTCCCGGGAACTATAAGTAGACCGCCGCGACCGAAGTGAACTTTGAACCGATGGTTCCTTGGAATTCGTTCCTCGGTCCTTCCGTTCATCTTGGTGAACCGTTCCTTTGCACCCGTTCGTTCGCGAACTACCCATCTCTAGTCCCAACAACGATGCGGTGACAATATCTGGCGTGGTATTATTGATCACCATCTCATAGGGCCACATGTGCTACCACAAAGCCTTACAGGAGAGCAGTATCTGAGTTTACTGGATGCTACATTACCGGAATTGTTGGGAGACGTTAGTTTGGCCTCTCGTACGAACCTGTGGTACATGCATGACGGTGCCCCCGCTCACTTCAGCGGCACAGTGCGACGCCACCTGGACAGTGCCTTCCCTTCGAAATGGATCGGTCGTGAGGCCCTGTAGCATTGCCAGCAAGATCGCCATACCTGAATCCACTGGATTTATTTTTGTGGGGCCATCTGAAAAAAATGAAATGTGTGTGAAATCGTATGGGACTTAACTGCTAAGGTCATCAGTCCCTAAGCTTACACACTACTTAGCCTAAATTATCCTAAGGACAAACACACACACCCATGGCCGGGAGAGGACTCGAACCTCCGCCGGGACCAGCCGAACAGTCCATGACTGCAGCGTCTGACCGTTCGGCTAATCCCGCGCGGCGGGGCCATCTGAATTCTGTGATGTATGAAGGAGAGGTTGTTGATGTCAACACTCTTCAACGTAGAATACAACATTCCTGTGATATTACCTAAAGAGATACAGACAGGTTGGATCGTGTTCAGCAGTCCTTCCTGCGAAGAGTTCAACTTTGCCACACACATCGTGGCCGTCATTTCGAAGAGTGCTTATAAACCGCCACTGCAGCTTCTGGTCATGTGGTTCTACGTTATTTTCGATTTGTACAGCTGTATTGTATTCGTTTGTATTAACTGCCACATACCTGTGTAGTTGTATTTTGTATTCTCCATCTATGTTCTCGTTTCTTAAAAAGTAAGTGTGGGACACAAAAACCAAATTATAAAACATGCATATACAACAGTGGAGCCCCTCCTCCCGTTCCTTTCCCTATGCCAACCAGCCACGATACATAATACCGGCCAGCGTAACCGGTACAAGATAGGTGTGGTGTCACCGCCGGACACCATGTAAGTAGGCTGTTTAGGTTTCTTTGTTGGTAACGCCGCGTAGCGCCCTGTACGAAAATCACTGGCTGTGCTGTGTGCAGTCTGTGGCTCGTTTGCATTGTTGGAATTTGCTGTTGTAGTGTTGGGCAGTTGGCTGCTAACAGCGCGTAGCGTTGCGCACTTGGAGGTGAGCCGTCAGCAGTAGTGGATGTGGGAAGTGAGATGGTGGAGTTTTGAGAGCGGATGATCTGGACGTGCGTCCATCAGAGAGTAAATTTGTAAGACTGGATGTCAAGAACTGATATATATATATATATAATGACTTTTGAACACTATTAAGGTAAATACATTGTTTGTTCTGTATCAACATCTTTCATTTGCTAACTATGCCTATCAGTAGTTAGTGCCTACAGTAGTTAGAATCTTTTACTCAGCTGGCAGTATTAGCTTACGCTGTTTTGCAGTAGTTCGAGTAACGTTTTGTGAGGTAAGTTATTCATGAAAGGTACAAGTTATTGTTAGTCAGGGCCATTCTTTTGTAGGGATTATTGAAAGTCAGATTGCGTTGCGCTAAAAATATTGTGTGTCAGTTTAGTGTTGAACAGAATAGGTAAAGAGCGAAATGTCTGAGTACTTTCAGTTCTGGTCAGCTGTTTGAAAATCAAATAATGTAAGAGGTTTATCAGCACAGTAATTCATTAATTTTTCTGAGGGGACGTTTCATAACCACACTTGCTAGGTGGTAGCCTTTAAATCGGCCGCTGTCCGTTAGTATACTTCGGACTCGCGTGTCGCCACTATCAGTGATTGCAGACCGAACGCCGCCACACGGCAGGTCTAGTCTAGAGAGACTCCCTAGCACTCGCCCCAGTTGTACAGCCGACTTTGCTAGCGATGGTTCACTGTCTACATACGCTCTCATTTGCTGAGACGACAGTTTAACATAGCCTTCAGCTATGTCTTTTGCTACGACCTAGCAAGGCGCCATATTCAGTTACTATAATCTGAACAGATAATATTGTGAATCATGTACCGTCAAGAGCGACGTTCATCATTAATGGATTAAAGTTAAGTATCAAACTAATTACGTCCGCTTTCTGAATTCTCATTCCTTGTCACGTTCCAGACCTCACGTCAGTATAGTTCTTCCCTCCTCACGCCAGCCTGCGTGAGCTAAAACGCGTGCCTTTCGGCCTCCGCTATTAACACGGTGTTGGATCTTCTGCCAACACAATAATAGGTGTGGGCGCTGTCATTGCTCGCAATGTCACGCAGACCGTCGCTTGACGCCGCATGCCTCGCCTTCTCGTGAGCGACTAGACTACCTGCAACACTCGCATGTCGTGCCGTGTTGCCGACCTGTCCCCTTGGCCACTGACTACGCACAGTAACACCCAATAGTCCACTTCATATTTCCGAATTTTTACCATTCAATTGCATTGTCATTTATTAACATAGGAACATGCGGAAAACGATTTAATGTTTGTAGCTCAGCGTGTGACAATTTGCACGACATATTTTTCCTCATTTAATACTCACCCTGTATACAGGGTGTTACAAGAAGGTGTGGCCAAACTTTCTGGAAACATTCCTCACACACAAATAAAGAAAATATATTATGTGGACATGTGTCCGGAAACGCTTACTTTCCATGTTAGAGCTCATTTTAGTTTCGTCAGTATGTACTGTACTCCCTCGATTCACCACCAGTTGGTCCAATTGAAGGAAGGTAATGTTGACTTCGGTGCTTGTGTTGACCTGCGACTCATTGCTCTACAGTAGACCTAGAACGACAAGGACACCTGCAATGGACGAGGCAATTCTTCGTGCAGTTGACGATAACCCTAATGTCAGCGTCAGAGAAGTTGCTGCTGTACAAGGTAACGTTGACCACGTCACTGCATGGAGAGTGCTACGGAAGAACCAGTTGTGCAGGCACTATCAGCAGCTGATTGGCCTCCACGGGTACACTTCTGCGAATGGTTCATCCAACAATGTGTCAATCCTCATTTCAGTGCAAATGTTCTCTTTACGGATGAGGCTTCATTCCAACGTGATCGAATTGTAAATTTACACAATCAACATGTGTGGGCTGACGAGAATCCGCAATCACGTCATCAACACAGATATTCTGTGAACGTTTGGGCAGGCATTGTTGGTGATGTCTTGATTGGGCCGCATGTTCTTCCACCTACGCTCAATGGAGCACGTTATCATGATTTCATACGGGATACTCTACCTGTGCTGCTAGAACATGTGCCTTTACAAGTACGACACAACATGTGGTTCATGCACATTTAAGTCGAAGTGTTCGTACGCTTCTCAACAACAGATTCGGTGACCGATGGGTTGGTAGAGGCGGACCAATTGCATGGCCTCCACGCTCTCCTGACCTCAACCCTCTTGACTTTCATTTATGGGGGCATTTGAAAGCTCTTGTCTACGCAGTCTCGGTACCAAATGTAGAGACTCTTCGTGCTCGTATTGTGGACGGCTGTGATACAATACGCCATTCTCCAGGGCTCTATCAGCGCATCAGGGATTCCATGCGACGGAGGGTGGATGCATGTATCCTCGCTAACGGAGGACATTTTGAACATTTCCTGTAACAAAGTGTTTGAAGTCACGCTGGTGCGTTCTGTTGTTGTGTGTTTCCATTCCATGATTAACGTGATTGGAAGTGAAGTAATAAAATGAGCTCTAACATGGAAAGTAAGCGTTTCCTCACACATGTCCACATAACATATTTTCTTTCTTTGTGTGTGAGGAATGTTTCCTGAAAGTTTGGCCGTACCTTTTGTAACACCCTGTATTATAGATTCGTTTCGCACCTTCATACCGGCACATTTTTTAAACACTCGTCCTTACACCACTTTATACAAAGACATTTATGAATTGCTAGCTTACTCATTCACTATTGTTCGTCATAGCAAAACTACTCAGATGCGACCGTAGCCGTGGGTATCAGCTAGTAATAGCAGCTACAGCTGGAGTTGCGCTCCACCAAAACTATTCTTCGATCGTTTTGGTACATTACATAAATGATGTAAATGGTCGGATTACCGTTAGTATTGGTAGCATTGGTTGGGAAAGAATCATAAATGAATGTGCGACAGAGAGAAACTGGGATTCGACAACTTTTTTTATTTTTTGTTTCTTTTGTACTTAATTACAACCGCACATCGTTCAGTGTTAGTCCACTGCGTATTCTACAACCTTACAAAATATAAATTGCATTTTATAAGTAACAAAAATTAGATGATATCGGGCATCTCTGAAAGAACAGACACCACGCAGTCACATTATTTGATTGGCCTAGCTGGGCAATGGATCCACCACCTTGAATGCGGATTCACAAATACGCCCGACTTCCCGCGGGAATCTCAGAGTAGCGAGTATGGAGCACATGGACAGGGACTGCAAAGAGACGACGTTCGGTGGGAATGTCGAGCGGCCGTGAGACGTGTTGAGATAGTCCGCGAAGTTGCAGTAACGCTGTGTCCTAGATGGCTCAGTGGATCCCCCAAATGGCACAAGTTCATCCTATGCCGATGGTGTCGGAGCGCCGAATCCTGGAGGTATTAGGATATTTTGTGAGCATAGGTCTGCTTTTTAAGGTCGGATACGAAACCCTCACCCTTCCCCATAGTCGTGGAGGTCTTGGACTAGTCCACATACGAAACCGAGCAGTGGCTATTTACGTACACACGATGATAAAGACGTGGACACGACACCGAACAAGTCTGACGGGCACCTTGATAGACGAACTCGCTCCACCTTCTCGTTCGGCTCCGGTAGCGGTGTCTCACATCTCACCACCGCTTGCCCATATGCGAACCTTTATTGTGGAACACAGTTATGTACATATGGAACTACCACGACGGCAAGGGCACGTGATATATATCACATCTTGACTCGACGAAGGCCGAATAATGCCGTAGAGCTCCGCCAACCAACTGTTACGTGGTCAGTGGTATGGCGTACAGTGCACCCTCACCTTGATACGGGAACGCGCGCACTGTGGCATCAGGTGGTAAATGAGAAATACGTGACTCGTTCCAGGCTGCATACAATTCATATGGCGGACGAGCCACTGTGTCCGCAGTGCAATGTTATAGATGCAGAGGAGCATCGCCTGATATGCGGGCCTTCGGCGGACGTATGGTGTTTGGTCCAAAAAATGATCGCCTTCCTCATTCGGGGGGTTCCGTAAGCAATAGAACCACGGATACTACCATATATGACCCATTGTCCTCGAACAAAGACAAACGCAGTGACTTTGATTCGAGGTTTGACTGTGCGTCATCTTTTCCAAAACGGCAGTAAGAATGTACTCGAATTTTGGGCCTTACTACAAGAACATCACTCACAGCTTATGAGACATCCGAGATATCGAACATATTACGCAAATTTTTTAGGGAGTACCTTGCTTGATCCTCTACCCAGTTGGGGTGTCCCGGGTAGGAGAATGTAATTATTGCCTATAAGTACCAGAACAAGAGACGATCAGGACAGTGGAGAGGATCCACCACTACACGTGAAGACGTATCCGGCACCAATGCGAGGTACAACGGGATTAGAAGAGGAACGTGGTCCGTTATTGTTTTGTACTGAGAGAAGCAGGATATTTTTTCACTATTATCTAAAAAACGTCCACTTATTTACGTTTCCCCAGATATATTTTATTTTCTAAAGGTCATCGTCTTGTATATAGAAAAAACCTGATAGAAGCAGTTTCTGTTTGTTATTGATACACCATCATGTAAAAAAAGTCCACTTATTTACCTTCCACAGACATGTTTTATTTTATAACTGTCAGAAAAAAGGAGTTCTAGGCGCTAAAAATGAAAAAAAAGAAGTGGTCAACGCCCCAGAGCACTAACTACGAGATCTCGGTTTCGAGTACCAGTAGGGTACACATTTTCACTCGTCGCCGCTGATTCCGTGTAATGTCACGATGCTCTTGACAGTAGTGATCCCTTCACTTTCCTTTCCTTTCTTACCCTCTCCATCTTTACTTTACATACAAAAAATTCTATATTGTTACTGTTGTTTTTTACACCCAACACGAAGCTCTCCATCTTAGTCACAGGCAAGGATTTCCTGTAATTATTCATAACCGCGAAAGTTGTTTATAAATAAGAGAAACGTGTTTTATATAAGTTCGACAAAGTATTGTAGAGATGTATGGTAAGTCTTTGTTTTGCGATTTTTTCAGTTTTACCTTTTTTTTAGGAAATTGCATTTTCTGGCGCTGTAAGATAAATCTGTATTATTTTTTGTTTGTTCTACAACACCCCTATGTTTCCAGATTCAAACCAGCAGTTTCCTAATACATCCTGAAGTAATTATTGGTTATTTCAATTTTCCTACGAAAAAATGTTTGAAATGGCTCTGAGCACTATGGGACTCAACTGCTGAGGTCATTAGTCCCCTACAACTTAGAACTAGTTAAACCTAACTAACCTAAGGACATCACAAACATCCATGCCCGAGGCAGGATTCGAACCTGCGACCGTAGCGGTCTTGCGGTTCCAGACTGCAGCGCCTTTAACCGCACGGCCACTTCGGCCTGCAATTTTCCTACAGAAACTATTAATTTTTAAGTAACAGACTGAAGCACAACCACGCAGAACAAAAATGTTCGTAGGCTACCTGGGCTTTATGTATCTTCTCTTACTTTAAGGACTGTTCAACGTTTCCCGTTTCTAAAGGAATCTAGTAAGACACTAATTGCATTCGTAAACAAAGCGATCGAAAAATAGGTAACGCCCGATTAGTATGCAACACACCTAACGTTCACATTACCCGACTACTATCTTAGCTGATCAGAGCTACTAGGAAAACTACCTTATTCTACGCTTACTTGTGGTTGTCTGCAACAACCTATGGTAGTTTTACAGCTCTGTCTATAATAAATGCCACATCATTATTCTGTATGCTGACAGGTTTCTCGGATTCGTACAGCTCGAGTTATACACTACTGGCCATTAAAATTGCTACATCAAGAAGAAATGCAGATAGTAAACAGGTATTCAGTGGACAAATATATTATACAGAACTGACATGTGATTACATTTTCACGCTATTTGAGTACATAGTACCTGAGAAATCAATACCCAGAGAAACCACCTCTGGCCGTAATAACGGCCTTTATACGCCAGGGCATTGAGTCATACATAGCTTGGATGGCGTGTACAGGTACAGCTGCCCATGCAGCTTCAACACGATACCACAGTTCATCAAGAGTAGTGACTGGCGTATTGTGACGACCAGTTGCTCGGCCACCGTTGACCAGACGTTTTCAATTGGTGAGAGATCTGGAGAATATGCTGGACAGGGCAGCAGTCGAACATTTTCTGTATCCGTACAGGACCTGCAACATGCGGTCGTCCATTATCCTCCTGAAATGTAGGTTTTCGCAGGGATCGAATGAAGTGTAGAGCCACAGGTCGTAACACATCTGAAATGTAACGTCCACTGTTCAAAGTGCCGTCAATGCGAACAAGAGGTGACCGACACGTGTAACTAATGGTACCCCATACCATTACGCCGGGTTATACGCCAGTATGGCGATGACGTATACACGCTTCCAATTTGCGCTCACCGCGATGTCGCCAAACACGCATGCGACCATCATGATGCTGTAAACAGAATCTGGATTCACCCAAAAAAATGACGTTTTCCATTCGTGCACCCAGGTTCGTCGTTGAGTACACCATCGCAGGCGCTTCTGTCTGTGATGCAGCATCAAGGGTAACCGCAGCCGTACTGCTGCAAACGCCGTCGAACTGTTCGTGCAGATGGTTATTGCCTTGCAAACGTCCCAATCTGTTTACTCAGGGATCGAGACGTGGCTGCACGATCCGTTACAGCCATGCGGATAAGATGCCTGTCATCTCGACTGCTAGTGATACGAGGCCGTTGGAACCCAGCACGGTGTTGCGTATTACCCTCCGATTCCATGTTCTCTTAAGAGTCCTTGGATGGTACGCATTTCTCCTCCTTAGACGAGGCATCACAACAACGTTTCACCAGGCAACGTTGGTAAACTGCTGTTTCTGTATGAGAAATCGGTTGGAAACTTTCCTCATGTCAGCACGTTGAAGGTGTTTTACCGGCACCAACCTTGTGTGAATGCTCTGAAAAGCTAATCATTTGCACGTCACAGCATGTTCTACCTGTCGGTTAAATTTCGCGTCTGTAGCAAGTCATCTTCGTGGAGAAGCAATTTTAATGGCCAGTAGTGGATTTTACACACGCTTCTTTCCACTTTCTACTTCTACGTTCTGTAGCAAACTGGGGTTGCCTCTCTTGTTTTACCAACCAATAAGCTACGAGAATCGCTCGTTTTCTCGTTGACCGAATAATCTGTACACTTCATTAGCAGGCATTAACACGAACCGTTTGACATGATTTAATAAAACATTGTTTCTCGAAAGAAAATATCCGAAGAGGCTTTCCATGCGGTATTTTGCCACATTTCTAGTTTATAAGTGAAAAACGGTGGTGTAAATTTTTTACTATCTTTCGAGTATTTTTCTTTGAGGGACAGAGAAAATATTTCATGTAGTTTACTGTCTGGCTATGTGTGAAATACACTATATCACGGAGATCGTCCACTTAAGCCAATTAGTCTCTGCCATTATGGTCAGTGACTTTTTTTTAAATTGATAGCACTTTGCTGATGTAATCCTCTGTGTGTAGTTCCCCTCAGCCACGCTTTCAAGCGTGCCTAACGCCAGGCAACCCCCCCTCCCCTCCCCCTCTACCACGTCGCTATGTCGTGTCATACGCGAAACAACTGAGCATCGCGTTAGAACCCCATTTGGCGCTTACGAGATGGCCGTGTGACGTCACCCCTCGCGAATCGCACCTCACTTGTTCCGGCCGGCGACCGTTTAAATTGTGTATTGCGTCGTGGTCACGTTACGCGCTCGTAATTCGTATTCATAGTTTCGTGGCTGCAATTGCCGATTTCCGTTTCGTCTCTCGTTTGTGGTTTCCGCACAACGATATTTTTACGGATACTGTTATTGTAGGTATCAGTAAAAGAGCTGAAATTCGATTGCTTCGACTTATTTTCGTAATCGTCAGTGCTTGTTTCACCTGCTATCCGTTACGAAAAGTGTGTGATGCATAGCGGACCCAATAATGCGTCATTCCATTCCAATCTGGGAAGCATTTCATCTGCTCATCGAAAGGTAAGGCCACCTGATCAAATTGCTGTTATGCGATTGCTGTTAATGCGAACAATTTCTGGACTGCACTAATTGCAATGTAGTTGTATTGTGAAGTGGCTTTCAGTTACACACTAGGAACCGAAATTTCGTTCTGTTCGTGCCGAAGTCGGTTGTATGTGTTGCATTTCATCAATTTTTGTTCTTTTATGCATCAATATAATGTCGATAACATCAGGTATTACAAGAAATTAATTTTCGTAGAAATAATTTATTTCTTAAAAGAAGGTGACATTTTCCCATTTTGCTGCGTATACATTTTTGCTTAAGCCTGATGCAGTGGCCACTTTCGCCAGTCGAACGGAGTAAAATCGGCCGCTGCTGACCTACATACTCCTAGACAACAAACTCTTTCGACTACACTAACGTCACCGCCACACCGTCTCCATTTTAGGGCCAACTCTTTGTGGTTTTTGAACTGAACTGTCAATGGATTCCTCCACATTATAAATATGATGACCAGGATGAACTTGTTTTCCTTGAACTATTTTATAGAAGTCAATCAAGAACATCTGCCAACTTAGTAGTACACATCCTCGGAGAAGTGAAGCACCTTAAACTACTTAATAAAACCAAGTCTTCAGGTCCAGGTTGTATACCAGTTACGTTCCTTTCAGATATGCTGATACAATAGCTACATACTTGACAATTATACACAATCGGTCGCTTGACGAAAGATCCGTACCCAGACTGGTGAGTCGCACAGGTCACACCAATATTCAAGCAAGGCAATAGGAGTAATCGATTAAATTACAGACCAGTATCATTAACGTCAGTATGCATCAGGATTTCGCAACATATATTGTGTTCGAACATTATGAATTACCTCGAAGAGAACGATGCATTGAGACGTAATCAACAAGGATTTAGAAAACATCGTTCTTGGGAAACACAACTAGCTCTTTTTTTTTGTCATTAGTGTTATGACTGGTTTGAGGCGGACCGCCACGGATTCCTCTCTTTTGCTAACCTCTTCATCTCAGAGTAGCACTTGCAACCTGCATTCTCAACAATTTGCTGGAAGTATTCCAATCTCTGTCTTCCTCTACAGTTCTTGCCCTCTACGGCTGCCTCTAGTACCTTGGAAATCATTCCCTCATGGTTCCACAGATGTCCTATCATTCTGTCCCTTCTCCTTATCAGTGTTTTCCACATATTCCTTTCCTCTCCGATTCTGCGTAGAACCTCCTCATTCTTTACCTCATCATTCCACCTAATTTTCAACATTCGTCTGTAGCACCACCTCTCAGATACTTCGATTCTCTTGTTTTCCAGTTTTCCCACAATCCATGTTTCGCTACCATACAGTGCTGTACTCCAGACGT
Organism: Schistocerca piceifrons; assembly: GCF_021461385.2. NCBI lineage: Eukaryota > Metazoa > Arthropoda > Insecta > Orthoptera > Acrididae > Schistocerca > Schistocerca piceifrons. The sequence goes on from NC_060147.1 coordinate 89,053,968, forward strand.
AAATTCTCAGAAATTTCTTCCTCAAATTAAGGCTGATATTTGATATTAGTAGACTTCTCTTGGCCAGGAATACCTTTTCTGCCACAGCTAGCCTGCTGTTGATGTCCTTCTTGCTCCGCCCGTCATTGGTTATTTTACTGCCTAGGTAGCAGAATTCCTTAACTTCATCTGCTTCGTGACCATCAATCTTGATTTTAAGTTTCTCGCTGTTCTCATTCTACTACTTCTCGTTACCTTCGTCTTTCTTCGATTTACTCTCATTCCATACTGTGTGCTCATTAGACTGTTCATTCCGTTCGGCAGATTATGTAATTCTTCTTCACTTTCACTCAGGATAGCAATGTCATCAGCGAATCGTATCATTGATATCCTTTCACCTTGAATTTTAATTCCACTCCCCAGCCTTTCTTTAATTTCCATTATTGCTTCCTCGATGTGCAGATTGAAGAGTAGGGGCGAAAGGCTACATCCTTGTCTTACACCCTTTTTAATACGAGAACTTCTTCTTGGTCGTCCACACTTATTATTTCTTCTTGGCTGTTGTACATATTGCATACGACCCGTCTCTCCCTATTGGTTACTCCTACTTGTTTCCGAATTTCGAACAACTTGCACCATTTTACATTCTCGAACGCTTTATCCAGGTTAACAAATCCTATGAACGTGTCTTAGTTTTCCTTTAGCCTTGCTTCCATTATTGACCGCAACGTTAGAACTGCCTCTCTCGTGCCTTTACTTTTCCTAAAGCCAAAATGACCGTCATGTAGCGCATCCTCTGTTTTCTTTTACATTATTCTGTATATAATTCTTGTATGCAACTTGGATTTTGTTAAGCTGATTGTGCGATAATTCTCGCACTTTTCAGCTCTTTCCGTCTTCGGAATTGTGTGGATGATGCCTTTCCAAAATCCAGATGATATGTCGCCAAACTCATACATTCTACACACCAACGTGAATAGTCGTTTTGTTACCACTTCCCCAATGATTTTAGAAATTCTGATGGAATGTTATCAATCCCTTCTGCCTCATTTGACCTTAAGTCCTCCAAAGCTCTTTTAAATTCTGTTTCTAATACTGGACCCCCAATCTCTTCTAAATCGACTCCAGTTTCTTCTTCTATCAAATCAGACAAATCCTACCCCTCATAGAAGCTGCCAATGTATTTTTTCCACCTATCCGCTCCCTCCTTTGCATGTAACAGTAGAATTCCCGTAGCGCTCTTAATGTCACCACTCTTGCTTTTAATGTCACCGAAGATTGTTTTGACTTTCCTGTGTGCTGAGTCTGTCCTTCTGACAATCATTTCTTTTTCGATGTCTTCACATTTTTTCCTGCAGCCATTTCGTCTTAGCTTCCCTGCACTTCCTACTGATTTCATTCCTCAGCGACTTGTATTTCTGTATTCCTGAGTTTCCCGGAACATTTTTGTACTTCCTCCTTTCACCAATCAGCTGAAGTGTTTGTTCTGTTACCCATGGTTTCTTCGCAGTTACCCTCTTTGTACCTACGTTTTCCTTCTCAACTTTTGTGATGGCCCTTTTTAGAGCTGTACATTCCTCTTCAAGTGTACTGCTTACTGATCTATTGCTTATTGCTGTACCTATAGCCATAGAAAACTTCTAGCGTATGTCGTCATTCCGTAGTACTTCCGTGTCCCACTTTTTTGCGTATTGACTCTTCTTGACTAATGTTTTAAGCTACAGCCTACTCTTCATCTCTACTATATTGTGATCTGAGTCTATATCTTCTCCTGGGTACAGTACAGTGTCTGATTTCGGAATCTCTGTCTGACCATGAGTGATCTAACTGAAAAGACGTGTGGGAAATCATATCAAGCCAATATGCTGTCAACTTTCAGTGTGAATGGATACACATTTGAAAGAGTTAAAAGCTCCAAGTATCTTGGTTCCACAGTCACTGAAATTAAGATTAGGCTGATATCAGCAAATAAGTCATATTTCGCCTTGAGTAATTTATTCCGGCCAAGAATCCTCAGTCGTCCAACAAATTTTATTTATAAAACCCTTGTTAGACCAGTTCTCACTTATGCTTCGGAAACATGGCCCTTGACGGAAACCGTTGCAAGGCTGCTGGACGGATTTGAGAGGAAACTTTTGAGGAGAATAATTGTTTCAAAATTTTAAACATGGCTGAAGCAGCAACTGTTGAAAATCTTCACGGTAATCGATAACAGCTAAACAGTTGCAGAATAGAGATTTATTGAAATCCTTGGGCACGGTTTCGGTATATCTAAATATACCTTCATCATAAGTAAAATGCACCTGTTTTCAGGATATTAGATGAGATGTCCATGTATTTCGAAACAGCCTTTGAAACCTGAGCAGGCACATATTTCAAAATTTTAAACACGGCTGGATTTTGAAATATGTACCTTCCCAGGTTTCAAAGGCTGTTTCGAAATACATGGACATCTCATTTAAAATCGTGAAAACAGGTGTATTTTGCTTCTGATGAAAGTATATTTAGATATACCGAAACCGTGGTCAAGGATTTAAATAAATCTTTATTCCGCAACTGTTTGGCTGGTATCATTTTCCTTGAAGAATAATCGTTCCTGCGTATGACAGAGAACAATGGAGGAAAAGGTACACTGCAGAATTGTACACTGTATGTGCCAATGCCCCTGCAGCAAAAATCATAGGAGTAGGAAGGATGAGATAGACAGGTCATGTGGCAAGAACGGAGGAGTCTGAGGTGTAAAGATTCTCTTTGATAATCCAGGAGGACAAAGAGAGCGAGGTCGACCTCGAGCAAGATGGCTGGATGAAGTGGAACAAGACCTACGGAAGCTCGGATGCAGAAACTGCAGGAGGGTACCACGTGACCGGGATGGATGGCGGAAGCTCGTTGAGAAGGCTAAGGTTCATCCTGGGCTGTAGTGCCACAGAAGAAGAAGAAGTTTCCTGGACATCTTTTTCTTGTTTTGGTCCGTATTACCAACTCTGAAAGTTGCCTACCTTTAGAACCCTAGTATCAGTACATGTGTTCCACTGCCAGAGGTATCAGAACGATTTTCGTTTGTAACTTTCGTACCGTTCGTTTCCGAACCAAGATACTTTACCTCAGATCGATACATTCAGCCTTCTCCATCGTGCCTGAAAGTTTGTAACGTCCTCAGGAATCACCGTGTGTACATATACGTGGGGGAGTTGGAAAATAAGTTTCCCCTGTCGACTGTGGTCAGAGTTGTGTGTGAAAGGAAAAAAAGGAGAATGAGATATTAAAGATACGACATATCTTTATTTTTCTACATAATTTCCAAGTTCATTGAGACATTTGTCATCCCGCTTTATAAGCTTCAAAAAGCCTTCTAGGAAAAAATGAGGGCGTTGCATACGGAAGAAGCATTGAACGGCTTGTTTGACGTCAGCATTGCTGAGAAAGCGCCTTCCGCCGAGAGTCTTCTTCAAAGCAGGAAACACATTTAAGTCACTTGGTGCGAGATCCGGACTGTAAGGGGGATGGTGTAGTGCTCTCAACCAAGAGTTGCAATATGGTTTAGCCGGCCGGGGTGGCCGTGCGGTTCTAGGCGCTTCAGTCTGGAACGGCGTGACCGCTACGGTCGCAGGTTCGAATCCTGCCTCGGGCATGGATGTGTGTGATGTCCTTAGGTTAGTTAGGTTTAAGTAGTTCTAAGGGACTGATGGCCACAGATGTTGTCCCATAGTGCTCAGAGCCATTTTTTGCAGTATGGTTTTGCGTTGCCGTCGCCGTGTGTGCCCTCGCATTGTCATGAAAAAGCTGAGAAGGCCAGATCTGAGAAGGCCAGGCCGCTTTTTCCGAGTCACCTACACTCCTGGAAATTGAAATAAGAACACCGTGAATTCATTGTCCCAGGAAGGGGAAACTTTATTGACACATTCCTGGGGTCAGATACATCACATGATCACACTGACAGAACCACAGGCACATAGACACAGGCAACGGAGCATGCAGAATGTCGACACTAGTACAATGTATATCCACCTTTCGCAGCAATGCAGGCTGCTATTCTCCCATGGAGACGATCGTAGAGATGCTGGATGTAGTCCTGTGGAACGGCTTGCCATGCCATTTCCACCTGGCGCCTCAGTTGGACCAGCGTTCGTGCTGGACGTGCAGACCGCGTGAGACGACGCTTCATCCAGTCCCAAACATGCTCAATGGGGGACAGATCCGGAGATCTTGCTGGCCAGGGTAGTTGACTTACACCTTCTAGAGCACGTTGGGTGGCACGGGATACATGCGGACGTGCATTGTCCTGTTGGAACAGCAAGTTCCCTTGCCGGTCTAGGAATGGTAGAACGATGGGTTCGATGACGGTTTGGATGTACCGTGCACTATTCAGTGTCCCCTCGACGATCACCAGTGGTGTACGGCCAGTGTAGGAGATCGCTCCCCACACCATGATGCCGGGTGTTGGCCCTGTGTGCCTCGGTCGTATGCAGTCCTGATTGTGGCGCTCACCTGCACGGCGCCAAACACGCATACGACCATCATTGGCACCAAGGCAGAAGCGACTCTCATCGCTGAAGACGACACGTCTCCATTCGTCCCTCCATTCACGCCTGTCGCGACACCACTGGAGGCGGGCTGCACGATGTTGGGGCGTGAGCGGAAGACGGCCTAACGGTGTGCGGGACCGTAGCCCAGCTTCATGGAGACGGTTGCGAATGGTCCTCGCCGATACCCCAGGAGCAACAGTGTCCCTAATTTGCTGGGAAGTGGCGGTGCGGTCCCCTACGGCACTGCGTAGGATCCTACGGTCTTGGCGTGCATCCGTGCGTCGCTGCGGTCCGGTCCCAGGTCGACGGGCACGTGCACCTTCCGCCGACCACTGGCGACAACATCGATGTACTGTGGAGACTACTACCAGTGTTAAAGACTGCGATGGAGCTCCGTATGCCACGGCAAACTGGCTGACACTGACGGCGGCGGTGCACAAATGCTGCGCAGCTAGCGCCATTCGACGGCCAACACCGCGGTTCCTGGTGTGTCCGCTGTGCCGTGCGTGTGATCATTGCTTGTACAGCCCTCTCGCAGTGTCCGGAGCAAGTATGGTGGGTCTGACACACCGGTGTCAATGTGTTCTTTTTTCCATTTCCAGGAGTGTATTTCAATTTCGACAAAGTGGCACAGTACCGCGCAGCATTGATGGTTGCATCCTCCATAAAGTCCAGCAGCAAAGCTCCTTTGGCGTCCCAGAAAACGGTGAGTAGCACTTTACCTGCAGACGGAGTACTTTTGAACTCCTTTCGGACAGGTGATGACGGATGTTTCCACTCCACGTATGCGGCCTTCGATTCGGGCGTGTAATGGTGGACCCACGATTCATCCCCCGTCACAGTCCGAAGCAGAAGGTCATTGCCAGATTCGTGGTAACGCACGAGCTGTTCCAGGTTGAACGCCATGCGTTGTTCCATGTGTGTCGGGGTCAGTTGGCGGGGCATCCATCGTCCTGACACCTTCCTGTATCGAAGAATGTCGTGGATGATCTTGTGAGCTCGCTCGTGTCCGATTCCAAGTTCTGCCGCTACTCCATCGATGGTGATACGCCGGTTCGCTTTAATCGTGTCATCCACCTTTCTGACATTTGCATCTGTAGTGCCCGTGCGCGTCCGTCCAGGTCTCGGTGTGTCCTGCACTTGCTGACGTGCATCACTGAATTGCTGGCGCCTTCTCCGCACCATTTGCCTCGACGTCACACCTGACCCATACACCTCAACGAGGCGGTTATGAATTTCTGTGCCTGATACTCCACGTGCCCATTCATAGCGGATAAGAGTTCTCACTTCCGCCTTTGACCACGACTCCAAAACGAACCTTCTCTCCATAGTTCCGGGAAAAGACCGAGCGGCTGGCCTCTGCTTTGCGCAGGCACGGCGATAGCGCCATCTCCTTGATCGCGGTCGACCTCTACCCAATGATGTATCGGTGTCTTTCATGTGCGCAATCCCTGCCGTGTCGTCTTTCGCCCACATCACACAACTCCGCCCACAGTCGACAGGGGAAACTTATTTTCCATCTCCCCGTCGTACACGATACAGATGCCGGTACTTGTAATTCCGACGCCCTTTAGCGTCTTCGGACAACGTTTACGGACACGGATTCCTATCCTTTTTTTTCCCTCAAGACACCTTCTACATCTCCTCGAAGTTTGTCAAGGTAATTTTGAAACACCGTGTAGTTTAACTCAGAAATGGGCAATAGTAAACCATTTTTGTTAGCAAGAAAACCATTTAACTGCACCGTCACTCACTGTTCAATAATATCAGAGAAAGTGAGTGTGGGTAAGGTAGCAGCCGTCTGAGATGACGACAAGTGAGTGTCAAAGCAATGCTTACGACAGAGGTGGCAGAACGCTATGAAAAACGTTTTCCACGATGTGACGAGTGGAGAAAATAATTTACAAAAATAATCGACAGCTGTGCATTTAAGGTGTATGTTATGTATTAGCGCTTCACATAATTAGAAGATACGTATTTCGGAAGAGCCATCGTATTAAAAGAACACACAGAACTCAAAATTTGTGCATAATATGTAAACACTCTCAAAATGTGGTTTTTACACGATCCAGTCACGTTATTGTTACCACCTCCTATGTTCGACGCCTAGCGCAAAGTAACAACTCACAGACGGCAGGTGGCAGCACTTGCAGTGGAGGGTATGTAAAGCGTGCCTGGGTGGGACGCTGCCAACACGCGCAGTGCTGCTCGAGATGTCGACGAGAGAGGTGTCATTCGATGCGAAGGGTGTGGCGGATCGTCGTCCGTCGGGGTCAACTCAGGCGATTGAGCTGATCCCGGTGGCGGCCCCATCCGCCCCCCCACTATGACGAACCAGTCACCCACTACTGGCTATCACCAGGATGACTCTTTTACGAGGTGCATTCAAGTTCTAAGGCCTCCGATTTTTTTTCTAATTAACTACTCACCCGAAATCGATGAAACTGGCGTTACTTCTCGACGTAATCGCCCTGCAGACGTACACATTTTTCACAACGCTGACGCCATGATTCCATGGCAGCGGCGAAGGCTTCTTTAGGAGTCTGTTTTGACCACTGGAAAATCGCTGAGGCAACAGCAGCACGGCTGGTGAATGTGCGGCCACGGAGAGTGTCTTTCGTTGTTGGAAAAAGCCAAAAGTGACTAGAAGCCAGGTCAGGTGAGTAGGGAGCATGAGGAATCACTTCAAAGTCGTTATCACGAAGAAACTGTTGCGTAACGTTAGATCGATGTGCGGGTGCATTGTCTTGGTGAAACAGCACACTCGCAGCCCTTCCCGGACGTTTTTGTTGCAGTGCAGGAAGGAATTTGTTCTTCAAAACATTTTCGTAGGATGCACCTGTTACCGTAGTGCCCTTTGGAACGCAATGGGTAAGGATTACGCCCTCGCTGTCCCAGAACATGGACACCATCATTTTTTCAGCACTGGTGGTTACCCGAAATTTTTTTGGTGGCGGTGTATCTGTGTGCTTCCATTGAGCTGACTGGCGCTTTGTTTCTGCATTGAAAAATGGCATCCACGTCTCATCCATTGTCACAACCGACGAAAAGAAAGTCCCATTCGTGCTGTCGTTGCGCGTCAACATTGCTCGGCAACATGCCACACGGACAGCCGTGTGGTCGTCCGTCAGCATTCGTGGCACCCACCTGGATGACACTTTTCGCATTTTCAGGTCGTCATGCAGGATTGTGTGCACAGAACCCACAGAAGTGCCAACTCTGGAGGCGATCTGTTCAACAGTCATTCGGCGATCCCCCAAAACAATTCTCTCCACTTTCTCGATCATGTCGACAGACCGGCTTGTGCGAGCCCGAGGTTGTTTCGGTTTGTTGTCACATGATCTGCATTCATTAAACTGTCGCACCCACGAACGCACTTTCGACACATCCATAAATCCATCACCACATGTCTCCTTCAACTGTCGATGAATTTCAATCGGTTTTACACCACGCAAACTCAGAAAACGAGTGATTGCACGCTGTAGAAGTAAGGAAAACGTCGCCATTTTAAGTATTTAAAACAGTTCTCATTCTCGCCGCTGGCGGTAAAATTCCATCTGCCGTACGGTGCTGCCATCCCTGGGACGTATTGACAATGAACGCGGCCTCATTTTAAAACAATGCGCATGTTTCTATCTCTTTCCAGTCCGGAGAAAAAAAATCGGAGACCTTGGAACTTGAATGCACCTCGTACTTCTGACTTGCACTCTCGTGACCGAGCGTTCATTCTTATGAACAAGCTCGCTCACGGGGTCTCCTGCCTTGGCCGAGCAGACGATGAAGCGGCCATACTCGCCTTCTGTAATATTCGGAAGGCTGCTGCACTATCGTAACGAGGCAGCAAGAGTCAGGTGTGTCACAGAGAGCGTCGCCGGTCGCACTGCAGGAGCCTGGCGGCGGCGGCGGCCTCTGCGGGTGTTACGCCGCTGGACTCGACCATTCGAGAGGTCGATGTGCCCCCGATTGCCCCTCTGGCCCCAGAGACACAGGAAGAGCGCGTGGCTGCGCTAGATGATGCCCCGTCCTGCGCTAGGGAAACCCCGCAGTCTGGACGGGGTCACAGTCAGCTGCGGAGGCCACCGAGATGGCCGCTATCGAACTGCTGGACGCAAATCTCGCTGAGGCGATTGCCGACACAGAGCGTCGCGACGTCTACCCTGACGATGCCCGCTCGCCCAGAAGGCGAGGGGGACGCACGACGATTCCCTGACCTCTGACACCGCGAGGCCGCGGAACAAGGCATCTAGGGCCCCCCGCGCCTCCACCACAGAGGCTGTGAAGACCGTCGCGGGCTCCTCCCGGAGCACCGCCAAGCCGAGACCGGCAACGAAGACGCAGCGACCCTCTCGTTCGCCTGCTGCCTCCCGGCAGCCTGATGCGGACAGCTTTGCCGCCCCACCCAGGCGGCGCACCGCCAGGGTTGCTGCGATGCAGCAAACGCAGCCGCTGCCGACCGCCAACACGCTTTCGGGCGCCAGCGTAGACGCGCCGGAGGACGGCGACGCGCCTCTGGCACCGCCCCCGAAGAATCCACCGCCTATCGTCGTCCAATGGGACGGCGTCTAAAAGGATTTCCAGCAGAAACTTGACTGGGTGGCCACGTCCACTACTGTCAAGGCCGCCGGTCGTGGCCTCTACAAGTCACGTCCAATGAAGAGTACCTCGCGATGATGGACACGGATGGCCTCCCGTGCTACACACACCCTTCCGAGCCGCTCAGACTTCTGAAGGTGCTCTTCCGCCACCTTCCCCTCACGTTTGGCGCGGACTACCTCCGCAAGCTGTTCGAGATTCTCAATAAAGTAGGGGTAAGCTATAGGGAGAGACGGGTCATATACAATATGTGCAACAACCAAGAGGGAATAATAAGAGTGGACGATCAAGAACGAAGTGCTCGTATTAAGAAGGGTGTAAGACAAGGCTGTAGCCTTTCGCCCCTACTCTTCAATCTGTACATCGAGGAAGCAATGATGGAAATAAAAGAAAGGTTCAGGAGTGCAATTAAAATACAAGGTGAAAGGATATCAATGATACGATTCGCTGATGACATTGCTATCCTGAGTGAAAGTGAAGAAGAATTAAATGATCTGCTGAACGGAATGAACAGTCTAATGAGTACACAGTATCGTTTGAGAGTAAATCGGAGAAAGACGAAGGTAATGAGATGTAGTAGAAATGAGAACAGCGAGAAACTTAACATCAGGATTGATGGCCACGAAGTCAATGAAGTTAAGGAATTCTGCTACCTAGGCAGTAAAATAACCAATGACGGACGGAGCAAGGAGGACATCAAAAGCAGACTCGCTATGGCAAAAAAGGCATTTCTGGCCAAGAGAAGTCTACTAATATCAAATACCGGCCTTAATTTGAGGAAGAAATTTCTGAGGATGTACTTCTGGGGTACAGCATTGTATGGTAGTGAAACATGGACTGTGGGAAAACCGGAACAGAAGAGAATCGAAGCATTTGAGATGTGGTGCTATAGACGAATATAATGTTACTTTAAATCCGTCTTGATTGCAATTTTTTTTTGTTATTCATATGACATGTGACGTAGCATGTGAAAGTTGCTGAATTGGGCGGGTTACTCCTGTAACTTAAATATCAGATCTGAAGATGGTTCTGAATGAACCGAAACCGGTCATATGAATAATAAAAAAAAAATTTGCAATCAAGACGGATTTAAAGTAACATTATAAAATCACTGATTGCTGTTATCCCATAAGACATTATGTCTGTTTTTGCTATAGACGAATGTCGAAAATTAGGTGGACTGATAAGGTAAGGAATGAGGAGGTTCTACGCAGAATCGGAGAGGAAAGGAATATGTGGAAAACACTGATAAGGAGAAGGGACCGGGTGGTAGGACATCTGCTAAGACATGAGGGAATGACTTCCATGGTACTAGAGGGAGCTGTAGAGGGCAAAAACTGTAGAGGAAGATAGAGATTGGAATACGTCAAGCAAATAATTGAGGAGGATGCAAGCATTGGCTGGCGAGGGGAGCGGAGAGCAATCAGTGATTTTATAATGTTACTTTAAATCCGTCTTGATTGCAAATTTTTTTTTATTATTCATATGAGATGAAGAGGTTAGCACAGGAAAGGAATTCGTGGCGGGCCGCGTCAAACCAGTCAGTAGACTGATGACCAAAAAAGTAAAAAAAAACAAAACGAGAGGAGCTCGAGGACATGGGCTTTGGCATTCGGTCCACCGGCCTGATGAAGTCCCCTCGAACTCACCGACACATGCCGCTGTACCAGGTTGTCCTCGTTGACAACCTGGAAAACCGCAAGATTTTTCATGTGCAGCGGGTCGGCCATGTCAAGGTCGAGGTGGAACCGCTTAACGTAAAAGGCAAGAGGACCCACTGCTGCTCGTGCCAGAGGCTGGACCATGTCTCCAGCTACTGCTCCGTGCTCCGTGCTGCGTAAAGTGCGCGGGACAGCACAGGAGCAAATCCTGCGGGCTCACCCGAGAAGAAAAACCGACGTGCTGCACCTGCGGCAGTTACAGAGGCTGTTCGGCCGAAACTAGCAACGGGGCAGGGCTGCTCCTTCTCGTAAAGTGCACCGTCCACCAGCTCTGCTGCCGCCACCGAGGACCGTCTGCCTCCACCCAGCGATCGGATCTGGCCGCTGGCGAGCGGCTGCAGCCGCCTGCGCCGTCCACGGCTTCGCCCGGGCGGTTGGCAACCGCCGCACACACGCCTGATGCGCGGGATGCGGCCCCACGCAGGGGTCGCCGGCGCCCGGGCCGGGCCACCCCTGCCGCTGCGCAACGGACTGCCGCCGACACTCTGCCGCTGCAGCAGCCGGCAACGCGTGCTGCGCCGCCACTGCAACTAAAGTGCGCGTCATTTATGACGACGGCCGAGTTTAGGTTCGTTCTGCGCATCTGACGTCACAAAACACAGTCAGCCAATGAACAGAGAACGACGTTGCCAGAGCTCGACTGCAGCGCAGAGCACGGACGAGTGTCTTCAGTTTTAGAAACGTTCAGTCAAAAATAAAGTAATTGAACAAAAGCAATGTCTTGATAGCCGCTAACCGCTGTTTCGCAATAAAGAACAGCGGTAATTGTTTATTTCCTATTGCACTTCGACGAAACGTGAATAATTCATAATCATACCAACAGTGTTTGTCAGTATTTTGCATGATATTTTAAAGTCCTCCGGGAGATACATTTAATGATGAGCTGCGTTAGCATAGTGGTTGAAGTGTTTGGCTGTTAAGCGAAAGGTTAATATCTTGTTGTGACGAAATTTAAAGTAAGTGGCTCCCTAAATGTTCGGTAGCGAAGTTGTATGCAAATTGGTGTTTTTGTTTCATTACTTTGAAAGTTTTAATTTTGTTATTAAATGCTTTGTCAAAGTCTGTTTTAAGTAAAATGGCTTGGCTATTAACGGTGAAGTAAAGTTTTTATTTTGATTTTTTATCAAATGTTTTACCAAGCCGGTTTTAATCAAAATAGCTTGGCCGTTAACTGTAAAGTAAATTGTTTTGAAAAGCTTTTTTGGATCTGTTCCTGGTCAAGTGGTAAAGAAATGACTTAATGATTGAAGTAATCAATAAAGGAATTGTAAATTGGGCCGAAATTAGTTGGTTACCGTTGAGTTACAGTTTCCCAACGGGGGGCGGGGGGGGGGGGAGGGTTTCCTTGATTAATCGTAACACCCGTCTCAGTACTGGGGCCCTACGACCACACCGTCTTCCACCATCGCGGCCAGCCTGACGAGATCGACATCGCCGTACTGAAAGGTGTCGGCCACTTCACGTCTGCCAACGTTGGATGCGCCGTGTCGTCCGACCATCTTCCGGTGGTCGTCGACACAGACGTCATCGGTGCCTCTATGCCGACCGAGCGCCGCGACTTCCGCAGCATCGGTGAGGCCAGATTTCGTGCCGAGATCTTAGATCGCCTCGAAGGCGCGCCCGAACCGGATGTACAGTGTGTAAACTTTTAGATGGCAGACCTCTCCCTAGTCCTGAATCGGTAGAAGTCGGTAAACGTCGGGAGGCTTCGGTAGGCACGCAGTTTCGACTGCTGCCAACATTACGTAGCTGACTGTGTTGTTTGCGAATCATGTTGTGAATAGTGTTAGTAGTGAAGAAATAATAGAACAAAACGTCATGCCTGACGCGGCACTTTTTCCGGCATCACGAGGTTTACCACGTCATATATCCTGAATTATATGTCGTAAAGAAACATAAATTTGCCGGCGCATTTACTGATATATGTGGATACTGTATGCGAAATATGTTGTGATTGGAGATAAGAGTAACGAAATAATACATTGAAACGTCATGCCTACTGCGGCAGATTTACGGTATTGACTGTGAAAATTTAGTAAGCGACAACCTTTTTTCCTTTCATTATTTTGTGGGGGGTGTCAGCGAGAAACATTTTCGTAAAGGTTTGAAATTGTGCTCTCATTCTCAAATAGTGGATGCATAAATCTGGGTATTTTCCCGCGGTGGCATCTCATTGTTTATGACGTCATATCTCCTCAAGAATGTGTCTTATTTCTTTTTTTTCAGCTAGGAACCTTCATGGGCGTACGGAGAACAAATCACCAAAATTTCATCGCAATCGGATGAATGGTTTGGGAACGCACAGAGGGCAGTCATACATACATTCATTTTTATATATAGAGATTGACATACGTTATACTATATAACCTGTTTAAGTATACAGGGTGTTTCAAAAATGACCGGTATATTTGAAACGGCAATAAAAACTAAACGAGCAGCGATAGAAATACACCGTTTGATGCAATATGCTTGGGACAACAGTACATTTTCAGGCAGACAAACTTTCGAAATTACAGTAGTTACAATTTTCAACAAAAGATGGCGCTGCGGTCTGGAAAACTCTATAGTACGATATTTTCCACATATCCACCATGCGTAGCAATAATATGGCGTAGTCTCTGAATGAAATTACCCGAAACCTTTGACAATGTGTCTGGCGGAATGGCTTCACATGCAGATGCGATGTACTGCTTCAGCTGTTCAATTGTTTCTGGATTCTGGCGGTACACCTGGTCTGTCAAGTGTCCCCACAGAAAGAAGTCACAGGGGTTCATGTCTGGCGAATAGGGAGGCCAATCCACGCCGCCTCCTGTATGTTTCGGATAGCCCAAAGCAATCAGACGATCATCGAAATATTCATTCAGGAAATTAAAGACGTCGGCCGTGCGATGTGGCCGGGCACCATCTTGCATAAACCACGAGGTGTTCGCAGTGTCGTCTAAGGCAGTTTGTACCGCCACAAATTCACGAAGAATGTCCAGATAGCGTGATGCAGTAATCGTTTCGGATCTGAAAAATGGGCCAATGATTCCTTTGGAAGAAATGGCGGCCCAGACCAGTACTTTTTGAGGATGCAGGGACAATGGGACTGCAACACGGGGCTTTTCGGTTCCCCATATGCGCCAGTTCTGTTTATTGACGAAGCCGTCCAGGTAAAAATAAGCTTCGTCAGTAAACCAAATGCTGCCCACATGCATATCGCCGTCATCAATCCTGTGCACTATATCGTTAGCGAATGTCTCTCGTGGAGCAATGGTAGCGGCGCTGAGGGGTTGCCGCGTTTGAATTTTGTATGGATAGAGGTGTAAACTCTGGCGCATGAGACGATACGTGGACGTTGGCGTCATTTGGACCGCAGCTGCAACACGGCGAACAGAAACCCGAGGCCGCTGTTGGATCACCTGCTGCACTAGCTGCGCATTGCCCTCTGTGGTTGCTGTACGCGGTCGCCCTACCTTTCCAGCACGTTCATCCGTCACGTTCCCAGTCCGTTGAAATTTTTCAAACAGATCCTTTATTGTATCGCTTTTCGGTCCTTTGGTTACATTAAACCTCCATTGAAAACTTCGTCTTGTTGCAACAACACTGTGTTCTAGGCGGTGGAATTCCAACACCAGAAAAATCCTCTGTTCTAAGGAATAAACCATGTTGTCTACAGCACACTTGCACGTTGTGAACAGCACACGCTTACAGCAGAAAGACGACGTACAGAATGGCGCACCCACAGAATGCATTGTCTTCTATATCTTTCACATCACTTGCAGCGCCATCTGTTGTTGAAAATTGTAACTACTGTAATTTCGAAAGTTCGTCTGCCTGAAAATGTACTGTTGTCCCAAGCATATTGCAACAAACGGTGTATTTCTATCGCTGCTCGTTTAGTTTTTATTGCCATTTCAAATATACCGGTCATTTTTGAAACACCCTGTATTTAGATTTTATAATTAATAGTTTAACATAGCGGGGAATGAAATAACATGAAAAAAAATTGCGAGCAGTGGGAGCCGCTGCATTACAAGCCTCTAACTACTTTCCTTTTTTTATCTCATTTTGTTCGCTTCTGTTCGTTGCATATGCTCGGGGCGGACGTCGTAAGACATCCTTTTATGTTCGTTGTTGATCGATTGACTCAGTTTTTTTATTACAGAGGGTAGCTAACCCTCTGACCGAACACGCAGAGCTACCGTGCCGGCCTTCTCAATTGCGCTACGCATGTTATAGTGATCTAACTTTGGAAACATTGTTTATTACTCTCTTCGGGCGTTCGGAGAACAACTCATTCTCATTGCAATCGGATGAATGGTTTGTGAGGGCATAGTAGACAAACATACATACATTCATTTTTATATACATAGATTTTAATGTACATGACGATTTCAGTTTCGATTACGAACATTTAAAGCGAATTTTACTTCCAAGCCTTTCGTCTGCTTTCGTGTAAGCATGACGCGCAATTTGTAGTGACAGCACTGTAACTGGTAGGCGTGCCTTGTCCTCCCCCCCCCCCCCCCCCCAGCGGCTCCTCTCCCCTCCCCTCGCCAGCCAATGCTTGCTTCCTCCTCTCCCCTCACAACTCTGCCGTCTCACAGTTAACACACTGTACAAGGAGCCGTCGCTGCATTGGCCTTCTTCACGCGGCAGCAGGGGGCGGCCACTCCCAGGCGGCCGGGACGGCGGCGAGAAATGCCACGCCAACTCTCGTCGCACATCTCGGCGGCGATCTGACACAAAAATCGCCTCTTTCGAGAGCAGCAGCTCACGCGGCTGGCCGAGACGAAGAGCCACCTAAACAGGGCGCGGCGCGAGATTCGGGCCGCCGTAGCTGATCACCGGCATCGTGACTGGGCGGGCCTTGTGGCCACTCTAACGACGACAGATGGCAGTGCTCGGCGGACGTCCAGGCGCTTCCTCCGCCGTCACCAGCGAGTCCCGGCCCTCCGAGTGGGTGCGAACGTCGTCTGCGAGCCACATCCTCACGGACACGTTGAAACGGTACAGTAGTTTCCACTCTATAAGCAGCAGGTTTCGCTGCTCGCTCGCACCGGGAAATACAAACGGAGGCGGCTCCGCAGCCAATGTTATTACACGACGCGGGCGGCCGCGGGTGCAACAGAACCCATGTGGACGGTTGGAAAGAAACGTGTCAGGCTTCATAATACGTTTTTATATGTGTCGTGTATTATGCATTTCTTGTACGTGGATGTGAATCTGCACATGGACTTTCCTAATCCTCCTCACACCTTTCTGTAAAGCGTGGCCAAATCTTTGTTGGGAAGTAGTTCTGTAGTATAGTAGTGCGAACCCTACTCCTGGGTAGGGGATCAGAGAGACAGCACAGGCAGGTAAAAGTCAAAGACTTTCCAGTGTCACAAGATTTGGGGTGGAGTGGTTGGTCACGGGCAAGTGGTTCGACCACCATCTCCACCGGGGCCCAGGAAGACCTCCGGGTGCCCGCCATATTCTAAGAAGGTTACAGAAGACGGGTAAGTGAGCAGACGTGCCCTCAGTGCGTCTGTCTCAATGTTCACGCATGGAAGAGGTATTTGAATATTTGCATTAATTATTTTATTTCCAGCTTCAGATTGTATAAGGAAATGAATGATCTCGTTAATTTAGGAAATTTGATCCCCTGTGTTAATGTATCTGGTCCTGAGTTTGCCCGTTATCCTCCTCACATAGCGGATGTCCTATGTAAAATATTGGGAGACTTTGGTGGTATATATTTGGCCAACGCAATTCTGTCTTACCCATAGAAATGTGCGTGCAGATTAGTATATAATACACCCGATCTATAAGTTGTAAAATTGTAATATCTGTAAACTGAAACAATTGCTGCTATCGCTGTAAAGTCGAGTGATAATGTTTAAAATAAATAGGTAATCAACTGTCATCAATCTGTAACATACCTTAAAAATCACGAGTTAAAGGAATTCATTTAAAATAAAAGATATAGAATGCAGCGACCCACACATCAGCGTGTGAGTCCTCCAGCCCCTTGGTTAGTATGGTCCATAAAGGCCACGCTCTCAAGCTCCCCTCCCCAGTTATATATAAAAAAAATGGCTCTGAGCACTATTGGGCTTATCATCTGTGGTCATCAGTCCCCTATAACTTAGAACTACTTAAACCTAACTAACCTAAGGACATCACACACATTCATGCCGAAGGCAGGATTCGAACCTGCGACCCTAGCAGTCGCGCGGTTCCGGACTGAGCGCCTAGAACCGCTAGACCACCGCGGCCGGCTCCCCAGTTATCCGTTGCGCAATTTTGATTCAGGGCTTGACGACATTAACTTTCGTCTGGCGTCCCTAGGCAAGGACGTAAGACGGTAAGCTTTCAAGGTTCGCGGCAAATTTCCAGCCCGCCGATGGCGTGTTCGAGGCCTCGTGGAGGACCGCCTCACTGTTTTCACTACACGATAGAGGAAATCACGGCTGCAGAAATCTGTCTGCAGCTCCGTCGCCTCAACCCCAAGAAGGCGGGTGGCACGGATAGTGTCACCAACTGCCTGTTGAGATTGCTACCGCCAGAGGTACACCAGTCTCTGGCGGACATCTTCAACAGTATCCTCCGCTCTGGGACTTTCCATTCCGCGTGGAAACACGCGGAACTGGTTGCCATCCCCAAGAGCGGCAAGGACCCACGTGAGTCAGCGAACTACCGGTCGATCAGCCTGCTTCCGTCCCTCTCAAAGGTCTTTGACAGGTACGGGGAGCGGCTGCTACGCCACATCACGGAGCAGCAACTCATTCCCGAGGAGCAGTTCGGATTTCGGAGAGGCCACTCAATCACCCAGCAAGTGTTGCGCCTCGTGGATCAGGCGACGCGACCGCTGGAGACGCGGGAGTACCTAGGGGCGGTGCTTCTCCAAGGCCTTCGACTGCGTGTGGCACGACAGCCTCGTCTACAAACTTTCTATACACGGGTTACCGACGTCGCAAGTGGTCCTACTACGCTCGTATCAGACCGCACATTCCACGTCCGAGCAGACGTTGGCACCTCCACCGACCGGCAGATTCGAGCGGCAGTCCCACAGGTGTCGGTTCTCGGCCCCCTGCTGTACTCCCTGAACACATCTTTTTTTTTCACTAGCTGCTTATATTTATGACCCACCGTCTAATTTCTTATGGTGGGTCGTATGTTGCCACTTAGCCGCTGTCACTGGGTCCGGGGTCCGGAGTGACTGAAAGTAACACCACACCGGCTCCCATCCCCACTCACACCGTTGCCCGTGTCCCGCCACGTGAAGGTGGGCTCTATTTGTTTAGATCCATTTGATATTTTTTTTTATGCAGGATTAGAAATACTTATAACTGATACAAAATCAAGTGAGATATTAATAAACAAAACGAAATTAAATATTTAGGAAGAAGGAAGGAGGAGAATTGAGTAGAGAAGGGATAGGTATAATATTGCCCGCCACCTGGTTGTGGGCGGCGGCCCGGGTCTTGGAATGACCCTCAAGACGCTGGCCGTCGCTCACCATGCCTTTAACATCTACCATCATAGGAGGAGGACAACGAGGTGATTAGAGACGGAGCGCAAGCTCGGGTGAGGGAAGGATGGGGAAGGAAATCGGCCGTGCCCTTTCAAAGGAACCAACCCGGCATTTGCCTGAAGCGATTTAGGGAAATCACGGAAAACCTAAATCAGGATGGCCGGAGACGCGATTGAACCGTCGTCCTCCCGAATGCGAGTCCAGTGTGCTAACCACTGCGCCACCTCGCTCGGTCTACCATCCTAAAAACTAACTTAACTAGAAGAGGTAGGGTACATTAAAGCTAGAAACTAAGACTAAGACCTCCATGTCCAGCCTGCTAAACTATTTACGATATACAATAGAGAGGTATCTGATTTTGTGCTTGGCTCAAAGTTGCTAATGAAAGGATACTCGTGGTAAAAGTAATAAGGTAATGACGCTAACGGTTTGTGTTGAGCCTACAGGGCTCCTAGAAGAGTACATCAGGCGCAAGCACCTCCTGGCCCCGCCAACAACACGACCTGAACGGTGGTTTTCCCCGATCTACCATAGGTATCCGTCAGGTTGGGCTCAAAAGAGAGGAACCACAATTAAGATCCTTCCATCCAGACTGTGCGCTGCATCCTAGCGGAAGGCGTAGGTCCCTTGAAGAGGTACCTAGCTTTAAGCTCTTATTAGACATGGAGATGCTGTTAACTATTTACATATAAGGTGCAATCTGTTTTTAGGATTGTGTGTGACTTGTGCACCTCTTGTCGGTTGTTCCACTCTGATCTTTGAAGTTGACTTGGTTGACACTATGGATCATCCACGCTGGACGCTTCAATATCTGTGTTGGTGGCCTGGTCTGTATCTGTTTCTTCTTCATCACTCGTGGTGCTAATCGTATCTGTGTCCCCATGGGCATCGTGATGTCTGTTTGGACCGACTTGCCTTCGGTAGGGTCTGTTGCGCAAGTATTATAGATGTTGGATCTTCGAGATTTCGTCAGTTAGTTTGTTGAGCTCAGTCCACCTTTCCGGGTCGCGTATTATGACATGTAGTTCGTTCTGTGTGTTCAGGCGATTTATGTGTACAGTGTGTCTTATTTTCGTGCGTTGTCCGCAGAAGAAGACAGTATGTTGAGGGGAACCTTCTTCCCCGCATGTGCATCTATTAGTCTGCTGCAGACTGACGCGGTATAGGTGCGTGGGATAAGGGCCATGTCCTGTGATGAAATATACCATACCGCGGCTGGGATCGATATGTTTTAGTTTTAGTCTTTCCCGGATGTCAGGGAAGAAGTTGTATACACGGCGGCCCTTATCGCTGTTGGCCCACTCGCTCTGCCAGGTATCCACTCGCCATGCTCTGAGCATGTGTTGTCTCAATCGGTACACCAGTGATCTGCCGAATTGATGTTGTTTTGAATGCCCCTGTTAGTCGAAGTAGAACACTTCTTTGGCCTCGACGTACAATGGTTCTGTTGGTTGAGAGATTTAATCTGTGGGCCCACGTTGTGTAGTATCTTTTCTGATTTGTTTGTGCATATTCGCATGTGTTCGTGGAAGTTCAATCGTTCATCAATGTATACTCCTAGATAGCGTGTGATTGTTAGTCTTTTTATGTTTGTGTCCTCGATTTTGACTGTTGAGTTCCTGCGCAGGATACCCTTTAGCAATGTATACGGTGTTTTGTTCCCTGCTATCTTTAATTTATTTTCTGTGCACTACTGGTTTATTGTCCGAAGTGTTCCATTGGCTCTTTCTTCTAGCTGGGCACGGTTGTTTGCTGAAACTACGACGAGTAGATCATCACCATAAGCGACAACTCCATCTATCAAGATGTGCTCCTCTAGTAGCTGTAGGAGCGGTTCTATAACTATGCCCCAGAAGATGGGGCCGCAGATCGACCCTTGTGGACAGCCTTTTGTAATTCGTTTAATCACTTTCTGGTTGTCCATTTGCCAAACGACCGTTCTGTCTCTGCAATAGTCCATGAAACTATTATACAGAAACTCCGGTACCTGCAGGTGTCTGAGCCTCTTGAACGAGGCCGGCCACCAGAGGTTGTCGAAGGCACCTGAGATGTCTATCATAATTGCAAGTGTGTATTTGGAGGGTGTGTCGTGTACTATTTGGAGTGCTCTGTTAATTGCGTCGTCTATAGATTTCCCTTCCCTGAAGCCGTATTGGTGTGGTGTCAGTCCCTGTAGTGCTCGGTGTGCTTGTAGTCTTTTGCAGAGTAGTTTTTCTTGTACTTTACCGAGTGTATTGATAAGGCAAATTGGTCTGTATGACTGGGGGTCTGATGGGTCTTTGTCTGGAGCCTTTTTGATGATAACCGCCTTCGAGGTCTTCCACACTGCAGGCACACGGCCCAGCCTTAATGCATCGTTTACCAACGTTGTGAGAACCGGGGTGATCTGCGGTGCAATTTGTTTCAGTACCTCAGAGTGGATACCATCCGGTCCAGGCGCCTTTTTGAGTTCTGAGATCGCTGTCGCCACTTCTTCCTGCGCAAATGGACAGGTGAAGACCGCGGACGCACCGCTGTTGGCACGCTTGGAGTTAGCGCTTTATGCTGACGACACTGCGGTGTTCACCCGCAGCACGAATGCGGCCGAGATGCGCTGCAGCCTGCAGCTCGGATGTGACGTCCTGGGCGCCTGGTCCACGAAGTGGCGCCTAAAGTACAACGCTGCGAAGAGCCAGGCTGTCGTCTTCAGCAGGAAGAGGCTACCTCCGGACCTGCCCCCGGTCACGACCGTGGGGGGCCCTATCTCACGGTTGCGGACCGGCACATTGGACAGGCACCTGACGTGGCTACCCCACGTCCGCGACGTCAGAGGGCGAGCAGTGGAGACACTACGTGCGCTGTACCCGCTGCTCAACCCCTCGTCCACACTATCTTCGCGCCACTGCCTGTGCACCTGGCCTTGGTACGGCCGGATCTGGAATACGCGGCCGTGGTGTGGGCAATGCAGCAGCGACGCACATTGCGACGCTCCAACGCGTCCAGAAGAGGGCGCTGCGACTTGCGCTCCACAAGCCGCCTCACTGCTCCATGAGGAAACAGGCATCCCCTTCCTGCGGGATCGCTTCCGGCAAATCGCCAGGGTGTTCCACAACAACGCAGGGCCGACAAGTCCACCACAAGCCGACGTTGGCCCGACCTACTACGGGAGTAGTCCTCTCCCGCAGTCCCGATGAAGATACAAAGAGCGTCTTTATAGCCAGGGACGCACACTGAGGACAGCTCGCCAAGACAGGTCCCACTGCCAAAACTATAGGTCAGCGAAGGAACAATAGCTTACACTGCCTCTACACCTGGCATATGTCGCCAGTGTTTTACAGCGAGAGAGCGAGTGGACGCTGCCAACAGTGCCGTCGTTGCCGTAATGTGGAAACGGACCGATTCATTTGACGTCCAGAAACGCACGATCACCGGCTTTCGGGCCATAGGTGGAGGCATTTCCGAAGCAGCTATGAAACGCCCTGCTAAACCCGCAGGACACGACAGATAGTTGGAATTGTGGAAAGGGGCCAAAATGAGCGGCTGTCAGTTACACTCGAACACATATAACTTTATTTGTTTGACCAAACATTACAGTACAAATTCTTGAACTTAGTTATCGGCTGAATACGCCACACTATCTTATGCCTTACGGCATAACCACATTAATTTTAAAAAAACGGCTAAAAGCCATTAATTCAGACGCCAAAAAGAATATTTAGAAGGCACAAGGCCTCACGTTAAGTAAGTTCTACAATTTGACTGAAGGTCCAAAAATCTAACACTTGGAAAGCAACAAAAAATGGTTCAAGTGGCACTGAGCACTATGTGACTTAACTTCTGAGGTCATCAGTCGCCTAGAACTTAGAACTAATTAAACCTAACTAACCTAAGGATATTACACACATCCATGCCCAAGGCAGGATTCGAACCTGCGACCGTAGCGGTCGCTCGGTTCCAGACTGTAGCGCCCAGAGCCGCACGGCCACTCCCGCCGGCTGAAAAGCAACAACCTTAATTTAAAGACGGTTGACGGCCCATGATTTAATAGTCAAGGTAAAATTAATTAAAAAAAACACACAAGGCAGAAGGCATTATTTTCAATTATGCTGAAGGCCCCAAACAGTCTGATGCTCGAAATACAAAGATCCTTAATTTAAAAACGGCCGAAGGCCCCACAACTTAAAACTCAGGGTAAAATAAATTTAATCAACAAAGCGTTAACTTAAATTACGCTGAAGGCCCCAAACAATCTAATAATTGAAAAGCAAGGAACTTTAATTTTAAAGCGACTGAAAGCCCATGACTTAAAACACCACTAAAAACAATTCACTTCAATTCAAAACCATCGGCCATGAGCCACACAAATACACACAACAGAAAATAAGAAAAGGCAGTGCAGCTAAGGGCGCTCAGAAGTTTCGGGGGGCGGCCAGCACTTGAAATGCTAACGACCACTTAGGTGAGACGGGCAGATTCTCGATCCGACTACAACCCAATCAACAGGCAGTCAACAGACCCACCGACAAGGTAACTTGCTCTCCACTCGACCAGCACACAAACGGGAGTTCAATGCAAACGTAAAAGGCATGTACGCCCACAACCAAGCATACATTAAACTGTTGAACTACACACCAAATGGACAGCGACAACACGGTGACGAAAGGACACTGCCTGAAGTTACGTCAACGGCCAGGGCAGGTAACTGGAACGTTAACGGCCAAATGGTTCAAATGGCTCTGAGCACTATGGGACTTAACTTCTAAGGTCATCAGTCCCCTAGAACTACTCAAACCTAACTAACCTAAGGACATCACACACATCCATGCCCGAGGCAGGATTCGAACCTGCGACCGTAGCGGTCGCGCAGTTCCAGACTGTAGCGCCTAGAACCGCTCGGCAACCCCGGCCGGCTTTAATGGCCACAAGGCAGAAAATTCCGCTGGTGCACTTCAATTGCAAATAACCAAATACAGTTAGACTCCACCGCACGGTGGCTAAACCATCGCCAACTCGAACACACACGTTGTTGCTTGCGGGAATGTCCCAACAGCCAACAACGAGAACGAAACGGAACAATGTGAACAGTCTTGACTTTTCCAGAATGAGATTTTAACTCTGCAGCGGAGTGTGCGCTGATATGAAACTTCCTGGCAGATTAAAACTGTGTGCCGGACCGGGACTCGAACTCGGGACCTTTGCCTTTCGCGGGCAAGTGCTCTACGAACTGAGCTACCCAAGCACGACTCACACCCCGACCTCACAGCTTTACTTCTGCCAGTATCTCTTCTCCTACCTTCCAAACTTTACAGTAGCTCTCCTGCGAAACCTGCGGAACTAGCACTCCTGAAAGAAAGGATATTGCGGAGACATGGCTTAGCCACAGCCCGAGGGACGTTTCCAGAATGAGATTTTCACTCTGCAGCGTAGTGTGCGCTGATATGAAACTTCCAGGCAGATTAAAACTGTGTGCCGGACCGAGACTCGAACTCGGGACCTTTGCCTTTCGCGGGCAAGTGCTCTGGCAGAAGTAAAGCTGTGAGGACGGGGCGTGAGTCGTGCTTGGGTAGCTCAGTTGGTAGAGCACTTGCCCGCGAAAGGCAAAGGTCCCGAGTTCGAGTGTCGGTCCGGCAGTTTTAATCTGCCAGGAAGTTTCAGTCTTGACTTGCTGGTAAATTAAATCCAAAGTGAACTTTCGTGTCCAGGATTGGTGAGCCACGGACCTCGGAGCAGTGGGAAGAGCGCCACACACTCCAACACTGCGTAGAGACTGCTAGTGGGCCCCGTCAAACTACACCCCGTGGGGATTTCCTCGCTGCTGCACGCCAACCGACCGACTGCCACACATCAGCACGGGATTGCAGGCAGCGACTGTGCAATAACGAGGACGAATCACCAGTCGGCACACGCAGGCAACCCATAAGCGAACACCGGCCAACATACACATCGTCTGACAAGACGACCGACCGACGACCAACCTAGGTGGTCCGCACTCAAGTGCAACCATCGGGCGAATCATGGCTGTCCAGACCTCACTGCAGCCGTGCCTAAGTCAAACACTGCCAGGTCCGAACTACACTGCTAGTGCCTCCCAACTCACTAGCAGATCTGAACTAACTCTGAACACACGACAACCAGGAAGTAATAGCAGTCAGTAAAGATAAAACGCCACGGCTTATGGGTAAGCGCCGCTGCTGCCACTCACGGGCAGGCAAGGTGGCAACTCGGTGACACCAGTAATTGAAATTAACATAACGATGTGGTTGTTGTTGTTATTGTTGTGATCTTCAGTCCTGAGACTGGTTTGATGCAGCTCTCCATGCTACTCTATCCTGTGCAAGCTTCTTCATCTCCCAGTACCTACTGCAGCCTACATCCTTCTGAATCTGCTTAGCGTATTCATCCCCTGGTCTCCCTCTACGATTTTTACTCTCCACGCTGCCCTCCAGTACTAAATTTGTGATCCCTTGATGCCTCAGAATATGCCCTACTAACCGATCCCTTCTTCTGGTGAGGTTGTGCGACAAACTCCTCTTCTCCCCAATTCTATTCAATACCTCCTTATTAGTTATGTGATCTACCCATCTAATCTTCAGCATTCTTCTGTAGCACCACATTTCTAAAGCTTCTATTCTCTTCTTGTCCAAACTGTTTATCGTCCATGTTTCATTTCCGTACATCGCTACACTCCATGCAAATACATTTAGAAACGACTTCCTGACACTTAAATCTATACTCCATGTTAACAAATTTCTCTTCTTCAGAAACGCTTTCCTTGCCATTGCCAGTCTACATTTTATATCCTCTCCACTTTGACCATCATCAGTTCTTTTGCTCCCCAAATAGCAAAACTCCTTTACTACTTAAAGTGTCTCATTTCCTAATCTAATTCCCTCAGCGTCACCCGATTTAATTCGGCTACATTCCGTTGCCCTCGTTTTGCTTTTGTTGATGTTCATCTTACATCCTCGTTTGAAGACACTGTCCATTCCGTTCAACTGCTCTTCCAAGTCCTTTGCTGTCTCTGACAGAGTGACGATGTCATCGCCAAACCTCAAAGTTTTTATTTCTTCTCCTTAGATTTTAATTCCTACTCCGAATTTTTCTTTCGTTTCCTTCACTGCTTACTATATATACAGACTACGAGCAAAAATTACGTATATTCACATCAAAAATATTAATGCACGCTACAACTTCACTTA
Source organism: Schistocerca piceifrons (assembly GCF_021461385.2). NCBI lineage: Eukaryota > Metazoa > Arthropoda > Insecta > Orthoptera > Acrididae > Schistocerca > Schistocerca piceifrons. The sequence goes on from NC_060147.1 coordinate 89,079,466, forward strand.
GAAACAAAAGAGTTTTTGAATGCCGAAAATACGAAATGGTATGGAATGCAGTACACAGATTATTTAACATATTAGATAAGGCACTACAACTGTAGAGGAAACTACCACACAAGCTTGATAACGAATGAAAAAAAACAGTAAAACCCTTACCCAACTCAAAAGTAAACAATTTCGCAATTGTTGCTACATCAAAGCCACACATATTAAAAATTTTCCACACAGTCGTCATCTGAGATAGACATAGTTATAGTAAACATATATTTGTCCATTGCCATACAACAATGAGAAAATATTTAGACTTTGTGCATAATCGTTGAGATTCGAATAAAGTTTCAGTTATAAGATTATTTAGCGGAACAAACACTGGTAGCAGTTACTTCTGTAAAATATCTGGGAGTACACGTACGGAACGATGTGAAGTCGAAAGATCATATAAAATTGATTGTTGGTAAGGTGGGTGCCAGGTTGAGATTCATTGGGAGAGTCCTTAGAAAATGTAGTCCATCAACAAAGGAGGTGGCTTACAAAACACTCGTTCGACCTCTACTTGAGTACTGCTCGTCCATATCAGGTCGGGTTGACAGAGGAGATAGACAAGATCCAAAGAAGAGCAGCGCGTTTTGTCACAGAGTTATTTGGTAAGCGTGATAGCATTACGGAGATGTTTAGCAAACTCAAGTTTGTATTTGTAGACTCTGCAAGAGAGGCGCTCTGCATCGCGGTGTAGCTTGCTGTCCAGGTTTGGAGAGGGTGCGTTTCTGGATGAGTTATCGAATATATTGCTTCCCCCTACTTATAGCTCCCGAGGAGATCACGAATGTAAAATTAGAGAGATTCGAGCGCACACGGAGGCTTTCCGGCGGTCGTTCTTCCCGCGAACCGTACGCGACTGGAACAGGATAGAGAGGTAATGACAGTGGCACGTTAAGTGCCCTCCGCCACACACCGATGGGTGGCTTGCAGAGTATAAATGTAGATGTAGAAGAACAGGCATCAACAGAAATATTTACTTCTTCTGTACGAAATACACTCGTTATAATTTTTTTTTTTCCTTTAGTGAATTTCAATTCGCCCGAAGGGGGCGGGCTGGCAGCAGCTTAGTACGCTGCTGTACAGCCTACAGACGTTTTTAAAAACGGAAGAAGAAAAGAAACAAATCGGTGACTTAAAGTGTAAAATGGCGGAAAATTGCGGAAAGTTAAATCAGAAAGCAAAGGGGTTGGCAATGTTAATAAAATACACAGGAATAAGACAAGCAACATAGTAGACACACAATTAAAAAACATGGTGACAGTCTGGTTCCTGTTCGCAAGAGATAAAAAATCACACCCAGCGACAGTATGATGGCCGTTTGCAACACTTGCCGAAAGACACACAACACGGAGCACTCACGGTAAAACACTCACTGTAAAACACTGCACAAAAATGTCGGCACAAAGATGACATACCCTAGCCAAGGGCAGATGGGGGGAAGGGACCTGGAGGAGGGGGAAAACAAGGAGGGAGGAGAGGAAAAAACTAAAATTGGGGGGGGGGGGAAACCAAAGGAGGGAGAGGACTCATAAGGGGGGAGAGGGGCAGGGCTGACGCACTCTTTATATTCACTTGGTTTTAGTTGGATATGTTGCAGTTAAATGCTGTTTCGAGAATATTTTTTCCTGATAACTTTGTGGTTTAGGTCTTGGCTCTGATTATATTTATTTTACATTTAGTCAAGTCTCTTGATATTTTTACTAACACTTGAGAAGCAAAACCATAATAACTGTTGTGTAAATTAAGCAGATAACGAATTAAAAACAAACATTAGACTTGTGGTACATACGACGTTAAATGAAGAACGGCTTTTTGCCGCCAGGGGCGCTAGTGTGTGCACAACTACCAGATAGCAACAACATTCACAGCAGCGAGTGTCGCAGCCGTAAGTGTTAGGGTCGCTGGAGCTATCTCGTCAGACAGTCACACCAGCAGCTTCCACCATGTTGGCTGGAGGGGGAGGGGGAGGGGGGGTAGGGGACGCCGCTCACCTGGTGAGATGTCTGAGGCTGCACTCAGCGTTGTTCCCCAGGGGAGGCGCAGATGGCAGCACCGACGCCTCCGGGGACACGTCACTCGCCTTGGAGCAGAGTGGAGTGCAGTATATAAGATCTCCCAACGCCGTCTCCTGCTCACCTAACGTTGCCAATGCGCTACTTCACCACGGCTAATTCACTTACAGCATGATAAATAATGACCATCATCCCAGCACTATTACGGAGACTATGTTTTTTATTCCTCACCCACGGCTGAAAATACAGAGGGGTCCAAAAAAATGTATCCACTGTTTAAAAGTACATAACTGGCAAACTAATTGATGGAGTTGTCTAATCTTTGGTAGTGTACTAGTTTGTAGTTACGGCAATCGCCACAGAAGCGTTGTATTGCGTTGTTTTGTTTTGTCAGATGACAGTCGCCAGATAGTCCGTCTTTTGTTCTTAGTTGCACCTAGTTACTCGAGTAAACATGGCTGGCGCAAGGCTTACATTCGATGAAAAGAAGTCAGTTTTGAAGTGGTATTTTAAGAACGAAAACATTAATGAGGTTCAACGGCAATGGCGAAATGAGTATCAGACAGAGCCACCGACACGTTTAACGATTCGTCACATTCGAGACAAATTTGAAGCCGATGGCTGTGTTAAAGATGTACACAAACAACGATCTGGACGACCTGTAACAGTAACTCTCGTCGCGTGTTACAACAATTCACTCGCTCACCTCAGAAGTCTGTGAGACAGTGTGCCCGGGAAACTGGAGTGAGTCGCTCAAATGTTCGGCGAATTTTGAAGACGGCAAAGTGGAAGTGCTACATCCCACGATTGCTACACGCAATGAACGAGGACGACCCAGATCGTAGAATGGAGTACTGCGAGTGGTTTACTAACATGGAGCGCAACGATGAAGAGTTTGCAGAGATGATTGTGTGGTCTGATGAGGCACAGTTCAAACTCAATGCTACAGTAAATCGCCACAATTGCATCTACTGGGCCGCCGAAAATCCGAACGTCCATGTACACAAAACCGTGAATTTGCCAGGAGTAAATGTGTGATGTGAGTTGTCTCACGGGGGTTTGATTTGGCCATTCTTCTTTGGCGGCACAGTTACCGGTGAGGTGTACCTTCAGTTGCTTCAGATATCCATTTTACCTGCCATCCGAGACGTGTATGGAGACGGAAGTGTTTCAATAAGATGGTGCCCCAGCCCACTACCATAATCGTGTTAGAGCGTATCTCGACGAAAATCTATCAGGAAGATGGATAGCCCGTAGAGGTGCTGTGGAGTATCCTCCACGTTCCCCAGACCTAGCTCCTCTGGAATTTTTCCTGTGAGGAATACTAAAGGACGTCGTTTATCGACAAAAGCCACGCACATTGGATGAACTTCGAGAATCCGTCGCACATTCATGTGCAAATATCCAACTGAACATGTTGCAGTCAGTAGTTCGTGCTGCAGTTCGGCGGCACCGTTTGTGTGTGGATGTTAATGGTGACCATTTCGATCACCTAATGTGATATCTGTAAGTTGAACATTAAGCTACACTTTCACCAAAAATGAGACAACTCCGTCAATTAGTTTGTCAGTTATGGACTTTTAAACAGTGGACACATTTTTTTGGACTCCTCTGTATAATTGCCTTCACAACAGGGGTATAGCAACGAATTTTAAGGATCTGTTAGATGGCCACCATTTTGGCTTTATGAAAGGTAAAAGCGCCAGAGACGTTACTCGGACATTGCGTTTCATAATGACAGCAAGACTTTGGAAAAATCAAGACACGTGAATACACTGAAAAGGCAAAGAAACTGGTACAACTGCCTAATACCGCGAGCACGCCAAAATGCCGCAACACGACGTGGCATGGACTAGACTAACGTCTGAAGTAGTGCTAGAGAAAACTGACACTATGAATACTGCGGGGCTGTCCATAAATCCGTAAGCGGAGGTGGAGATCTCTTTTGAACAGCAGATTGCAAAGCACCCCAAATATGTTCAATAATGTTCGTGACTGGGGAGTTTCGTGGCCACCGGAAGTGTTAAAACTCAGAAGAGTGTTCCTGGAGCCACCCTCTAGCAATTCTCGACGTGTGGGGTGGCGTATTGTCCTGCTGGAATTGTCCATGTCCGTCGGAGTGCGCAACGAATGGATGCCAGTGACCGAATAGGATGCTTACGTACGTCTCACTTGTTAGAGACCTATCTAGACGTACCAGGTCACTCCAACTGCACACGCTCCACACTCGTAAAGACTCTCCACCAGCTTGAACAGTTCCCTGCTGACATGCAGTGTCCCTGGATTCATGAGGTTGTCTCCTTACCCGTACACGTCCATCCACTTGATATAATCTGAATCGAGGCTCGTCCGACCAGGCAACAGTCCAGTGTCGGTGTTGAGGAGCCCAGGCGAGGAGTAAAGTTTTATATGAACCAGTCATCAAGGGTATACGAGTGGGCTTTTGACTCCGAAAGCCCATATCGATGATTGTTTCGTTGACTGTATTGCACGCTAACACTTGTTGATGGCCCAGCATTGAAATTTGCAGAAGAGTTGCACTTACATTTAACTGAACGATTCATTGGCTCCGTTCTTGCTGGATCGTTTTCCGGCCACAGCCATGTCGGAGATTTGATGGTTTACCGGATTTCTGATATTCACGATACACTCGTGAAATGGTCGTACAGGAAAATCGCTACCTCACCGATGCTGTGTCCCATCGCTCGTGCGATGGCTATAACACCACGTCCAAACTCATTTAAATCTTGACAACCTGTCATTGTAGCAGCAGTAACCGATCTAACAACTGCGCGAGACACTTGTTGTCTTTTATAGGGATTACCGATCGCAGCGCCGTATTCTGCCTGTTTACAGATCTATGAATTTGAATACGCACGCCTATTCCAGTTTCTTTGGCGCTTCAGTGTAGAATTTGCCGACTTATAAAAAGTTCTTGAAAATGTAAAATGGCGCAACAAATTCAAAATTCCGAGAAAAATAGGGAAAGAGGTAATGTACATTGAAATAATCAATGACGGTATTAAAAGAAAAGGAAAGATTGAAGAATGGGATTAAAATTCGGGATGAAAGGTTATCAGTGATAAGATACACTGATAACGTAGCTGTTCTCAGTGAAACTGAGGAGAATTTCAGGACATTGTGAATGGAATAAACTGTGTAATGAGCATAGAAACTTAAAATCAAAGTTGGCAACCAATAAGCAGACAAAACGAACAAAAAACAAGAGGACAGAAAAAGCAGACTACCACAGGCAAAGAAATCATTTATGTTCAGAGGAAGTTCACTGACTTCAAATACAGTCCTTAATCTGAGGAAGAATTTTCTGAGAGTGTACTGGGTTGTTATAATCAAAGTGACAGTGTTCCGGGTTCTTGTAATATTTCTGTCTTTGCAGCCATTGTGCTCAGATAGAAGACGCTCTTCTTAGAACAGCTGAGAAGGCAGAAGTGGCAAGATGACGTAATGAGGCGTAAGGTACCGACGACAGATAGTTTGTTCGATTCGGGTATAGTGAGAAAGACCTCCTCCTCCGCCATTGGCTGCTGCATTCGAAAGTTGGGCGCCAAAATGATAATCTTGTTATTGACATTAGACAAACATCGTATTTACTTGCATTTCAAATTAAAAATGGCTCTAAGGACTATGGGACTTAACATCTGAGGTCATCAGTCCCCTAGACCTAGAACTACTTAAACCTAACTAACCTAAGGACGTCACACACAGGATTCGAACCTGCGACCGTAGCGGTCACCTGGTTTCAGACTGAAGCGCCTAGAACCGCTAGGCCACACCGGCCGGCTTCAAATTAAAGAATCTCCTCAATAGCTTGCTATCATTCCATTATTCCACGGGTATTAATAACCAGCAGAATAATAAACAACGAAAAGGCAGAGAAAGCACTTCGCTGACCTTCGGATCGCGCGGGCGAAGTGGTTTGGCTGTAACATAACAGCTGGTTCGGCAGTGTCGGAGGACAGACATGTTAAACTTCCTTGCAGATTAAAACTGTGTGCCGGACCGAGACTCGAACTCCGGACCTTTGCAGGAGAGCTTCTGTAAAGTTTGGAAGGTAGGAGACGAGGTACAGGCAGAAGTAAAGCTGTGAGGACGATGCGTGAGTCGTGCTTGGTTAGTTCAGTTGGTAGAGCACTTGCCCGCGAAAGGCAAAGGCCCAGAGTTCGAGTCTCGGTCCGGCACACAGTTTTAATCTGCCAGGAAGTTTCATATCAGCGCACACTCCGCTGCAGAGTGAAAATCTCATTCTGGGCAGACATGTTGTCAGCCGCGGTATCAGTTAAGACTTAACTTGCAATATCCAGTTTGTAAATGTGAGAGCTGTAATTACAGAAATACGCAGTTCATTAATTTGTTGAAGTACATAAATGATTTGTGACTCTATAGCGGAATGTAATTGTGCAGTATCTCGTGTTCTGCCAATAAAAAGCGAGTGGCATCCCATATAAACAAACTGATTGGAAATTTAAATATTTCTAAAATAACAGTTCCTTGCTATGAGTTCTTTACAGGCTCAAGATAACATTCACGACTATGTGCTGTTTTCTGCGCAGGGGGCAACAACTACAGAAGACTACAGGCTAGTGAATATTATTCAGAAATTATGCATTCCACTCAGGTGGGAGTAACTAGGCACCTTGCGTGTACTGCAGTCTTAATTAACATTTTCGAGAGAAAGGGTTTATGATATATATATATATATATATATATATATATATATATATATAGTGGTAACAGAGGAGGTGTGAAGGGGAGAAACATTTACGAGAGAAAGGGTTTGCGATACACACACACACACACACACACACACACACACATATATATATATATATATATATATATATATATATATATATATATATATATATATATGGGCTATATTCATTGCAAGTTACTGAAACATCATATGTATATTCAGTAACCAGTGGCTCACAGAGTACGCAGAAAAAGATAATATTTTCTGCCACCAGGTGAAAATATGGCGCTGTAAGCAGTCAGAATTTGAAATGTTCCTCATTTAACGTGTGCTGTTTGTCACTTGACGACGTGTCTTAATTTCTTCTTGAAGCGACTTCAGTTGTAAAGGGTTAATGAGGTTACACTTTTCCATAATAAACGCAATGGCTACGGCCAAGGAAGGCTGTGCAGTGCTGGTATGCTTAATGTATCAAAATGGCAGCAATAAGAGCGCTGCATTGCGAAAATAACGTCGACAGAATGGATGCAAGGGGTCCCACGTAAATAAATGGGCTAAAGAATATGATCAAGACGTTTGAAGAAACAGGTAAATTAAGTGCTGCAGTAGGGAGAGGGATGTGCCCCATTCCCATGGCAGATGTTGATGTAGCTATAGCCGACCGTGCAACACATAATTCTGCAGTCACTGCTCGAGCTGTATCACGGGATTTGTCTTATCCACTAGTCAATAGTTCAAAAGGTTTTGTGGCGCATTTTACACTATTATCCCTACAAGATTCAGAATGTCCATCTAATAAACCCCAAGATAAGCTGAAACCCAGTGACTCTGCTCTTCATTTTTTGACACGCGTGGAAATGGATGACATTGGGTCAAGGATATTTCGATGTTCATCGGACTTCTCACTCTGCACAGTGTCATGAATGCAGAGAACTGTAGCGTATGGGATTCTTCTCCATCACATATTGTGCAGGAATAGCACGCAGCTTATATGACTGTGTGCTGAGGTTTCACAACCTCTATCATTTTCAGTCCATTTTTCTTCAAGGAGACGACATAATTATGCTGTGCTAGTGCAACATGTGATGCCAACTTTGCTAGAACACAACTGTGTCCATACCACTATTTTCACGCAAGATGTGGTGACATCACAGGACTCCTGCCAGGTGAAAAAATTTGCTTTGAGAAACCTTCAGTAACGACCACATCATCCGACAGCTTCAAGATGTGTGACCTGCCAGATACTCTAACCTAAATCCATGTCACTTCTGGTTGTGGTGATATCTAAAAGCTCGTGTCTATCATATATGTATCTGGACTCTTCTTGATCTGAAGGATAGCTGATAACGACATGTCACTCTGATTACACTGGCTATCCTACGAGCAATTCTCGACTAAATAGCGTTATGGATGTTGTTGATTTTATAATTTATGGACACATCGTAATAAATATCCCAGAACCACGTTCTCATGTGTTCGATCGTTTCCCTCTTTTTCTTGTACCCGCACCACTTTCGGACTGCTTACAGCGCACAGATCGATTAATGAGGATACCTACGACTTCTCAGCGTCCTATGATGTATACAGCACGCACTGCAACATTCAGAACACCGTAACTTTGATTATAACCACATAGTGTATTTGAAACACAGCACCGCATGGAAGTGTCTGATGGACTGTGTGAGTAATGGAAAAGAAGAAAACTGAAATATTTGAAATGGGGTATGATTGACAGATGTTGAAATTTTGGTGGACTGATATGATAATCAATGTGGATTTTTTCTGCAGAATCGATAAGGAGAGGAACAAGTATGATACACTGATCAAAAGAACAGGATTACAGGGCATCTGTTAAGATGTCCAGAAATAACTTCCATGATGCTATAGGGAATTGTAGAGTTTAGAAACTGGGAATACATGCTATAGCAATTATAGTGGGCCACATCGGACTGATCGAAAAAAGATACACTGTACATACACTACTGGCCATTAAAATTGCTACACCAAAAAGAAATGCAGATGATAAACCGGTATTCATTGGACAAATATATTATACTGGAACTGACATATGATTACATTTTAACGCACTTTGGATGCAGGGATCCTGAGAAATCAGTACCCAGAACAACCACCTCTGGCCGTAATAACGGCCTTGATACGCCTGGGCATTGAGTCAAACAGAGCTTGGATGGCGTGTACAGGTACAGCTGCCCATGCAGCTTCAACACGATACCACAGTTCAACAAGAGTACTGACTGGCGTATTGTGACGATCCAGTTGCTCGGTTACCATTGATCAGACGTTTTCAGTTGGTGAGAGATCTGGAGAATGTGCTGGCCAGGGCAGCAGTCGAACATTTTCTGTATCCAGAAAGGCCCGTACAGGACCTGCAACATGCGGTCGTGCATTATCCTACTGAAATGTAGGGTTTCGCAGGGATCGAATGAAGGGTAGAGCCACGGATCGTAACACATCTGAAATGTAACGTCCACTGTTCAAAGTACCGTCAATGCGAACAAGAGATGACCGAGATTTGTAACCAGTGGCACCCCATACCATCACGCTGGGTGATACGCCAGTATGGCGATGACGAATACAGGCTTCCAATGTGCGTTCACCGTGATGTTGCCATACACTAATGCGACCATCATGATGCTGTAAACAGAACCTGGATTCATCTGGAAAAATGACGTTTTGCCATTGGTGCACCCAGGTTAGGCGATGAGCACACCATCGCAGGCGCTCCTGTCTGTGATGCAGTGTCAAGGATAACCGCAGCCATGCTCTCCGAGCCGATAGTCCATGCTTCTGCAAACGTCGTCTAACTGTTGGTGCAGATGGTTGTTGTCTTGCAAACGTCCCCATCTGTTGGCTCAGGGATCGAGACGTGACTGAACGATCCGTTACAGCCATTTGGATAAGACGCCTGTCATCTCGACTGCTAATGATACGAGGCCTTTGGGATCCAGCACGGCGTTCCGTATTACCCTCCTGAACCTCCTCAACCAACGCGAGCAGCAATGACCCGATCCGATAAACCGCAATCGCGATAGGATACAATCCGACCTATATCAAAGTGGGAAACGTGATGTTACGCATTTATCCTCCTTACACGAGGCATCACAACAACCTTTCACCAGGCAACGCCGGTCAACTGCTGTTTGTGTACGAGAAATCGGTTGGAATCTTTCCTCATGTCAGCACGTTGTAGGTGTCGCCACCGGGGCCAACCTTGTGTGAATGCTCCGAAAAGCTAATCATTTGCATATCACAGCATCTTCTTCCTGTCGGTTAAATTTCGCTCCTGTAGCATGTCATATTCGTGGTGTAGCAATTTTAATGGCCAGTAGTGTAGCTAAACTATAATGCTTTTTGGAAATTTCCTGTGTTATGTTGTGACATTACTGGAGAATGGGAAGCTGGTAAGGAGAATGAGAGGTGAGGGTTAGAGGCTCTGGAGAACGATAAACTCCTCTCTTTCCAGTTCACAGATGGGAAAAGATATTTGCTGAAAACAATGATGGCTAGCTGTTTGCTGAGGGAGCTGTTTGAAAATATTAAAAATAAGACTACGCAGTTGATACTTGTTACTCCACACTTAAACTTAATGTTTTGGAGTTATAACATGAAATAAACTAAAATTAGTGTTTAGAAACAAATAGTACAAAGCATATAATTATATGTATAAGAAGGTTTGCTATCCGTGGTAGTAGATTACTGGAGATGAAGTGCTGGACTATCAATATTTGGTAACATTGGTAATAAGAGATTATAAATATTAATGGAAGTGGAATGTTATGAAATTAAGAGGTTGGAAATGTGAAAGTGGAACGTTATAGAAGATATTGAAATGAATAGGTCGCTATTGTATGGGTCTTCAGAACTAAGTGATGATAACAGATGTTGCGAAGAAGGTATGGAGGGGGATCCACGAGTAAAAACTTTATAATGTTGATATCCTGGAAAATGTGTGACAGGTGACAAGGAAGCTATGGACTCCAGGAGCCTCCAAGAGTGGGATAGGAGAACTGCAAACTACACAGGATGAGAACAAGAATCGACATTAACTCTGAAGCAGATAGCTAAAACTTATGTTGAAAATAAGAGCAGTCTACTAATGGATACGAGTTTTCTGAAAGTACTTATATTTCAGGGATTACTTTCACAATACATTTTACTTGAAGTCAGGAGCTGAAAGAATGCAGTGCCTTTAAATATAGAGCTACAATAGCAAGTTTCAGCATATTTCAATTCTTAATTGAATTTTTCTTTTATAGTTTCGCAGTGGAACCCTATCAAAAGGCGGAAAAATTGAAACGGCAAGGGATGTGGTGTACTTATATGTTGTACATGAGTGTTCAGACACCGGCAGTTGACTGCTACTCTGTTTTCAGACTGATCACATATGAATATGTGTCGCCTGTGAGTAATTTCGGACTGCCTAACAATGAGCAGTAGCAGACAATCGACTAACACAGTAATTCGCGCCCAGGGACCGAGTGGAAAGCAGCAAGCAATCTCGCAGGCCCACGCTCTGACATGCTTCCGTCCCGCCAGGCCGGGGTTTCCCCGGCACCTTTGTTCCCACTGGCTCGAGCCGAATCCCAACAGCGTTGCCAACTGCGATAGTGAGGTGGCTGGGGTCTACCGCATTCCTCTGAGGCTCATGGCGCCTGCCGCATTAAAGGAATCGGCAGCATAAAGCTCTGACTTATATACCACAGCTACCCTGCAGTTAGCGATGGTAACACAAGAGGCATTTTTTAATCTGTATCAATATATTTACACATGTTTCTTCATCAGTATCTCAATGGTTTCAGAAGATGACTGTCAGACATACAGAAAATAGACACATGTCAGTTGGTAAAGCATGTCCCCAAGTTTTTATCTCACATTAGAGGTGCTCAACATGGGCACCATTTGTGATGTAGCAAACATCAATACAATTATGAAACTCTTGCCATGTATGTCTGAACATTGTGGTAAATATCAGTGATCATAAGCAATTGCCTTTCCTTGCAAGTCTTGAAAATTAAGTGACAGTGGTGACAGGAACAAACGATCTTTGACACAATTCCATGGCGTTTCTACTTATTGGGGTAAGTCAGTTGATCGTATGGGCCACTGAAGAAGAGCAGAGTCCTGATGGAAAACACGTTCAATTTAACCCCCAGACAGTTTGGTGCTGGGTGATCATGAATATCTAAAAGAAAATGTCGTGGAGCACCATCTAGTTACAAAACAAAATTTCTACTGACTTGCTGTAATTGCGGCATGCTGCAGCATGTCTGGTTACACGAAATTTCTCAGGAAAAAAAAGTTCTGAAGAAGGGCAGCTCGTTTTGTATTGTCGCAGAATGGGAGAGTGTCAAGGATATCACACGCAAGTTTGGGTGGCAATCTTTACAACAAAGGCTTTTCTCGTTTCAGCGAGACGTTCTCACTAAATGCCAATCCCCACCGTTTCTTTGGAATGTATAAATATTTGTTGACCCCACGTACATAGGGGAAATGATAATTGTAATAAGAGAAATCAAAATCCACACGAAAACATGTAAGTGTTCGTTTTTCCGACTCGCTGTTCAGGAGAGAATCGGTAGAGAACAGAGTGAAAGTTGTTTGATGAACCCACAGCCAGCCACTGAAGGGGACATTGTATGTCAGTGTTAAATTATCGAATTTTGTGACCCATTATCTCGGAAATTTTTTCAGTGTATTGCATGCACCTTTGTAGATACACTGAACTAGAATTATTACTAAAATTGTATTGTGCAGTGTGTTATCTTTTTTTTCAAACACTCAGTTTTTTGACAGAATTTTGTAAATAAATGAACATAAAAACAAAACAACTCAGGATATTTTAATCATTCTAATTCTATATGCGTTGAATTTCAAACTTGGCATGCTGCGAAAATTTCATGTCTCTACCATCAGTACTTTTTTACAAAACGAATTTATTGCCAAAATTGTAGTTCAGAGAAATTATGAGGTTTAAAACTTTTTTTATTACTAAGTCTTACACAGACTTACGTTTCTGCGTATTTTATGCCCTAGAGTTGCCCTGGCTCATAGTCTGTGTCTTCTTCAGTGTCACAACTTGCTTTTCTTTCTTGCTTCTTTTTTCATTTGCTGAGCAGCTAACCCCGCTTCATGTACACGAAGCTCTTTCAGTTCCCGCAGTCCTATAGCTGTGTTCTGTCCAAATCTTACCCCTGACTTCTCCAGAACCTAAAGTCTTTCATAGTTCCCACCATTAAAACTTATTACAGCATCAGACACTGCTAACTTTAGAGTCATAAGGCCAACAAATACGGCACCACACAACATTATTGAAGGACTCATTCACATTCTGTGTCTTCCCATGTAAACACTTCTTTAGTAGCTCATTATTTGCCAAATCTCTGTAAATAGGTTTGATTGTCTTCATTGCTATTAAAGGAAGAGAATATGTGTAAATTCATGCACGGTGCCATAAAATTCAGGTTGCCCATATTTACACCAAGTATTTGGTGGAGGTGGACACAAAGCATGACATGGCTTTTCATTGGTTGATATTCGATGAAAGAAAGTGTTCCACACAGCTCTTTTCATCTTGCGTTTCTTGAAGTTACTTTTACACTTAGTAATTTTATTTACTTATAAAACGCAAAGGAAGTTAGCTTATTACAACAATAGTCGACAATCAGACTACTTTCAACGAAAACTAGTATCAGAAACAAAGGACTGATTTCTTAATTCGTAATACCAACTTCTGAGACGTAGCAGTAGGCTCAAAACAAAGCAATTCACAGCCTTCTAGACTGTGTGGTTCCCAAGATATGGCTGCTCAGCTGTGGCAGTATATGCGTAGCTATGAAATTTGACACTCTTAAACATTCAAAATATTATTTGAAGGTCTCACAACTATCTAATTTTACTGTATTATATATCAAAATGTTCAGGAAACTAGAGATTAGATTAAATTAATTATTCATTCCATAGACCGATAAAAGAAGGAATCATCCTGGGTGTGGAACATGTCAGATAAACACATTACAAAAATGTAATTAGAAAAACTTGAGTTTCATTAATTTTAATGACCCTCACTCAATAAACAGTAAAATTATGTACATGAATAAAGTTTAAACTTCTAATATTTACAGGTTTAATACTTACATCTGCTTCCATTAAATCCATCATTCAGACATTTGGTAGTTTCTTGGCTATTACTACCAAGTATTGACAAAAATTAAAGTAAATTATTCATTTCAGTAATTTTAGAAAACAAGAAACGTCAAATTTCAACAAATTTCATGTACAATGTCTCATTAAGTGTGGATAACAGAAGCGTCATGTACATGTAACAGCCCCATCACCTAGTTGCCCTGGCTACAGGCTTATAACATGGTAATTGTAGTATTATACAGAAACATTGGGAGAAAGTAAGCCAGATGGATAAATTGAAGAGGACCTTCATATACAACAGGAACAAAGTACTTGGAATGGAGGTGAATTCAGAGAGGCTACTTCAAATATCAGTAGTATCAGAGATAAAGCAGTAGAAATCGAAAACGAACTAAATTCACGAAATACTTACTTGGACACCTCAACAGAAAATCAGGAATACAATATAAAGGGTGATCAAAAAGTTTCTATTTCAGGGCGTTGCTACAGCCTATACGCAACATAACGCAACTTCTGTGCTGGTTGGATTGGGTTGATTTGGGGTAGGAGACCAAACTGTGAGGTCATTGGTCTCATCAGGTTAGGAAAGGATGGGGACGGAAGTCGGCTGTGCCCTTTCAAATGAACCATCCAGGCATTTGCCTGAAGTGATTTAGGGGTAATCACGGAAAACCTAAATCAGGATGCCCAGACGTGGGATTGAACCATCATCCTCCTGAATGCAAGTCCAGTGTGTAAACCACTGCGCCACCTTGCTCCGTTTCTATGGTGGTATATAAGTACTGACATGTAGACAAGGATTAGTATGGCATTTGCATTGTAAATGTGAAAATATGAACTATGATGAAATTACTACCAAATGCGTCTCAACAGTACTAACATGCTGCTATTCATTTCTTGGCTGCTGAAGGACAGATGCTTTCAGACATCCATCAGAGAATAAAGACTGTTTACGGGGCAGTATGTATGCCGAAAACCATCGTTGTGGAATGGTGCACCAAGTTCCATGCTGGTCACGATTCAATGCTAGCCGGTTTATCTGGGTGGGCAGCCTCACCCATTTGGACAACAAGCAGATGGCTAGTGATGCGAATAAGGCGGACTGGCGCATAACCATTCGTGCCCAGCTAAAGATCTAGACAGCAGCTTCAGTAGTGTGCAACACATAATCCAAAGGGAGTTTCGCTATTGTAAGATATGCAGCTAGTGGATGCCACTTGCATTGAATGCGAATCAAAAAGCAAATAAAATGGCTGGTTGCCTGGGGCAGCTGATGCGTTTCAGTGTTGAAGCCAACACATTCCTTGAGAGTAGTTGCAGTCCACTGAAGCTGGCGCCACCACTGGAAACTGGAGTCGATACCATCGATGGTAAAGTGGCATCATCCACTTTCTGGTTGTCCCAACAATGCAAAAGCCAGCCATCTCCTGGGAGGGTGATGCTCACCATGTTCTTTGATTATCAGGGCACATTACGTATTGATTTCAAGGAAGCTACTGTCTCTATCACTGGGAAATGGTACTGCGCAACGCTGGAGAAATTACGGCGTGCGGTTAAGGGGACCACTCCCTGCCTATCTAACCCATGTTAATTTAGGCAAGTGTTGGACCCATTTCTGAAAAAACTGCTTGATGCAGGTCTTTAATATTTTTACTGTATGTTACATGATGCTAATAGAGACAACTGTACTAAAATCTACTTTATCCATTTTATAGTTTTTAACAAATACTTTTTTAAATTTATTAACAAAAAATGTTAAGTTTTTTCTGCAGAATATATTTTTTTGTGAACTTCCTAATCTGGGAGTATTAATGAATGTAGTACCAGAGGTGGATTTTTATGTTTTGTAAAGTCTCTGAAAATGTCATTCATTTATGTATGATAGTTTCTGATATATTGGGGCATATGTACTAAAAATTTTAGTTTGCAGGAAATTGGCTTTAAAGAAAAACTTTTGAAATTTGTTTCTTACAGTTAATTAAAACTGTCTTGCTGCATATGATGGCCCTTCCTTGGATTCTAGTAGATCTTCCAGCTTCTTTTTCACCTTCTTGGATGTTTGTCTTGCTTTCTTGGCCATATTAGTTGCAGACCTCTCTGCATCGGCTATCCTCATTTATCGCAATGTTGCAGCCCAATGATTATATTTTTACCAGGATTAATTCCCAGCTTTTTCAGTACTCAACACTTTCAAATATTACCACAATTGAATGTAATAACAGCATTGTATGCATGCCTACAAACACAGTTTTAGGAAGGCGGTTCCAAATTACGCTGTTGAAACATTCATTTGGGTTCTGTGTCTGCCCATGCAGGATGAACCAAGTTTCTGAAAATAGCAGCAGTAAGAGAATTCTGGACAGAATAAGTTTCTCCAGTTGCCTGAGCCCTATTGTATTTGCACCACGAATTTTCTCCTGATGAACACAATTCATGACATGGCTCGTCATCAGTAGTGGACTTACGGAAGAATGTGGCCCAAACATCTCTCTTCATTGCCTCCAGATCTTCTTTATTTCTCCTGATTGCCTGCCCATAGTATACCTGCAAATTTTCTATTTCAGTTTGAGTTAACCGACCCTGTCCAGTTAACAATTTTCCTCCTTCTAATTTTTTTCCTCTCATAGCAACAGTTAGTTTTCTCAGCCTTGTTCCCAAACGTTTTTGAACATGGCCTAAACATTCTAGTTTGCTAATAATGGCATCTCCATATGGCTTAGACTTCACCACAATGTTGTATGTCTTACTGTCACCATCGCCGAAATATTTGGTCTACCGTACGCCTCTTGTTTCTATGGAGCGTTGAAATATTTGTTGTACTCCATGAACTTCCATACCACCACTTGTTCCTCTAAAATTAGCCACCCAGTTGTGTTCTTTATGTTCATTGACTTTACAACATTTGCAATATTTAGGGATTATTCCACATCTAATACTTCACTGGTGTGTACACTCGTGGCAGTCACTACTCCATTCAGAGAAGTATGTCCTCTTTTCTGCCAACATCCATCAAGTGCAACTGCAATATCCGAACATCCATCATTTCTTCCACTGATAACGTCCAATGTAGGGGATATAAAGATCTAAAATGTATGTAGAAAAGTGGGTGACAGAAGAGTGGGCGTGACACATAAACACACATGGTAGGAAAATGCTCTGTAAATGCTCGAAAAAAATTTTTTTCAGCGAAATCCTTTTCAGAGTACTTCAATAAAACAATCTATCGAAATATGATGAAAACTGAAAATCGATTTTTTTCGACCTGAACCACGGTGTGGCCCCCTTAAGGAGATGCTTCGGGAATGCAAATGGGAAGGCCTGGACGGAAGGCGACGTTATTTTCTAGGAACACTTTTTTAGAAAATTTAGAGATCCGGCATTTGAGGCTGACTGCAGAACGATTCTACTGCCGCCAACGTACATTTCACGAAAGGACCACGGAGATAAGATAAGGGATATTGGGGCTCGTACTGAAGCATACAGACAATCTTTTCTCCCTCGCTCTATTTGCGGGTGGAACAGGAAAGCAAATGAGTAGAAGTGGTAAGAGGTACCCTCCGCCACGCACCATATGGTGGGCTTTGGAGTACGTTTGTAGATGTAGATGAAATTTCTCATGCTGTTGTTTTTCTCGAGCGTTGCCACCCTTTCCATTTTTTGGTCGTCTCTGCTGGAGCCGTTATTACCGTTACTGTTATTATGGCTTAGAGTTGACAGTGGGTGGGTTGACAGTGGGTGAGAAAAAAGTGGGCGTGGCACATAATCACAAGTGGTAGGAAAATGCTCTTTAAATACTCGAAAAAAATTTTTTTCAGCAAAATCGTTTTCAGAGTACTTAAATAAAACCGTAGTCTATCGAAATATGATGAAAACCGAAAATCGATTTTTTTCGACCTGAACCACGGTGTGGTCCCCATAAGGTGAAACGTCCGGCAAAACCTCAGAAAAAGAGTGCTGCTGCTTCGTGATAACGCACATCCACATATCACAAATGGCGTAACTTAGAAGTTACGCCAATGCAAGTGGGAGACACTCGAGCATTCGCCTATAGTTCTGATCTGTTCCCCGTGTCTGTCACACCTTCGGTCTCTTAAAAAAGGGTCGCCGATTCCTGTCGGACGAGGATGTTCAGGAGGCAGTTACGGACTTCTTCGCACAACAGGCCACGCTTTTCTATGAAATGGATATCTTGAACCAGGTGAGTCGGTGGGATGGTTGCCTCAATTTTCACGCCGATCTTGCACATTGGCATAAAGATTCTAGACGGTATAGCCTGAGAGAGGGAACCTTTTGATCTCCCCTTATAATATAAAGTGCTAATTAAAGCAGAAACAAAACCACTTGACACAAAAAAAGAGATTTTTTGAAAGGTATCTGCGACACTTCAGTGATGAAATACGTAGTTTACTTAAAATTAAGGAACATGCCTACTGAAAAATGTTAGATTCCTCAGGTGACATGATCTGAGACTAAATTATAACAGAAAATCACCTCTTGTGAAACGGGAAGTCAAGCAAGTTAGAAATCATAGTTCCAGATATCGGACATGAAGTTGAATCTCAATGTAGACAAGTGTAATGTGCTGCGAATACATAGAAAGAAAGATCCTTCATCATTTAGCTACAATATAGCAGGTCAGCAACTGGAAGCAGTTAATTTTATAAATTATCTGGGAGTAGGCATAAGGAGTGATTCAAAATGGAATGACCATATAAAATTAATCGTCGGTAAAGCAGATGACATACTGAAATTCATTGGAAGAATCCTAAGGAAATGCAGCCCGAAAACAAAGGAAGTAGGTTACAGTACACTTGTTCGCCCACTGCTTGAATACTGCTGACTGGTGTGAGATCCGTACCAAATAGGGTTAATAGAGGAGATAGAGAAGATCCAACGCAGAGCAGCGCGCTTCGTTACAGGATCATTTAGTAATCGCGAAAGCGTTACGCAGATAACAAACTCCCGTGGAAGACTGCAAGAGAGACACTCAGTAACTCGATACGGGCTTTTGTTGAAGTTTCGAGAACATACCTCCACCGAGGAGTCAAGCAGTATATTGCTCCCTTCTACGTATATCTCGCGAAGAGACCATGAGGATGAAATCAGAGAGATTAGAACCCACACAGAGGCATACCGACAATCTTTCTTTTCACGAACAATACGAGACTGGAATAGAAGGGAGAACTGATAGAGGTACTCAAGTACCCTCCGCCACACACCGTCAGGTGGCTGGCGGAGTATGGATGTAGATGTAGATATAGACGAGGAAGAAAAGACAAAGCATGTAAAATAATGACATATCGAAACAAATTAGATAAGCACAATCTAGAAATGAACACAATTTCTGAAACAGGTACTATATAGCACTCAGGGCTGATGTGTAAGGTATTGAAGCAGATAGGAATGCAGATTTAATAACGCTGGTGGAACTATAGGATGCAATAACTTTCACCAGGAACAGGAAGACAGCATAATGAGATAAAACCAAGAAAGTATCAATAAAGTATGCACCTAATACTTAAAAAATATAAACATTGGATTTTATGAACATGTGCTGGCAAAGTCTGATGAAAACCTTAAATTTGTAATAACAAATCGAAATTTCGCGCCGTTATCGTGTAAGTTGGTAAGTGTGCTACAAACAGCGTACATAATGGCCCGTAGGTAGCAGCATAGTGCAGATGCACACATACCGTCGCAGTATCAGTATAAAGATGGCCGCCCCATTAGTGACTTGCACCAGGGAAGAACAGCGTTCTGTTATTCGGTTTTTGCGTAGTGAAGGTGTGAAACCTATTGAAATTCATCGACGAATGAAGGTTCAGTACGGTGATGCATGTTTGTCACAGCAGCAAGTCTACGAATGGAGTAGGAAGTTCGCAAATGGTGTGACTTCAGTGGAAGATGCTCCTCGTCCAGGCCAGGCACAACGAGTTGTGACTCCACAGAACATTGCAGCAGTTGAAGCCATAGTGAAGGAAAACCGCCGAGTGACACCGAATGACATTGCAGCACGTTTACAGATTAGTCATGGGTCAGTACACCATATTGTGCATGATGTGCTCCAGTTTCACAAAGTATCTGCAAGATAGGTGCCACGGCAGCTGACTCCTGAAATAAGAGAACGACGTGTTGATGCTTGTGAAGAACTTCTTCGGCGCTTTGAACGAGAAGGTGATGGCTTCCTTGCAAGAATAGGTACTGGGAACGAAACCTGGGTTCACTTCCACCAACCGGAAACGAAGAGAGCGAGCAAGGAATGGCGCCATTCCTCATCACCAAGTGATTTCCATATGTTTGGACCACTCAAAGACGCAATGGGAGGAAATAAGTTTCGTTATGATGAAGAGGTACGCCACGCGGTGAATGAGTGGTTGCGCGGACTACCAAAATAATTTTTTTCTGACGGAGTTTGTGCACTTTGTAAGTGCTGGTGGACTTGCATTGAGCGTGGGGGAGATTATGTTGAAAATTGATACAACTTTGTACCACTTCTGCACAACAAATAATATGTTAAAAGTTATTTAAGGTTTTCATTTGACTCACCCTCGCATACATGAAGAACGGGGTACAGCCTAGATCTGCCCAATTTATAAGAAAATAGATAGACGCGAATGTCACGACTACAGAGGTCTTAGCCTTCTAAATGCTTGTTATATTTTGTATACTAGAATTTTAGCAAAACGTCTTTCGCCAGTCGTTGAAACTATGTTGTCAAAGGACGGTCACGTTCGGACTGTAACTTCAGTATGACAACTAACAGAAAGCCACTTTGAATTCCATTTGAAATTTTTTATGGTCAAACTTCTCTTTGGAAACTTTATGACGAAGACTCTTAGTGAAAGTTGCTGGTGGGAGTGTAATAGTGTGCCATGTTTAATTCCTACTTTAGTGTACAACTTATTACAATTATTGTACAGTCTGTTATACTATAGCACGTGCATAGTCTTTGATACTATGCTTCTGTCTGAAAAATATTTCAGAGTTCTTTTGTAGTTGCATAATGATTCAAAAATATAAGATAGAATGCTGCAACTGTAATTGAAACATCTCCTTTAAACTATATCTCAAAAAAATTAATGATGGTTTAGTGGAAAAAATACCATGTGTTAGTGTACTATCAGGAAACAGAATTAGAACAAATTCTGATTCTGTATCACCAGTATGCCGTGACCTAGAAATGACGTAATTACAAGAGGGGCAAGGTGCCCCCCTCCCCTTTCTCTCACGAAAAGAAAAAGTATAGTGTAGTGGGTTTTGTCTTCCAATATAATGATGTAAAAGTCGATATTACACAAGTAACAAGTTTAGAAATCCCAAGTCGTCATTCTCTTCCAAAATATTAAAAATATTCCATACTCTCCGAACTAGCCCCTTCCCTCCCCCCTCCACTCACCACAAACTATAGTTTTGGTGCCCTTGCATAGCTATACTACTTTTGAATATGAACAACATCATCTCTACAAATTTCGTCTAACATGTGAGATTTAATTGCTCTAAACTTACAATCACAAACTGTAAATGATTAATAATTGAATACCAAGAGTAGTTATCTAGATACACTGAATGACTTCCTCATCAATGATCAGGAGATAGAATGCTCAACTATGGCCTGCTAAATGTGTAGGTAGTTATAGATGTAACTTCTGAACCATATAGGAAATTTGCGAATGAATACAATTTGCTGGTTCTATCTCACAAACGTTCGTCTTGGTCCCATGAATACTTGCGGAATGGGAACCGATGTTCTGCTTTAATGCATGAAAATAAGTCACTGAACTACATGTGCCTGTAAGAAAGCACTGCGCTGATAGATTAGAAAATTACGTTAGCTGCTCGGGAAATAAAGTTTCATTATGTTTCCAGGACTGCTGCTAGCTGGCCGCACAATAGTGCAAGGCGTGACAGCAAAGTTACGTTAAGTTTTATTTTCAGGCAGTATGAGGAAAGCTTAACAAACTGAGTGCAAATAAAGAAAAAGGTTGTTCTGAACTGAAGTTATATTGCCACTTGTAACCACACAGAATTCGAATTAAATTACCGTGAGAACTGTATAATCTTCTGAAGTGTTGCAAACAATGAAACTCATTCACTGGAAACTAAAGAACGGTCAGTACTTAAATTACATGACATTTTCTCTTTACTTTTCTTTTGAAACGCTTTTAAAGATGGGTGGCGCGAAATAGTAATCAGGAACCTGAACACACGATTGACGATTTTGAAGTGGATACCAAAGTATAGACTGTTGGGCGAAATTTTAGATTTTATATTGCGACAATTTGAGGAAGATTAAATGTGCCCAAAGCAGTTTGCATTATTATTACAACAAACTCTCGAGGGAAACTAGAACTCTGCCCATGTAATCTCTTTCGAAATGTCCGTTCACAACAAGAAGCATTTCTATCCTATACGTCCGCCATCCACGTTGGTCTCTCACCGTCCACCGAAAACTGACTGCTTGCGGCAGAATGACAGTGACGTCATCTGCTCCTAACATAACCTCTGATAACCGCAGAGTTGCATATCACCCGTGTATTCAGGTATCCAAAGACGAACCCTCCAGAAAACTACCATGTCTCACAATACTGAAACCTTACAAATTTGCCAACTTTCCTTGCCTTCACTGACTACGAAATGGTGTTTAATAAAGAAAATCGAAACAAACTAGAAAATTTGAAGAAACAGAGAGATCCAATTTCATCTTATAGAAGAAGTAAACGATTTACTTGTGAATAACAAAATTGTAATAAAAGCAGCGAACAGCAGACAAAATGTAGATGAAATTAACCAAGCGTTAGACAAGAGTGTCCCCACTCATCCACTCTTTTACAAGGGTGTGCTAAAAAATAATGCCCCCGGTATTTTGTTATGTGACAAACCTTAAAGCTTTTTAAATAAAACAAATGTCATTAACATTTTAGATCTTTATTCTTCATTTCTACTAATCTACATACCTACATACCTGCCAGTAGATTGGTCTCAATTCTAGTGTGTAACATGGCGGTATGTAACGTACCTATGTCGATCAGTGAGAAACAACGTGTTGTAATCAAGTTTCGAATTCGAAGAGTTCGTACATACATAGAACTCTCTCTCCCTCAGCCTGACAATGCTAGATCACCCAAAAGCGCTTGACACCTGCAACAATCTGACGCCTTGGGTTCACTGTGATCGACATCCTCGATAGAGTCCCAACTTGGCCCCATTCGAATTTCATCGGTTTCTAAAACTTAGAGAACACATGTGAGGACTTCACTTTGATAGTGACAAAAAGGTACAAGCAGAGGTGAGATTGTAGCTCCGTTGACAAAGTCAAACATTCTACAGTGATGGCATCAGAAAACTAGTCTCTCCTTGGGAGAAATGGTTTCTCAGTTGACTAAGTTGAGCTATAAATACGTAGACATGAAAAATAAAGATGTAGAATATTAATAACGTTTGTTTTATTTTAAAAGCTTTAACAGTGAAACTTCCTGTCAGATTAAAACTGTGTGCCAGACCGAGACTCGATCTCAGGATCTTTGCCTTTCATCAGCAAGTACTCTACCAGCTGAGCTACCCAAGCCCGATTCACGCCCCGTCCTCACAGCTTTACTTCCGCCAGAGACGAGGTACTGGTAAAGGTCCCGAGTTTGAGTCTCTCTCCAGCACACAGTTTTAATCTGCCAGGAAGTTTCATATCAGCGCACACTCCGCTGCAGAGTGAAAATCTCATTCTGGAAACATCCCCAAGGCTGTGGCTAAGCCAAGTCTCCGAAATATCCTTTCTTCCAGGTGTGCTAGTTCTGCAAGGTTCGCAGGAGATGCTCTATGAAGTTTGGAAAGTAGAAGACGAGGTACTGGCGGAAGTAAAGCTGTGAGGACGGGGTGTGAGTCGTGCTTGGGTAGCTCAGTTGGTAGAGCACTTGCCCACGAAAGGCAAAGGTCCCGTGTTCGAGTCTCGGTCTGGCACACAGTTTTAATCTGCCAGGAAATTTCATATCAGCGCACACTCTGCTGCAGAGTGAAAATCTCATTGTTGCTTTAACAGTTTTTACACAAAAAATTCGGAGGCATTACTTTTCAGACCGATCTCGTGTGTATAATGAAGACTGATGCGTTCTTCCTCTTCTCCGCAGGAGTTAGGTATTTTAATAAAAAAATTTCTCAATAAGTCACGAGATGAAGATACTATTAATACCCAGCAGTTTTGTGTAACTTAAGTATGCCAATGAGAAAGGTGGCTACCATGAACTGTAGAATGGAATGATGGGCTATCAAAATCTGTGCCAGGCCGGGACTCGAACCGGAATTTCCTGCTTATCGCGAGCGTTGTCTTACCGTTTGGATATCCGAGCACATCTCACAGATAGACCCAAACTCCCATATGCCGCCAACCATTTGTCGAAAACTTGTACTCGTACATCCATTATGTATATTCCAGTTAAGACGAGACGTTTTATTTGAAAGTCACTTGCCTGCTGTCGACGGATGAATACGATATCCGCTGACAGCGAGTGAGTGACTTTCGAGTTGTAAATACACTTCTCGGGTTTGCCGCTGGATCGTATTGTGTAAAACCCAGCGCTGCAAGAAGCGACTGCACCAACGACAGAAGCAACTACCACCACCTGAAGATGTGGAACAGTTGCATCGATGAAATATTGTGGGATTTACACAATACGATTCGGCGGAAAACAAGAGAATCGTGTTTTGCAACAGATCCATCGGGAAAGCCTGAAAAGTCACGACTTTCAAGTTGTTGTCCATGTTCGCAATTGCGAATACGTTTAACGTATTTCATAACGTCTGTAGTAGACGCAGTGCATGCATACATGTCCAAAGGAACTTTACATTCGGAATAACACAGCCACTGCAATATCGTATATGACTATGAGTCAGCATACATTTATGAAAAAAATTCCTTGTCGAAATTAAATTCTGGGGCTGTGGACAAAAGAAAATTGAGAAAATGGGCACGTCATTGTTCTGTGGTAGTTGGCCGATTAGTTCAACAAAGTTCTTACGAAAAAATGTGCGTGAGAATGAGGAAACTATAGGCAAATGAGTCTCAGGGCAGTTCTGGTTTGTATAAGGCATGAATAACGATATAGCACTTAAAGTATCCGGTCTTTATATCAAGCAACAATCTGCCTTGAATCTTTTCTGTATGTCCACTGGAAAAATAGAGGAATACGTATAAATTTTATATTCATTAATCAGGAAACGAGTAAGGTAAAGTACTTTAAAATAAGCACAATCTGTATTATGAGTACAACATAATTTGTGTCGAAGCAGTAACAGGAATGACCACTCACATATTCATAGCTCGACATCAGACAGAAAAAAGGCTCAGATATGCAGAAGAAGATATTGAAGATAGCTAGCTCCATTTATCAAAAGAATTGACAGTATCACCAAAGAATAGTCCTAGAAGTGCGGCTGATCAGTTACAGACATTGGCAACGGTAACAGTGGAATTATTGGTTCAAATGGCTCTGAGCACTATGTGACTTAACATCATAGGTCATCAGTTCCCTAGAACTTAGAACTACTTAGACCTAACTAACCTAAGGACATCACACACATCCATGCCGGAGGCAGGATTCGAACCTGCGACCGTAGCAGTCCTGCGGTTCCGGACTGAAGCGCCTAGAACCACACGAGTAGAATTATTACTTTAATTTGACAATAGAGTGTATCAGAATAAATGTACAGTCACACGTGAGCGAACACAGACACACACACACACACACACACACACACACACACACACACACACACAAAACTGACTTTTGAAAACGTATTATTCGAAATTAACAACGATCTGAGAGATAATTAAAATATTGATCGAGCTTGATAGCAAGGATCTATTGAAAACTAATAATCACATGGTATCTGGTTTCCATTTTATGAAAAATTATCTTCAAGATATGTCCCTGAAGTGTTAACCATTAATATTCTTTGTCACGCACTTCATCTGCATGATGAACATAGAGGGAGACTTTGAAACCTGATGTCAAGGGAACACAGGATTGGGTCACGATTGTGGACGGGCGGTAATGAATTACTATTGGTTGCCTTTTACAGCTACACATAATTTATTTAAACCAGTAATTACAGACTAAACAATAAATAAAAATACCACAAGTTATTAATGAAGGAATAAACAACTGCGTAAATAATAGTGTTTCAGTGAGTTACAATTTAGCAAATGACCATCAAATTCAGATACAGCAGGTAATGTTTTAAAAGCAAGCCACTGTGACGTGTGCAGAAGGCCTTACACGCCAGGAATGGCAATAAATTAAGAATTGTTTAAAACTTACAAATTACAGGTATTGAAAATATTAAAGGCAAGTCGCCACAAACAGCGGAAGGCATCAGACGCCAGGAATGGCAGTAAATAAGGTTTTAAAGGCTTACTGCATAAATACAAATACCAGAATTTTAAGGCAAATAACCACAATCACAGCTGAAGGCCTTACACACCAGGAGCGGCAATAATATAAAAATTTAGAAACCTGCTCTATAACAGCAAATACAATAGCAAAGATTAATTAAAAAACAAGCAACTGATCACCAAACGGGTGAAATAAGATGATTGTGAACTTTATAACACAACTCTTAACATCCACTGAACACTACACTGCTATATTTATTCCTGACGGCGACCAGAACTACTAACTAGACATATATAACATTTAATGTAGGCATTACAAGGTACTGGAATAAATAATACAATAATATAATACAAGGACCAGTGCATAAGTTCCTTAAAGGGTACTGAGCCCGATTATACCCGCAGAAGGCGTGGGCTGAAGGAGCGTTACACTGAACTAACGGCCATCAGACCTCCTTTTGGAACAGACATGTCTTACAAGAACCAAAGGGCCACAGACGGTGCTCCAGGAATCGACCTCTGAGAAGGTCCGGCAACAAATACTTTTGCGGGTCGATGAGATAGGCAGCCAAGAGTTGCATTCACTTCACAAGATGGTAGCTTAGACTAGTGGCAGTATAATGAATGGCTAATGATAATCTTGCTGAAGCTACCTGAAGTCCGATAAGCCAAATTCAACGACGAAACAATACGCCAAAGCCGGAACCGGCAGTCTGCACTACGTCCCCAGAATACTGTGCTTAGAGCGCCCGGAACGAGAAAGGAATCACTACCACCAGAGTAGAAGAAACACCAATCGGCCTACAATCAAGAAAGCTGTCAAAACTACGCGCCTTACTGACAGCAGTGGCAAGGTCAGGAAATGTACACTGCCGTCACATACAGTAACCCCCAGGGCAGGTAACTGGGGCGTTAGCAGCCACCAGGCAAGGAACTTTTCCGCTGGTTGAACAAATTGAACGCAGTAAATAGTAATAAGAAGTCGAGGAAAGCTAATCTGATCCGCCTTTCCCAAGCACTCCACTCGCTGCTCTTCGCCTCGGCGATACTGTGAACAGCAACACGACCCCAAGCCACTGGAGAATCATGAGATATCACAATGGTGGAGGCTTCTCTACTTGGATGAAATGCTCTCATCTTAAAGCTTGCTGTATCCTGTTTACGCCGAGGTCGTGCACCCTCGTGACCGCAGCCCTTCCATCCGGCAGTCCATGCGTGCCACCAGCGGTCCCGGTGTGTTCGCACACTGCGCAGACCTGGCTCCTCCTGAGTCCCCAACCGAACTGACCCACTCACACGACCCGGAAAAACAGCGACGTCTCCGCAAAGATAGGGCAACAGTTACTACATATCGATAACCGCTGCTGCCACTAGCGGTCAGGCAACGCTTGAGAAACCGGGTGGCGCCAGTCAGCACGAGAAGACAAACAACCGCAACCATGCCAACCAAACGTTACGGTCTGGCTTCCAACAGAGGGCAGAAACTTACATACAGCACCAACGCGAGCCCCAGCATGGCAAAGACTTATCTAAGAGAATTTAAAAATCCTACACAACGCCCCCAAAGGACTCTTATTAGACCACTTGAATGAGGTTGAAACCTATATCTGTTATAAAAGACAGCTATCTACCCTATCGAATGAGCAACTGAGCTTCAAGGATAAACTTTTCTTCGATCTTTTTGAACGATCTGCTGCAATGCATGTCTCTTTTGCATTTCTTGTTTTAAATCATCTGTAATTTCCATCCTTTCCCTCTTTTTTTTATACTTTTATATTACTGATTTTACTCTATAAATGTGGTAATTATGACATGTAGTTAGGTCATAAGCTTGTCACTGTACATTTGGTGCTTTTGGACTATTTGTCAGTGCCGTTTCTATTATCGATTTAAGTGTAACGATTTGACGTATATTCAAACATTCCTCAACCAGTCATACTGTTTTAGTATCTAATTTTAGGTTTCATATCTCTTACGATTCAATTCTTATCGTTATTCATCAATCCTTGTGTACATGGCGTCCTTCTGTCATTACAGACACAACGCATTCATACACCTGAGTCGCCTCGATGGGAAGTGACTCCTCCACCGTCAGTGTGAATGCAGAATCACGTTCGACTTCCTGCGGAAATCTCAAAGTAGCGAGTGTGGAGGATATGGACTGCAGTTCTGAGCACACAGAGAGCACATAAAGCTACATAGAACAATAGTGTCTCCTGCCAAGTACGAGGGCCTGGTGAGAAATTTCGCCTGAAGCTATGCAGCCAACATTACATAACTGTCGTGCGTTTTCTTCTTCAGGACAATTCTCAGCCGCATTCTGAAGGGCAATGAAGATGCTCCTGCATCGTTTTCAGTTGGAAATGTTTGATTACCCACAATACAGCCCGCAATTGACTACCTCTGAGTTTCATCTCTGCCCACATGAACCGCTGGCTATGAAGGCAACATTTCGGCACAGACAACGAGCTGTAGGCCAGCGTAGAGAACTGGCGGAAAGCACTGGCTGCTGAATTCTAAAACGACAGTACTGGAAAGTTGGTACAACGCTACGACAAACGTCTAAGTCGGGTCGGCTACTATAGAGATAAGTAGCTGGAAGTTGTAGCTAACTGTTGCAAATAAAACAATTTTGATTTTCATTGTGGTATCCATTTCGCGACCTACCGTTTCTTACTTTCCGAATAGTCCTCGTACTATACGAAAGAGAGCTACCGTAAAGATACTGCATGCATTAACAATGTACATGCAGTACCTACTCATGTTGGTAACTTCCTGTCATCTCACAGAAAATGATGTCTGGGGTGTAATAACAACATTAAAGAATAGAGTTGAACATGAAAGTGAATGACTTGTCCTATCTCAAACTGATACATTGTACAAAGTAAAAAAACATGTGAAACGAATGTTAAAAATTACACTCATGCTCAGAAATTAAGGATAATTGCAGAATGTGGTGCCACACAACGTGGTTCAAATGGTTCAAATGGCTCTGAGCACTATGGGACTCAACATCTTAGGTCATAAGTCCCCTAGAACTTAGAACTACTTAAACCTAACTAACCTAAGGACATCACACACACCCATGCCCGAGGCAGGATTCGAACCTGCGACCGTAGCAGTCCCGCGGTTCCGGACTGCAGCGCCAGAACCGCTAGACCACCGCGGCCGGCCCACACAACGTGGCACTACAAAAAAAACTGGTTTTAATAGCATAGGCACATAGGGAACACCCACGACACAGATCTATAAGTCGATGGTGATAAATTGAGAAAACCGTCCCGAAATACATGTGTTACAAAACGCCACTGTTTCCTGCGCATGTACACCGACATCAGTATGGTGTATGATCACCATGCACACGCACATAGGCCGCACAACTGGTTGGCATACTCTGGATCAGGTGGTCGAGCAGCTGCTGGGGTATAGCCTCCCATTCTTGCAGCAGTGCCTGTCGGAGCTCCTGAGGTGTCCTAGAGGTTTGAAGATGTGCAGCGGTACGTCGGCCGAGAGCATCCCAGATGTGCTAGATGGGGCTTAGGTCTGGAGAACAGGCAGGCCACTCCATTCGCCTGATATCTTGTGTTTAAAGGTACTCCTCCACGATGACATCTCGATGGCGCCATACGTTATCATCCATGAGGAGGAAGATGGGACCCACT
Organism: Schistocerca piceifrons; assembly: GCF_021461385.2. NCBI lineage: Eukaryota > Metazoa > Arthropoda > Insecta > Orthoptera > Acrididae > Schistocerca > Schistocerca piceifrons. Next base: position 89,109,433 of record NC_060147.1, read on the forward strand.
GCATCCCTGAAAAGGCGGACATACTAGTGCAAAACGACGTCCCGATACACCTGACCTGTTACAGTTCCTCTGTCAAAGACATGCAGTGGTGTACGTGCACTGATCATAATCCCATCCCACACCATCAAATCACGACCCCCATGCAGGTCCCTTTCAAGGACATTGAGGGGTTGGTGTCTGGTTCCTGATTCACACCAGATGAAAACCCGGCGAGAATCACTGTTCAGACTATACCTGGATTCGCCCGTGAACATAACCTTGGACCAATGTTCCAATGACCATGTACTGTGTTCTTGACACCAGGCTTTACGGGCTCTCTTGTGACCAGGGATCGGTGGAATGCACCTTGCAGGTCTCCAGGAGAATAAACTATGTCTATTCAGTCGTCTGTAGACTGTGTGTCTGGAGATAACTGTTCCAGTGGCTGCGGTAAGGTCCTGAGCAAGGCTACCTTCAGTACTCCGTGGCCGTCTGCGGGCATTGATAGTGAGATATCGGTCTTCTTGTGGTGTTGTACACTGTGGACGTCCCGTACTGTAGCGCCTGGACACGTTTCCTGTCTGCTGGAATCGTTGCCATAATGCTGAGATCACACTTTGTGGCACACGGAGGGCCCGTGCTACGACCAGCCTCCTTTTGCCCTAGTATTCTACCCCTCATAACGTCATCAATATGTGTTCTTTGACTCATTTTCAACACACAGTCACCATTAGCATGACTGAAAACCTCTGCACACTTACTCGCTGCACCGTACTCTGACACGCATCAACACACCTCTGCGTATGTGGACCGCTGCCAGCACCGCTGTGCGACGATCGCAGGTCAAATTCACCGCATGGTCATACCCCGAGGTGATTTGAACCCGCAACCGCCCATCAGAGCGTTGTTTCACCATGTATCAGCATTATCCTTAATTTATGAGCATGGGTGTAGATGTTCCAATGTGATCATGACTGTTTTCTTCATTTGTTAGTTTATCAGATCACTGGTACTACTGGCAACAATGTTTTCACCACTTACGAATTAAATTACGACATGCTTAAAATGCCTCCCTCCAGCGTCATAGCATACCTGACATCTGCATATTACTGTTTGCCGTACTCGCACAAAGATTCCGGACATGGTGTGAGCAACCTAACACTCTGCATGTAGCCTCTCCGCTACATCTTTCGCTAAATCCAGCGGTGTTTCTTACACCACATTCTACAGACGTCCCAACAGGAAGAAAGCCAGCTGGTTGAGGTCAGGCGACCGAGGTGGCCAAGTTGCAGGGCCACCTCGATCAGTCCACCGATCCCCAAATATGGGACCGAACTGGTTTCTGGCATCTCGAATGAAGTGTGTGGTTGCTCCATCGTGATGGAACTACGTATGTAGACGGACTGCAAGTGGCACCTTCTCTAATAATGAAGTCGGGTGGAAGTGTTGCGGTGAGGTGAGTTGACACGGGAGAGGAACTCCTTGCAGGCTGCATCAAATTAGTCAGTAGACTGATGATCCAAAAGAAAAAAAAATCTGATTGTAGGTTATTGTTTTCTTACACTGAAGTGCCAAGGGAACTGGTACAGGCATGCGTATTCAAATACAGAGATATGTAAACAGCCAGAATACGGTGCTGGGGCCCGCAACGACGATATACACTACTGGCCATTAAAATTGCTACACCGTGAAGATGACTTGCTACAGACACGAAATTTAACCGACAGGAAGAAGATGCTGTGATATGCGAGCGATTAGCCTTTCAGAGCATTCACACAAGGCTGGCGCCGGTGGCGACACCTACAACGTGCTGACATGAGGAAAGTTTCCAACCGATTTCTCATACACAAACAGCAGTTGACCCGCGTTGCCTGGTGAAAAGTTGTTGTGATGCCTCGTGTAAGGAGGAGAAATGCGTACCATCACGTTTCCGACTTTGTTAAAGGTCGAATTGTAGCCTATCGCTACTGCGGTTTATCGTATCGTGACATTGTTGCTCGCGTTGGTAGAGATCCAATGACTGTTAGCAGAATATGAGATCGGTGGGTTCAGGAGGGTAATACGGAACGCCGTGCTGCATCCCAACGGCCTCGTATCACTAGCAGTCGAGATGACAGGCATCTTATCCGCACGGCTGCAACGGATCGTGCAGCCACGTCTCGATCCCTGAGTGAACAGATTGGGACGTTTGCAAGACAACAACCATCTGCATGAACAGTCCGACGACGTTTGCAGCAGCCCAGACTATCGGCTCGGAGACCATGGCTGCGGTTACCCTTGACGCTGCATCACAGACAGGAGCGCCTGCGATGGTGTACTCAACGACGAACCTGGTGCACGAATGGCAAAACGTCATTTTTTCGGATGAATTCAGGTTCTGTTTACAGCATCATGATGGTCGCATCCGTGTTTGGCGACATCGCGGTGAACGCACATTGGAAGCGTGTATTCGTCATCGCCATACTGGCGTATCACCCGGCGTGATGGTATGGGGTGCCATTGGTTACACGTCTCGGTCACCTCTTGTTCGCATTGACGCCACTTTGAACAGTGGACGTTACATTTCAGATGTATAACGACCCGTGGCCCTACCCTTCATTCGATCCCTGCGAAACCCTACATTTCAGCAGGATAATGCACTACCGCATATTGCAGGTCATGTACAGGCCTTTCTGGATACAGAAAATGTTCGACTGCTGGCCTCGCCAGCACATTTTCCAGATCTCTTACCAACTGAAAACATCTGGTCAATGGTGACCGAGCAACTGGCTCGTCACAATACGCCAGTCACTACTCTTGATGAAATGTGGTATCGTGTTGAAACTGCATGGGCAGCTGTACCTGTACACGCCATCCAAGCTCTGTTTGGCTCAATGCCCAGGCGTATCAAGGCCGTTATTACGGCCAGAGGTGGTTGTTCTGGGTACTGATTTCTCAGGATCTATGCACCCAAATTGCGTGAAAATGTAATCTGATGTCAGTCCTATTATAATGTATTTGTCCAATGAATACCCGTTTATCATCTGCATTTATTCTTGGTGTAGCAATTTTAATGGCCAGTAGTGTATATAGACGAACTGGAAGTGGCACCTTCTCTAGTAATGAAGTCGGATAGAAGTGTTATGGTGAGATGAATTGACATAGGGGAGGAGTTCCTTGCAGGCCTTATCAAATTAGTCAGTAGACTGATATCCCAAAAGAAAAAAAATTCAGCTTGTAGGTTAATGTTTTCTTACACTGAAGTGCCAATGGAACTGGTATAGGCAAACGTATTCAAATACAGAGATATGTAAACAGGTAGAATACGGCGCTGGAGTCCGCAACGCCGATATAAGACGACAAGTCTATGGCACAGTTGTTAGATCGGTTATTGCTGCTACAATGGCTGGTTATCAAAATTTAAGTGAGTTTGAACGTGGTGTTACAGTCGGCGCACGAGCGATGGGACACAGTATCTCCGAGGTAGCGATGAGAGGAGATTTTTTTCCTTACGACCATTTCACGACTGTACCGTGAGTATCAGGAATCCGGTAAAACATCATATCTCTGACACCGCTGCGGCCGGAAAAAGATCCTACATGAGAGCGACCAACGACAAATACAGAGAAATGTAAACAGGCAGAATACGGCGCTGGGGTCCGCAACGCCGATAAAGAGAATCGTTCAACGTGACGGAAGTACAACCCTTCCGCAAACTGCTACAGATTTCAGTGGTGGTCCATCAACAAGTGTCAGCGTGCGAACCATTCAAGGAAACTTCATCGATGTGGGCTTTCGGAACCGAAGGCCCACTCGTGTACCCTTGATGACTGGACGATACAAAGTCTTACGAGTCGCCTGGGCCTGTGAACACCGACATTGAACTATTGATGAGCGGAAACATGTTGCCTGATCGGATTGTATCGAGCGGATGAGCGTTTACGGGTATGGAGACAACCTCATGAATCCATGGACGCTGCATGTCAGCAGGGAACTGTTCAAGCTGGTGGAGGCCTTGTAATGGTGTGGGTCGTGAGCAGTTGGAGTGATATGGGACTTATGGTACGTCTAGATACGACTGTGACAGGTTACACGTACGTAAGCATCCTTTCTGATCACCTGCATCCATTCATGTCTACACTCCTGGAAATGGAAAAAAGAACACATTGACACCGGTGTGTCAGACCCACCATACTTGCTCCGGACACTGCGAGAGGGCTGTACAAGCAATGATCACACGCACGGCACAGCCGACACACCAGGAATCGCGGTGTTGGCCGTCGAATGGCGCTAGCTGCGCAGCATTTGTGCACCGCCGCCGTCAGTGTCAGCCAGTTTGCCGTGGCATACGGAGCTCCATCGCAGTCTTTAACACTGGTAGCATGCCGCGACAGCGTGGACGTGAACCGTATGTGCAGTTGACGGACTCTGAGCGAGGGCGTATAGTGGGCATGCGGGAGGCCGGGTGGACGTACCGCCGAATTGCTCAACACGTGGGGCGTGAGGTCTCCACAGTACATCGATGTTGTCGCCAGTGGTCGGCGGAAGGTGCACGTGCCCGTCGACCTGGGACCGGACCGCAGCGACGCACGGATGCATGCCAAGACCGTAGGATCCTACGCAGTGCCGTAGGGGACCGCACTGCCACTTCCCAGCAAATTAGGGACACTGTTGCTCCTGGGGTATCGGCGAGGACCATTCGCAACCGTCTCCATGAAGCTGGGCTACGGTCCCGCACACCGTTAGGCCGTCTTCCGCTCACGCCCCAACATCGCGCAGCCCGCCTCCAGTGGTGTCGCGACAGGCGTGAATGGAGGGACGAATGGAGACGTGTCGTCTTCACCAATGAGAGTCGCTTCTGCCTTGGTGCCAATGATGGTCGTATGCGTGTTTGGCGCCGTGCAGGTGAGCGCCACAATCAGGACTGCATACGACCGAGGCACACAGGGCCAACACCCGGCATCATGGTCTGGGGAGCGATCTCCTACACTGGCTGTACACCACTGGTGATCGTCGAGGGGACACTGAATAGTGCACGGTACATCCAAACCATCATCGAACCCATCGTTCTACCATTCCTAGACCGGCAAGGGAACTTGCTGTTCCAACAGGACAATGCACGTCCGCATGTATCCCGTGCTACCCAACGTGCTCTAGAAGGTGTAAGTCAACTACCCTGCCCAGCAAGATCTCCGGATCTGTCCCTCATTGAGCATGTTTGGGACTGGATGAAGCGTCGTCTCACGCGATCTGCACGTCCAGCACGAACGCTGGTCCAACTGAGGCGCCAGGTGGAAATGGCATGGCAAGCCGTTCCGCAGGACTACATCCAGCATCTTTACGATCGTCTCCATGGGAGAATAGCAGCCTGCATTGCTGCGAAAAGTGGATATACACTGTACTAGTGCCGACATTGTGCATGCTCTGTTGCCTGTGTCTATGTGCCTGTGGTTCTGTCAGTGTGATCATGTGATGTATCTGACCCCAGGAATGTGTCAATAAAGTTTCCCCTTCCGGGGACAATGAATTCACGGTGTTCTTATTTCAATTTCCAGGAGTGTATTTTGCGTTCCGACAGACTTGGACAATTCCAGCGGGACAATGCAACACCCCACACGAATTGCTAGAGAGTATCTCTATGGACACTCTTATGAGTTTAAACACTTCTGCGGCCACCAAACTCCTCAGACATGAACATTATTGAGCATATCCGGGATGCCTTGCAACTTGCTGTTCAGAAGAGATCTCCACCCTGCCGTACTATGACGGATTTACGGACAGCCCTGTAGGATTTATGGTGTCAGTTCCCTCCAGAACTACTTCAGACATTAGTCGAGTCCATGCTACGTCGTGTTGCGGCACTTATGCGTAGTTCTGGAGACCATACACGATATTAAACAGGTGCACCGGTTTCTTTGGTTCTTCAGTGTATTATAACTGACTTTTAGATCTACTTTGAAACTTGCTACACTAATTACTATAGTTTAACTGCAGCAGTGGCCAAAAACTCAATGTTGTGGGATGTTCAATATTCACGTTTTCGTTCTTTTGCTTCGAAGTTTGACGATCTGAAGTCTTCTATTATCACTACCGAGTGTACTGTTGTTTACGTTCATGCTCCCAAATGATGTATTGCCACCGTTCTTTTTATTTTGAATTTTGTCGAATTTCTGTCATTAGCGTGCATTTTATTGCGTACTAACAAAGCTGTGCTATGCAGCGTACGCCCACATGTGATTCATATCCTGTAAAAACACACACTGAGTCCTGTCAACATAAACATTATACGAGAATTTTCGCATGGTTAGGATCCATGCTTCTTACACGCAAACCCATAAAACAGGCCATAATACTTTTGAGATTCTGACATTAACGGCGACATAAAAGTTTTACGGGACGTGCTCAGCACAGTCATTTTGTGACGTGTTTCTTGTCCAGCCGTATATCGCATCTTGTTTCTGGGAAATGCGCTAGAATAGGGGCGAAATGTTCGACTTTATTCTGACGCTGACAAGATGATGTATTCTACATGAGTAAGAGTAAGATCTTTAGTAAATCACACGTTGGATTCCGAAAGAGTTGCGCAATTGAGAACGACGTTTGCGTATTCGTCCACAAAATTTTACAAGCGTTAAAGAACAAAATAGCACTGGTTGCTTTTTCTTGTGACCTGTCTGTAGCCTTTTTTAATCGCGATACCCTCCATGTATCCTAAGGGTTTATGGAACTGATGAAATAGACAACCAATGGTTAATGTCATATATAACCACAAGAATACGGGAAGTTCAGCTTCATAATGCAACCTCTGTATTCAGAGGAGGTTATACTAACTGGGGAGAAGTCACTTAATGGCTTCCACAAGGCTCAGTTTTAGGTCCATTATTGTACCTCTTACGTGTAGGGTCAGGGTTTTTATCTGCCTCATGATGACTGGGTGTTGTGTGATGTCCTTATGTTAGTTAGGTTTAAGTAGTTCTAAGTTCTAGGGGACTGATGACCATAGATGTTAAGTCCCATAGTGCTCAGAGCCATTTTTTTTCTTACGTGTGAACAACCTTCTGTCTAACATGCAAGAAGCAAAGTTATTTCTTTTTGTAGATGACGCTAGTATTGTAATCGATCCATAGATACGTACAGCAACAGAAGTAGCAGATAATGTTCTTAAAAGTATTAGTAAATGGTTTCTGCAAATGGTCTCACTCTCCATTTCAGAACGATAGATTATCTAGTACTTCACATCTACAGGTGCTACACCAATTTTTCACGAAATTCACCAACTTTCTCCTTCGAATGCGAAAATATTTTGTTGACACCGAACTACATAGGGAGAAACGATCACCACGGTAAAATAATGGAAATCAGAGCTCGTACTGAAAGATATAGGTGTTCGTTCTTTCTACGTGCTATACGAGATTCGGATAATAGAGAACTGTGAAGGTGGTTCGATGAACCCTGTGCTGGGCACTTAAATGTGATTTGCAGAGTATCCATGTAGATGTAGATATAGATCAGTGTGAATCCTGAATCCTTCCTGGTCATGCTGACAATGTTTTATGACCTTATTTGTAAAAGTATAGACAGTGGAAATTAAAATGTCCTTTGGTGCCTGTCCTGCTCCAGGTTGGCCCATTTGGCATCCTACTCCGCTTAACACTTGTGCAATATGAATGTAAAATGACTCCTTCCACATCATTGAGGTAAATTGTACATATAATCGATGAGACACAAAATTAAGTTACTACATGATGAGCAGACTCGAATCGCACAGAATGTTTACACACATGCATACACACATGCACGCACGCGCACACACACACACACACACACACACACACACACACACACACACACACACACACACTCACCTGCCAATGGTAGCTGCTGGGTGCATTACGTGTTCCCACGTCTCGCAATGTGAAGACACATCTAGCGCTGTCGAACATGATCATTTTGGTGGTCCAGTTTTATAGTGTGGGGAAGCATGACATTTCATGGGCGTACCGGCTTCCACATCTTTGAGCACGGCACACTCACTGGTCAACGTTGTTGTGACACTGTATTCCTTCCTCATGTGCACCTTTGTAGAAGTGCATTTGGCCGTGAATTCATTTTTGTGGATGACAATGTGTGACCTTATCGAACAGTGCATGTCGAGGGGCTCTTGGAACAAGAGAATGTTAGGCTAATGGACTGGCATGCCTGTTTACTTTATTTAATGATTTAAATCCCATTTAGCACCTGTGGAATGCATTGGCGAAAGATATTACACACGTCAGCATGCACCAACGACCATCCAGTGTTTGTTGACCATGATGATGGAATAATGGAACTCTCTGACACGAGACCTCCTCACCCATCTTGTGGCCACCGTGAGAACATTCTGCAGAGCATGCGCTGCCGTCCATGGTATAGCGGCACCATCGTTTAGGATAGGGAAAGTTAGTTCCGTGCGATATTCGGAGTATGAGTTACAGCCAGGTGCGGGCCGATTGCAGTAAGTTACGCATACCAGCAGTTGCAAAGGCAAATAGAGGACACAGGGGCATGGAACTGCCAGAGAGGGCGCGAACAGCAGTTTCCATGGCACAAGTCACAGGCAGAAGAGGGCCACTGGCCAACCTGTTATGCCTACGTGACACGAAGCGGCGCACTCGGCAAAACAGAGGCGCACAGCCGAGTATAAACAGTGAACCGTATCATCTTCACCTTTGCCTAGGTGTCGTGTGTCGTCTTCCGGAGCCTTCGCTTTGCTCTGCCGCGATTAGTCAGTTTGCTTTTAAATTTCAGAGGCCGCGGCGTTCTAGGGAGGGACCTGCTGACAACGAGAGTATCGAGTGCTGCTGCCGGACTGAGATGGGGAGTTTAGTTTCTGGTTGTGTGGCAGCGCAATGTTGCGGGAAAGGTGGTATGACTTCCAGTGAACGCACGTGATTGCTACGAGCGTGTGTACTCGGGACGAGGGCAGCCGTTCTGGACGGCTGTGTGATAAGGAAGCTCGGCGTGGCAACTGTTGACATGCCGTCTCCGCGATGCCATGGCGGAACTGGGGCGATTGACATAACTCGGGTTTGTGCTGGTTGCAACCTGTCGCCAAATGCTTGTCTGCCTTCTGGACTAACGGTGAAACGTTCTTGACTTGATGTGTCTCACTCAATTTCTGTCTGTGTCGTCGGGTGTGTTTATCTCCAAGGTCTTGCACTATGGTATTTCGCAATTTTAGTAGGCTCCGGCGTGCCCGAAATCTCGGTTCAATGATTTGTTGTTATATTGTCAAGTGTAACTATCACTAGAAAAGAGTGTTAACTCTCTGTCCCTTAATAACTGAACCTAAAATATTATCTGTGGTTGATATTTTATTCTGGCCCAAGTGTAATAACGATCTTGTGTTTTACCATTTGATTGATATTATTTAGTACTGGCTGTCACATTTACTAAGTTGAAGATTTACTAAGTCGAAGATTTATGAAGGCCTGTGGACATCATTAACAGTTCCATCCTAGATAGGCGTTATGTTTTGAACCGTATGTTTCAATGTTTAGTAATTTTTATTTTATGTGTTATAGGGAGTTGCTGTCATGCCCTATGTGGACGATTCACCACGTTGGTGAAGTTTCTAGTTGTTCTGCTGGTCTGCGCCATATTGGTAAAGTAGGCAGTCCTAGCACAGCTGATTGTAAATTTTTCCTAGTGGTGGTTTTATGTGCTAACTCACTATCTTCAACCATTCTCAAATATTTATTACTACCGATATTCAGGCCGAGTGGTGACGTCACTACCCCTTTTGGTTATTAATTTTATCTTGTTAGCTTGTTTCATTAAAAAAAACACAAAAAAACATCTTTGGTATATGAATTTGTCGTTTGGTCTTTACTGCTCCTTTGGACGAAGTAAATTAACTGTTGGATTTGCATTCTTGTAGCATTATCAAAACAGCATTTGTGGTTATATTTGTTGGCCTTTCTGCCCGAATGATTCATTCCTTTCAGTAACTGGCCGGCCGCGGTGGTCTAGTGATTCAGGCGCTCAGTCCGGAACCGCGCGACTGCTACGGTCACAGGTTCGAATCCTGCCTCGGGCATGGATGTGTGTGATGTCCTTAGGTTAGTAGGTTGAAGTAGTTCTAAGTTCTAGGGGACTGATGACCACAGATGTTAAGTCCCATAGTGCTCAGAGCCATTTTCTTTCAGTAACTTGTTGTATTGGTCAATAATTAATCGACCGTGTTGGGTCCTTCAGACCGTGATTATCTTGAATCTTAAGATTGTCATTCTGACATTACAGTTGTGAATGTTCAGTGGACCTTCAGGCCTGGAGTTTAGAAAATTTTATTGTGTTTTGTGATTATATATATATATATATACCAGTGAACAAATGATTTTTAATGTTAAGTACAATTAAATTGTGTTTGAAACTGTAGCCTCATTTGGGTCTACACTTTCACTCCCTGCAGCCTTTGAGCTCTGCTTACCTTACATTTTGGTTAAGTTTTCCCATACCACGACGAATCAAATAGATACCATTTTCTAACAAGATTCATTCAAGTGTGGCATTTCTCCTGGATGGCGGGCGTATCAAAATGGCTCTGAGAACTATGGGACTTAACTACTGAGGTTATCAGTCCCCTAGAAGTTAGAACTGCTTAAACCTAACTAACCTAAGGACATCACACACACCCATGCCCGAGGCAGGCTTCGAACCTGCGATCGTAGAGGTCGCGCCTTTCCAGACTATAGTGCCTAGAACCGCTCGGCCAATCAGGCCGGCGGGGCGTTTCACACCACCAGGCTCCACACAGCAACAGATGGGGTGCCAGCATCCCAGTCCACGGCGGGTCATTGGTTCAACACTCTGAGGCCGATGTGGGGTCTGCAGCCAGCCAGCGGCGGGCCACTCTTCGGCTCACTACCACGTGCAGTCCTGACACATGCCAGAGACTTCCCGAGGTGAGGGCTGCAGGATCGGATGCCGGATAGTGGACGCTTGTTCATCGCCGTGATCTCAGCCATGCCATGCAGGCGAGGGGAAGGACGCAGCTGGCCACCTGCGGCTCACACCAACCAGCGCCTAGTCGGCTGCTGACGCAGCTATCCTGACATCATTGGAACTCAGTGGGCTGGCCAAAGGCGGCATGACACAGCATTGCACTGCACAGGCCGCTGGGGTGCTTCCTCAGCATTGCGGGGCCCTGTGGTGCAGACCGAGGTGAATGGAGCACTGTAGTGGAAGCAAATAAATCATTCATGGAAACTCTTGCTGAGTTTTAATACGGCACCTACTGGCACTCATCCACTACATTAGGTGTCTTCGTGCTACATTTGGTCATCCTGATACATTCGGTGGCAGACGTCGCCACTGCAATGATGATTACACACCTTATTAACATACAGCTCCCGCCGTTTGTGACGTCCAGGTAGCCATCATGAATCGTGGTTACTTCAGTGTAATATTTCAATACAAGTGTCATTTCCGTTTATCTCAATGCATATTTGTTCAGCTAGCTTCTTGTACTGTACTGTGGCAGTTGTCGTCATGTGAAAGTTATTTTTGTCCTTCAGTTTTACACACCAGTGTATGTAGATGAACCGAAGGCCAAAAACATGGTATGTACAGAACGACAATCCCCGTGAAAGTAATCTCCTCTGTAATTCATGCAAATCTCCCACCGCTATGCCGTGCAGGTCACCGCATGGTCTAGGGTGCCTTGCCACGGTTCGCACAGCTCTCACCCACCCCCCACCCCCCCATCAGAGGTTTGAGTCCTCCCTCGGGCATGGGTGTGTGTGTGTGTGTGTGTGTGTGTGTGTGTGTGTGTGTGTGTGTGTGTCTTGTCCTTCGCTAAGTCAGTTGAAGTGGTGTGTAAGCCTAGGGACCGATCATATCAGCAGTGTGGTCTCATAGGAACTTACCACAAATTTCCAGTTTCCCACCGCTCTCGCCATTTTTGGAAACACTTTGGGAACAGCCATCAACCAGGCAGCCATGTTCCCCATGGCGTTTTTTCCCGATTCAACCAGTGTTCCTTTCAGAAGAATTTTCACTTCGGTATACAGCGAATAGTCGCATGGAGCCATTTCTAGGGATTAGGAAGCCTGACCACATGAATGTTGTTTCTGACGAGAAAGTTACATCTACATCGCTACTCTGCAAATCACATCTAAGTGCCTGACAGATGGTTCCTCGAAACACCTCCACAATAACTGCGTATTATTCAGCGGAAAACAACGAAAACCTGTATCTTTTAGTGCCAGCACTGATTTCCTTTATTTTAATATGGTGATCGGTTCTCCCAATGTAGGTCGGGATCGACAAAATATTTACGTATTCAGAGGAGAAATTTGATGATTGAAATTTCGTGAAAATATCCCGCCGCAACGAGGAACGCCTTTGTTTTAATGATGTCCACCCAGAGCCCTGTATCAAGTCCATGACACACTCTCCTCTATTTCTCAATAATACAAAACGTGCTGTTCTTCTTTGAACTCTCTAGATGTGCTCTGTTAATCCAGTCTGGTAAGGATCCCAGACCGTGCAGCAGTACTCCAAAAGAGGTCCGACAAGCGTAGTGCAGGGAGTCCCTTTAGTACATCTGTTGCATCTTCTATGTGGTGCCTAGGAATCCTGCATACTCGGTTCGCTAGACAAACATTCAAACAAATGGTATTAACGAGTTTTATTACAAAAACAAAAGATACAATACTTAACTTTGGCAATTACACAGATGTGTCACAAGCAAAGGGCGACATACAAAATAACCAGTCTTAGTTAAAAACTAGTCTTGGTTGCAATTTTAGTTTCTTATTTTTCAACGACGCGTTTCGCTTTATTTAGGCATCTTCAGGTTATCTACATAGGAAACAGAGAACAAATACATCTATTTAAGAATCGCGGTCGCTTAGTGCAGGCTTGGATAACCTATAAGCATGTATAAACAGATCAAATATTGATAGAGCAAATACCTTAATTTGGTATTTCTTAGAAGAATCCTTTAGTAAGTGCAGCCAAAGGGCATCGTCGAATATATCAGGCCAATACCGCCTTCGTTAAACTCAGTAAAAACTAGATATATAAAACAGTAACATCATTACCTTTTCTAGATGGACGCGAGAGGCACCAAGATCTGCATAACGCGTTCCCGTTCACATGAGCGAGTAACAGAATAAGATGGGGGCTCAGGTAGTAAGGATAATGCGCCACAGCGTCGTATGCTAGTACTGACGCATAATACAGAATCATCTTAATAGGTGGCGCTGCGACGCAGGAGTGATAAGAATGAGAGATTGTAAACTGGATATACATACTCACTAAAAGTTTATAAATGTAATGCACATAAAACATTGATAAAATGGAATTACTAGGGGCAACACTTGTGCAATACCTTATCCTAAAATTTTGACGAAGCAACATATAAATGAAGGCGGTAAATTTAAAATGAGAAAACAAGGTGTATAATACAACACACAGATGCAGTACGTAAACAATTTTTTCTTATCATATACCACTAGACCGAGCGGGGTGGCGCAGTGGTTAGACACTGGACTCGCATTCGGGAGGACGACGGTTCAATCCCGCGTCCGGCCATCCTGATTTAGGTTTTCCGTGATTTCCCTAAATCACTCCAGGCAAATGCCGGGATGGTTCCTCTGAAAGGGCACGGCCGACTTCCTTCCCCATCCTTCCCTAATCCGATGAGACCGATGACCACGCTGTCTGGTCTCCTTCCCCAAACCAACCAACCAACCAACCATATACCACTAGAACGAGAACATTAAAAACACAGGACCGTAATTTCAGATAAAGAGGCCGCCCATATAACACTCAGTACTGCGTCATTCGGAGCTAGAACTTCTAGCAAGAAAACTTTTTTTATAAAATACAAGTAAAATTATTAGGCTTAAGAAATACACACTAACGTGGAAGACTGACGTTATGCGGGTAAACTCCGCCCGCCCCCCCCCCCCTTTTTATAGCTACATTGAGATGTGCAAAATGCGTCATCATTTAAAGCGACAAACTCGCAAGTATCCTGTTTGAGTCAAAAAACACTAATGGCTTGGCTAAGAAGACAACATAAGACCGGAGAGGAACAGGGCTCATATTTAGGCAGAATTACGAGAGCTCCAGGATTACATTAATAACACCGATTTCATAACTTCTAGAAAGGCCTGACTGGTGCCAAATATTTGGCCGTTAAGGAGAGACAAATCTTTGTCTTCCATATGCCTCAATATTTCAATTTCTTCCAAGATGTGTAACTTCTTACCCTTTTGCGCAAAATGCAAAATCTTAAGATTTTGTCCTTGTGGAGGACTATAGCCACTGACTTTAAAGTGTTGGGCAAAGACAGAGCTCTGTTCTCATCTATTAAGAAGATGTTCCTGTAATCTAATTTTGAAGGTTCTGCCTGTTCGTCCAACATATCTTACACCACAATCGTGACACTCCAGCAGATATACCCCAGATGCCAAAAGGTTGTTCTTTTTATGTGATTCATTATGTATGTACATAAACTGGAGATTGGTAGCTGCGGAAAATACTATACGAGAGCCCACTCCCCAGAAAAGTTTTGCCAGTTCATAACTAAAGTTGCCCATAAATGACAAAGAAATGTAATTGTGCTCCGTGACAGAAGAATTGCATTGGAAGAATAACCAGTCTTCTTCAGTATAGACAATTCCCAGTCTGTGCTACATAGAGAATACAAGCGAAGTGATTAGCGCTCAGGGTGTTATACAAATGGCTAATCTTCAAGCTGCTGTTCAACTGGGCGATCAACAGTAGGTCGCAGCGCTTATGTCCTCTTTACGTAGGAGCAGCTGCCATGGCAGTGTCGTCGTGGGGGGGAAATCCGGTCAGCGTGCGATTGGCTGACTTCTTCTCACCGCCTTCTCTTCTCTGTCTTTCCCGACTGGCGTGCCAGCTGTTCACTTTACGCCGTAACATTCCAAGTGTTCTGCCAATAAGTAGCAGTCTTTGCTTCGGCTTCCCTACAATATTTTTATGTGTTCTTTCCAATGTAACTCACACGTAATTGTACTCCCCTCATGATCCATGGACCTTGCCGTTGGTGGGGAGGCTTGCATGCCTCAGTGATACAGATGGCCGTACCGCAGGTGCAACCACAATGGCGGGGTATGTGTTTAGAGGCCAGACAAACGTGTGGTTCCTGAAGAGGGGCAGCAGCCTTTTCAGTAGTTGCAGGGGCAAAAGTCTGGATGATTGACTGATCTGGCCTTGTAACACTAACCAAAACGGCCTTGCTGTGCTGGTACTGCGCACGGCTGAAAGCAAGGGGAAACTACAGCCGTAATTTTTCCCGAGTGTGTGCAGCTTTACTGTATGGTTAAATGATGATGGTGTCCTCTTGGGTAAAAATGCTGAACATTAGATGGGTATATCCCATAACTAATCAAGAGGTGTTGAATAGAATTGAAGAGAAGAGAAATTTGTGGCACAACTTGACTAGAAGAAGGGATCGGTTGGTAGGGCATATTCTGAGGTATCAAGGTATCACCAATTTAGTATTGGAGGGCAGCGTGGAGGGTAAAAATCGTAGAGGGAGATCGAGAGATAAATACACTAAACAGATTCAGAAGGATTTAGGTTGCAATAGGTACTGGGAGATGATGAAGCTTGCACAGGATAGAGTAGCATGGAGAGCTGCATCAAACCAGTCTCTGGACTGAAGACCACCACAACAACAACAACAATTGTAATTACTAGGTATATACATGAATTTACGGCCTTTAGATTTGATTGATTGATCGTGTAATGGACGTTTAGTAGACTCTTTCTAGCACTCATGTGGATGAACTCACACTTTTCTTTATTTAGGGTCAACTGCCAGTTTTGACACCATACAGGTATCTTTTCTAATTCGGTTTGCAATTTGTTTTTATCTAGACGATAAACGACAGCAAAATGCAAGCGACATAAAGAGGCTGCTGAGATTCTCTCATAAATCGTTTATATAAGGAACGCCAGAAATCACTTCTGTTTTACCCAAGGACTTATCGTCAGTTACTACAAACTGTCACCACTCTAACAGGAAATCACGAATCCAGTCGCATAAGTGAGGCGATATTCCATAAGCACGCAATTCTATTACAAACCGCTTGTGAGGTTCGATGTTTTACTGGAAATCTAGAAATACGGAATCCATTTGTAATCCCTTGTCCATAGTACTTCGTCTGAGTAAATAGTTGTGTTTCACAAGAACGATGTTTCCTAAATCCGTGTTGACTATGTGTCAATAGACCGTTCTCTTCGAAGTAATGCATAATGTTCCAACACAATATATGTGTAAAAATACTGCTGCATATCGACGTCCATCACTATTATTGCCTTTCTTGAATATTGTTTTGAGCAGTGCAGCTTTAGCGTCTTTGGGTACGAATCTTTCGTAGAGTCTGGATCAGATGTGAAATATGGGTGGATGTGTTATTATGATCGATTTGCCAAAGTAAAAAAATAATGGTTCAAATGGCTCTGAGCACTATGGGACTTACATCTGTGGTCCTCAGTTCCCTAGAACTTAGAACTACTTAAACCTAACTAACCTAAGGACATCACACACATCCATGCCCGAGGCAGGATTGAAAACCTCTCCAACTGTGCAGTTTTGAAATAACTGCTTTTCCGTTGTTTATTGATATTACTGTCTGACAATGACGGCATTGCCTGGGTGTTCATTTTGCCAATTTCCTATCAGAAACTGAAAGGAAAAATGAACTGTGTCTGTAGTGAAGTATCGAAAAAATTTCATTTCCGTGGATTCGAGAAAACAACTTTGAAATTATGAAACAGTCGTACAAAGAAATAGGCGTAATGTACAAGTGGACACTGAAGAGTCAAGAAACCCATACACCTGCCTGATACCCTCCAGGCCTCCCGTGAGCACGCAGAACTACTGCAGAGATGTGCCTAGAACCGTTCGGCTACCCCGGCCGGCGTCGTGTTGTGGTGTGCTAATTAATGACTGACATGATTGTCTATTATTAATACAACATTGTCCATTGTTTAACATATTTGAACTGTATTTGACCAGATACATGTACGAGGGCAGTTCAATAAGTAATGCAACACATTTTTTTTCTGAAACAGGGGTTGTTTTATTCAGCACTGAAATACACTAGGTTATTCCCCAATCTTTTAGCTACACAACACTATTTTTCAACGTAATCTCCATTTAATGCTACGGCCTTACGCCACCTTGAAATGAGGGCCTGTATGCCTGCACGGTACCATTCCACTGGTCGATGTCGGAGCCAACGTCGTACTGCATCAATAACCTCTTCATCATCCGCGTAGTGCCTCCCACGGATTGCGTCCTTCATTGGGCCAAACATATGGAAATCCGACGGTGCGAGATCGGGGCTGTAGGGTGCATGAGGAAGAAGAGTCCACTGAAGTTTTGTGAGCTCCTCTCGGGTGCGAAGACTTGTGTGAGGTCTTGCGTTGTCATGAAGAAGGAGAAGTTCGTTCAGATTTTTGTGCCTACGAACACGCTGAAGTCGTTTCTTCAATTTCTGAAGAGTAGCACAATACACTTCAGAGTTGATCGTTTGACCATGGGGAAGGACATCGAACAGAATAACCCCTTCAGCGTCCCAGAAGACTGTAACCATGACTTTACCGGCTGAGGGTATGGCTTTAAACTTTTTCTTGGTAGGGGAGTGGGTGTGGCGCCACTCCATTGATTGCCGTTTTGTTTCAGGTTCGAAGTGATGAACCCATGTTTCATCGCCTGTAACAATCTTTGACAAGAAATTGTCACCCTCAGCCACATGACGAGCAAGCAATTCCGCACAGATGGTTCTCCTTTGCTGTTTATGGTGTTCGGTTAGACAACGAGGGACCCAGCGGGAACAAACCTTTGAATATCCCAACTGGTGAACAATTGTGACAGCACTACCAACAGAGATGTCAAGTTGAACTCTGAGTTGTTTGATGGTGATCCGTCGATCATCTCGAACGAGTGTGTTCGCACGCTCCGCCATTGCAGGAGTCACAGCTGTGCACGGCCGGCCCGCACGCGGGAAATCAGACAGTCTTGCTTGACCTTGCGGCGATGATGACACACGCTTTGCCCAACGACTCACCGTGCTTTTGTCCACTGCCAGATCACCGTAGACATTCTGCAAGCGCCTATGAATATCTGAGATGCCCTGGTTTTCCGCCAAAAGAAACTCGATCACTGCCCGTTGTTTGCAACGCACATCCGTTACAGACGCCATTTTAACAGCTCCGTACAGCGCTGCCACCTGTCGGAAGTCAATGAAACTATACGAGACGAAGCGGGAATGTTTGAAAATATTCCACAAGAAATTTCCGGTTTTTTCAACCAAAATTGGCCGAGAAAAAAAATGTGTTGCATTACTTATTGAACTGCCCTCGTATTTCTTCGCAGGTCCGGTTTGATTGGAGAGACATAATTGTCATCCAGGTCATCATGCTGACGATTGAACAAAAAGTGTTTCTTATGGAGACAAGTTTAGCTCCACAGTAGAAGCTGCATTTACAGTAAAGTTACCGGGAGTGAAGATGCCTGACTGCAATGCAGTACGGTATCTCACTACGAAGTTTCGAAAGACAGGAAGCGTTCATAATGCCCAAAAATCAGGCAGGCCATCCGCATCCACATCCGAAGACCAGGTAGTGGAGGTGCAAGACATGATGCTGCAAGGTCCAAAGAAATCGGTTAGACGACTAGCTCTTCAGGCACACGTGTTCATGGGTTCCTCTCACAAGATTCTCCAGACGTCACTGTCCATGTATCCGTAGAAGATGTCGGCCATGCATGAACTGAGAGTCAACGATCGCTCCACACACGTGAACTTTTGCAACTGGATTCTGTCCTTCCTGCAGGACAATGATGAGGGTATTCTTGACAACGTTTTCCACGGATGAGGCATGGTTTGACCTCTATGGTTACGTGAATAACCAGAATAGTCGTGTGTGGACTATGGAGAATCAGAATTTAAGGTGTCCCCACTGCATGATGAAAATGTTGGTGTTTGGTGGTCAGAATACCATAACTGCAGAGCAGTACTGCACCTGCATTCTGGAACCCTTCGTCGGTGAGCTGAATGAGCACGAAATTGAAAATGCCTGGTTCCAACAGGATGGGGCGACAGTACATACCGCCCAAAAGGCGATGAACTTTTTAAAGGACATCTTCATTGACCGTATCATGTCTCGAGGGATCTGGCCTCCGCGTACACCCGCCTTGGCTCCACTGGATTACTTGTTGTGTCCTGACATACGTGGGAGAGGGAAAAAAGGGGTTATTGGTCAGTCTGCGCTCCCGACCGGTACAGAGCAGAAAGCAGAAGGACAATTCACAGTGAAGGCATTTGATTGTTTTCTTCTATCTGAGCCATCACTGGTACAGGCATTTACTAGAAATGCAGGTGGTGAGACTCGGTAGGGAACTTATTGTGGAAACTCTCTGACAAACAGGGTTTTGAAATAGTTGTTTATTCCAGGTAGGACTAACTAATACACTGGAGGCTAGTTCCAGGGTTAGAAAAAGCATGAATAACACTGTTACGACACAAGCCAGAGCAGAAGTCCCAGGAGTGGATGCTAACCACAGTAGAAAACACTAGCAGCATCTTAAGGCAACAGCGTAGTTGCAAAACAAAACATACTGAATGTGACACTGTTCACTGAGGCACTCCATGTGAGAGAACAGACTTCGCAGAGCTGGACCGAGGCTGGAGTCAACGGACGCGGATTCAGCGCCCAGATCGT
This sequence comes from Schistocerca piceifrons, assembly GCF_021461385.2. Taxonomy (NCBI): domain Eukaryota; kingdom Metazoa; phylum Arthropoda; class Insecta; order Orthoptera; family Acrididae; genus Schistocerca; species Schistocerca piceifrons. Next base: position 89,129,143 of record NC_060147.1, read on the forward strand.
CTGACTGAGAACTCTGCCAAAATGAGGAAACTAGGGGTTTTAAAGAGTCGCGGGGGGCATTGTTTTTCCCACTTAAAGCCACCCAGCCAATCCCGCAGGTCTCTTGCAGGTGCCTGCCAGTCTCGGTTTGGTTAGGTCCCCTCTACTGCTCCTAAGGCGGGGATGTTAATGCAGTTGCACCATCTAAGTCCGTATTTGGTATCAACATTGTTCAGCTGAAAGCTAAACGTAACTGCACTGCCAAATAAGGCTTGCAACATTATTGTCATACGTCATCTAGGCCCGCCCCTCGGGCTTTCCGGAGTAGGGACTGCAAGGTCAACAGTTTTTGGCGATTTCGCTCTGTTTCTAACCCTTGTGAGTCTACTGACGTTGTTGTTCTCAGGGCTGGTATCGAGCTGGCTTTATACGCTAGTACGTGCCTGTTGGTTACAAAGTTCTACGTTGGCAACCTACCACAGTGTCTACACGACATATGAAGTTACATGTTAATTCCTTGAAGAGTATCTAACGCCCTGGGGCCGCGTCTGGGGGCGTCTGCATTTTCGCAAGTCTGTCCCCTTACGGTTTACTTCATGTAACAATACCTCTCCTAGTTTCTTCTGCCCTCAGCATCGTCTCTGCTTCCGCGCCTAGGAGCGCCTGTCCTCCTTTCTCACAGCTTCAAGATAACGCTACAGCAGCAAGGAATAATCAGTATATTACATACTTTCTATGGCATACGTAGAAGGGAAGAAACTATGAAGGCAATATGCTCACCATACAAGAACTCCAAGCTGGACTGGCGTGTCACATTCGGAACATCACTCCCGATGTTCTGCATAACATCTTCAAGAACACGCAGAAACGTGTGCGACTGTGTCTTCAAGTTCAAGGGTATCACTGCTAGCATCTCTTATAGCTTCCACGACTTTAATACGGCAAATTGTGAACTGCATAGTTACTTACTATCACCCTGTATAAGACAATATTATTTGTGGTTGACGCAGCACTTCATACATAGGCATGCTCACTCAGTGGTTCACATCGGTGGTCTGACGGGAACCGATGTTACCATTTCGTGAAGGCTGTTGACTTCCAGCCGGCCGCGGTGGTTGTGCGGTTCTAGGCGCTCCAGTCCGGAGCCGCGCTGCTGCTACGGTCGCAGGTTCGTATCCTGCCTCGGGCATGGATGTGTGTGATGTCCTTAGGTTAGTTAGGTTTAATTAGTTCTAAGTTCTAGGGGACTGATGACCATAGCAGTTGAGTCCCATAGTGCTCAGAGCCATTTGAACCATTTGTTGACTTCCATTTTACATGATAATCCAATATTTCAAAGAAATAAAGATTTTACGAATAAAATCCATGGAGAAGAAATAAAAGCTTTGAGGTGCGCCGGTGACATTGTAATTCTGTCAGAGACAGCGAAGGGCCTGGAAGAGCAACTGAACGGAATGGACAGTATCTCGAAAGGAGGATATCAGATGAACATCAACAAAAACCAAACGAGGATAATGGAATGTAGTCGAATTAAATCGGTTGATGCTGCGGGATTAGATTAGGAAACGAGATGATTAAAGTAGTAAAAGAGTTTTGCTATTTGGGGAGCAAAATAACTGATGATGGTCGAAGTAGAGAGGATATAAAATGTAGACTGGCAATGGCAAGGAAAGCGTTTCTGAAGAAGAGAAATTTGTTAACATCAAGTATGAATTTAAGTGTCAGGAAGTCATTTCTGAAAGTATTTGTATGGAGTGTAACCATGTACAGATGTGAAACGTAGACGATAAATAGTTTAGACAAGAAGAGAATCGATGCTTTCGAAATGTGGAGCTACTGAAGATTAGATGAGTAGATCACATAACTAACGAAGAGGTACTGAATATAATTCGAGAGAAGCGAAATTTGTGGCTCAACTTGATTAAAAGAAGGGATCGGTTGGTAGGGCATATTATGAGGCATCAAGGGATTACCAATTTAGTATTGGAGGGCAGCATGGAGGGTAAAAATCGTAGAGGGAGACCAGGAGGTGAATACACCAAACAGATTCAGAAGGATGTAGGTTGTGGTAGGTACTGGGAGATGAAGAAGCTTGCACAGGATAGAGTAGCATGGAGAGCTGCATCAAACCAGTCTCTGGACTGAAGACCACAACAACAACGAATAAATGACGTAATGGCATGAGCAGTGAACATTAACGACAAAATATAAAGGACACTGCACAGCTAGAACGCACAATTAGACCCAGAAGAAGGCCGCTGCAACCATGGCCGAAACGTTGGTTTCTCTTCAGCAGCAGTGGTTTATTACATTATGCATTATGACGCGGTACCATACCCAGAAAACTTTCATGTCGACTGACTCTGGCCGCGGAAGCCTCCGCAGTTATATTAACAACACATAAACATTACTCGTTTTTTTTAAAATATATTTAAATACCTTAAATTTTTGCACCACTGACTGTTTAGGAAAATTAAAACACTGTTTTCTATCCAGTTACCACTAAAAAATTAAAAAAATATCTTATATAAAAGAAACGAAACAAAACAAATACCAGTTATTCAGAGATACCGAGTGATCAAAAGGTCAGTATAATTTGAAAACTGAATAAATCACGGAATAATGTAGATAGGTAAAAATTGACACAAATGCTTGGAATGACATGGGGTTTTATTAGAACCAAAAAAAATACAAAAAATGTCCGACAGATGGTGCTTCATCTGATCAAAATAGCAATAATTAGCATAACAAAATAAGACAAAGCAAAGATGATGTTCTTTACAGGAAATGCTCAATATGTCCACCATCATTCCTCAACAATAGCTGTAGTTGATGAATAATGTGAACAGCACTGTAAAGCATGTCCGGAGTTATGGTGAGGCATTGGCGTCGGATGTTGTCTTTCAGCAACCCAAGAGATGTCGGTCGATCACGATACACTTGCGACTTCAGGTAACCCCAAAGCCAATAATCACACGGACTGAGGTCTGGGGACCTGGGAAGACAAGCATGACGAAAGTGGCGGCTGAGCACACGATCATCACCAAACGACGCGCGCAAGAGATCTTTCACGCGTCTAGCAATATGGGATGGAGCGCCATCTGCATAAACTTCGTACGTTCCAGCAGGTGTTTATGAGGCAGCCTGGGGATGATACGATTCTGTAGCATATCGGGGTACCTCTCACCCTTCACGGTAGCAGTTACAAAACCAGAATCACGCATGTCCTCGAAGAAAAAGGGCCCGATAACGGTAGATCTGGTAAATCCAACCCATACCGTAACTTCCTCGTCGTGCAATGGAGTTTCCACGACAGTTATAGGATTTTGGGTAGCGCAAATTCTGCAGTTGTGGGCGTTGACAGACCCTTGGAGCGTAAAATGAGCTTCGTCGGTCCACAACACGTTACTCAACCAATCGTCGTCTTCCGCCATCTTTTGAAACGCCCACAACGCAAATGCCCTCCGCTTCACTAAATCGCGAGGTAACAGTTCATGATGCCGATGGATTTTGTATGGATAGCATCGGAGGATACGGCTAAGTGCGAACCAATCAGTAGTGTATGCAATGCCGGTGCGACGTGCGACTGCACGAGCGCTGACTTCACCGTGCATAGACGAACCCGCTACAGTCCCCATTTCTTCCTGAACTCTCTCAGCAGCATTACGCCTTGTGCTCGGTCGGCCACTACGGGGTCTATCGTCTAAACAACCCGTGGATTCGAACTTCGAAATCATTCTCGCCCCAGCTGCATTTGTCAACGGACCTTCACCCATTCGAATCCCCTTCCTATGGGGATAGGATCGTAACGCTGAACCAGCACATTCCCCATTCTGATAGTACAGCTTCACTAAAAGCGCCTTTTCAGGTAACGTCAACATGCCGCGATTGCTGGCGCATCTGATTCTCTCTCTCTCTTTTTTTTTTAGTGTTATTTAAACACCTTTTCATAAGGTGGGCTGGCAGCAGCATACTACGCTGCTCTTCAGCCACAGGTTTGACAATGAAAATACAAAGAAGACACATAATATACTGAACAAAGTGGTGGGCAAAAAACAGCAGACACAGAAACGAATAACACGAAGCCGTTCACACTTGATGAAAAACACACTAAAAAAACTGTCGGCACTGCGCACAGACAGTGACGACGTAGATGGTACAGGTGAACGAAGGAGCAGGATGGCGAAGAACACTAACGCACAAACACGATGGCACACACACGAGAAACTGATGGCTATGTTCTCCGGCGCGCGAATGTCCACTTAATGTGTGCGAGTCTGGGGACCTGCCGAGATGGGAAGAAGGGGGTGAGGGGGGGAGAGAACAAAGATGCCAATGGCAGAGGAGATGGTAGGAGGAATGGAGGTAGGGGGTTAGGGGAAGCCCGGTGGATGAGTGGGGAGAAAGGGAGGAGGGCGGGAAGGGGGAGAGAAGGGAGAGAGGGTGCCCATAGGAATAAACACAGGCGGGACATGAAAATACAGGCACGGCAGCGGAGGGGGCGGGAGAGGATGGGCGAGACAAGCGGGTGAGGACGATCGAGTTACGGGAGGTGTAGAGGATCTGTATCAATTCGAGGAATTGGAGGAGGTGGGGGAATGGAATAAGTCGTACAGGATCCACGTGGGAGAGGGGAAACAGATGCAATAGGCGAGGCGAAGAGCATGGCGTTCAAGGGTCTGAAGGGAATTGTAGAAGGTAGGGGAAGTGGAGATCCAGGCAGGGTGGGCGTAGCAAAGGATAGGGCGAATGAGGGATTCATAGGTATGGAGGATGGTGGAGGGCTCCAGACCCCATGTACAGCCAGAAAGGAGCTTGAGGAGATGGAGTCGGGAGCGTGCCTTAGCTTGTATTGTCCGGAGATGGGGAGTCCAGGAGAGGCGACAGTCGAGGGTGACACCAAGGTACTTAAGAGTGGGGGTGAGGGCGATAGGACGGCCATAGATGGTGATATAGAAACAGAGGATCGCCTGGGTTTTGGAAGGATTGACCTTAAGCTACCACTGGATGCACCAAGTGGTGAACCGGTCAAGATGGGATTGGAGATGGTGTTGGGAGCGCTGCAGGCTGGGGGCGAGGGCAAGGAAGGCGGTGTCATTGGTGTACTGGAGAAGGTGGATGGGAGGTGAAGGTGGCAGCACGTCCGCCGTATAGAATAGGTGCAGAAGAGGGGAGAGGACGGAACCTTGGGGCACACCGGCTGAGGGGAAAAAGTTGTAGGAATCCTTGTTATGGATTGTGACGTAGGAAGGACGTTGGGAAAGAAAGGAGCCAATCAGATGGACGTAGTTAATAGGAAGTGCGAAGGTTTGGAGCTTGAAGAGGAGACTGGAATGCCACACATGGTCATAGGCACGTTTGAGGTCGAGGGAGAGGAAGACAGCGGAGTGACGGGAGTTGAGCTGTTCAGAGAGGAGATGAGTGGGGTGATGTAGAAGGTCATCGGAAGAGAAAGACGGCCAAAAGCCACACTGGGTAACAGGAAGGAGGCAGTGCTGGCCGAGATGCTGGTGGATGCGTCAGGTTAGGATGGATTCCAGGACCTTGCTGAAGACCGAGGTAAGGGTGATGAGGTGGTAGGAGGAGACTGCGGACAGCGGTTTACCGGGTTTAAGGAATACAGGATGCGGGAGGTTTTCCACAGGTTGGGGTAGTAGCCTGTGGACAGGACTACATTATAGAGCCTGGCCAGGGTGGAGAGGAATGAGGCAGGAGCTTCACAAAGGTGGCGATAGGTGACACGATCGTGACCAGGAGCGGTTTTGCGTTTTTCCACAGTGTAGCAATGAGATCCTGTGTAGTGATAGGGGCATTGAGTTCCGTGTGTGCAATGTTGTCCAAGTACTGGAAACCAGGTGTGGGGGGAGGGATAGAGGTGTCAGTTCGATCATGGACATCTGGGAAGAGGGAGTAATCGAACTGGGGATCATCGGGGATGGAAAAGACATCGGAGAGGTAAGAGGCAAAGTGATTGGCCTTACTAAGGGTGTCAGGGAAGCGGTGATCGTCATGGAGAAGAGGATAGTAGGGGGAGAGTTTAGTTCCGGTAAGGCGATGGAAGGCTGACCAGAACTTGGACGAGTTGATAGGTAGGGTAGCATTTAAACGGGTGCATGTCTGTCGCCAGACCCGGCGTTTCTTAGCCGTGAGCAAATTACGAATGTGTCGCTGGAGTTGCCGGTGGCATCATAGTGTGTCCGGGTCAAGCGTGCAGAGGAAGGCACGGTAGAGACGGCGGGATTCACGGAGGAGGAGGACGGCCTGTGGGGGTAAGGTAGGATGGTGGGGGTGGATGGTGACAGTAGGGACGTGGGCCTCCACGGCCTCAGACAAGGCCTGCTGGAGAAAGGAGGTGGCATGGGTTACATTGTCAGGGTGGTGGTATGTGAAGGGGTGGCTATCCACCTGGGTGGAAAGGGTATTCCGGTAGGCATTCCAGTTGGCACGGGAATAGTCATGGACGTACTTAGGGGGAGGGTCATTGCGAAGGGCGGGGGGGGGGGCGACGACTGTCTGAAACAGTGAGGAGGACAGGGAGATGGTCGCTACCAATAGGCTCCAGGACATCCACCGTTATGCGGCCAAGGATGTTGGGGGAGGAAAGGATAACATCGGGAGTGGAGTTGGATTTGGGACAGGTGTGCTGGGGATGGGGATGAGGTCGCCTTGAAGGGAGGAGAGGAACCGATGCCACCGCCGTAACTGGGCGGCGGAATGACTGTGGATGTTGAGGTCGGCAGCGATCATATAGGAGGAGAAGGTACGGTCAATGTGGGAGAGGAAGTCAAAAGGAATAGGGGCGTTAGGGTGGACATAGATGGTGGTGCAGGTAACGGTAAGACCGGCGAAGAAGAGACTAAGGATCAGGTGTCGGTGGGGTCGGGAAGGAGAGGTTGGAACCGAATGGGGATCTCGCAGTGGTGGCCAATGGCAACTCCACCACGCGCAATTGGGAGAGGATTATCGGAGCAGTAGAGGAGATAGAGCGAAGTGTGGACGGTGTGGTGGGGTTGGAGGAAGGTTTCATTGAGGAGGAAGGCATCCACACGGTGGGTGGCAAGGGAGCTCAGGAAGAGGTTCTTATTGGCGGGAAGGGAGCGGATATTGTTGAAAAGGATACGGTGCTGTCGCGCCATGTCAGGAATTTAGCCAAGGGTGTCGAGACAGGGGAAGGTGAAATGGGCCTGGTTGTTGGAGTAGGTGGCGTACATTTTGAGGTGGAAAATGGAATGGGCGGCGAGGGATATCTGTTGGAGAGTGTGGGGGCGCTGAAAAGGATGAACATTCTGAAGGACGATGGTGAGGAATCTGATGATGTCCTCAGCGGTGGGGGGTGGGCGAAGGGAATTGCCGGGAGGGGTGGGGGCGTCCGGAGGACGGACAGGGACGGTGAGTTCAGGAATGGTCGGAGGGGGTTTGGGCTTTACACTTTTGGGAGTAGGTGGGATGGGGGAGATTGCAGGTATTGTAGGAGGGAGGGGATTGAAGGCTAGGGCACTGCCAGAGGAAGTGCGCTTGCCTACAATGCGGGCAGGTGGGGGCCACGCGGCACTTGGCTGTTGGGTGTGCGTTATAGGTGGATTCTCTCTCTTTTTTTTTCCTTTATTGTAATTTTAATCACCTTTACAGGCGGGCTGTCAGCAGCATATTACGCAGCTCTTCAGCCTTAAGTGGAACAATAACATGACATAGAGGTGATACAGATAATACAAAAAAACGGCGGGCAAAAAATGGAGATACAAAAAACAATAAACATGAAGCCGTTCACGCTGGACGATAAAAACACTAACACTTGTTGACACGGCGCACAAAACACGGAGGACGGCGATGGCACATGTGAACAGTGGAGTTGTAACTGCGAAAGAACGCGAAACACAAAACGAAGCACATACACGAGACACTGATGGCGATGATCTCCGGCGCGCGAATGTTCACTATGCGTGTGCGAGTCCGGGGACCTGCCAAGAGAGGAGGAGGAGGAAGGGGAGTGGGAGAACGAGAGGGGAGAGCAGAGATGCCACAGGCAGGGGAGATAGGGGGAGGGAGGAAGGGGGAGGGGAAGCCCAGTGGAAGAGGGGTGGAGGTAGGGGATGGGGGGAAAGGAAAGAGAAGGGAAGGGAAGAGAAGGGAGGGAGAGTGCCTAAGGGAAAGGACACTGGAAGTGGGGGTGGGGCAGGGTAAAAGTTGATAGGAGGGGTAGATGGAGGGGAGGAGGACATCAACAGGGAGGGGGAGCTGGCGGAAGCCACCTTGGGAGAGGGTAAGGAGGGTGGAGAGATGGAGACCGGGTGGGACGTGGGAATACGGGCGCGGCAGTGGGCGGGGGTGAGAGAGGATCGGGGAGATGAGCGGGTGAGGAGGATCGAGTTTACGGGAGGTGTACAGGATCCGTATCCTTTCAAGGAAAAGGAGGAGGTGGGGGAAGGGGATGAGATCGCACAGGATCCACGTAGGGGAGGGGACACGGATGCGATAGGCGAGGCAGAGAGCATGGTGTTCAAGGATTTGGAGGGATTTATAAAAGGTAGGGGGGGTGGAGATCCAAGCCAAATGGGCATAACAAAGGATAGGGCGGATGAGGGAGTTATAGGTGTGGAGGATGGTGGAGGGGCCCAGACCCCACGTACGGCCGTAGAGGAGCTTGAGGAGACTGAGTCAGGAGCGTGCCTTGGCTTGGATTGTCTGGAGGTGGGGAGTCCAGGAGAGGCGACGGTTGAGGGTGACGCCAAGGTACTTAAGGGTAGGAGTGAGGGCGATAGGACGGCCATAGATGGTGATGTAGAAATCAAGGAGGCGGAAGGAAGTGGTGGTTTTGCCTACAATGATCGCCTGGGTTTTGGAGGGATTGACCTTGAGCAACCACTGGTTGCACCAAGCGGTGAACCGGTCAAGATGGGATTGGAGAAGGCGTTGGGAGCGCTGCAGGGTGGGAGCAAGGGCAAGGAAGGCGGTGTCATCGGCAAACTGGAGAAGGTGGACGGGGGGTGACGGCGGTGGCATGTCCGCCGTGTACAAAAGGTACAGAAAGGGGGAGAGGACGGAGCCTTGGGGCAGACCGGCGGAGGGGAAAAAGGTGTAGGAATCTCTGTTATGGATGGTGACATAGGAAGGACGGCGGGAGAGAAAGGAGCCGATCAGACGGGCGTAGTTAATGGGAAGGGCGAAGGTTTGGAGCTTGAAGAGGAGACCGGAATGCCATACGCAGTCATAGGCACGTTCAAGGTCCAGGGAGAGGAAGATTGCAGAGCAACGGGAATTAAGCTGTTCGGAAAGGAGATGAGTGAGGTGAAGGAGAAGGTCGTCGGAAGAGAAGGACGGCCGAAAGCCACACTGGGTAACGGGAAGGAGGCAGTGCTGGCGGAGATGCTGGTGGCTGCTTCGGGTGAGGATAGATTCCAGGACCTTGCTGAAGACCGAGGTAAGGCTGATGGGATGGTAGGAGGAGACGGCGGACGGCGGTTTGCCGGGTTTAAGGAACATGAGGATACGGGATGTTTTCCACAGGTCAGGGTAGTAACCGGTGGACAGGACTATATTGTAGAGCCTGGCCAGGGTGGAGAGGAAAGGGACAGGAGCTTCACAAAGGTGACGGTAGGTGACACGATCGTGACCAGGAGCGGTGTTGCGTTTTGTGCGGAGTGTAGCAATGAGATCCTGTGTAGTGATAGGGGCATTGAGTTCCGTGTGTGCAATGTTGTCCAAGTACTGGAAACCAGGAGCGAGGGGAGGGACAGAGGTGTCAGTTCGATTGCGGATATCTGGAAAGAGGGAGTAATCGAACCGGGGATCATCGGGGATGAAAAATACATCTGAGAGGTAGGAGGCAAAGTGATTGGCCTTGCTAAGGGTGTCAGGGAAAGGGTGATCATCATGGAGAAGAGGATAGTAGGGGGAGGGTTTAGTTCCGGTAAGGCGACGGAAGGTAGACCAGAACTTGGACGAGTTGATAGGTAGGGTAGCAGTTAAACGGGTGCATGTCTGTCGCCAGTCCCGGCGTTTCTTATCCGCGAGCAAATTACGAATGTGTCGCTGGAGTTGCCGGTGGAGTCGTAGTGTGTCCGGGTCAATCGTGCGGAGGAAGGCACGGTAGAGACGGCGGGATACACGGAGGAGAAGGATGGGCTGTGGGGGTAAGGTAGGACGGTGGGGGTGGATGGTGACAGTAGGGACATGGGCCTCCACGGCCTCAGGCAAGGTCTGCTGGAGAAAGGAGGTGGCATGGGTGACATCATCGGGGTGGTGGGAGGTGAAAGGGTGGCTATCGACCCGGGCGGAGAGGGTATCCCGGTAGGCATTCCAGTTGGCACGGTAATAATCATGGACGTACTTAGGGGGAGGGTCATGATGGGGGTCGGGGCGGGGGCGACGACTGTCTGAAACGATGAGGAGGACAGGGAGATGGTCGCTACCAATAGGCTCCAGGACATCCACCGTTATGCGGCCAAGGAGGTTGGGGGAGGAGAGGATAACATCGGGAGTGGAGTCGGATTCGGGACGGGTGTGCTGGGGGATGGGAATGAGGTCGCCTTGAAGGGAGGAGAGGGACCGATGCCACCGTCGTAACTGGGCAGCGGAACGACTATGGATGTTGAGGTCGGCGGCGATCACGTAGGAGGAGAAGGTACGGTCTACGTGGGAGAGGAAGTCGAAGGGAATAGGGGCGTTGGGGCGGACATAGATGGTGGCGCAGGTAATGGTAAGGCTGGGGAAGAAGAGACAAAGGATCAGGTGTTTGGTGGGGTTGGGAAGGAGAGGTTGGAGCCGAACGGGGATCTGGCGATGGTGCCCAATGGCAACTCCGCCACGCGCAATTGGGAGGGGATTATCGAAGCGGTGGAGGAGGTAGGGCGAAGTGTGGACGGTGTGGTGGGGTTGGAGGAAGGTTTCATTAAGGAGGAAGGTGTCAAAGCAGTGGGTGGTAAAGGTGTGTAGGAAGAGGTTCTTGTTGGCGGGAAGGGAGCGGATGTTGCTGAAAAGGATACGGTGCTGCCGTGCCATGACAGGGATTTAAACGAGGGTGTCAAGACGGGAGAAGGTGAAATGGGCCTGGTTGTTCGAGTAGGTGGCGTACATTTTGAGGTGGAAAACGGAATGGGCGGCGAGGGAGATCTGTTGGAGGGTGTGTGGGCGCTGAAAAGGATGAACATTCTGCAGGACAATGGTGAGGAATCTGACGATGTCCTCAGCGGTAGGGGGTGGGCGAAGGGAGTTGCCGGGAGGGATGGGGGCGTCCAGAGGGCGGACAGGGACGGTGAGTTCAGGAGTGGTCGTAGGGGGTCGGGCTTTACACTTTTGGGAGTAGATGGGATGGGGGAGATTGCAGGTATTGTAGGAGGGAGGGGATTGGAGGTTAGGGCACTGCCAGAGGAAGTGCGCTTGCCTAGAATGCGGGCAGGTGGGGGCCTCGCGGCACTCGACTATTGGGTGTGCGTTATAGGTGGATTCTCTCTCTCAATACAGCTCCTTTTATAGACGATTGTCATGCGCAGTCACTGACGTTTTGGTGTCCAGCGCCATCTGTCGGACATTTTGTGAACTTTGTTTTTTTTTTTTTGTTCTAATAAAGCCCCAAGTCATTCCAAGCAAGTGTGTCAATTTTTACCTCTCTATCTACATTATTCCGTGGTTTATTTTTTGATCGCCCGGTAAAATACCGGTGTCGGTCGTAGCCGACCGCTTTTTCCCATCACTAGCTCGGGCAGTCGGCGTTCTCGTCCGAGCTCGGCCGCCGCCGTGCTCCGTCGGCTTCTGTCGCCGTACTTCGTCGGTTTCCGGCTGGGCTCGGCGCGCGAGCGTTGCCCGTGCCGCGCCGCGCGGCAGCTGTCTGGCCGCGGCCAGTGCGCCTGCGACCGCCGGGCGCGATGCACGCGGCGGCGCTGTGGGCGCGGCGCCTGGCGCCGACCGCCGGCGAGACGCTGCGCGCCTGGCTGCTGTCCGCGCTCGTCGTGCACGGCGCCGTCGCCGGCAACCCGGACGCCAAACGCCTCTACGACGACCTGCTCAGCTCCTACAACAAGCTCGTGCGGCCCGTCGTCAACACGTCCGACGTGCTGCGCGTCTGCATCAAGCTCAAGCTGTCGCAGCTCATCGACGTGGTGAGTCCTCCTCCTCCTCCATCCGCTACCCTCTCCCGTATCTCGGCCATTCGCACCTTTTCGCGGCTGGGATTCACAGTCGCAGAGAAAATTTAGGACATCACGATCGCCTTCCACTGTAAATCTTTTCACCGTACTGTAAAATCCACTACATCGGTACGGGCATTGCAACGCACAAGTTGTGCAAATGTGCTATTTATTTAATTCAAAATACGATATGTTTCTGGTACACATGAAGATGACCCCTACATCAGGTTCTTAAAATTATTGTGCAGTCAGTCATAGTAAAAATTTAGCAGCCAACGAACGTACATTGTCAGAAATATGACTCTCTTATATGTATTGTGCAGGGTATTTTCTTCTTCTGCTTCCGCTCTTTAAGGCTTACGCACTTGTGCCCGTTCCGCCACCTAAATCTGGGTCTCCCTATATCTGTTCTGCCGGCCAGACGTCGGGTACTATGTATTATTTTTTTCAGTCTTTTCAGCAATATCATAAATACCTATTTCATTTCAAATATTTTCATTTCTTATACGATCTTCTCAGTAACACATCCCACTTTCCTAAGAAATCTCATTTCTGCTGCTTCCAGTTTGTTTTATCACGTCTTTTTTGGATTCATATCTCATTTCCATATAGCAATATAAGTGAAGCGATGGTCTTATAAAATTGTAGTTTTTCTTCCTTCCGTATTTCATTGTGGACTGTTTTATCATTCTGCATAATCACTGATATGTTAATTTTATTTTATATGTCCTTGCTATGTAGTAGCTTACGTCGCATCCTAAAAATTTTAAGTGGGAACCTGCTCAAGTGGTGCATTATTTATTATCATCCTTGAGCGTATGGGGTATTTCTTATGAGGAGATAAGATTTTAGTTTCAACATATAGCATTAGTAATTCCTGGTCATGCTTACCAGTCTGTCGCAACACTGTTTTTTGATCGTCAGTCAGTCAGCTAGTAAACATAATTACGTGAGTGTTAAGAGATACCAGTAATTATTTACGTTATACCACACCATGCCATACCGTCGACGGAAAAAGGTTCATACAAGAGAAGCAAATAACTTTTCGAAATGTGGTGCTACATAATGATGCTAAAGATTAGATGGGTAGATCGAGTAACTAACAATGGTGTGCTGAATCGAATCCGGGAAGAAAAGAAATTTCTGAGAAGAAGAGATAAGAGACAGCCTGAGGCGTGGAGGAATAGTCAGTTTCGTAATGGAGGGAGGCGTAGGAGGATAAAGATCCCAGAGGGACACAATGGGATGAACACAGAAAGCAGATTCCGGTGGATATCGGTTTCAGTACTCACATGCATTCAAGAAATTTTGGACATGACAGAGTAGCACGGAGTGCTGCATCAAACCCCTCTTGGGACTGAACACCACAACAACACCATCATACCATTATACATTTGACAGCGTTTGTTTCGTGATTTCTTATTTTTTACCATACTAGTGATATAAACTTTGTAATGGGATCAGTTTTCCCGAAACATGTTTTTTTTTAATTAAATCACTCATTCGGACATCTGGTGCGTCAGATCCTTGGTACAGATATGTTGTACAATGTCTTCACAACAGAAAAAAATGCACTACAGTGATCGCGCAGGTGTGGCTGTTACCAAGTGGAGTATTGAGAAAGCTATGCTTCAGCACATATTAAAACTTTAAAAGTAGGTAACCTGTATGTACCTCACCAGCATGTCCATAGCGTAATTATTTAACTGGAAAACTGCGTCGATATAAAGCAAGGAAGAGATTATGTACTTTATAAAAATTACGCTCACCGTTATCGTTGTCCTCTTTTTCTGCATTTAACTCTTGAGCAGCTACGCACGTTCAGAGTATCAATGGCATTTAAGGCTGTTAGCGCTGAGGATATGATAAAATGTTATACTCTTCTTTGATAAGAAAACCTGTCCGTTATCTTCATTATGTTGATGGTCGCCGCTTTGATCACAGACTAACGTTGCTACATCATATAGCGACTTTGAATCTCACCTCTGGCATGGACGCCGACATTGAATTTTCTGTTTCTGTATGCGCCCTGTACAGATAAAGAAACAAATAATAAAACGCACACATCCGTGTTCTGGATGCATGGTAATGCATACTCTAAATACGCTGCAGCCCAGACTACGGAAACACTTTTCACACTGTGGTGGAGTGCGCCCTGCTATAACACTCCCACAGTGTTTACCTCTGGAACAGCTCGTACGTAAGAATTTGTTTATTATATATTTCAGGTTCAGGTCACACAAATCGCGTCGTTGCCGACTTCTATTCATTACCAAGTCATGGTCCTGTGATCTGAATACATTACATCGTAGCTCGTCAACTGAAATTGTCAAATCAACGCGTCGAGAGCAATGTTCTATCGGTATACTGTGAGTTATTATGCCTACATTCGTATACCACTACGACAGTAGTATTTCTTAAACAATTACATATTTAAATAACAGACGTACAACTTGCGACTTAGTTTTTGAAAGTGGCACATCGCCGTGATCAGCTTATCGTGTGAATTAAAAGACTGTCACCGTAATAGAGCAAAAATGGAATTTTCTGTTAGTAAATTTGTGGCTAACACTCCCGGTATGAAAAAACTTATCGTTTACAATTTTTTTCACAAGATGGTAACTGTGTGATTGTCACAGCGAAAGAGTTACGTACATCTCCTCCTACCGCATTTCCATGCATATTTTGTACCTACAAAATTAGTGTTTATAATGTGCACCAAAATACTCGTTGTAGCTTTTCCTGTTGTTTAAATAGCTGAATTTACTTTGGAGTTTTATTTATAACTGAAAGTGCGTTACACGAAGTGCGAACGTAGGCCATGAGCTACGCTACATATCGGTCAGTGACCATAACATTGATTTAGTGTTAACATTCATTGGCTCCGTCCAGTCAACCAAAATTTCACTTTCCAATCTCGCTTAGATATCTGAGTATGCTATAGATAAGTGTCAGAAGAACCAATATTTTTAAAGAAGTTGGGGAGAGGGGAGGGGGGTGGCGGCGACAGCACTATCACACTATAATCTAGTCAGCTCCCTTAGACTTAGAAATTTCTACAGTACGTCCGCAGGGAGTGCTATTCCAGCGAGATACGCAGGAATATTTGTGTACGTTCTAGAAAGTTAAAGAGTCGGAATATCGGAATTGAAGCTTTATAGACGGGTCGTAAGTATCAACTGCATGGTTCAGCAGTTAAGAGGACGGCTCGCAAGCAGGAATAATTCTGGTTCGAATCCCAGTCCTCCACAAAGTTTGGATCTGTCACGAAGATCCACAGCCCAGACTATTTAATATGTTGGATCTGAATATCACGTGTTGAACCGAACTAACTTTGATTCCTGTACGTCACTTTGTCTAGAAACGAAAACAGCTACATAATTGCAAATGTGAAAATACTACATCGGCAAACAGTGTTTTCAAAACGCAGCATCTTGCATCTGCAAAGTTATATGCCATGTGTTGTGCTGATTCAGAAATGTCGATAAAATAAATTTCTCCTCGTGTTGTACAACGAGTACGGAAGCAAACAGATTTGGTGGGTTGTGTACAGTTATAGCAGGAATGGAATTTTTTTATTACACTTGCTATTTTAAGGAAACGCATTTTATGCCACTTTATCAGTGAGCTTTGGGAAAAATGGAATTGAGAATAGCCGGCCAGGGTGGCCGAGCGGTTCTAGACGCTACAGTCTGGAACCGCGCGACCGCTACGGTCGCAGGTTCGAATCTTGCCTTGGGCATGGATGTTTGTGATGTCCTTAGGTTAGTTAGGTTTAAGTAGTTCTAGGTTCTAGGGGTCTGGTGACCTCAGAAGTTAAGTCCCATAGTGCTCAGAGCCATTTGAACCATTTGAAAAGAGAATACTGGTAGAAGCGTTTGGTATGTGGTGCTAATGAAGGATGTTGAAAACTGGGTGGACTGATTAGGAATTATATACTTATATGGAAATGGTGTCCGTTCTTTCGGACATGTCCGCGGGAGGCGTGCGCGAGATAGTCCCTGCAGTCGCACTATTCTCTGTGCCCTTGCTGGCTCAGATGGATGGAGCGTCTGCCATGTAAGCTCGAGATCCCGGGTTCGAGTCGCTGTCGGGGCACACATTTTCAACTGTCCCCGTTGGTATATATCAACGCCAGTCAGCCGCTGAAGGTATTAATATAATTCTAATTTCGATTAGGAATTAAGTGACTCTACATAGATTCGGCGAAGAAAGTAACATATGGAAAAGACTGGCAAGAAGAAGAGAGAGGATTATAGGAGATGTGTTAAGGCATCAGGGTATAACTATCGTGATAATAAAGGGAGCTGTGGATGGTAAAAACTTGAGAGGAAAACACAGATTGGACTAAATCCAGCAAATATACTGATGAGCCAGAACATAGTGAACACCTGCTTAATAGCTTGTCTGTCCGTCTTTGGAACGACGTAGATGAATGATACTGTGTGTCAGGGATCCGGCAGTTTATTGGTAGGGTTATGGAGGTATGTGGCATTAGCTGTCTACTCACACGTCATCTAACTCGCGTAAATAACAGACCGCTGATTTGCGTACGCGGTGATGGCGCCAGATCCCGACCCAGATGTGTTCCCCAGGATTAACATCGGGCGAATTTGGTCGCCGAGGCTTCAACTTGAGTTCACTGTAATGCTCTTCAAACCCCTGTAGCACGGTTCTGGCTCAAAGGCACGGACAGTTATACTGCTGAAAAATAAGACAGTATGAAAGAATGCAGGTGTCTCGCACGTCAGTGTGTCTTCGATTACTACCATAGGCCCTATTCAAGTGCAGGGGAATGTCTATCTTTCTTTTGATATCGCCTTTATCCCGCATTGTGCCCAGGGTCGGCAGGGTTGAGTACGGAATTGGCATGGTTAATGTTAAGGGGTGGCCAGATGCCCTTCCTGCCGCCACCCCATACCCCCGGGGACGGAAGTAGTGTACCCCAGCTGTCTGCGTCTAGCGTAAATCGTGAAATAGTGTGAACGTGCGTCAAATGTCTGTGAGTCGTGTAACTGAGGTGGGACGTGGGGACCAGCCCAGTATTCACCTAGTAGGATGTGGAAAACCGCCTAAAAACCACATCCAGGCTGGCCGGCACATCGGCCGTCGCCGTTAATCCGCCGGGCGGAATCGATCCGGGCCCGGCGCGCCTACCAGAGTCCAGGAAGCAGCGCCTTAGCGCTCTCGGGTACTGGTTTTTTTTATCTCATTTTGTTCTACATTGTTCGTTTAATTTGTTCATGGCGGACGTCCGATGACATCCGTTCAGGTTGTTCGTTGATACGTTCACTCAGGTTTTTTATTACAGAGGGTAACTAAACCCTCTGACCGAACACACTGAGCTACCATGCAGGCTATATGGCGTCATACTGCCCCCACCAGCCTGCATCTATGGCGCGCTGTACGTTCCGAGTCGCCGTTCACCTCCCTGATGGAGTTTGTGGAGACTACCATTGACGTAATGTAGCAAAAATGTGACTCACCCGAAAAACAGACAAGTCTCAAAATGGTTCAAATGGCTCTGAGCACTATGGGACTCAACATCTGAGGTCATCAGTCCCCTCAGACACGTTTCAATTGGGGTACTGTCGAATCCCGATGGTCCCGTGACGATATCGTTGGATCAACATGTGAAAACACAGAGGTGGTCTGCTGCGGAGCTCCATGTTCGACAAGGTACGGTGAACGGTCTGTTTCGAAACACATGTGCTCGCACCAGCATTGTCCTATATCGGCAGAGATGTCACGAATCGCCATCTGTCCTACTTTACCGATCAGAAGAGCCTCCGAACACCACGTTTTGTGAAGAGTCGTGGACGTCCAACCATTTACCGCCTACTGATAGTTTCACTGTCCTATTTCCTTCCGTAGATGCTCACGACAGTAGCACGTGAACATTCGAAAAGCTTAGCTTTTTTCCCAGATACTCATTCACACACCCTGCGTAATAATAGTCTTACCTTTTTCAAAGTCGCTTGGCTCATTGGATTTCCCACATTTGCTGCCCATATCTTCGCTAGGGTGGCCCCCGTCCGTGTCTGCTCCGCTTACATACACTACTGGCCATTAAAATTGATACACCAAGAGGAAATGCAGATGATAAACGGGTATTCATTGGATAAGTATATTATACTAGAACTGTCATGTGATAACATTTTCACGCAGTTTGGGTGCATAGATCCTGAGAAATCAGTACCAAGATCAACCACCTCTGGCCGAAATAACGTCCGTGATACGCCTGGGCATTGAGTCAAACAGAGCTTGGATGGCGTGTACAGCTACAGCTGCCCTTGCAGCTTCAACACGACACCACAGTTCATCAAGAGTAGAGACTGGCGTATTGTGACGAGCCTGTTGTTCGGCCACCATTGACCAGACGTTTTCAATTGGTGAGAGATGAGGAGAATGTGCTGGCCAGGGCAGCTGTCGAACATTTTCTGCATCCAGAAAGGCCGGTACAGGACCTGCAACATGCAGTCGTGCATTATCCTGCTGAAATGTAGGGTTTCGCAGGGATCGAATGAAGGGTAGAGCCACGGGTCGTAACACATCAGAAATGTAACGTCCACTGTTCAAAATGCCGTCAGTTCGAACAAGAGGTGATCGAGACGTGTAACCAATGGCACCCCATGCAATCACGCCGGGTGGTACGCCAGTATGGCGATAACGAATACACGCTTCCAATGTGCGTTCACCGCGATGACGCAAAACACGGATCCGACCATCACGAAGCTGTAAACAAAACCTGGATTTATCCGAAAAAACGACGTTTTGCCATTCGCGCACACAGGTTCGTTATCGAGTACTCCTGTCTGTGATGCAGGGTCAAGGGTAACCGCAGCCATGGTCTCCGAGCCGATAGTCCATGCTGCTGCATACGTCGTCGAACTGTTCGTGCAGATGGTTGTTGTCTGGAAACGTCCCCATCTGTTGACTCAGGGATCGAGACGTGGCTGCACGATCCGTTACAGCCATGCGGATAAGATGCCTGTCATCTCGACTTCTAATGATACGAGGCCGTTGGTATCCATCACGGCGTTCCGTATTACCCTTCTGAACCCACCGATTCCATATTCTGCTAACAGTCATTGGATCTCTTTATCTACGCGAGCAGCAATGTCGCGATACGATAAACCGCAATCGCGGTAGGCTACAATCCGACCTTTACCAAAGTCTGAAACGTGATGGTACGCATTTGTTCTCGTTACAGGAGGCATCACAACAACGTTTCACCAGGCAACGCGGGTCAACTGCTGTTTGTGTATGAGAAATCAGTTGGAAACTTTCCTCATGTCAGCACGTTGTGTGAATGCTCTGAAAAGCCAATCATTTGTATATCACAACATCTTCTTCCTGTCGGTTAAATTTCGCGTCTGTAGCACGTCATCTTCGTGGTGTAGCAATTTTAATGGCCATTAGTGTAAATTGCCATCGTCTAGGAAAGATTTGGTGGCTGTATCGCTCTGAAAAGGGACACATGAGTTCTTTCGCGCAAATTTCCAAGTAAAATGATTAATTGTACACCGGTGTTTCAAGAAATTGTTACCTTTTGTACTTCTAAATTTGGCAAAAACGTTTGAGTAAATTGGAAGTGTAAGAACCCTTTTATCTTGGCACAGTTAAAAATTCTATTATTAAGCAAAATCTCGTACGCGATCATGTACTTCATCGTCCATTGTCGGCTTCAATAACAGTCCTTCACGGTAAATGATAACAGCCAAACAGCAGCAGGATAAAGATTTATTGAAATCTTTGACCACGGTTTCGGTATATCTAAATATACCTTCATCAGAAGTAAAATACACCTGAACAGGAAGACACCTTAATTAGCAAAAACTTAGCATCGGAACTGAGAAAGAAGAAACACTATAGCTTAAGAAACTGTAAAATTACCAGAGTATTACAAGCATAAAATCTTTTAGTCATTTACTAAAATCACATCCTGCAGTTGAGATACATAAAACAATCGTGCCAAAGGCGTCGTCAGTAGTTAAAACATCATCTCCATCTGTACAGCATGTTTATGAAGAGATGGTCGATGCGAACACGGCATACTGTCAGTACGTAGCCTGTGAACTAGCGTGAAGAGGGTGTGAAAGCACTAGGGCAGACAGTTTCGCCGAGAGAGGGCACTTGTGGTATGCGCCAGACACTCGCGCACATCAAAACGCAGGGATACCTACACATGCGCATCATAATTATTAAATGCTGTGCTAATTCAAACCTTCTGTCTTAATAAAGAAAACACATCAGAACCATTTAAAAACATCTACGTAAAATAGAAAATATGAAACCAATTTACCTGTGTCCTAGTGTGAAGCAAATGGAGCTTGCGCTACGGAACACATCTAACACGACAGGGCACTAGTGTTATGCGCGAGAATCTCGCGTAACTTAAAAGGTAAAATACATACTAGCGAAAGCAGCGAAAATGTTAAAGTAAAACGAAACCATCTGTCGTTGTGAATAAAAACATAAGTCATTTAAGCACACATACACATCGAAAGCCACAAACAGCAAACATCAAAAATACGTAAAATCCCAACAAGAAAGAAAAAGCGCATCTCACCAGCATCAACAGGCAAGAAAACTAACTTCTAGTTAAACAGACTATATTACATTAGAGCAAGGAGGGGTCTGAAACAATTTAAAAAATTTTTGTTTCTAAGCTGCACCTGTTCATTAAGAATGAAACCATCTTTGAGACATGCTTGAAAATCTCTAATTCTTCGAGCAGGTCCAGTTTGTAACCCTTACTCGCCTCGTGAAGCAACTCTACGTCATCCAGTTTACGTGGCGTATGCTGTAAGAGCCATAGATGTTAAGCAAACGTGGAATTATATACGTTTTCCCCATTTTTACCTAGCATGTGTTCCTTATACCTTGCTTTAATAGGTCTACCTGTCTGTCCACACCCTCTTCACGCTAGTTTACAGGGGAACTACTAATGCTATGCTGTGTTCACATCCACCCTCTGTCCATAATTATGTTGTACAAATGGAGATGATGTTTTAACTACTGACGACGCCTTTGGCACAATTGTTTTATGTATCTCAACTGCAGGATGTGATTTTAGTACGTGACTAAAAGTTTTTGTGCTTGTAATACTCTGGTAATTTTACAGTTTCTTAAGCTATAGTGTTTTTTCTTTCTCAGTTCCTGTGCTAAGTTTTTGCTGATTAAAGTGTCTTCCTATTCAGGTTCAAATGGCTCTGAGCACTATGGGACTCAACTTCTGAGGTCATCAGTCCCCTAGAACTTAGAACTACTTAAACCTAACTAATCTAAGGACATCACATACATCCATGCCCGAAGCAGGATTCGAACCTGCAACCGTAGCGGTCGCGCGGTTCCAGACTGTAGCGCCTAGAACCGCTCGGCCACTCCGGCCGGCTCCTGTTCAGGTGCATTTACTTCTGATGAAAGTAAATTTAGATATACCGAAACCGTGGTCAAGGATTTTAATAAGTCTTTATTCTGCAACTGTTTGGATGTTATCATTTACCGTGAAGAATTTCAACAGTTCCTGTTTCAGCCATGTTTAAAATCTTGAAATAAGTCTTCCTTGTACGTGACAGCGTCCTCATACTGTGGAACTGACTAACATTAGCCTCATTGTGGCAGCTAGCTTACCTCAGAGTGCGGACAGATTTATTTACTAAGTTATGTATCCTTGTATTTATTAAACATCCTCTTTGAGGGGGATTTTTCGATGGTAGAATCGATTCGGCCTAATAACCTGCATGACAAAAAAGGAGAAAAAAGGTTTTACTGACTCCGCACTTGAAGTTGTTACGTTCCAGCAATGCGGAGTTAACTATTATCATCGCCCATCACAGTTTACCGGAAAAGCATTTTACCAGAAAAATGTGACGCGTCCTCTTTCTCATTACCAGGCGCTGTACAAAGTAGCCAACATTTGTACGCCTGTCATATACGCGTGTGTATTGTCCATTTTATTGCGGGAATCTTCATGTATGTGTTACAAAAAAGGACAAAATCTCAAATTTTAATGAAAATATAAACGCGAACAAGCTAAATTGTATTTTGTATATCTGAAGAAAAAATATTTCATCAATTATCTAATATATGTACCTGATTTTTGCACGAGAAGAATAAATTAAGAGTTTCCTAAGTAGACCTAACATTCAACACGATTTCAGTTTAAAAGATTTCCTTCATATTACGACTCGCAAAATTTTTTTCAGTAATGAAAGACGGCTTCACTAAAATGCAGAGGGTAGAGGCAGGCGTCATTAATTCCTAAAATAAGTCTCGAGTGGCAATAAAAATCAACACATTCAAATCCGGCCGCGGTGGCCGAGCGGTTCTAGGCGCTTCAGTCCGGAACTGCGCGGCTGCTACCGTCGCAGGTTCTAATCCTGCCTCGAGCATGTATGTGTGTGATGTCCTTAGGTTAGTTAGGTTTAAGTAATTCTAAGTTCTAGGTGGCTGATGACCTCAGCAGTTAAGTCCCATTGTGCTCAGAGCCATTTGAACCATTTTTGAGTGGTTAAAGTGTAAAAAGGATACCATATACGACGCTGATGCGACCTGTTCTTGAGTACTGCTCGAGTATTTGGGATCCGTACCTGGTCGGATTCAAGGAAGAAATCGAAGCAATTCACAAGCGGGTTGCTATATTTCTTACCGGTAGATTAGAACAACACGTGTTACGGAGATGCTTCGGGAATGCAAATGGGAATCCCTAGAAGGAAGGAGTAGTTGTTTTCGAGAAACACAATTGAAAAAATTTAGAGAATCGTTGTTTGAAAGTGACTGCTGAATTATTTCACTGTGGCCAACATACATTGCGCGCAAGGACCACGAAGATAAGATACGTTAAATTACGGTTCATACCGAGGCATATAGACAGATGCTTTTTCCACGCCCTCTTTACGAGTGGAGCAGGACACAAAATGAGTAGTAGTGGTACAGGGTACCCTCCGCCACGCACCGTTCGGTGGTTTTCGGAGTATCGATGTTGATGTAGATATAGAATTTCCTGTTGTTTACTATATAGTCCCCCAGCCTTAAAATTAAAGGTAATTCCTCCTTCTGGAATCAGTTGTCTCTTTATGCTAAAGTGAAATTTATGCTTCTCCACAAATATAAAGAATTTCAATATTCTGTTTAAATTAAATTTTTTTATACATCGTGCCTACGGAGTATCGCCTCAGTTGTGCGTCTGGATTAGTGATTTCGTGTCAGAAAGGTCACAGGTCGTAGTAATATACGGAAAGTCATCGAGTGAAACAGAAGTAATATCCAGCGTTCCCCAAGGAAGTGTTATAGAGCCTCTATTGTTCCCGATCTATATTGACGACAAAAAAATGGCTCTGAGCACTATGGTACTCAACATCTATGGTAATCAGTCCCCTAGAACTTAGAACTACTTAAACCTAACCAACCTAAGGACATCACACACATCCATGCCCGAGGCAGAGAAAATCACTGACCCCGCCGAGAATCGAACCCGGGAACCCGGGCGCGGGAAGCGAGAACGCTACCGCACGACCACGAGCTGCGGACTGTATTGACCACATAGCAGACAATCTGAGTAGCCGTCTTAGATTGTTTACAGATGATGCTGTCATTTAGCATCTTGTAAAGTCATCAGATGATCAAAACGACTTGTAAAATGATTTCGATAAGATGTCTGTATGGTGCGGAGAGTGGAAATTGACCCTGAATAAACAAAAGTGTGAAGTTATTCACATGAGTACTAAAAGAAATCAGCTAAATTTCGATTACGCGATAAGTCACACAAATTTGAAGGCTGTAAATTCAGCTAAATAGTTAGCGATTACAATTACAAATAACCTAAATTGGAACGATCACACAGATAATATTGTGGATACAACAAACCAAAGTCTACGTTTCGTTGGCAGAACACTTAGAAGGTGCAGCAGGTCTAGTAAAGAGACTGCTTACAATATGCTTGTCTGCCTATTCTGGAGTACTGCTGTGCGATGTCGGATCCGCATCAGGTGGGACCGACTGGGCAGCTCGTTTTGTATTATCGTGAAATAGGGGAGATAGTGCCACAGACATGATATGTGAATTGGAGTGGCAGTCATTAAAACAAAGGCGTTTTTCGTTGCGACGGGATCTTCTCATGAAATTTCAATCACCAATTTTCTCCTCCGATCGCGAAAACATTCTGTTGGCACCCACCTACACAGGGAGAAATGATCATTACGATAAAATAAGAGAAATCAGGGCTCGCACAGAAAAATTAAGTGCTCGTTTTTCCCGCGTGCCGTTCGAGAGTGGAACGGTACAGAGACAGGTGGTTCATTGAACCCTCTGCCAGGCACTTAATTGTGAATAGCAGAGTAATCACTTAGATGTAGAAACTGAAGCTCTTCTTGTTAAAGAAAAAAAATATTCTCTTTCATCGTGTTTTTTATCTTTTCTTACTGCAACCCCCCCCCCCCCCCTATGCTGCTTTCATTGCGTAAATTTCACTTAAATTACAAGTAACATAACGTGTAAAGGCTTTAGTCTGAAATGCAAAGTAAAAAGGAGAGGAAATTCTATGCACTGGTCTTAATATGTCAGATGCAGGGAAACCATGCTCTTGCGTATTTTGTAAGATCGTTTCGATAATTCCGTTTTTCTCCATTGAAGCACAAAGTCTGAGCGAGGTAACACAGTGATAAGTCAGTGTGCTATTTGGCGCGGCAATGGTTCATATCCATGTATAGGCAACCAGATTTAGATTTTCCTAATTGACTCTAAATCGTTTAAGAAAAATGCTGGGATGCCTCCTGCAAAGGATATCTGATCCACAAGTGCACAAACCTTACTCGAGGAAATGAAAGATCATCAAGAACGCAGTTACTAGTAGAGTACTGACTTAGATGGACAAGAAAGAGGAAAGGAAACGGCCGTAGCATTCTCAGGGGACCATCCCGGTATTCGACTAAACCATTTCACAGAATACAAGGAAATTTCAGTCTACATGGCCAGAAATGGTTTTGACACAGAATAGTTGTCCAGTGTAATAATCGATCCTTTTGATCCCTTTTATTAAGATCAGATTTGGTTTCAGGGAAATGTAGGAACACGCGAGTCAACACTTACCCGACGACTTATCGTAGAAGATAGATTGAAAACGTGGACTAAAATATGTAACACAAATACAACAGCAGAGGAATTGGTAGCTTTGAGAGATGAAATGGTGATCGCTGTATATGAACAACTACTTGAAAAGACATTTCTTTAACGAGCTTGTGAAAGACAGGGGAGAATACAGGCGTCTAAAAAATAAGACTGACAGAAGACGGAAAATGGTAACGCAAGATACTATAGAAGCATTCCTCCCTCTGGGAGAGATAGATGTCGCATAGAGAAAAATTAAAGATGCCTTTGGAGAAACAAAAACAGCTGTATGAATCTGAAGAGCTCAGATGGTAAGACAGCGTTAAGCAAAGAAGGGAAAGATGAAAGGTGGCAGGAAAGTATATGAGGGTTGTACAAGGAAAACAAACTAAATGGACAGTGTTAGAGAAAGTGAAGTGGATGAAGATGAGATGGACAGAGCTCTATTGTCAGAATTTGACACAGTAGTGAAACACCCAGGTGGAAACAAAGCCCCTGTATTATACGATATTTACACAGATTATTGACATCTTCAGGAAAGCCAGCCATGACAGTACAATTCTACATCTACATACATACCCCGCAGTCCACCATACGGTGCGTGGCGGAGGGCACCTCGTACCACAACTAGCACCTTCTCTCCCTGTTCCGCTCCCAAACAGAACGAGGGAAAAATGACTGCCTATACGCCTCAGTGCGACCCCTAATCTCTCCTTGTGGTCTTTCCACGAAATGTAAGTTGGCGGCAGTAAAATTGTACTGCAGTCAGCCTCAAATGCTGTTTCTCTAAATTTCCTCAGTAGCGATTCACGAAAAGAACGCCTCCTTTCCTCTAGAGACTCCCACCCGAGTTTCTGAAGCATTTCCGTAACATTCGCGTGATGATCAAACCTACCAGTAACAAATCTAGCAGCCCGCCTCTGAATTGCTTCTATGTCCTCCCTCAGTCCGACCTGATAGGGGTCCCAAACGCTTGAGCAGTACTCAAGAATAGGTCGTACTCTAGTTGGTGTGCAAGATAACTGAGACAGGTGGGATACCCGAAGGAGTAAATAACAGTGCAATAATTCCATTTCAAAAGAAATTTGTGCTGATAGTTCTGAATATTGTGCGTACTATCAGTTAAATGAGTCACAGTTGTGAAATGCCGACGAGAATTATGTACAGATGGACGATAAAACTGATAGAGATCGACCTCGTGGGAGATCAGATATGGTTTTGGAGAAATTTAGGAACATGTGAGGCAATATTTAATCTGGGACATGTCTTAGATTAAAGGCGGGTGAACGTACGTACGTTCGCAATATCTGTAGATTCGGAGAAAGCTCTTGTCAATGATGACTGGATTACACTCACAGAAATTCTGACAGTAGCAGGGATAAAATACATGCAATGAAAGGTTATGTGCAACTTCTACAGTAACCAGACTGCAGTTGTAACGGGCATGAAAGGAAAACAGTTGTTGAGAAATGGGGTGGGACTAGATTGTAGCTTATTCCTGATGTTATTCAGTGCAAACACTCAGAAAGCTGTAGATCAAACCAAGCAAATAATATACAGGACATACCCTAAAAGCTTTATAATCAGTTTTAAAGAGTTCCTTCCACATTTATGCATCTCAGTCACCGCTTCACCTAGCCCACACTGGAATGCGCCATCAGGAAACTCCTTAAGGCGGCACGTCGTCGATGCCTCTTTTACGCTCTCCAGTGATCCATCACGGTGCGCCTTCAAGGTACTCTGTATCCTCAGAAACAAAAAAGTCCAATGATACCAAATTAGGGTGTACGGTTGTTGCGGCAACTTTGCCGCGCCGTTCCTACCGGGAAGCTTTTGCACACTGACGGTGGTGCAGCATGGTGCATAATCATGATAAAAAAAACTCCAGGTTTTTGCGACGTCTTCTGACACATTTTACTTGATTTTGCAATCAGGTGAGGACTTGAGTGTAAAACTTTTTACTGTTTGTTCTTGAAGCAGAAATTGATTGTGAATCACACCTTTGGAGTCAAAAAAGGCAATGAGCATTGTCTTAACTTTGGATTACCTCATGTCTATCTTCTTTGGGTGGGGTGAATTTTGCATGTGGCACTTGTCGCTTTGTCGTTTTGATTTGGGATAGTACTCGAAGATTCATGACTCGTCGCCTGTCATTGTTTTCTCCAAAAAGTTTCTGTCAATTTCGCGGCGTTCCAACAACTCTCGACACTTCAGCACTTTTGGGACTAACTTTGCGCTCACGTTGCTGGGCCTTAATTAGTCTTTCAAAAATGGTTCAAATGGCTCTGAGCACTACGGGACTTAACATCTGAGGTCATCAGTCCGGTAGAACGTAGAACTACTTTAGCCTAACTAACGTAAGGACATCATACACATCCAGGCCCGAGGCAGGATTCGAACCTGCGACCGTAGCAGCAGCGCAGTTCAGGACTGAAGCGCCTAGAACCGCTCGGCCACAACGGCCGACAATTCGTCTTTCAAAACGCAGTAAACATTCCATACCTGCATATTGCAATTGCGGTGACGGACGCTCAGGCTTCATTGTCATCATTTTCTTGGTCACCAGAATACACTACACCCAGAATGCGATCCTCACTCTGTCACTGTCTGGCAAATGAATCACGTCAAAGTAGTTAGCCATGGCCTCTCACTATCATGCCTGCCGGAAACCGCATCAATATAGCTCTTCTGGTTAGATCCAGGATTTCATTCTCAATATTTTTTGGACGAACTTGCCACTAAAATTGCTACGCCACGAAGATGACGTGCTACAGACACGAAACTTAACTGAAAGGGAGAAGATGCTGTGATACGCAAATGATAAGGTTTTCAAAGCATTCACACAAGGTTGGCGCCGGTGGCGACACCTACAACGTGCTGACATGAGGAAAGTTTCCAACCGATTTCTCATACGTAAATAGCAGTTGACCGGCGTTGCCTGGTGAAACGTTGTGGTAATGCCTCATGTAAGGAAGAGAAATGCGTACCATCACGTTTCCGTCTTTGATAAAGGTACGATTGTAGCATATCGCGATTGCGATTTATCGTATCGCGACATTGCTGCTCGCGTTGGTCGAGATCCAATGACTGTTAGAAGCATATGGAATCGGTGTGTTCAGAAGGGTAATACGGAAAGCCGTGCTGGATCCCAACGGCTTCGCATCACTAGCAGTCGAGATGACAGGCATCTTATCCACATGGCTGTAACGGATCGTGCAGCCACGTCTCGATCCCTGAGTCAACAGATGGGGACGTTTGCAAGACAACAACCATCTGCACGAACAGTTCGACGACGTTTGCAGCAGCACGGACTATCAGCTCGGAGACCACGGCTGCGGTTACCCTTGACGCTACATCACAGACAGGATCGCCTGCGATGGTGCACTCAACGACGAACCTGGCTGCACGAATGGCAAAACGTCATTTCTTCGGATGAATCCAGGTTCTGTTTACATCATCATGATGGTCACATCCGTGTATGGCGACATCGCGGTGAACGCATATTGGAAGCGTGTATTCGTCATCGCCATACTGGCGTATCACCCGGCGTGATGGTATGGGGTGGCACTGGTTACACGTCTCGGTCACCTCTAGTTCGCATTGACGGCACTCTGAACAGTGGACGTTACATTTAAGGTGTGTTACGACCCGTGGCTCTACCCTTCATTCGATCCCTGCGAAACCCTACATTTCAGCAGGATAATGCACGACCGCATGTTGCAGGTCCTGTACGGGCCTTTCTGGATACGGAAAATGTTCGGCTGCTGTACTGGGCAGCACATTCTCCACATCTCTCACCAATTGAAAACGTCTGGTCAGTGGTGGCCGAGAAACTTGAAAAGTCCCCTTAGAAAAATCTTACATTTGATTTTCAAACAGCTGAGCAGAACTAAATGTACTCAGACATTTCGCTCTTTACCTGTTCTTATCAACACTAAACTGACACACCATATTTTTAGCGCAACGCAATCTGACTTTCAGTAATCCCTACAATAGAATGGCCCTGACTAACATTAACCTATACCTTTCACAAAATCACTTACCTCACAAAAATCTTCGTTACTCGAAGTACTGCATTACAGCGAGCGCCACTACTGCCAGCTAAATAAGATTAAAACTACTGAAGGCACTAACTACTGATAGGCATAGTTAGCAAATGAAAGATTTTGATAGAGAACAAACACTGTATTTACCTTAATAGTGTTCAACAGTCATTATATATATATATGATATATATATTAGTTCATGACATCCAGTCTCACAAATTTACTATCTGATGGAGACACGTCCAGATCATCCGCTCTCAAAACTCCATCTCTCTCCCCACATCCACCACTGCTGGCGGCTCACCTCCAACTGCGCAACGCTACGAGCTGTTAACATCCAGCTGCCCAACAGTACAATAGCCAACAACAACAATGCAAACCAGCCACAGACTGCACACAGCACAGCCAGTGCTTTTCATACAGAGCGTTACGTGGCGTTACCTACATAAAATCTAAAAACTGACTCGTCACAATACGCCAGTCACTACCCTTGATGAACTGTGGTATCGTGTTGAAGCTACATGGGCAGCTGTACCTGTACACGCCATCCAAGTTCTGTTGGACTCAATGCCCAGGCGTGACAAGGTCGTTATTGCGGCCAGAGATGGTTGTTGTGGGTACTAATTTCTCAGGATCTATGCACCCAAACTGCGTGAAAATGTAATCACATGTCAGTTCTTGTATAATTTAGTTGTTCAATGAATACCCGTTTATCATCTGCATTTCTTCTTGGTGTAGCAATTTTAATGGCCAGTAGTGTAGTTGTCGCGATATAACCGACTGATAGGAGTCTTATTCACAGTGCAGTACTTTAATACGTGTCTGACGTCAGCGTGCAGTAGCCGCTCACAGACGGCAGGTAGAAAACTAGAGGTGGAGGGTGTATGAACTGTGTCTGGGGACACGTGAAACAGTGTAGTCACTGTCGTAATGCGGAGAGCGATTTATCTGACGTCCGAAATGGCATGATCATGGGCTTTCGGGCCAAGCCAGGAAGCATTTCCCAAACGGCTGTGTTTGTGAACTGTGGTAATAGTATACCGTGTAAGGCGATATGACGCTATCCAATACAGCGCCCAGGCAGCTGGGTTGCCCTACGGACCATAGATTACAGGGATGTGTCTGGGCGAATAGACGTGCAACTTTGTGTTATTACGTGTCGCAGTTAAAATTCAATTTTCGCACGCATTCGAATTCGCCGTTGCGTTAGCAGAGTGCACGAAGAGTCCAACGAGAAGTAGATGGAATTTTTGAAGAGTATCATAACGCGTTTATTTTCCTGTGGCTCATTAGTCCCGCGAATTATAAAGTCAGGGTTACTGAACTGATTGTCTGCATTTACTTACAAAAAAGAACAAAACTCGAATCGACAAAGTAAACGTTAAAAAATACAAAACTCTCGTTCATAGTTCCGACGAATAAATGAGAACAAAAGGATTCATCCAAACGTCCTCGATGTGCCGATGTCGTCTTTTGGAGTCGCTATGACTCATAAACACGTAGTTTGTGTCGACGAGAGCTACGAAAAAAAAAAAACTGAAGTATGATTGTAACTTAAATATTTGCTGCGAATATGGGGCATGAAAGGGAAACAGTGGTTTGGAAGGGAGTGAGACGGGGTCGTAGCCTATCCCCGATGTTATTCAATCTGTATATTGAGCAAGCAATAAATGAAACAAAAGAGAAGTTCAGAGTAGGTATTAAAATCCATGGAGAAGAAATAAAAACTTTGAGGTTCGCCGATGACATTCTAATTCTGCTAGAGACAGCAAAGGACCTGGAAGAGCAGCTGAACGGAATGGACAGTGTCTTGAAAAGAGAATATAAGATGAACATCAACAAAAGCACAACGAGGATAAAGGAATGTAGTCGAATTAAATCGGGTGATGCTGCGGGAATTAGATTAGAAAATGAGACGCTTAAAGTAGTAAATGTGTTTTGCTATATGGGGAGCAAAATAACTGATGATGGTCGAAGTTGAGAGGATATAAAATGTAGACTGGCAATGGCAAATCGCTCTGAGCACTATGCGACTTAACTTCTGAGGTCTTCAGTCGCCTAGAATTAAGAACTAATTAAACCTAACTAACGTAAGGACATCACACATATCCATGCCCGAGGCAGGATTTGAACCTGCGACCGTAGCGGTCGCTCGGCTCCAGACTGTAGCGCCTAGATCCGCACGGCCATTCCGGCCGGCTGGCAATGGCAAGGAAAGCGTTTATGAAGAAGAGAAATTTGTTAACATCGAGTATAGATTTGTTAGGAAGTCGTTTCTGAAAGTATTTGTATGGAGTGTAGCCATGCACGGAACTGAAACGTGGATGATAAATAGTTTAGACAAGAAGAGAATAGAAGCATTCGAAATGGTTGCTACAGAAGAATGCTGGAGGTTACATGGGTAGATCACATAACTAATGAGGAGGTATTGAACATAACTTGAGAGAAGAGAAATTTGTGGCACAACTTGACTAGAAGAAGGGATCTGTTGGTAGGGCATATTCTGAGGCATCAAGGGATCACCAATTTAGTATTGGAGGACAGCATGGAGGATAAAAATCGTAGGGGGAGACCAAGAGATGAATACACTAAACAGATTCAGAAGGATGTAGGTTGCAGTAGGTACTGGCAGATGGAGCTTGCACAGGATGGACTAACATGGAGAGCTGCATCAAACCAGTCTCTGAAGACAACAACAACAACAACATTTTTCGGATAGTGCAGAACGGTAAGCTTGCCTTAGAAACCCCCAAACAGTGTTGGAAATTCCACATAAGTTGAAAAGTTTGGAGGCTGAACGTAAACAAATAAAAAAAACAGAAAACAGAAAATATAATTAAGCGCTTTTCATAAAATAGCTGGGTTCCAAATCCCACGCCTCACTCACACATGCATGCACGCACCACATTATTCCACACTCTTTTAGGTGCAACACCCCATATTTCAATACAATCTTCAGTCAATTCGAGTATCTTACGCCACATTATTGGGACGGCGCGTATGCCCGCATGCTACCACCGTACTGGTCGACGTCGGAGTCAACGGTCTTGTTGCAGCAATAACCTCCCCGCCATTCAATACTGCTTCCCCTGGACTCCATCCTTCATCGGGCCAAACAGAAGAAAATCGGAAGGTGAGAGATCCAGGCGAGGAAGCAGCGGGCAGACG
Source organism: Schistocerca piceifrons (assembly GCF_021461385.2). NCBI lineage: Eukaryota > Metazoa > Arthropoda > Insecta > Orthoptera > Acrididae > Schistocerca > Schistocerca piceifrons. Next base: position 89,161,568 of record NC_060147.1, read on the forward strand.
ACTTTGAGTAGTCCAGCTGGTGGACGAATGTGTCAGCACAACCAACAGAGATGTCCAGTTGTGCAGCGAGGTGTTTGATTGTGATCCGTCGATCACCTCGAATGAGAGTGTCCGTACGTTCCAACACTGGAGGAGTCACACTTCGTATGGTTGGCTGGCACGCGGGAGAGCCGAGAGGTTGATGCGACCTTGTTGCAACTATGACAGACGCCTCGCCCAACGACATACCGAGGTTTTGTTCACTGCCAGGTCTCCGTAGACGTTCTGCAAGCGCCTATGAATATGTGCGATGCTCTGGTTGCCCCCAAAAGAAACAGCCCCAGCCCTCTACTTGGAACGCATCTCCGTTACTGACGTCATATTTAAGGCTACGTATAGCACCGCTATCTATCGGAACTGTAGAGGCTGGATTAGGAGTATTTCACTACGTGCCACAACAAATTTCGCACTTTTTCCAGAAAAATTGGTCAAGAAAAAAAATTGTTGCACTACATATAGAATGCCCTTCTACAGCGTTCAACATCCAAATATTAACAAATATCTGCGTATTTTTGGACTATTGGCTTGTAACGTCCTTCTTCGGATCTTCGGTCTTGGCTAATCGTTATTTCTTATGTATCTGTATCGACGTTACAAAAAGAACATTGATGAACTGAACTCGTGACTTGTGCGAGATATGTACTTCACCAAATGTCGTAATTAAATATTAATGATAAGTTCAAATTAGTTCCAGCGACACCAAATTCCCTATACACTGGTTGTAATCTCAAATCTATAATCAGTCGTAACTGTTGAAACGTCCCCTTTGAACAATTATACATGACTGTGCTTAAACTGACACACAATATTACTTAGCGCAACGCAATCTGACTTTCAATAATCCCTACAAAAGGATGGCCCTGACTAACATTAACCTATACCTTTCACAAATCACTTACGTCACAAAAATCTTCGTTACTCGAAGTACTGCAATACAGCGAGCGCTACTACTGCCAGCTAAATAAAAGATTCAAACTACGGAAGGCACTAACTACTGATAGGCATAGTTAGCAAATGATAGATTTTAATAGAGAACAAACAATGTATTTACCTTAATAGTGTTGAAAAATCGTAATATACATAGCAGTCCATGACATCCAGTCTTACAAATTTCAAAACTCCGCCATTTCTCTCCCCACATCCACCACTGCTGGCTGTTAACATCCAGCTGCCCAACACTACAATGGCAGACAACAATGCAAAATAGCCACAGACTGCACACAGCATAGCCAGTGATTTTCATGCAGAGCGCTACGTAACGTTGCCAATAAGAAAAAATAAACAGCCTACTTACACAGTGTTATTAATTCCTAACGCCAAGGAGTTTCTATATAAGCGCCGAGCCCTTCAGACAAATAATATCGCATCACGGTATCTCTATAAATAATATTGTAAAACTTGAATGATAAATGCGTGAGTTGACACGATATTCTGGTTTATTACAAAATATTGGTCACTTCCTAACAGAGCTGTGAGGAAGAAGCTTTCCTAGGTGTTGGGGGAAATTATAAATTATATACTTCGTAACTATCTCCAAGTTCCATAGTCCATTAATTATTACGAATTGTCTTTCTGTGTGCACCTTCTAAATAGTGTTGACTTCAGGTTATCTAATTAAAAGTCACTTCTGTCTAATATATTCAAGTCCTCTATCTAAATTCTAAATAACGTAATATTTGAAGTCAAAGTATCGTTTCACTGCGTCATAGTAGATCGCAATCATCAATTATAAAAAAAAACAACCTAATTGCGCCCACTTATACGAGCATTCAAAGGTATGATCTGATTCAGCTAACTCTCGTAACGTAGTGACAATGGATTGAATTATTCTTAGCCATTACTCACGAATCTCAAAGAGTACTCGCATGGAGTATTCTTTGGGAACGTTGGTACTACTTTGAAAATTTTAATTATAATGATTTTGTGGTTTACTACGATTTTGAATTTTGAGTTTGATTTTACTGGAATCCTATCTTTCTTTCGTATGTTAAGGGGCTCCGGAACGCCCTATACTTGCAATGTTAAAATAATGCTTATAAATTACATCTTTCCTCACAAAGTATTTGGGGTAGGAAGTTGAACATTTTACAGATTATTTATTGGAATATGGGCTACAACTTAACACAGGGATTTTACAAAATTTTAGTTCAGTTATTAAAGATGATTTTTAATGAGAATTCACAACATTTTTTTGCAATTTTTATTTATATATTCAAAAATATACAGTTTTTTGGAAAAAGGCTGTGTTGAACTATGCAGAAGGTACTGCGTAACATTTACTGAAAGTTTGAAACAAATATGTTTAGAAGATCCTTAGAAAACTTGTAATTAGTATGAGAAAATAAAAGTTTTGGGAATCGATCGACAAAGATTGGATTAACTTATTAGTGCATTCCAGGTCCATAGGATGGATTATCTTCATCCTCTGCAAACTCCTCCTCCAGCTTCCTCTTGTTCCTCCTCCTGTTTACTCTTGCTTGTATTTCTAGACTCTTTACAGCCCTGTCTGCAGCCCGAAGGCGTTCCTTGTCTAAAGCAAGCATCGCTCGTTGTTGTGTTCGTAGATTTTGCTACCATTTTCTTCAGTTGCAGTTACTGCAACACTGTTCCAAAAGGTGGTCATGTATGAACACTTATCACATTTCAGTTGTATTTCACTAGCAAGTCCTACGTGCTTTATTATGGAGAGTTCCAGACCAACTTCACTACAATGAATACATCTTACACAGTTTGAAAAAATTCCTTTGAGAACCGACATATCAAATATTTCATTCACATTCGATTCGCCCATAAAAGATTCATAGTTTTCACTCATTGAACCAAGCTTCTTCTGTGAAGTATTTTCTTCCCACTTTGACTGCTATGGGCAGGTGTACTTGAGAGGTTAGGTTCACTCACTTGGTTATCGTCTTTATTGTTTACAGTAATAACACATACCTTTGGCTTTCCAACATTTCTCCTTTTCTTAAAAGCCTTCAGAGGATTTCTAATAACTTTACTTTTACTCATTATTATACTTCAACAAAACAGAGACTCAAGAAACAGAATTAATTACGAATATTTTCGAGATAACGACAGAGTAAATAAACATGAAACAATCGACAATCACACCAGCGATATATATTGAACCATCACAGGTTAGCCACAACACATACTTTATCTCACATCACTAAAATGTACCTGATGAACACGGACGTTAATAATAACACCATTTGACAGCAGTTTAACAGCGCCACAGTGGGTCACGCCCATGTAGAACACATTTCAAAAAAATTTAAAAATAGTTGTAGTCTTCGGAATTGAGTAAATTATATATCTATTAAAAGGTAATAGTCTGCAGATTCAGAAAACGCAAAAAAGTAAAAATTGAACTTTTCATGATTTTGAGCCTTTCCCGAGCCCCTTAATAAATTACTAAGTATTAGATTCCTGATTCAATTACAGGTTAATATCCAAATAATAGTGTTAACTGGAAATTTGTTTGCTTGTTCATTTTTCATGGAATTAGGAACTTGATTTGGGGAAATCTTTGGGGATTTTGGAGCTAATTTTTGATTTTCATTTCTCGACCGAGTAAGTGGCATTATAGGCTGTGAACGTGAAGTCTGAAACATTATTTTCTTTTCCCAGAGAAACACACGTAAAGTGGTCATCAGCCTAGGTTAATGTAGTTTTCCAGGAATTAGATCAGAGCCTGAAAAACGGTGGGACGATGGTACATTTCGATGCAGTAGATGCCCTGAACTGGAACTTCAGGCTTGGTTAACGGCCTCGGCAGCGATAATTTCAAGCCGGCCGAAGTGGTCGAGTGGTTCTAGGCGCTACAGGCTTGAACCGAGCGACCGCTACTGTCGCGTGTTCGAATCCTGCCTCGGGCATGGATGTGTGTGATGTCCTTAGGTTAGTTAGGTTTAAGTAGTTCTAAGTTCTCGGGGACTGATGACCTCAGGTGTTAAGTCCCATAGTGCTCAGAGCCATTTGAACCATTTTTTGAGGGGTGGGGGAGACGGTGAAAGTGATGGGAGCGTGGGGGAGGGAGAGGGGGGACAGGGAGGTGGGGAGGTGGGGAAAAGAAAGCTACCAAAGAAAGCTATAATGCAAAAACAATCAAATACGAATACTCTTTAACCACCAATGTAACGTTTACCAGACCTAATCGAGAACGGCGCTTATTCGAGAGATCGACAACGTCTTGATATTTTGAACCAGCGTATATTTCTAGAATGATTCGAATGGCTCTAAACTCTTAGCATCTGAGGTCATCAGTCCCCTAGACTTAGAACTTACTTAAACCTAACTAACCTAAGGACATCACACTCATCCATGCCGGAGGCAGGATTCGAACCTGCGACAGTAGCAGCAGCGCGGTTCCGGACTGAAGAACCTAGAACCGCTCGGTCACAGCGGCCGTCTTATTTCTAGGAAGCAAGAATATTCTTTGTTGTGGTTTTCAGTCCTGAGATTGGTTTGATGCAGCTCTCCATGCTACTCTATCCTGTGCAAGCTTCTTCATCTCCCAGTACCTACTGCAACCTACATGCTTCTGAATCTGCTTAGTGTATTCATCTCTTGGTCTCCCTCTATGATTTTTCCCTCCACACTGCCCGCCAATACTAAATTGGTGATCCCTTGATGCCTCAGAACATGTCCTACCAACCGATCCCTTCTTCTAATCAAGTTGTGCCACAAACTCCTCTCCTCCCCAATTCTGTTCAAGTTATGTGATCTATTCTAGTTATGTGATCTACCCATTTAATCTACAGCATTCTTCTGTGACACCAAATTTCGAAGGCTTCTATTCTATTCTTGTCTAAACTATTTATCGTCCACGTTTCACTTCCCTACATGGCTACACTCCATACAAATACTTTCAGAAACTACTTCCTGACACTTAAATCTATACTCGATGTTAAAAAATTCCTCTTCTTCCGAAACGCTTTCCTTCCCGTTGCCAGTCTACATTTTATATCCTTTCCATTTCGACCGTCATCGGTTATTTTGCTCCCTAAATAGCAAAACTCCTTTACTACTTTAAGTGTCTCATTTCCTAATCTAATTCCCTCAGCATCACCAGACTTAATTCGACTACATTCCATTATCCTCGTTTTGCTTTTGTTGATGTTCATCTTATATCCTCCTTTCAAGATACTGTCCATTCCGTTCAACTGTCTCTGACAGAATTACAATGTCATCGGCGAACCTTAATTCTTCTCCATGGATTTTAATACCTACTCCGAATTTTTCTTTTGTTTCCTTTACTGCTTGCTCAATATACAAATTGAATAACATCGGGGAGAGGCTACAACCCTGTCTCACTCCCTTCCTAACCACTGTTTCCCTTTCATGCCCTTCGACTCTTATAACTGCCATCTGGTTTCTTTACACATTGTAAACAGCCTTTCGCTCCCTGTATTTTACCCCTGCCACCTTCAGAATTTGAAAGGGAGTATTCCAGTCAACATTGAAAAAAGCTTTCTCTAAGTCTACAAATGCTAGGAACGTAGGTTTTCCTTCCCTTAATCTTTCTTCTAAGGTGAGTCCTAAGGTTAGTATTGCCTCATGTCTTCCAATATTTCTATGGAATCCAAACTGTTCTTCCCCGAGGTCCGCTTCTACCAGTTTTTCCATTCGTCTGTAAAGAATTTGCGTTAGTATTTTGGAGCTGTGACTTATTAAACTGATAGTTCGTTAATCTGTCAACACCTGCTTTCTTTGGGATTGGAACTATTATATTCGTCTTGAAGTCTGAGGGTATTTCGCCTGTCTCATACATTTTGCTCACCAGATGGTAGAGTTTTGTCAGGACTGGCTCTCCCAAGGCTGTCAGTAGTTCTAATGGAATGTCGTCTACTCCCAGGGCCTTGTTTCGACTCAAATCGTTCAGTGCTCTGTCAAACTCTTCACGCAGTGTCATATCTCCCATTTCATCTTCATCTACATCCTCTTCCATTTACATAATATTGTCCTCAAGTACATCGCCCTTGTATAGACCCTCTATAAACTCCTTCCACCTTTCTGCTTTCCCTTCTTTGCTTAGAACTGGGTTTCCATCTGAGCTCTTGATGTTCATACATGTGGTTCTCTTATCTCCAAAGATTTTCCTGTAGGCAGTATCTGTCTTACCCCTAGTGAGATAAGCCTCTACATCCTTACATCTGTCCTCTAGCCATGCCTGCTTAGCCATTTTGCTCTTCCTGTCGATCTCATTTTTGAGACGTTTGTATTCCTTTCTGCCTGCTTCATTTACTGCATTTTTATATTTTCTCCTTTCATCAATTAAATTCAATGTTTCTTCTGTTACCCAAGGATTTTTACTAGCCCTCGTCTTCTTACCTTCTTTACTGCCTTCACTACTTCATCCCTCAAAGCTACCCATTCTTCTTCTACTGTATTTCTTTCCCCCATTCCTGTCAATTGTTCCCTTACGCTCTCCCTGAAACTCTGTACAACCTCTGGTTTAGTCAGTTTATCCAGATCCCATCTCCTTAAACTCCCACCTTTTTGCAGTTTCTTCAGTTTTAATTGAAACGTCCCCTTTGAAAAATTTATACATGACTGTGCTTAAACTGACACACAATATTTTTTTTAGCGCAACGCAATCTGACTTTCAAAAATCCCTTCAAAAAAAAAATGGCCCTGACTAACATTAACCTATACCTTTCACAAATCGCTTACCTCACAAAAATCTTGGTTACTCGAACTACTGCAATACAGCAAGCGCCACTACTGCCAGCTAAATAAAAGATTCAAACTATGGAAGGCACTAACTACTGATAGGCATAGTTAGCAAATGAAAGATTTTAATAGAGAACAAACAATGTATTTACCTTAATAGTCATAATATATATAGCAGTTCATGACAAAATTCAAAACTCCGCCATCTCTCTCCCCACATCCACCACTGCTGGCGGCTGACCTCCAACTGCGCAACGCTACGCGCCGTTAACAGCCCAGCTGCCCAACACTACAATGGCGAATATTACAACAATGCAAAGCAGCCACAGACTGCACACAGCACAGCCAGTGATTCTCACACAGAGCGTTACGTGGCGTTACCAATAAGAATACCTAAACAGCCTACTTACATAATCTACAGTTCATAACCAATAGATTGTGGTCAGAGTCCAAATCTGCCCCTGGAAATGTCTTACAATTTGAAATCTGGTTCCTAAATCTCTGTCTTACCATTATATAAATCTGTCTGAAACCTGTCAGTATCTCCAAGCTTCTTCCATGTATACACTCTTCTTTTATGATTCTTGAACGAAGTGTAAGCTATGTTTAAGTTATGCTCTGTCAAAATTCTACCAGGCGGCTTCCTCTTTCGTTTCGTACCTCCAATCCATATTTACCTACTACGTTTCCTTCTCTTTCGTTTCCTACTATCGAATTCCAGTCACCCATGACTATTTAATTTTCGTCTCTCTTCAGTATCTGAATAATTTCTTTTATCTCATCATACATTTACTCAATTGCTTCGACATCTCCATAGGTAGTTGGCATATAAACTTGTACTACTGTAGTAGGCGTGGGCTTCGTGTCTGTCTTGGCCACAATAATGCGTTCACTATGCTGTTTGTAGTAGCTTATCGGCACTCCTATTTTGTTATTCATTATTAAACCTACTCTTGCATTACTTCTATTTGATTTTGTATTTATATCCCTGTATTCGCCTGACTAAAAGTCTTGTTCCTCCTGCTACCGAACTTCACTAATTCCCACTACATCTAACTTTAACCTACCCATTTCCCTTTTTAAATTTTCTAATCTACCTGCCCGATTAAGGGATCTGACATTCCACGCTCCGATCCGTAGAACGCCAGTTTTCTTTCTCCTGATAACGACGTCCTCTTGAGTAGTCCCCGCCCGGAGGTCCGAATGGGGTACTATTTTACCTCCGGAATATTTTGCCCAAGAGGACGCCATCATCATTTAATCATACAGTAAAGCTGCGTGCCCTCAGTAAAAATTACGGCTGTAGTTTCCCCTTGCTTTCAGCCGCTCGGAAGAATACAAAACATACGAAATATGGGCTTCCACTGATAAAGACGAAATCCAGTATGACATCTCCTAAGATCTGCTAGCCGTGTAGAATGCGGACATGCATCTCTTTGGCCATGTTCCTCTCCAAGAGCCGGCCGCGGTGGTCGTGCGGTTCTAGGCGCTTCAGTCCGGAGCCGCGGGACTGCTACGGTCGCAGGTTCGAATCCTGCCTCGGGCACGGACGTGTGTGATGTCCTTAGGGTAGTTAGGTTTAAGTAGTTTTGAGTTCTAGGGGACTGATGACCTAAGATGTTAAGTCCCGTAGTGCTCAGAGCCATTTGAACCATTTGAACCTCTCCAAGACGCAAAAATCTGACCTGTATTACTCAGTCTCTGGCAGCAGGGAATGCTGTGCAACGTCAGACTCCACACTGTGACGTCGCAATACTCGACCAGCTCGTCGTCGACGAACGTTCTCTCGTCCTGTGTGAGGACGACCTCACGGGGTGTTTATGCTGCAGCCTCAATGCTCGCACGTTGCCAGCCATTCCCGGCGATGATGAAACAGGACCACCGAGTCTTACCGGCGCATGCTGCTTGCACCATGTCTGCTCTCTACGATACTCGCCAGATGAGGATGTCAAGGGTGTTCGTGTTTCGAGCAGCGACCATAACAGGCCTTCCTGAAACTTCAGCCGTGATTGGCTGCTTCAAAGTCGATCCAAAAGTGCAGTTATTTAGAGAATGATCACCGTTTGTGCTGTTTCCCTCGTACCGTATATCTACATCTCAGACTATATCCATTCTCTGCAAACCACTCTCAGGTGCGTGGAAGAGGGTACTTCCCACAATACCAAATTTAATACTTTTTCGCTCATCAGAAAGAGGCTTTTCTGGGTTGTCGTTTTGTGTTATTGTAGTTGTAGAGGTATGAAATTATTGTAGCGGTTTGCTAAGTCAGCCGTACTTGGGAATTTTTGACATTAAATGGAGCCTGATATTTGCGTAATGCGTAATGAATACTTCGCGTGAGGTGCGATTTGCGGCATAAACAAAAATTAATTGCGGTGATGCAATCCACTGAATATTAACATAAAAGCTGTAGAACAAAGCGCACGACTGACTAGACACATTCAGAGGATACGTATATTCGCGTGGAAGTGGTTGCCATTTGATGAGAAAGATCTATCTCAATTTTTTTTTCGTAAAATAATTACGTCGTAACACACTCGGAGATTGCGAACGTACAATCAGGGTAGAGGCACGTACGTTCTATCATTCCCCATGGCCTGGGTAAAAGAATTGCAGTTATTTAAATTTATGAATATTTCTTTTTTCTATCGGACCCCTTATTTGGTAAGCGTGATAGCGTTACGGAGATGTTTAGCAAACTCAAGTGGCAGACTCTCGAGAGAGGCGCTCTGCATCGCGGTGTAGCTTGCTATACAGGTTTGGAGAGGGTGCGTTTCTGGATGAGGTATCGAATATATTGCTTCCCCCTACTTATACCTCCCGAGGAGGTCACGAATGTAAAATTAGAGAGATTCGAGCGCGCACGGATGCTTTCTGCAGTCGTTCTTCCCGCGAACCGTACGCAACTAGAAGAGAAAAGGGAAGTAATGACAGTGGCACGTAAAGTGCCCTCCGACACACACCGTTGGGTGGCTTGCGGAGTATAAATGTAGATGTAGAAGTATCCGTGGACCATCGCTAAAGTATTCTCGTGTGCTGCCAGCTGTTCCAGGCTAGTCTGTCAAATGACGCACGGGCGCTTAGCACAGATTTCTGGTTCAGAGCAACTGGTCTGGTACCGCTGATTGCCGGCCTAAATACGGAGGACGACCCTGCTGTCAACTGCACGCGAGGCGTACGATCCGAGTTTCAGTGCTGGTGCTCGCTAACGTGTCCCCTACAGGTGGCGGTGTAGGCCACCCGTGATGCACTGCTGTTATGCGGGAGGGTGCACAGCCCCTGCATGACACGCTCAATCAGCGAAGCTTGTTTCACATCAGTTGTCTACTATCTAGGCACAATATTGTTGCCCAGGATTTTGTGGTACATGTTCCAATAATCACGGATTTATTCGGAAACTTTCTCAGACAGCAAATTTTCTCGCCAGGACAAACGAAAAACACTATATATTGTTTATGTTCTACAGAATTAATTTGAGTTAACTGCAGGCCGATGTGGCCGAGCGGTTCTAGGCGCTTCAGTCTGAATCCGCGCGACCGCTACGGTCGCAGGTTCAAATCGTGCCTCGGGGATGGATGTGTGTGATGTCCTTAGGTTAGTTAGGTTTAAGTAGTTCTAAGTTCTAGGGGACTGATGATCTCAGATGTTAAGTCCCATAGTGCTCAGAGCCATTTCAACCAGTTTATGGATTAGAAGGCTGTCATCAGACTTTGACTACCATTGCCAAAGAAATTCAGATTTCTGCAAGCAACATTGGAAAATATGTTACACATATAGACAGAGCCGCAAACAAACTTAAAGAAACTCTACTGCGTATCTTGCAAGTCTAGCACTCCTGGGAGAAAGGATATTGAGGAGACATAGCTTAGCCACAGCTTCTAGGATCTTTCGAGAAATATCACTGTGCAGCGTGGTGTGCGCTGATATGAATCTTCGTGGCAGACCGAAACTTTGTGCCATACTGCAGTCATGATTCGACAATGTCTGCATGATATCAGAGTAAACCCGAAGTGATAATAGATTAAGGCAGGGTGTTCATGAAAAACATACGCTATTCAAAAGATGCTCCATATCCACAATTTTGAAGATGCGACAATGAAATTTTGTACCACGCTTTACATGAAATTTACAAACCCTCTGTCAAATTCCTTGGAGTATGTTATTTAACTTTAAGGAATTCAAAAATTTTGATTTCACAATTTCAGACATTGTTCAAGATATTGTACAAAATTTTCTCTGTTTAATTTCTTTGCATATAGTGAGCTTTTACCACGATTTAATAATTTTTTGAATTGTAATTCTGTAAGTATGATACGAGGTCAGTTCAATAAGTAATGCAACACATTTTTTTTCTCGGCCAATTTTGGTTGAAAAAACCTGAAATTTCTTGTGGAATATTTTCAAACATTCCCGCTTCGTCTCGTATAGTTTCATTGACTTCCGACAGGTGGCAGCGCTGTACGGAGCTGTTAAAATGGCATCTGTAACGGATGTGCGTTGCAAACAACGGGCAGTGATCGAGTTTCTTTTGGCGGAAAACCAGGGCATCTCAGATATTCATAGGCGCTTGCAGAATGTCTACGGTGATCTGGCAGTGGACAAAAGCACGGTGAGTCGTTGGGCAAAGCGTGTGTCATCATCGCCGCAAGGTCAGGCAAGACTGTCTGATCTCCCGCGTGCGGGCCGGCCGTGCACAGCTGTGACTCCTGCAATGGCGGAGCGTGCGAACACACTCGTTCGAGATGATCGACGGATCACCATCAAACAACTCAGTGCTCAACTTGACATCTCTGTTGGTAGTGCTGTCACAATTGTTCACCAGTTGGGATATTCAAAGGTTTGTTACCGCTGGGTCCCTCGTTGTCTAACCGAACACCATAAAGAGCAAAGGAGAACCATCTGTGCGGAATTGCTTGCTCGTCATGTGGCTGAGGGTGACAATTTCTTGTCAAAGATTGTTACAGGCGATGAAACATGGGTTCATCACTTCGAACCTGAAACAAAACGGCAATCAATTGAGTGGCGCCACACCCACTCCCCTACCAAGAAAAAGTTTAAAGCCATACCCTCAGCCGGTAAAGTCATGGTTACAGTCTTCTGGGACGCTGAAGGGGTTATTCTGTTCGATGTCCTTCCCCATGGTCAAACGATCAACTCTGAAGTGTATTGTGCTACTCTTCAGAAATTGAAGAAACGACTTCAGCGTGTTCGTAGGCACAAAAATCTGAACGAACTTCTCCTTCTTCATGACAACGCAAGACCTCACACAAGTCTTCCCACCCGAGAGGAGCTCACAAAACTTCAGTGGACTGTTCTTCCTCATGCACCCTACAGCCCCGATCTCGCACCATCGGATTTCCATATGTTTGGCCCAATGAAGGACGCAATCCGTGGGAGGCACTACGCGGATGATGAAGAAGTTATTGATGCAGTACGACGTTGGCTCCGACATCGACCAGTGGAATGGTACCGTGTAGGCATACAGGCCCTCATTTCAAGGTGGCGTAGGGCCGTAGCATTGAATGGAGATTACGTTGAAAAATAGTGTTGTGTAGCTAAAAGATTGGGGAATAACCTGGTGTATTTCAATGCTGAATAAAACAACCCCTGTTTCAGAAAAAAAAATGTGTTGGATTACTTATTGAACTGCCCTCGTATAAAATTCTTGCAAAGTTTCAAGCACTTTGCCCCATATCTCAGCTTACACTGAGAATTTCAAAATTTAGTCTTGAGACAACATTCATTGGGGTTATATAAATACGTGAATAAAATTTCGTAATTCTAGCCTTTAAAGTTTTTGAGAAGCAGGTACATAAACTTCAAGAAACATAATTTTCAGGGAATGTAATTTGAAGTTCGACCCAACGCTTTTTCTTATGTCACCTCTTCAGAAGGCCCCAGGATTTTACTCAGTGTCCTCTTTTTCCCTTCAAAGATCCTCTTCTGGTTTCTCGTTTTCTTAATTATTTCATTTACCAGGACTTCAAATCTGTAAATCTATTTATCTCTATGTGTCTTGAGGGGAAATTCCCTATCTTGATGCCCATTGCCTGTAATATCGTCATCCTCCCTGCGTTCCTATCACTAAATACAAAACCATGGCATTATAGAATGTTGAAATCATCGAACACTTGCGCCAGCAGTACAAGGCCAAACAAGAATTGCTTCTTCATAAACAAAGCAACTGGTTTGTTATTTTTTTCTAATATACGGAGAGTCACAGATCTACAAAACCAAACAGTTTATACCACAGGCTTGAAGATGTATCCAGTGTAAGTTTGCATGAAAGTAATCCACGGAATCGACGTTTACCAAGCCAGTACTGATGTGTTTCTTCAAAAGGTGAGAATGGCAGGAAGGTCGCCACACATTTAACTACTTTTTCAGAGACTTTGGAAGCGAAACTTGAGGAACTTACTGTTTGTGAGTTCTACTAATAAATAAAAAAAACCTGAAAATTGACGTTCTTGGTGAATTTCGTGACAGTCTCCCGTTAAGGTCAGAAATGGTTTACACCATTCCACTGAAGTAATAGTCGACTACAGACTATTTTAAACAGATACAATTTGAAAAAGGAAAAACTAAGATTATATCAGTAATGGAATTCGTACAAGATGAAAAGGCACTGAAATTGGTGGAAAAGACACCTTAATGGAAGAGCAGATTTGTGGGGAACCGACAAGGTTCGAGAGCTGTGTTAGAAAACTGCGGCGAAAGCAAAGAGAGCTTCACTGCAAAGATTAACGTAGCGGAAACCTCACAGATAGTCAGAAATTAAAGCAAGTCAAAATTAGCGTAAGGAGAGCCATACGTCAAGCGTTCGACGAATTCGAATGTACAATTCTGTCAGTCTATCTCACAGAAAATCCTAAGAAGCTTTGGTCTTGTGTTAAATTAGGAAACAGATCGTAGCCACCCACGCAGCAGACGTCGTGTGATGTGCCTGTAATGGCACTAAAACGAAGCGCCGCCTTCAAATCGTTGAAGAACTACAAAATGTCTGATATCGAAGAAAGTGACCATGGGATAGAAAAAAAAAATGGTTCCAATGGCTCTGAGCACTATAGAACTCAACATCTGAGGTCATCAGTCCCCTAAAACTTGGAGCTACTTAAACCTGACTAACCTAAGGGCATCACACACATCCATGCCTGAGTCAGGATTCGAACCTGCGACCGTAGCGGTCGCGCGGTTCCAGACTGAAGTGCCTAGAACCGCTCGGCTACCACGGCCAGCCGTCGAATGTCGAAACGATCCTTCTTAAAACGAGAAAACCATTTTCATGCCGTGCTCTATCCAGTGCATCGGCTCTGATTTCTCTTATTTTATTATGATGATCATTTCTCCCTACGTAGGTGGGTGTCAACAAAATATTTTCGCATTCGGAAGAGAAAGTTAGTGATTGAAATTACGTAAATAGATTTTACCACGAAGAAAACCGCCTTTGTTTCAGTGACTGCCACCCCAACTCGCGTATCATATTAGTGACACTCTCACCCCTATTGCGCGATAACACGAAACGAGCTGCCCTTCTTTGCTTTTTATCGGTGTCCTCCGTCAATCCTACCTGGTAAGGATCCCACACCGCGCAACAATATTCCAGCAGAGGATGGACAAGTATAATGTAGGCTGTCTCTTTAGTGGGTTTGTCGTATCTTCTAAGTGTTCTGCCAATGAAGCGCAGTCTTCGTTTCGCCTTCCCCACAATATTATCTATGTGGTCTTTCCAACTTAAGTTGCTCGTAATAGTAATTCCTAGGTATTTAGTCGAACTGACAGCCCTTAGATTTGTGCGATATATCGTATACCCAGAATTTATCGTATTTCTTTTAGTACCCATGTGGATGACATCGCACTTTTCTTTATTTAGTACCAATTGCCACTTTTCGCACCACACAGAAATTTTCTGTAGATCATTTTGTAATTGGAATTCATCATCTGATGATTTTACTAGACGGTAAATTAGAGCGTCATCTGCAAACAATCTAAGGGGGCTGCTCAAATTATCACCTATTCATTTATGTAAATCAGGAACAGCAAAGGACCTATGACACTACCTTACGGAACGTCAGATTTCACTTCTGTTCTACTCGATGATTTACCGTCTATCACTACGAACTGTGTCCTCTCTGAGAGGAAATCACGAACCCTGTCACACAACTGAGACGATACTTCATATGCACGCAATTAGATTAATAGTCGCTTGTGAGGAACGGTATCAAAAGCCTTCTGAACTAGGAATATGGAATCGATCTGAGATCCCTTGTCGACAGCACTCATTACTTCATGGGAATAAAGAGCTAGCTGTGTTGCACAAGAACGATATTTTCTGAATCCGTGTTGGTTATGTATCAACAAGTCATGTTCTTCAAGGCGATTCATAATGTTCGAGTACAGTATATGCTCCAAAATCCTACTACAAATTGAGGTCAGTGGTATAGGTCTGTAATTCAATGGGTTACTCCTATTTCCTTTCTTGAATATTGGTGTGGCCTGTGCTACTTTCCAGTCTTTAGGAACAGACCTATCGTCAAGTGAGCGGTTGTATATGATTGCTAAGAAATGCGCTATTGTGTCTGCATACTCTGAAAGAACCTGATTTGTATACGATCTGGACCAGAACACTTGCCTTTCTTGAGTTGTTTTCCTACACCTAAGATATCTACTTTTATGTCGCTCATGCTAACAGCTGTTCTGATTTCGAATTGTGGAATATTTACTTAGTCTTCTTTCGTGAAGGAATTACGGAAAACTGTATTTACTAACTCCGCTTTAGTGGCACCGTCATCGGTAACATTTCCATCGCTATCGCGCAGTGACGATATTGACCGTTTTTTGCCACTGGTGTACTTTATGTACGACCAGAAATCTCTTCGGGTTTTCTACCATGTTTTGAGACAATGTTTTATTGTGGAAACTATTAAAAGCATCTCGCATTGACGTCCTTTCTAAATTTCGAGCTTCCGTGAAACTTGTGGGTTTTTCGTTCTTCTGAATTTGGCATGCTTATATCGTTGCTTCTGCAACAGTGTTGGACGTGTTTTGTGTACCATGGTGGATCAGTCCCGTCTCTTATTAACTTACGCGGTGTGAATCTGTCTATTACTGTCGATATTGAATTTCTGAATTTGAGCCATATCTGGTCTACACTTACAAAATTAGCTTGGAAGCAATGGAGACTCTCTCTTAGGAAGACATCAAGCGAATTTTTATCTGCTGTTTTAAATAGATATATTTTGCGTTTATTTTTAGTCTTTTTGGATGAGACTCGCTACAATGACCTTGTGTTCACTAATCCCTGTATCCGTCATGACTCTCTCTATTAGATAAGGATTATTTGTGGCTCAGAGGTCAAGTGTGTTTTAGAAACCATTTACAATTCGTGTGGGCTCATGAACTAATTGTTCGAAGTAATTCTCAAAGAAAACATTTAGTACAATGTCGGAAGATGTTTTCTGTCTGAACATGTATTTTCGCCTATAAATGGAGGGTAGATTGAAGTCTCCACCAATTATAACTGTGTGAGTGAGGTACTTATTTGTAATGAGATTCAAGTTTCCTTTGAACCATTCAACTATTATATCATCTGAGTCGGGGTGGGGGTCGATAGAAGGAGCCAATTATTATTTTGGTACGGCTGTTGAGTATAACCTCTACCCGTAGTAATTCGCAGGAACTATCTATTTCAACTTCACTACAAGATAAACTACTACCAACAGACACAAACACACCACCACCCACTTTATTTCATCCATCCTTTCTGTACACAGTTTGCGCCTCTGTAAAAATGTGTATATGTACACAGAGTGATTCCGTGATGACATTACAAACTTTCAGGGGAGATGGAGAAGGCTGAATGTGTCGATTTGAGGTAAAGTACGATGGTCCGAAAACGATAGAGTCTAAAGTCACAAGCGAAAATTGTTCTGGCAGTTTAACACATGTACCGGTACTGTTGCTAGGATTCTAAGGGTAGGCAACTTTCAGAGTTGATAATATGGACCAAAACAAGAAAAAGATGTCCAGGAAACGTCTACGTATGTGGCACTACAGTCCAGGATGAACCTTAGCCTTCTCTACGAGCTTCCGCCATCCATCCCGGTCACGTGGTACCCTCCTGCAATTTCTGCTTCCCAGCTTGCGTAGGTCTTGTTCCACTTCATCCAGCCACCTTGCTCGAGGTCGACCTCGCCCTCTTTGTCCTACTGGATTACCAAAGAGAATCTTCATCACCTCACTCATCCATTCTTGCCAGATGACCTGTATATCTTATCCTTCATGATCGTATGATTTTTGTTGTAGGGGCATCGGCATACATGTGTACAATTCCGCAGTGTACCTTTTCCTCCATTGTTCTGTCATACGCAGGTACAATTATTCTCCTCAAAACCTTCCTCTCATATCCGTCGAGCAGCCTTGCAACGGTTTCCGTCAAGGGCCATGTTTCCGAAGCATAAGTGAGAACTGGTCTAACAAGGTTCAAAATGGTTCAAATGGCTCTGAGCACTATGGGATTCAACTGCTGAGGTCATTAGTCCCCTAGAACTTAGAACTAGTTAAACCTAACTAACCTAAGGACATCACAAACATCCATGCCCGAGGCAGGATTCGAACCTGCGACAGTAGCGGTCTTGCGGTTCCAGACTGCAGCGCCTTTAACCGCACGGCCACTTCGGCCGGCGGTCTAACAAGGGTTTTATAAAAAGTGAATTTTGTTGGGCGACTGAGGAGTCTTGACCGGAATAAATTACTCAAGGTGAAATATGACTTATTTGCTGATATCAGACTAATCTTAATTTCAGTTGAGATGTCATTAAAGCAAGTGACTGGAACCAAGACACTTGAAGCTATCAACTCTTTCAAATGTCTATCCATTCACACTGGAAGTTGACGGCGTATTGGGTTGATATGCTTTCCCACAGGCCATGTACACTACTGGCCATTAAAATTGCTACACCAAGAAGAAATGCAGATGATAAACTGGTATTCAATGGACAAATATATTATACTAGAACTGACATGTGATTACATTTTCACGCAGTTTGGCTGCATAGATACTGAGAAATCAGTACCCAGAACAACCTCCTCTGGCCGTAATAACGGCCTTGATACGCCTCGGGATTGAGTCAAACAGAGCTTGGATGGCGTATACAGGTACAGCTGCCCGTGCAGCTTCAACACAATACCACAGTTCATCAAGAGTAGTGACTGGCATATTGTGACGAGCCAGTTGCTCGGCCACCATTGACAGACGTTTTCAGTTGGTGAGACATCTGGAGAATGTGCTGGCCAGGGCAGCAGCCGAACATTTTCTGTATCCAGAAAGGCCCGTACAGGACCTGCAAGATTCGGACGTGCATTATCCGGCTGAAATGTAGGGTTTCGCAGGGATCGAATGAAGGGTAGAGCCACGGGTCGTAACACATCTGAAATGTAATGTCCACTGTTGAAAGTGCCGTCAATGCGAACAAGAGGTGACCGAGACGTGTAACCAATGGCACCCCATACCATCACGCCGGGTGATACGCCAGTATAGCGATGACGAATACACGCTTCCAATGTGCATTCACCGCGATATCGCCAAACACGGATGCGACCATCATGATGCTGTAAACAGAACCTGGATTCATACAAAAAAATGTTTTGCCATTCGTGCACCCAGGTTCGTCGTTGAGAACACCATCGCAGGCGCCCCTGTCTGTGATGGAGCGTCAAGGGTAACCGCAGCCGTGGTCTCCGAGCTAATAGTCCATGCTGCTGTAAACATCGTCGAACTGTTCGTGCAGATGGTTATTGCCTTGCAAGCGTCCCCATCTGTTGACTCAGGAATCGAGACGTGGCTGCACGATCCGTTACAGCCAAGCGGATGAGATGCCTGTCATCTCGACTACTAGTGATACGAGGCCGTTTGGATCCAGCACGGCGTTCCGTATTGCCCTCCTGAACCTATCGATTCCATATTATGCTAACAGTCATTGGATCTCGACCAACGCGAGCAGCAATGTCGCGGTACGATAAACTGCCACCGCGGTAGTCTCCAATCCGACCTTTATCAAAGTCGGAAACGTGATGGTACGCATTTCCCCTCCTTACACGAGGCATCACAACAACGTTTCACCAGGCAACGCCGGTCAACTGCTGCTTGTGTATGAGAAATCGGTTGGAAACTTTCCTCATGCCAGCACGTTGTAGGTGTTGCCACCGGCGCCAACCTTGTGTGAATGCTCTGAAAAGCTAATCATTTACATGTCACAGCATCTTCTTCCTGCCGGTTAAATTTCTCGTCTGTAGCACGCCATCTTCGTGGTGTATCAATTTTAATGACCAGTTGTGTATCTAGTTTTATCTTCATTTATCAAAAGACCAATCTTCTTACTTGCTTGACTTAAGGCCGTAGAAGCTTTTCAGAGCCTGTACTGTCCGTGCTATGATGTCTACGCCATGGACCCGAAAGTACACACCTCAAGAGCTATGAGCACCCCACACAATAAGGCCTTGAGTTGGCTATGATGCCGCTCCTCCTGTCTATGGCGAACCAAAATGCGACCACCATTTTCAAACAAAGAGAACCAGGAATCGTCCGAAAACACAGATGACACTCTTATCCCAAGGAACGCCGGTCCATACAGCATTGCCGTCTGGCACGTTTCTGCACATTCGTCAAAAGTAAGTGGAGAAGTGGACGACGCGCACGTAACCGATGCCGTAACAAACGGCGTCGGACTATCAGCGGTGACTGTACGGTGTGTTCCACTGTAGCGCCAGGGACGAAGAGGACGCACATCCGTTCTGCAGTTCCATTCGGATGATCTGGGAAGCGCGGAAGGGGGGGGGGGGGGTATTGTCTGAGTGGTGGACATGACCCAGGTTATCGTGTTCTACGGTCTTCCGCGAACCATTCTGCAAACACCCGTTGCACTAGCGAAACACTTCGTCCAACACGAGCTGCAGTTTCTCGGATGGATGTATCACATTCTCTCATGCCAATAAGGCGCCCACTTTCAAACTCGCTGATTTGACGTTACGGTTCGCGGATACGTCTGCGAGGCATCCTGCTCGCCTGCTCAATTCGAACTGACCCATCACCTTCGGTTTATAGAGACAACGTGAGCCGCAGACGGGTTTTTACCGATAGGTGATGTTGCGACGAGATGGTGATGTTGACCTTGAATCCGCGAGCCGGCATGCTTCAAATGCTAATAATATCTGCAGAACGTGCTAATTTACATGTCCTGTGAATAGGAACGTCCTGTCTCTAGCCGTTGAAGGTGTTCTGTTCTTTCTGAACATAAGTGTAATAGTACCAATCTTTATATAAATAATAATAACATTTATATGGAAAATTTTATAGTATTGCCTCCCTTACAACTCTAATAAATTCTTGTGGACGCCAAATTTTGCAAACTATTAATGAGCATCAGAACAACGGATACCTTCACCGTTGGACAAGTAAGGGAGAAACAATGATGAATTCGTCTCGGGTTATCAGCCGAATGGTGGCGTCGTCTTGTCGCAACGTTTCAATAAGTTTCGTACCCGTCATCTTCTGGCGAAGTGTTGCGATGCTGTGTTCTGCATATCTACACTACTGGCCGTTAAAACTGCTAAACCACGAAGATATCGTGCCACAGACGCGAAATTTAACCGACAGGAAGAAATTCCTGTGATATGCAAATGATTAGCTTTTCAAAGCATTCACACAAGATTGGCGCCGCTGGCGACACCTACAACGTGCTGACATGAGGAAAGTTTCCAACCGGTTTCTCATACACAAACAGCAGTTGACAGGCGTTGCCTGGTGAAACGTTGTTGTGATGCCTCGTGTAAGGAAGAGAAATGCGTACCATCACGTTTCCGACATTGACAAAGGTCAGATTGTAGACTACCGCGGTGGCAGTTTATCGTACCGCGACATTGCTGCTCGCGTTGGTCGAGATCCAATGACTGTTAGCATAATATGGAATCGATGGGTTCAGGAGGGCAATACGGGACGCCGTGCTGGATCCAAACGGCCTCGTATCACTAGTAGTCGAGATGACAGGCATCTTATCCGCTTGGCTGTAACGGATCGTGCAGCCACGTCTCGATTCCTGAGTCAACAGATGGGGACGTTTGCAAGGCAATAACCATCTGCACGAACAGTTCGACGACGTTTGCAGCAGCACGGACTATCAGCTCGGAGACCATGGCTGCGGTTACCCTTAACACTGCATCACAGACAGGAGCGCCTGCGATGGTGTACTCAACGACGAAGCTGGGTGCACGAATGGCCAAACGTCATTTTTTCGCAAGAATCCAGGTTCTGTTTACAGCATCATGATGGTCGCATCCGTCTTTGGTGATATCGCGGTGAACGCACATTGGGAGCGTGTATTCGTCATCGCCATACTGGCGTATCACCCAGCGTGGTGGTATGGGGTGCCACTGGTTACACGTCTCGGTCGCCTCTCGTTCGGATTGACGGCACTATGAACAGTGGACGTTACATTTCAGATGTGTTACGACCCGTGGCTCTACCATTCATTCGCATGTTGCAAGTCCTGTACGGGCCTTTTTGGATACAGAAAATGTTCGACCGCTGCCCTGGCCGGCACATTCTCCACATCTCTCACCAATTGAAAACGTCTAGGCAATGGTAGCCGAGCAACTGACTCGTCACAATACGCCAGTCACTACTCTTGATGAACTGTGGCATCGTGTTGGAGCTGCATGGGCAGCTGTACCTGTACGCGTCATCCAAGCTCTGTTTAACTCACTGCCCAGGCGTATTACGGCCAGAAGTGGTTGTTCTGGGTACTGATTTCTCAGAGTCTATGCACCCAAATTGCGTGAAAATTTAATCACATGTCAGTTCTATTATAATATATTTGTCCAATGAATACCCGTTTATCATCTGCATTTTTCTTGGTGTAGCAATTTTAATGGCCAGTAGTGTAATATAATCAGACTAAATGCAAACCACGCAGTTACCTATATTGCAGTACTGTCTGAAAAAATGTGGGCTAACATCCAGTCAGGTCATGATAATATTTCAAAGTAGTGGAGGTACTGACAACTTGCTCTCAATAACCAGAAACGCAACCTTGTACGTTTTGCGAAATACGGAAGCGCACGAAGAGGACTTTGATAAGTCACAACTGAAATTAGTTGACTCGTAGAAAGACTTGTCTGTCATTTTCTGTGCAGTACAAAATGGTGTAATAACACACACTCAGCTGTCGATTAATGACGTTTCAGTTTCGCTTCGATAGTATCATACTGGCATGTGTAATCAGTTTACAAAAGAAACAGGTTTCAGATCTGTAATGCACCACACCGTACAATGTTGCTCAAATGTGTGTGAGCTGTATTAGGACTGACGGGGGATATTGCATATATACAAAGAAGAGAAGCACGAATGGTCACAGGTTTTTTTTTTTTTCGACCCATGGGAGACGCAAGCTGTTCCCAGAGCGCCTACCTACACAGTTACAAGAAAGCGTGTCGAATGAAGAATCTATGAATATACTACATCCCCTTACTAGCAGCGGAAACGAGATTATATTATTTGCTAGTGCTCAGAGGCATTTAAGCAGTCTCTCTTACCGTGCTCGAATGCAATGGGATCCAGTCTTAATATGTACTTCTATACTACTAAATAAAAAACAAGATATTGTCATCAAAAATCTCGGGAATTTCTTGACCGATTTCCATCACATTTTTACACGATACTCCAGTAAACACTCGAAGGCACGTATGCTATTTATTTTTTGATATATATAACATACATACAGCTCGATTCAAAAGTCATGTCCATAGGACGAACAGGCTGACCAGAATTCCGCCGGAATTTTCAGATGTGGTAGTGTGGACTACAACAATCAAAAAGTGTACAGTGAACATGAGCTCTGAAATGAATACCTTATGAGCTAAGAGATGTGTTTGAGCGTAGCGAAGATGCACAAGTGGTCATACTTATAAGGTAAGCATTTTTGAAAGTTGTCGATGAAGTTTCGGTCGCCCTATAGGTATTATGCGACACGGCTTTTGATTTACAAGGTATATAACATATAATGCGGAGACGATGTGACCAAAAATCGGTGAAAGCTGTTGACCGATTTACTACAAATTGTTAGACGGGAACGTTATTAGCGAAAATATATAAAAGTTATTGACTGATTTAGTTCTAATTTGTAGACGATACTAAACATTCGCACAGACATGGACTGTATATTTTTTAATTATTCGATTTACAGCATTACTGAAAAAAAGTACTGCAAGAAAGAAAATTCTATGCTGTTCCGTTAAAACGTGCTCTTTCGTTTCCTTTCTCGCTAACAGTGCTGGCCGGTGTGGCCGAGGGGCTCTAGGCGCTACGGTCCGGAACCGCGCTGCTGCTACGGTCGCAGGTTCGAATCCTGCCTCGGGCGTGGATGAGTGTGATGTCTTACGTTAGTTAGGTTTAAGTGGTTCTAAGTCTAGGGCAATGATGACCTCAGATGTTAAGCCCCATAATGTTTAGAGCCATTTGAACCATTTTTTTCGCAATCAGTTGTAACGACGACAGGAGGGCACTTACACCATTAGACAAATTGTTTCTCCGATAGAATATTCCTTATCCGTGTATCTAATTTCCAATAAAAGCTGTATACACAGTAGTGTGCTGTTTCTATTCGTTTTCGCCGTTAGCTTCACAGGAAACGTGCAACTTGTATTTACGGCTTACCGACCTATGACTAGAATAGTGGTACGTAATATGAATCGGCCGGAACTTCGTAATGCTACCACTCATTTTAAGGGACTTCATTCCCAATCAAGGTTTCGTGTGAAATAACGATAAACAAGGATCATGATCAGAGAGAAGGGTGAAGAGGAGGAGATAACGACGTATATCCACTTCCCATGCCTGTGTAGCAATTGCGAAGCATTGCCGGATTCGCTAGTACGTAATATCGTTGGAAGTACCGGATTTCACAGCAGCGATGAGTCCGCTGGCTGTGTCCGGACAGCCGGCAGATGTCTCTGGCGCGGCGGTCGACGCTGCTATCGACTTTAAAGCGGGCAGCATCGACCGCGCAGCCGTCGCCGCCGCGTGGCAGCGCTAGTGTTGCAAGCCGCTCTTCTGCTGTTCCCCAGAGCCGAGCCAAGGAGCGGCTCCCAGCTTCCCATGGCTGCCTCCATACCGATGACGTCAGCGACCTCCATATCTTCACTCTGCAAAAACATCTCCTTCTGCACGCCACACCTAACTACATAGTTCTTGGCCAAAATGACATTCTCTAACGAGAATCATCATCATCATCATCATCATCAATCATGGGTTCGATGCTCCTCCCCACTTTAGTCTATCTTGCACAATATTCCTAATCTCTGCACACCTACTTCAATCTTCATCCACATTTTCCTTTTTTCTGAGTCAAACCTCTGTCCGCCTTGCACATTTTTACCTCCACCCTCCAAACTTGCTTCCATTCCCAAATTTATTCCTTAATACCTCAGGATGAATCTACAACCCGTTCCTTCATTTAGTCCAGTTGTCACAAAATTCTTTTGTCCACAAGGCGACACAGCACCCTCTCAACAGTCAGTGTATCTACCCATCTAATCTTCAGCATTCTTCTTTTTCAGCTCTTCCTGTTGAACTCTTTATTCCCCACACATCACTTTTATACAAGAGTACACTCCAGGAAAAACTCCTTCACAAAAGACCGAATAACATTTGAATTCATATAGTATCACATCTCTTTTTATCAGGAAAGCTTTACCTACTATTGCTTGTATGCATTTTATGTCTTGTGTAAATTAACAATTGTTACTTCTTTTCTTGCCCAAGAAACAAACCTCTCTAGTTTCATGATATTTGACAGGTGTGAAAATTATCGTACTATCAGCTTAATAAGTCACAGCTGCAAAATACTTACACAAATTCTTTACAGACGAATGGAAAAACTGGTAGAAGCCATCCTCCGGGAGGACTGGATTCCATAGAAATTTCGGAACACGTGAGGCAATACTGACCCTACGACTTACCTTAGAAAATACACTCCTGGAAATGGAAAAAAGAACACATTGACACCGGTGTGTCAGACCCACCATACTTGCTCCGGACACTGCGAGAGGGCTGTACAAGCAATGATCACACGCACGGCACAGCGCACACACCAGGAACCGCGGTGTTGGCCGTCGAATGGCGCTAGCTGCGCAGAATTTGTGCACCGCCGCCGTCAGTGTCAGCCAGTTTGCCGTGGCATACGGAGCTCCATCGCAGTCTTTAACACTGGTAGCATGCCGCGACAGCGTGGACGTGAACCGTATGTGCAGTTGACGGACTTTGAGCGAGGGCGTATAGTGGGCATGCGGGAGGCCGGGTGGACGTACCGCCGAATTGCTCAACACGTGGGGCGTGAGGTCTCCACAGTACATCGATGTTGTCGCCAGTGGTCGGCGGAAGGTGCACGTGCCCGTCGACCTGGGACCGGACTGCAGCGACGCACGGATGCACGCCAAGACCGTAGGATCCTACGCAGTGCCGTAGGGGACCGCACCGCCACTTCCCAGCAAATTAGGGACACTGTTGCTCCTGGGGTATCGGCGAGGACCATTCGCAACCGTCTCCATGAAGCTGGGCTACGGTCCCGCACACCGTTAGGCCGTCTTCCGCTCACGCCCCAACATCGTGCAGCCCGCCTCCAGTGGTGTCGCGACAGGCGTGAATGGAGGGACGAATGGAGACGTGTCGTCTTCAGCGATGAGAGTCGCTTCTGCCTTGGTGCCAATGATGGTCGTATGCGTGTTTGACGCCGTGCAGGTGAGCGCCACTAACAGGACTGCATACGACCGAGGCACACAGGGCCAACACCCGGCATCATGGTGTGGGGAGCGATCTCCTACACTGGCCGTACACCACTGGTGATCGTCGAGGGGACACTGAATAGTGCACGGTACATCCAAACCGTCATCGAACCCATCGTTCTACCATTCCTAGACCGGCAAGGGAACTTGCTGTTCCAACAGGACAATGCACGTCCGCATGTACCCCGAGCCACCCAACGTGCTCTAGAAGGTGTAAGTCAACTACCCTGGCCAGCAAGATCTCCGGATCTGTCCCCCATTGAGCATGTTTGGGACTGAATGAAGCGTCGTCTCACGCGGTCTGCACGTCCAGCACGAACGCTGGTCCAACTGAGGCGCCAGGTGGAAATGGCATGGCAAGCCGTTCCACAGGACTACATCCAGCATATCTACGATCGTCTCCATGGGAGAATAGCAGCCTGCATTGCTGCGAAAGGTGGATATACACTGTACTAGTGGCGACATTGTGCATGCTCTGTTGCCTGTGTCTACGTGCCTGTGGTTCTGTCAGTGTGATGATGTGATGTATCTGACCCCAGGAATGTGTCAATAAAGTTTCCCCTTCCTGGGACAATGAATTCACGGTGTTCTTATTTCAATTTCCAGGAGTGTAGGTTAAGGAAAGGCAAACCTACGTTTCTAGCACTTATAGACTGAGAGAAAGCTTTTGACAATGTTGACTAGAATGCTCTCTTTCAAATTCTGAAGATGGCAAGAGTCAAATACAAGGAGCGAAAGGTTATTTAGAGTTTGTACAAAAACCACATGGCAGTTATAAGACTTAAGGGGTATGAAAGGGAAGTAGCGGTTGGTAAGGTAGTGAGACAGGGTTGTAGCCTAACGCTGATGTTACTAATCTGTGTATTGAGCAAGGAGTAAAGAAAGCAAAAGAAAAATTTAGAGTGGGAATTAAAATCCATGGAGAAGAAATAAAAACTTTGAGATTTGCCGATGACACTGTAACTCTGTCAGAAAAGGTAAAGGACCTGGAAGAGCAGTTGAACTGAATGGACAGTGTCTTTGAAGGGGGATATAATATGAACATCAACAAAAGCAAAAGAGGATAATGGAATATACTGTAATTAAATCAGGTGATGCTGAGGAAATTAGATTAGAAAATGAGACATTTAAAGTAGTAGATGAATTCTGCTATTTGGGGAGCAAAATAACTGATGATGGTCGAAGTAGAGAGGATATAAAATGTAGACTGGCAATGGCAAGGAATGCGTTTGAAGAAGAGAAATTAGTTAATGTCGAGTATAGATTTAAGTGTCAGAAAGTCTTTTCTAAAAGTAGTTGTATGGATTGTAGCCATGTATGGATGTGAAACATGGACGATAAATAGTTTAGACAAGAGAACAGAAGCTTCTCAAGTGCAGTGCTACAGAAGAATGCTGAAGATTAGATGGGTCGATCACGTAACCGATGAGGAGATACTGAACAGAATTGGGGAGAAGACCAATTTGTGGCACAACTTGACTAGAAGAAGGAATCAGTTGGTCGGACACGATCTGCGGCATCAAGGGATCACAAATTTAGTGATGGAGGGAAGTGGGGAGGGTAAAAATCGTAGAGGAAGACGAAGAGATGAATACACTAAGCAGATTCAGAAGGATGTAGGTTGCAGTAGTTATTCAGAGATGAAGAACCTTGGACAGGATAGAGGAGGATGGAGAGGTGTGTCAAACCAGTCCCTGGACAGACGACCAGAGCAACAACAACAACAACATTTCAAAATGTAATTCCTTCAGTATTGTCTGATTTAATTAGAGTACATTCTGTTACCATTGTTATACTTTTGTTAACTTCATAGAAAGTTGTGTAGAATGAGGTGAGAGTCATTGGATATCGATACGCACATGTACATATGGAGCAGTATCGGGTACAACAGCATATAAAAAGGTAATGCATTGACAAAGCCGTCATTTGTACTCGGATGCTTGATGTCAAAAGGTTTCCGAAGTGATTATAGCCACACGACAGGAATCAACAGACTTTAAATGCAAAATGGTATTTTATTTCGGAAATCGTTGTTGTTGTTGTTGTTGTTGTTGTTGTTGTTGTTGTTGTCTTCAGTCCTAAGACTGGTTTGATGCAGCTCTCCACGCTACTCTATCCTGTGCAAGCTTCTTCATCTCCCAGTACCTACTGCAACATACATCCTTCTGAATCAACTTAGAGTATTTATTCATCTCTTGGTCTCCCTCTACGATTTTTACCCTCCACGCTGGCCTCAATGCTAAATTGGTTATCCCTTGATGCCTCACAACATGTCCTACCAACTGATCCCTTCTTCTAGTCAAATTGCGCCACAAACTCCAATTCTATTCAATACCTTCTCATTAGTTACGTGATCTACCCATCTAATCTTCAGCATTCTTCTGTAGCACCACATTTCAGAAGCTTCTATTCTCTTCTTGTCCAATCTATTTATCGTCCATGTTTCACTTCCGTATATGGCTACACTCCATACAAATACTTTCAGAAACGACTTCCTCACACTTAAATCTACACTCGATGTTAACAAATTTCTCTTCTTCAGAAAGGCTTTCCTTGCCATTGCCAGTCTACATTTTATATGTTCTCTACTTCGAGCATCCTCAGTTATTTTGCTACTCAAATAGCAAAACTCCTCCAATACTTTAAGTGTCTCATTTCCTAATCTAATTCCCTCAGCATCACCCGACTTAATTCGACTACATTCCATTATGCTCGTTTTGCTTTTGTTGATGTTCATCTTATATCCTCCTCTCAAGACACTGTCCATTCCGTTCAACTGCTCATCCAAGTCCTTTGCTGTCTCTGTCAGAATTACAATGTCATCGGCAAACCTCAAAGTTTTCCTTTACTGCTTGCTCAATATACAGATTGAATAACATCGGGGATAGGCCACAACCCTGTCTCACTTCTTTCCCAACCACTGCTTCCCTTTCGTGCCCCTCGACTCTTACAACTGCCATCTGGTTTTTGTACAAAATGTAAATAGACTTTCGCTCCCTGTATTTTACCCCTGCCACCTTCAGAATTTGAAAGAGAGTATTCCAGTCAACATTGTCAAAAGCTTTCTCTAAGTCTATAAGTGCTAGAAACGTAGGTTTGCCTTTCCTTAATCTGTTTCCTAAGATAAGTCGTTGGGTCAGTATTGCTTCACGTGTTCCAACGTTTCTACGGAATCCAAACTGATCTTCCCCGAGTTCGGCTTCTACCAGTTTTTCGTCTGTAAAAAATTTGCGTTAGTATTTTGCAGCTGTGACTTATTAAACTGATAGTTCGGTAATTTTCACATCTGTCAACACCTGCTTTCTTTGGGATTGGAATTATTATATTCTTCTTGAAGTGTGAGGGAATTTCGCCTGTCTCATACATCTTGCTCACCAGATGGTAGAGTTTTGTCAGTAGTCTAATGGAATGTTGTCTACTCCCGGGGCCTTGTTTCGACTCAGGTCTTTCAGCGCTCTTTCAAACTCTTCACGCAGTATCATATCTCCCATTTCATCTTCATCTACATCCTCTTCCATTTCCATAATATTGTCCTCAAGAACATCGCCCTTGTATAGACCCTCTACATTCGAATCGTTTATGGGACACAATCGAGAGGTCAATTCGCTCACGGTTATAGAGGCTTCATTGTTCAATATTTCTGCAGGGGTCTTCCAACGACTTGTTGAGGCGACTCCATGTCGAGTTGCTGCTACAGGAGATCCGGCACGCATTAGGGGGTATACGAACACTTTGGTCACCTGACAGTACACACGAGGGTTGGAACTGTAATAATGACAACTATTTATTTACAACTCGTACAAAATAGATACGTGTTTCAAAGTTTTACTGACCTTCAGAGTAGTCACCAGCATCGTGTATAACCCGTTGCCAACTATGTGGAAGTCTTCGGATACTCTTAGCAGTGCCAATTGTGTTGACAGTTCGTGCGGCGCGGTCTATTGCCTGACGAATTTGTAGAAGTACTAAAGCGAATGGCGTGAAGTGTTTCCTTCAGTTTTGTAGCATTTTCTGGATGATCTCGTCATTCTGAAAGGCACAATGGATCAAGACAAATATGCAGGTATCCGAAGAGACTGTGTCTACTCACACATTGTTGTTCTTTGTCGTTATGGTATACACCAACCGGACAATGCAAGCTCACAGTGTACGTGCGTGGTACTAAGAGCACCATAACGCTCCCCTCTCGTTTGGTTTTAGACGTTTTATGCCGTCCACTCTAACCGCCATCTGTCTGGTGCAGCTGTAAAGCGAGATTCATATGAAAATGCCACCTGCCGCTACACAGGGGACATAAAGTTTCGGTAAAGCCGTGTAAACGCCAGCCTTCGTTGCCGATGAGCAACAGTCAGCGTTTGTGCGTGAGACAGGCACCTGCTGCAGAGGCTAATCAACAGCAACGTCCCATGCATGGCCTTTGAGGAGACACTGTTGGTAATCCCTTGGCTCATTTACGCTGCCAGTTGCTCAACAGTTGCACGTTTATTCGCATAAGTACAGCCGTCGCTCACCCCTGTCATTAATGACCCGTGGAGCTTCACAGTTTCCTTGGCGTCGTTTTGGATGCGCGATATACACTACTGGCCATTAAAATTGCTGCGCCAAGAAGAAATGCAGATGATAAACGGGTATTCATTGGACAAATATATTATACTAGAACTGGCATGTGATTACATTTTCACGCAATTTGGGTGCATAGATGCTGAGAAATCGGTACCCATAACAACCACGTCTGGCCGTAATAACTGCCTTGATACGCCTGGGCATTGAGCCAATCAGAGCTCGGATGGTGTGTACAGATACAGCTGCCCATGCAGCTTCAACGCGATACCACAGTTCATCAAGAGCAGTGACTGGCGTATTGTGGCGAGCCAGTTGCTCGGCCACCATTGACCAGACGTTTTCAGTTCGTGAGATATCTGGAGAATGTGCTGGCCAGGGCAACAGTCGAACATTTTCTGTATACAGAAAGGTCCGTACAGGACGGGCAACATGCGGTCGTGCACTATCCTGCTGAAACGTAGGGTTTCGCAGAGATTGAATGGAGGGTAGAGCCACTGATCGTAACACATCTGAAATGTAACGTCCACTGTTCAAAGTGCCGTCAGTTCGAACAAGAGGTGACCGAGATGTGTAACCAAAGGTACCCCATAGCATCACGCCAGGTGATACGCCAGTATGGCGATGACGAATACACGCTTGCAATGTGCGTTCACCGCGATGTCGCCAAACACGGATGCGACCATCATGATGCTGTAAACAGAATTTGGATTCATCAGAAAAAATGACGTTATGCCATTCGTCCACCCAGGTTCGTCGTTGAGAACACCATCACAGGCGCCCCTGTCTGTGATGCAGCGTCATGGGTAACCGCAGCCACGGTCTCCGAACTGATAGTCCATGCTGCTGTAAACGTCGTCGAACTGTTCGTGCATATGGTTGTTGTCTTGCAAAGTCCCCATCTGTTGACTCAGGGATCGAGACGTGGCTGCACGATCCATTACAGCCAGGCGGAGAAGATGGCTGTCATCTTTACTGCTAGTGATACGAGGCCGTTAGGATCCAGCACAGCGTTCCGTATTACCCTCCTGAACCCACCGATTCCATACTCTGCTAACAGTCATTGGATCTCGACCAACGCGAGCAGCAATGTCGCGATACGATAAACCGCAATCGCGATAGGCTACAATCCGACCTTTATCAAAGTCCGAAACGTGATGGTACGCATTTCTCCTCCTTACACAAGGCATCACAACAACGTTTCACCAGGAAATGCCGGTCAACTGCTGTTTGTGTATGAGACATCGATTGGAAACTTTCCTCATGTCAGCACGTTGTAGGTGTCGCTACCGGCGCGAACCTTGTGTGAATGCTCTGAAAAGCTAATCATTTGCATATGACAGCATCTTCCTGTCGGTTAAATTTCGTGTGTGTAGCACGTCACCTTCGTGGTGTAGCATTTTTAATGGCCAGTAGTGTACTTTAACCATGCCGACACGCCAACTGTTTACAGACTTAGCCATTACGGAAGTGCTTCCACCCTTCGGCATGCGCCTTTGGACGTCAGATAAATCGCTTCGTTTTTGCACTGCCACAAAAACTTTGTATACTCTCCACAGTTAGAACTGCCACATGCCATCTGCACGTGCTTATTGAATGGCGATGTCGAAAATAGACGGTTGCTATATTAATTTGACCGGACTGTTATTTGGTGCATTAGCATATACGTCGGTTATTCGGAAAGTAAGGAACGATCGGTCGCGGAAGGGAAAATACAGTGAAAATCTGATGAAGCTTTGCACAGATGCGTTTGGCACTGTATCTAGTACGCCCGTCGATCGCATCATGTCGGCCTTTTCAGTTATGAGCTCACGGTGAGAACCTAAATATAGCTAGAAATCAGCGTCTCCCGCCAAGTCTGAGGGCCTGGCGAAAGATTTCGCCTGAATCTATGCAACCCACATAACGTAACTGCCATGCGGTTCTTTCTACACGACAATTCTCGGCCGCAGTCGGCCGGGGCAACGAAGATACTCCTGCAGTGTTTTCGATGGGAAGTGTTTGATCACCCTCAATACAGCCCGTAACTGGCTACCCCTGAGATTCATGTCTGCTCGAATGAACCGCCGGCTATGAGGACAGTATTTTGACACAGACAACGAGCTTCAGTCCAGAGTAGAAAACTGTCGAAAAGCACTGGCGGCTGTCTTTTATAACGAGGGAATTGAAAAGTTGGAACAACGTCACGACAAATGTCTGAGCGGCGACTGTGTAGAGATGTAGCTGGAAGGAGTAGCTAACTGTTGCAAATAAAATAGTTTTGATTTTCACTGAGGTTTCCATTTCGCGACCTATCATCCCTTACGTTCCGAATAGTCAGGTCTGCACTGAGATTCAGAAAACTCGTTACTAATTGGCAATAGCAGCAAAAGTGCTAATTGTTTTAAAAAGTTTTTCGTTAATAACGCGCAGTTTATGGAATCGGGACCGAAAAACTGATGGTCCATACGCTCGTCATGAAAGAGTCAACGTGGTTGTGGCGGCTGTTAGCTGTTGCGTATCTCCCGATTGCTCACTTGTCCGACCAGCGGGATCTACGAGATCGAAGTGGGCGGATGTGCGACCATTACCACATGGCTGAGTGCCCAGACTGTTACATCACAGCAACGAAATGATTCGATTGTACATTGACTCTGCAATGTTCGCAGTACAGGCATGACGTTCTCATTGTGTGCTTGCTCACACACTTAATTCACAAAAACTTGATATACACTGAAGCGCCAAAGTAACTGGTATAGGCATATGTATTCAAATACGGAGATACACTATGTGAGCCGGCCGCGGTGGTCTAGCGGTTCTAGGCGCTTAGTCCGGAACCGCGGGACTGCTACGGTCGCAGGTTCGAATCCTGCCTCGGGCATGGATGTGTGTGATGTCCTTAGGTTAGTTAGGTTTAAGTAGTTCTAAGTTCTAGGGGACTGATGGCTACAGATGTAAGTCCCATAGTGCTCAGAGCCATTTGAACCATTTTGAACACTATGTGAGCAAAAGTATCCAGTCACCTGGCTGAAAATGACTTAAAAGTTCGTGGCGCCCTCCATCGGTACTGCTAGAATTTAATATGTTGTGGCCCCAGTCCAGTGAAATGGACGTAACAATTGCTCTCGAAGGACTGTTCTTACATTCGTCTGATTCATCCCCATGTTACGTGCAGTTGCACGAGTACTGTTTGAAGGATCCCACTCCACATGCTGCAAGACAGCTTCCTCAAATTGCAGCGTTCTTACCGTGCGACGGCGTCCCTGTCCAGGTAATCTGCTAAATGAGCCGGTCTCACGCAGACGTTGGTACACAGCAGCAAAGTAGTATGATGCAGGATGCGGCGGTTAGGATATTGTTGTTGACAAATTCGCTGTGCTGCTCGTCCGTTGTGGTGCGCTACTTAGTACGCACCAACCATATCAGTGTACTCACTCCAGGTGTATCGCTCCGTTAGTAAACACACACAATGCACTACTACACTGGTGGACAGCAGTTGCCTACAACTGAAGATCGTAATACGGCCTCTGAAGAGCGTAATACGGGCTCCACCGGTTTAAATAAACTGACATTATGGAAAAATATTTGTTTTGATGTCCCCTACAACCTCCCAGAGTTTGTCGGTTTACATACTTTTCACCCTGTATAATTTATAATTCCCGGATCATCTACACTGCTGGCCACCGTAAATGCAACACCAAGAAAGACAAGAGGTAGCACAACAAAATTTATTTTGTAGATAACATGTTGACCAAGTATCAAATGATTACGTTTACAGACGTCCGTGACATGTGGTTCCTGCCAGAATCAGTAGCCAGAGTAGCCGCCATTGTTGGAGATCACCGCTGCCACACGTCTCGGCATTAAGTCAAAGAGACGTTGGATGTGTTCCTGGGGTACAGCAGCCCAAGCAGCTTCCACACGTTGCCAAAGATCATCTGGTGTGGCAGCTGGGGATGTAATCTGGGTCACTCGTTGAGCAACCATGGACCACATGTTTTCTATCGGCGAAAGATCCGGAGAGCGAGCCGGCCAGGGAAGCAATTCAATCTGGTTATTGACGAAGAACCTTTGGACAATCCGTGCCACGTGTGGTCGCGCATTATCCTGTTGAAATATGGCTGTGGCCGAGCCCTGTAGGTAAGGAAGGACAACTGGCTCCAACACCTCGGATATGTAGCGCCGGCTATTTAAAGTACCGGTAATGCATACTAGAGACGTGCGAGAGTAATATCCAATACCGCACCATACCATAATACCCGGTGCAAGACCAGTGTGGCGGTGCATAATGCAGCTGTCCAGCATCCTCTCTCCACGGTGTCTCCACACTCGAATCCGACCATCGTGGTGCTGCAGACAGAAGCGTGCCTCGTCAGTAAAGACAACTTCATTCCATTTTGCCGTCCACATCCGTCTGTCATCACACCATTGGCGACGGAGACGTCTGTGGTTCTGCGTCAATGGTAGACGAAGCAATGGACGTCTTGCGGACAGACCACTCTGCTGTAAACGGCGTCGAATGGTACGCGCAGACACTGGATGATGCGTTGCAGACGCAATGTGCTGTGCTATGGTTCGGGATGTCACTGAGCGATCCGTCACTGCCATGCGCACAATTTGCCTATCAGCACGTGCAGTGGTGCACCGAGGTGAATGCGATCGACCACGTCGGTCCGTCGTACCCTCCTGCATCCAACGGTCACATATCCGCATTACAGTTGTTTGGTTTCGTCTAACACGACTAGCGATTTCTCTGTATGATAATCCACAATCTCGGTAAGCCACTATCCTTCCTCCGTCGATCTCGGATACTTGATCAAACCATGTTCGCTGTTGTCTACGAGGCATAACTGATCGTCTTGTGAAACAACCACAAGGTTAACACACGTGCCGAACGTACACTCGTCGAAATCGCCAAGCCTTAAATGGCGCTATGAGGTGGCGCCACAGGCGCGCGTGATGTGCGTCTGCGCTGAAATTCTAATCAGTTGCATATCTCATCGCTGCAAACCCATGGTGTAAATTTCACTGGATTCGGATCCTTCCTTCAGGGTGTTGCATTTACGGTGGCCAGCAGTGTAGAATACACTGATCAGCCAGAGCATAATGACTACCTACACTATGTGATCAAAAGTATCCAGAAACCTGGATGAAAAAGACATAAAATTTAGTCGCGCCTTCCATCGGTAATGCTGGAATTCAGTATGGTGTTGGCCCACCCTTAGCCTTGATGACAGCTTCCACTCTCGCAGGCATAGGTTCAATCAGGAGCTGGAAGTTTTCTTGGGGAATTGCAGCCCATTCTTCACGGAGTGCTGCACTGAGGAGAGGTATTGATGTCGGTCGGTGAGGCCTGGCACGAAGTCGGCATTCCAAAACCTCCCAAAGGATTCAGATCAGGACTCTGTGCAGGCCAGTCCATTGCAGGTATGTTATCGTCGTGTAACTAGTCCGCCACAGGCCGTGCATTATGAACAGGTGCTCGATCGTGTTGAACGATGCCATCGCCATCCCCGATTTGCTCTTCAACACTGGGAATGTGCTTCAAACATCAATGTAGGCATGTGCTGTGATAGTGGCACGCAAAACAACAAGGCATGCAAGCCCCCTCCATGAAAAACGCGACCACACCATGAAAACAACGGCTCTGAATTTTACTGTTGGCACTACACACGCTGGCAGATGACGTTCACCGGGCATTCGCCATACCCACACCCTGCCATCTGATCGCCACATTGCGTACCGTGATTCGTTACTTCACACAACGTTTTTACCACTGTTCAATCGTCCAATGTTTACGCTCCTTACGCCAAGCGAGGCGTCGTCTGGCATTTACCGGCGTGATGTGTGGGTTATGAGCAGCCGCTCGACCATGAAATCAAAGTTTTCTCACCTTCCGCCCTACTGTCATAGTACTTGCAGTGGATGCTGATGCAGTTTAGATTTCCTGTGTGATGATCTGAATAGATGTGTGCCTATTGCACATGACGACCCTCTTCGACTGTCGGAGACCTTTGTCAGACAACAGACGAGGTCGGCCTGCGCGCTTTTGTGCTGTACGTGTCCCTTCACGTTTCCACTTCACTATCACATCGGAAGCAGTGGACAAAGGGATGTTTAAGAGTGTGGAAATCTAGCGCACAAATGTGTGACACAAGTGATACCCAATCACCTGACCACATTCGAAGCCCGTGAGTTCCTCGGACCGCCCCATTCTGCCTTCTCACGATGTCTAATGACTCCTGAGGTCGCTGATATGGAGTACCTGGCGGTAGGTGGCAGCGCAATGCACCTAACATGAAAATGTACATTTTTGTGGGTGTCCGGATACTTTTGATCACATAGTGTATGTAAGCAGCTAGAATACGGTGCTGCGGTCGGCAACGCTTAGGTAAGACAACAAGTCTCTGACGCGGCTGTTAGATTGGTCACTGCTGCTAAAATTGCAAGTAATCAAGATTTAACTGAGTCGGCGCATGAGCGATGGGACAACCATCTCCGAATTAGCGATGAAGTGGGGTTTTCCCATACGACCACTTCACGAATATACCGCGAATATCAGGAATCCGGTAAAACGCCAAATCTCCGATATCGCCTCAGCCGGAAAAATATCCTGCAAGAACGGGACCAACTGAAGAGAATCGTTCAGCGTGACAGAAGTGCAACCCTTCAGCAAAATGCTGCAGATTTCAATGCTGTGCCGTTGTGTCAGCGTGCAAATCATTCAGCGAACATTATCGATATATGGAGCCGAAGGCCCACTTGTATACTCTGGACGACTGAGCCCGTCATACCGACACTGGGCTGTTAATGACTGGTTGGACGAGTCTCTTTTTCAAATTGTGTAGAGTCATGATGAGTACAGGTATGGAGACAATACCATGAATTCAAGGACCCTGCATGTC
This sequence comes from Schistocerca piceifrons, assembly GCF_021461385.2. Classification (NCBI taxonomy): domain Eukaryota; kingdom Metazoa; phylum Arthropoda; class Insecta; order Orthoptera; family Acrididae; genus Schistocerca; species Schistocerca piceifrons. Next base: position 89,198,557 of record NC_060147.1, read on the forward strand.
AGCAGGGGACTGTTCAAGCTTGTCGATGCTTCGTAATGATGTGTGTGTGTGTGTGTGTGTGTGTGTGTGTGTGTGTGTGTGTGTGTGTGTGTGTGTGTGTGTGTGTTTGGGGGGGGGGGGGGGGGGTACGGTTTAAGTGATACGGAACCCATGATACGTCTAGATACGACTCTGACAGGTGACCCGTATATAAACATCCGGTCTGATCACCTACATCCATTGTGCATTCAGACTGATTGCTGCAATTCCAGCAGGACAACGCGACACCCTACACTCTTCTGAGTGTAAATAATTCCGCTGGCCACCGAACTCCCCAAACATGAACATTATGGAGCATTTCTTTGACGCCTTGCAACGTGCCGTTCAGACGAAATCTCCACCCTCTCGTACCTCTTACGGATTTATGGGCAGCCCTGCAGAATTTATGGTCTCATTTCCGTCCAGCACTACTTCAGACGCTACTCAAGTCGATGCCACGTCATGTTGCGGCACTTCTGCGTGCTCGCGGGAGCCCTACAAGATATTACCCAGGTGTACCAGTTTCTTTCGCTCTTCAGTGTAGTATGTACACCAGCGGTAAAAAGTTTTGATCATCGATTTGTGCCTAAAACAGAAATTTCGTTTTGATTATTCTATCACATCTCCGTTTTCATAATAGACGAAGTATGAACATGTGATGACTGTGCGCCCCTGTTGTGTATTTGACTGGTTGTTCACCTAGAGGGGAGCTGATGGGTATTCATAACAACACTGACGAGCCTTTTCTTAACGGCAGACGTAGACGAAAATGAATACTGAAATTTAAACAATCATATCTCCTATAATTGTACCGTCAAAATGTTGTAATCTGAGAATTTTATGTAGAACATAGTGCAAGACAGATTGTGCAGTTTTTGTTTGATAATGTTCATCGATGTTCATTTTATAAGGATATGAATTGTTAATTATCATTGTACATATAATGTACCTTGTCTCATAAACCAATAAAGCATGGAAGGTAAGACTTTACAGCTTACATTTACGCATAAAGGGCTGGTGAAACGTGTGCAACAGATTTTTGTGTCAGCTCACCGTTACGTTCAAATTAATTTTTCAGTTTTATGTTAACAGAGACAGCTCTGTTTTCCTCATACAGTATATGTGAACTTTTCCCCTGACACAAGACAAAGAAAACTTGCAGCGTAGGATTATTCAGTAAGTAATTTTCAAGAATTGTCAAATTTCAGGAAGTTAGCTTTTCTAGTTCCTGAGAACACGTGCATTATATCTCAAAAATCACTGTATGGCAATTCTGATTTTAAGTTCTTATTTCAATTTTTAAGAAGACTGTCATATCTCCGGTCACTATTTATGTCCATATCTCATAATCTTCCTTCTGTTCCTTGTCTTCCTGGACTAATATCTCCCTCTGCTGCATTTGCCTAGCCAACATTTGCATTTTTTCTTCTGCTGCCTGAGCTCTGTCGGGTCGTGCTTCATCGATGCTTCCGAGTATCTTCAGTCTGAATGCACCTGAATGGATGCCTAATCTCTGCAGGAACTTAATACTAGATACATTCCCACCAAAAGCACTAGACAAATATCTTCACAGCATTTGCTGGCACATATACCGTTTTTGGACAATGCATCCATTTGTCGTGGTCGTAGTCCTCATTCGTATTTTGTGTTTTTCGATGTACACATATCTTTTCCGCTATCGAGGGTTGGTTAGGTATCTGAAAGTTAACTCTATATCATTTAAAGCAACAAGTGCCAAACCATGCTTATGGGAGTATGACTTTCATTGGTTTCTGCCTGAAGATATTTCCACCCAGATGTGTGAAAGAGTAAGTGCCGAGCATTCTCTTCTGGTGAAAGTGTGTGGGACCCACTGCACCCTGAAAAGGCGGACGTACTGGTTCCAAATGACGTCCCGATATACCTGACCTGTTACAGTTTCTCTGTCAAAGACATGCAGGCGTGTACATGCACCAATCATAATCCCATCCCACACCATCAAACTACGACCTCCATACAGGTCCCTTTCAAGGGCATTAAGGGGTTGGTATCTGGTATCTGGTTCCTGGTTCACGCCAGATGAAAACCCGGCGAGAATCACTGTTCAGACTATACCTGGACTCGTCCGTGAGCATAACCTGGGACCACTGTTCCAATGACCATGTGCTGTGTTCTTGACACCACTCTTTACGGGCCCTCCTGTGACCAGGGGTCAGTGGAAAGCACCTTGTAGGTCTCCGGGCGAATAAACCATGTCTGTTCGGTTGTCTGTAGACTGTGTGTCTGAAGACAACTGTTCAATGGCTGCGGTAAGGTCCCGAGCAAGGCTACCTGCAGTACTCCGTGGCTACCTGCAGTACTCCTATGCCAGCTTGTCTACCTGAACTCAGAGCAAGAATTTACGCCGCCACTGAGCAAGTTACACCTGCAATGCTACAGCGAGTTGGGGAAGAAATTGAGTTTCGAGGTACGTGTGTAGGATAACCAACGGAAATCACATACATCTTTAGTTTAAGGCAAAAAACTTGATTTTTTCCCAATAAAATAACACTAAACCCAGCTCTATACCTTCTTTCAACAAATTTATATGAATTTTTAAAGTTTTAAAGTCCTTTTGGCAACACCCAGTACTTGTAATACAATGACTGTGCCCCTTCGACCTCCCGCTAATGCGGCCAGCTGGAGGGTTATTTTGGGGGTCGGTGCCAGGGCACGGTGTTAGCGGGCAGTCTGGCTGCTGGCAGTCTGCAACGGGGGTGGTGGGAGGGGTAGGGGAGGGGAGGGAGGAAGCGCGAACGAGTTGAGGCGCGGCGTGGCCGCGATGTCATTACGGGGACAATCCTCGCGATCGGATTCCGATAGCCGGTGCGCCTGTCTGCCGGCCTCCCACAATGCACGGCTGCGCGCCGGGTTGCAGCATCGACAGGCGAACCAGTTCCCGCGGGCGAGCGGAACAGTGCATGTAGCAGCAGAAGCAGCGTAGCGAACATAAATCGGGACCGATCATTAAAGATAGTGAACCCAAACGACCTCACAATTTATAGTTATTAACTCACCAATAACCATTCCCATACGACAGACAGGAAAATAAGCAATTGAAGTCTTTAAATCAACCGGAGGAAAACAAATAAATCTTGCCATAACACATCCTGATCAACTCAAAGATAATCGAAAACAATTAAACCTTAGTCCTAGACAAGAAATATCGCCTATTACATGAAAAATACGATAACCGCCTAGCATTAATCGAACACCAGCACTAATTATTCTATCCGGAGCATGTGAGCCTCAGATAGTCAGAGATGAAAGAAAAGTATTGACATCGTAAGTAAAGAGCTGAAATTAAATAAGAAGATCCTGTGAGACCTAAGTTCCTCCTGGTGTATACAATTTTCATTCAAGTAGCGGAATTCAGCCAGGTAATATTTACAGCGACCGCCGATATTTGTGCCTTGAAAATGGTGGGGTGTCCTCCCGCCGAAATATCGGCTGTCGCTGTACATATTACCTGGCTGAATTCCCATAAGTTGTTTGTAAAAGATGATCCCGAATCCAACAACAAAAGAAATAAGAGTATTATAAAAACGTGAACATTAAGTAGTTCTGCGTGATCAATTGTCTAAAGGTGAGAAAACAACTGAAGTGTAAAAAATTATATATACATCGGACTGAAGACATTCAGGTTGATAAATCCAACGAAAAGCTAAAAGTAATCTGGGAACTAGTGTCGCCTTAAAAAAATGTAAAGAGATAATAAACTGAATCTAGGAAATGAGAAACGCATGGTAATGACTAAAATTAAAACGAAAACAAAAATAGAATAAATGGCGGAACCTTTGGCAGTCATTATTAAAGAACAAATCCAAAAACTGAATACTGAAACATCAAAGAATGAGCCAATCATAAAGTATAATTTGGTATACAAAGAGGATTCAAGAAAATAGCTATAAATTAATCTGTTAACATAAAGAAAAACAAAAAAACTAAGATATAATGGTTATGAGAGAGAATTATAGAAACCAAATAGAAAGACCTAAAGCAATGTCACTAATAAGAATGGAAAGAGGAAACAAAAGTACTGCAATAAACCGTGTCACATACGCGCATGACTTTACTGTACTTCCGGGAAATGTGACATCTGCTGTAGCACTAATTAACTTTTTAGAAGATATAGCCAGTAGAAACGGCTTGAATTTCTACAGAAAAACAACAAATTTTCAAGAAACAGTACAAGGCGCCGAAATGTCTGCAAAATGATATTGGCCAAACAGAGGAGGTTAAAAAACTTAAATATTTTCTGGAGATAAGCGAAGAAAATAGTTTGTACAAACAGAACAAAGGATACACAAAATGGGAAAAGCACGTGCTATAACTAAGGCCTTTACAATGAAAAAAATTCTGTGTAAAAATGCAAAAATAAGTTATTACGATAAGCAAGTGACGTCACAGTATCGATATGCAATCGAATGTTTAGCTTTAAACTATAATTTAAATAAATAAGAAAATCTAGAAAGGCAAGTCGTTAGAAAAATATTAAGCCGACGAAAAACTATGGAAGGTGGGGAAACTGTGAACGATGAAATTTATCTGAACGTTGAAAACTTATCAAAAGTAATGAGGAAAAGAAGGCTGGCTGTACTTCTGGGATATTTATACAGAAAACAGGACAGTAGATAACGTAGAAGAAATGGCGAATATTTTTGGATAAAAAAATCAACAAGTTATTGGATCCTCGGGGTGTAAACGAGTACCAGAAAAAGAGGATAAAAGCTAGAGAAGCAACTGACAGATGTTTTAGCGTAATTATTGAACATCAAAAGAAACTTGTGTGTAGCGGTCAGAAGACGGGAAGAGAAAGTAATAGTGAACAGAAAGAAAGGAAATCAACAACGAATAAGGAATTAAAACTGGCACGCGGTACTTGATTGACGCCGCTGGGAAAAATAAAAATTAACGTAATTAAAGAGAGAACAATATATTCGAAGCTCAACAGATCTCAATACGCACTGCGATACACTCGTCTGGCCATTCCGTAGAGTAGAAATATCTCTGTAGTGAGCATTGCATTCTGCGCAAGTTGTCAACATTAATCTGGGTGTAAGGACGACGTTCTTTATTTAAGGCCATTTCACATTGGCCGTCACGCCACGTCAAAACATTCCACAATCCATTTCAGATGGCGGCATTTACACATGTAGTCAACAGGCTGTCACGTCAAGGTTTCTGGGGAAGAATGTATTGACAGTATCGTCGTCTAACATCAAAAGTTGTTATATTATCGCCACGCTCACTCTTGTAATATAGTTGATTTAGTGCATTTGTGCCTTCGTAGTCTCTTTTACTCTTATGCTTTGTTCTTGCGGCAAATTGCAAATGTTCCATAAGGACTTTAATTTTTTTCCAGTAAGTGTTCTTACACAAGCGAGATCACATATCTGAATGCGCAAAAATTGTTTGGGGTTTTCGATAACATAACAATGCATGTAAATAAGAACATAAGTTTACGAAGTAACTTCCATTTCATTACATTTTAAGCGAATGGCCAGCTTTAATGGAGAAGAAAATCAGATTTGCTTAAGAGGTTAGTATTTTCTAAGGAAAAAAAAATGGCTAAGGTAAACAGGCCCATTTATTACTTTACAGGAATTGTTCGATGTCTTTTTATGTATACGTATATTTTTTTCTAACAAATACATTTAGATTTTTCGGAATATTGTTTCACTTCTCACAATGTTACCAAACAAAATTGATCAAGAACACACGTTGAGAAGTTTCCTTTGGCCATTAATAAACTTTGTAGTTCCTCAATTCTGATACTAACCTCTCATTTTTAGTATCACGGATGGTTCCTCATAGCGTAACTGACCAGTACTGGGCTAAGCGAACTGACGTGAGATGACCTGATGAACAATGTGAATAACCGCTGACGTGACGGTACCATGACGTGATGCCCGTTCGTTTTGCTATTTAAAGCTAAGAGCCCACCTTATATCAGGTACCAAATTCATATCATCTACGAAAGGTCTCCATCTGTACGAGTGATATGAGATTCAAAATTTATAGAACGCATTACGGAAAAACGTACGCTGTTCCAAGATCGCGTGATGACGATGGCAATGTATGTTGACAAAGCAAAATCTGTTCTGTGCATCTGAATGCTCTCTCCACTGGTATTTCTACTCTATGGTCCATTCAGAGATTACGGGAAATTGAAGTTACTGGCCGCAGCTTTACCATACTGGGATTCAGTAGTCAAGGAATCTACGAAAATACAATCAGGAGACAACCTTCTCAAACGAGACGAGGCTTTCCAGCTTGCTAAATCATGGCAGCCCCCCATTTCATGTCTGTGCTCTTAAAAGAAATTTTGTACTAATTCTTCACTGCCTGGCGTTCCAACATAAGCCATTCATAATAATCAAATAAATACTTCCTAGACACTGTGCATTTGCTGATTCTGAACTTGTTTTGATTTACTCCCAACAGCGTAACATTTTATCTATGACTGACGATGTTTCGTGCTCGTTTCAAGTAGTGCTATTTTTGATGCACTTAAAAACCTTGCAAGCGACTTACCTTGAGAGTGGCTGAAAGCTTGTCAGTCCAAATGTTGGTACAACATGCACTCCCGAAAAATGGTAGAACACTGTCAGTAATAATCTTCTGAATAACACACGTTGTCGTGTCGTGACATAGGTGGGAAAGGGGAAAGAAGGGGTTACTGGTGACTCTGCGCTCGCGAGCGGTACAGAGCAGAAGGCAGAAGGACTATTCACAGTGAAGACATTTGATTGTTTTCTTCTATCTGAGCCAACACTGGTACAGACATTTACTAGAAATGCAGGTGGTGAGACTTGGTAGGGAACTCGTTGTGGAGACTGTCGGACAAAAAGGGTTTTGAAATAGTTGTTTGTTCCAGACGGGACTAACTAATACACTGGAGGCTAGTTCTAGGGTTAGAAAAAGCACGCGTAACACTGTTACAACAGAAGCCAGTGCAGAAGTCCCAGGAGTGGATGCTAACCACAGTAGCAAACACTAGCAGCATCTCAAGTCAACAAGTAGGTTGCAAAACACAACATACTGAATGTGACACTGTTCACTGAGGCACTCCAAGTGAGAGAGCAGACTTATGCGGAGCTGGTCCGAGGCTGGAGTCGACGGACGCGGATTCGGCGTCCAGATCGTCTGACCGAGAACTCCGCCAAAATGCGGAATCTAGTGGTTTTAAAGAGTCGTGTGGGGGCACTGTTTTTCCGACTTAAACCACGCAGCCAAACCCTCAGGTCTATTGCAGGTGCCCTCCAATCGCGGTTTAGTCAGGTCCCGTCTACTGCTCCTAAGGCGGAGATGTTAGTGCAGTTGCACTAAGTCCGTATTTGGTTCAAATGGCTCTGAGCACTATGGGACTTAACTTCTGAGGTCATCAGTCCCATATAACTTAGAACTACTTAAACCTAACTAACCTAAGGACATCACACACATCCATGGCCGAGGCAGGATTCGAACGTGCGACCTTAGCGGTCGCGCGGTTCCAGACTGTAGCGCCTAGAACCGCTCGGCCACTCCGGCCGGCGCCCGAATTTGGTATCAACATAGGTCAGTTGAAAGCTAAACGTAACTGCTCTGCCAAATAAGGCTTGCAACATTATTGTTATACGTCATTTAGCCCCGCCCCTCGGGCTCTCCGGGGTAGGGACTGCTAGGTGAACAGTTTTTGGCGTTTTCGCTCTCTTTCTAACCTTGTGAGCCTATTGACGGATCTGTTCTCAGGGCTGGTATCAAGTTGGTATTATACGCTAGTACGTGACTGTTCATTAGAAAGTTCTACGGCGGCAACCTACCACAGTGTCTAGACGACATATGAAGTTACATGTTAATTCTTTGAAGAGTAACTAACGCCCTGGGACCGCTTCTGGGGGCGTCTGCATTTTCGCAAGGCTCTCTCCTTATTGTTTACTTCAGGTAACAATATCTCTCCTAGTTTCGTCTGCCCTCAGCATCGTCTCGACTACGGCGCCTTGGAGCGTCTGTCCTCCTTCCTCACAGCTTCAAGATAACACTACAGCAGCAAGGAGTAATCAATGTATTAAAACGTAAACACTGCCAAAATATATTAATAAAGAAGTGATAATAGAAAATATTGGTTTTAATAGATTAAGAAGAGTACCGATCTTGTAAACCACAAATAAACCTGACCCTGGTTTTAAAACTTTAGAGGTAGGAAGATATTGCTATTCAGTGTCGCCAAAACCTATGATTTAATAAAATGACCCCAGAAGTGGCGATTACTGGCACAGCAATCGATGGAATAAGGCACACCGCCAAACCTCTAATCTAGACGGAAAAATAAACACGTCGAAAATAAAGCAAGAATTACGTGGTACAAGCGACTTTTCGTACACTGCTGGCCAATAGAAATTGCAGCGCCAAGAAGCTGCATGCAACAAAAGTCATATTAGCATGGAGTATACTACATGGTTCGACATGAGGCATGTCCAGAATGTAGGAGTACGGAGCCAATGATGCTCGGAGTTGGTAGCACTGCGTTCAAACACGAGGTGTTGGCATCGGAACACAACGCTTGTTTGCCTCAGTCGACTGAAAGCACTTGTTGTTGCGCCGTGTCCAATCTACATCCGGACCTTGTAACTAACCTGTTACTAAGAGTTATTCCTTATTATTGGGAATGGAAATACTTATTGCTTACGAAATTAACGTGAGAAGAGTAGGGTCGCCACCGACTCTAACCATACAACTAACGAAAGATTTGGTAGAGTCGGAAAATAAATTAATTTGATCACAGACCAAAAACTCACAAAAATGCATACGTTGTGATGTCGCTCATAGGGGATACGATGTAATTAATAGTGTTCTCCGTGCACTGTTCACGACAATCAAACATTTAAAATAAAATAGCACATGCAAGAACACTGTGCATAAGATCAGCTCCCAGCAACACACCTGAAAATAAGACTTAATCTAAAGCATTTGTTTTAAAATAAAATGGGGAACCAATCACTGGACCTGTGCGTAAGGAAACGCAGTGGATGTGCTAACGGGAAAGCCACGAGGTGAGTGGCTTAGGCGCAAAAACGTAATCTCGGAACACAAGAGAAAATTGTAGATAAAATCATTTATTCCTAAGATAAGGATGTGAGGCATGTACACGATTCCTGATAACACGTGGTTTGTGGAGACACAATTTCTAGGTATAGTGCCCAAATTCCAACAATATCACATCACACAATCATGTTAACATTATCTAAAACAAACATGCGATCGGACAGTTAGTGATGCCGGTAGCCCAACAACTATAATGTTCTACCACGTGGTTGGCTCCCCACGGACGAAAGACACATAAAGCAAGGAAAATTTACGAGAAGGCAAAGCTCTAAATATTTTGAAAGGTGAAAGCTTATGCAGGCACAGCTGAAGGCAAACAGACATTCATACAGAAGCGAGTGCTCACTTCTTATCGACACCTTTGTGTGGCGCTCTTCCGGCGCATCCGAGTCTGCTACAGAAATTTGCTAAAAGAAAAATCTGCCAAAGTTTTGCATTCCTTGCTGCGACAAGGCAAAGCAATTATCCAGATTTGAAAAGCGAGACCAAAAGCTAACAGCTCTCCCCTCGCCAAGTAACAGCGTGCCACGCGGTCAGTCTAACTCACCCTTCTTCGACTGGAGCAGAGCTGTGGACGCTTCCCGTAACGGCGGCAGACTGCCTCCCGCTTCTCCAGCCTCTTCCACGCTCCGCGTGGACAGGAAAACCCAAAGATGCCATTTCCGCCACCAACCTAACGCAGTTGGATTTCTCACAAGTAGCGAAAACATCTTTGCCTACTTGACCACTACGAGAGTTGGCTATTCTGTACAACTGCTGCTGAATCTGTACGACTATCGCAGACTTTCTGCAGCAGACTACGCCACCGTCTAGCAACGTGACACGCAACCACATTCATTCAAACACACCACTACGAGAGCAAAGAGAAAAGAGAAACAAGGAAAAGAAAGATAAATGGTAGTGAAAATGGGCTACCGGACTAATGAAAGGTGGCTACAGGACCCTTTCAACCTACATGACTACTTTTGCAATTCACACTTCTGTGCCTCTCACGGACTTCATCGAGCCACTTTCACTCAGTTTCTTTACCGCTCCTCTCTCGCACAGAGCGCGGAAAAAAGGAGCACTTAAATCTTTCCGTGCCAACTCTGACTTCTCTTATTTTATTACAGTTAACAGGCCACCACAAAATATTTTTTTTCATTCCGAGGAGAAAGTTGGAAATTGAAAGTTCGTGAAATATTCTGGCCTCAACGAAATACGCATTTGTTTTAATGATTGCCACCCCAACTCGCGTATCATATTAGTGACACGCTCTCTTATTTCGTGATAATACTGCACTTGCTTGAAATTTTCCGATGTCCTCTGTCACTCCTAGCTTGCAGAGGTCCCATACTGCACACCAATACTCTAACAGATGACGAACAGTGCATTTGTTGCACCTTCTGAGTGTTCTACCAATAAAACGCAGTACTTTAATCAAAAGCCTATAGATTCAATTTTGTAACCGAAACTTAGCGGATTCCTTTTAGCTCAGACGTGGACGACATCGCACTATTCATTATTATTTTCGCACCATACGGATGTCATGTCTGAACCATTTTGGAATTGGTTTTGATCTTCCAGTGACTTAACTAGATGTTAAATGACAGCGACACTTTCAGAATGTCTAAGAGGACTACTCAGATTGTCTCCTACATCGTTTCTGTAGATGAGGAACAGCACAGGACCTATAATACAGCCTTGGGGAAAGTCAAATATTACTTCTGTTTTGCTTGATGACTTTCTGTCAAGTTCTACAGACTGTGACCTCTGACAGGAAATCACGAATCCAGTCGCACAACCGAAATGATACTCCATAGGCACCCAGTCTGATTATAAGTCGCTTGTGAAGAACAATATCAAAAGTCTTCTGAAAATCTAAAAATGTGGAATCAGTTTGAAACCCCTTGACTGTAGCACTCATTCCTTCCACTTCTTGTGTGAATAAAGAGCTGGTTGCGATTCAGAGGAACGATATTTCTCTCAATCTGTGTTGACTATGTGTTAATACACCGTTATCTTGGAGGAAATTCATAATCTTCGAACACAGTATATGTACGAAAATCCTACAGAAAATGGACGTCAGTTATATGGGTCTGTGTGTCAGCAGATTTTTGCTACTTCCTTTCTTGAGCGTTGGTGTGATCTGTGCAGCTTTCTAGTCCTTAGGCACGGATCTTTCCTTCAACGAATGGTTCCATATGATTATACGGAGCTATGATATCAGCATAGTTTGAAAGGAATCCAGCCGGTATAGAATCTGAACAGGAAGACTTACATAAATGCACTACGGGCCATTAAAATTGCTACACCACGAGGATGACGCGCTAGAGACGCGATATTTAACAGACAGGAAGAAGATGCTGTGATATGCAAATGATTAGCTTTTCAGAGCATTCACACAAGGTTGGCGCCGGTGGCGACACCTACAACGTGCTGACATGAGGAAAGTCTCCAACCGATTTCTCATACACAAATAGCAGTTGACCGTCGTTGCCTGGTGAAACGCTGTTGTGATGCCTCGTGTAAGGAGGAGAAATGCGTACCATCACGTTTACGACTTTGATAAAGGTCCGATTGTAGCCTACCGCGATTGCGGTTTATCGTATCACGACATTGCTGCTCGCGTTGGTCGAGATCCAATGACTGTTAGCAGAATATGGAATCGGTAGGTTCAGAATGGTAATACGGGACGCCGTGCTGGATCCCAACGGCCTCGTATAACTACCAGTCGAGATGACAGACATCTTATCCGCATGGCTCTAACGGATCGTGCAGCCACGTCTCGATCACTGAGTCAACAGATGGGGACGTTTGCGAGACAATAACCATTTTGACGCTGCATCACAGACAGGGGCGCCTGCGATGGTGTACTCGACGACGAACCGGGGTGCACGAGTGGCGAAACGTCATTTTTTCGGATGAATCCAGGTTCTGTTCAGAGCATCATGATGCTCGCATCCGTGTTTGGCGACATCGCGGTAAACGCAAATTGGAAACGTGCATTCGTCATCGCCATACTGGCGTATCACCCGGCGTGATGGTATGGGGTGCCACTGGTTACACGTGTCAGCCACCTCTTGTTCGCATTGACGGCTTTTGAACAGTGGACGTTTCATTTCCGATGTGTTAGGACCCGTGGCTGTACCCTTCATTCGATCCCTGCGAAACCTTACATTTCAGCAGGATAATGCACGACCGCATGTTGCAGGTCCAGTACGAGTCTTTCTGGATACAGAAAATGTTCCACTGCTGCCCTGGCCAGCACTTTCTCCAGATGTCTCACCAATTGAAAACGTCTGGTCAATGGTGGCCGAGCAACTGGCTCGTCACAATACGGCAGTCACTACTCTTGATGAACTGTGGTATCGTGTTGAAGCTGCATGGGCAGCTGTACCTGTACACACCCTCCAAGCTCTGACTCAATGCCCAGGCGTATTACAGCCAGAGGTGGTTGTTCCGGGTACTGATTTCTCAGGATCTATGCACCCAAATTGCCTGAAAATGTAATCTTATGTCAGTTCTTGTTTAATATATTTGTCCAATGCATACCGGAATACCCGTTTATCATCTGCATTTCTACTTGGTGTAGCAATTTTAATGGCCAGTAGTGTAATACCATTTCCATTAAGCACATACGGAATAACACATCGGGTTTCTCATTCAGAAATCGCAGATGGCTGTTGGTTGTTTGCGATAGGACCGCGTTAAAGATCGTCTAAGAAGGATAAAAGTCTGTCAATGGCAGGAATCGTGGCGTATCGAAGCTACAGTTTGTTGTACTGCAATGTTGCTACATGCTTTGCTCAGCATCCCAAGACTGTGATGCGAAAGTGGAATGGATGTGCACCGACTGGCCTCCTCTCCAATTCTATGTGGTATGCGGATCGGTAGTTGCAGCTCACTCAAGTACAGCACTATACATTCCTTTATGGCCAAGAAAGTTCGGCGGCACAGTATATTACGTGGTTATAATTAAAGCGCAGCTACTCACGGATGTCTACTGATGTCTACTGTGGGCTATAATTATCGTACGGCAGAGAAGCTTGGTGGATAATCTAATGCGTTAATGCAGAACCGATTGACGCTTAAAAAAAGAATGGTTCCAATTTTGGCCACCAGGTGCTTATCTGGCGCTCGAAATGCAAGAAAGGCGAATAGTAAAGTTCCCGTGTGTAATGGTTTACGAACGTGGACGGAAACAAGTGAGAAACGCATAACACAGATTTTATTATTAACCGCCACTTACACAGTGCGTTCTGTCTGCAGCTCGTGGTCTAGTGGCTAGCTTTGCTGCCTCTGGATCACGCGGTCCCGGGTTCGATTCCCGGCCGGTTTAGGGATTTTCTCGGCCCGGGGACTGGGTGTTTGTGTTGCCCTAATCATTTCATCATCATCGCCACCATCATTCGTGGCAGTGGCAAAATTGGTCTGTGTGAAAAAATTGGGACTTTGCACGGGCACTGATGACCGCGCAGTTGAGCCTCCAATAAACCGATCATCATCACAGTGCATTCTGTGTGAGCACCGGGGACGTTGACAAGATGCTGCAACCTTAGGACAACGTGATCAATAGTTGATCGCAGCAGTTCCGACGGAATTCCAATCAAGAACAACTGCCAAGATGAGAAACATAGCCGGCCGGGGTGGCCTAGAGGTTCTAGGGGCTACAGTCTTTAACCGCGCGACCACTACGGTCGCAGGTTCGAATCGTGCCTCGCGCATGGATGTTTGTGATGTCCTTAGGTTAGTTAGATTTAAGAAGTTCTAAGTTCTAGGGGACCGATGATCTCAGATTTTTAGTCCCATAGTGCTCAGAGCCATTTTGAGAAACATAGAAGTAGATACCCTCGGTGTAACAAAGCTGCTTAAATCAGTTAATAAAGGCAAGGCCTTCGGTCCAGATTGTATACCAGTCAGGTTCCTCTCAGAGTATGCTGACAAAATAGCTCCATATTTATCAATTGTATACAACCACTCGCTCACAAAAAGATCTGTACCTAAAGACTGGAAAATTGCTCATGTCACACAAATACCCAAAAATGGAAGTAGGAGTAATCCACTGAATTACAGGTCTATATCACTAACGTCGATTTGCAGTAGGGGTCTGGAACATACACTGTATTCGAACATTATGAAGTACCTCGAAGAAAACGATTTATTGACACATGGAATTAGAAAATGTCGTCCTTGCGAAACACAATTAGCTCTTTATTCTCATGAAGTAATAAGTGCTATCGACAGGGGATGTCAAATTGATTCCATATTTTTAGATTTCCAGAGGGCTTTAGACACCGTTCCTCACAAGCGTCTTCTAACCAAACTGCGCGCCTACGGAGTATCGCCCCAGTTGTGCGGCTGGATTCATGATTTACTGTCAGAAAGGTCACAGTTCATAGTAATAGACGGAAAGTCATCGACTAAACTAGAATTAATATCCGGCGTTCCCCAAGGAAGTGTTATAGGCCCTCTACTGTTCCTGATCTACATTAACGAGACGAGAGACAATCTGAGTAGCCGTCTTAGATTGTTTGCAGATGATGCTGTCATTTACCGTCTTGTAAAGTCATCATCGATCAAAACGACTTGCAAAATGATTTAGATAAGATATCTTTATGGTGCGAAAAGTGGCAATTGACCCTGAATAAGGAAAAGTATGAAGTTATTCTCATGAGTACCAAAAGAAAACAGCTAAATTTCGGTTACGCGATAAGTCACACAAATCTGAGGGCTGTAAATTCAACTAAATACTTAGGGATTACAAATAACCTAAATTGGAACGATCACATAGGTAATGTTGTGGGTAGAGCAAAGCAAAGACTGCGATTCATTGGCAGAATACTTAGAAGGTGCAACTGGTCTACTAAAGAGACTGCTTAGACCACGCTTGTCCGCCCTATTCTGGAGTATTGCCGTGCGGTGTGGGGTCCGCATCAGGTGGGACTGACGGATGACATCGAGTAAGTACAAAGAAGGGCAGCTCTTTTTGTATTATCGGGAAATGGGGGAGATAGTGTCACAGACATGATACGTGGAGTGGCGTTTCAATCATTAAAACAAAGCCGTTTTTCGTTGCGACGGGATCTTCTCACGAAATTTCAATCACCAGTTTTCTCCTCCGATTGGGAAGACATTCTGTTCCCACCCACATACATAGGGAGAAATTATCATCACGATAAAATAAGAGAAATCAGGGCTCGCACAGAAAAATTTAAGCTCTCGATTTTCCCGCGTGCCGTTCGAGAGTGGAACGGTAGAGAGACAGCTTAAAGGTGGTTCATTGAACCCTCTGCCAGGCATTTTATTGTGAATAGCAGAGTAATCACGTAGATGTACATGTTGCTGTATACTAACATTCAGATCGGGTAGAGACCGGACGTGTCCCTGGTAAGAGCGTTCGTTTAGATATCCCGTGAGACAGAAGTCACTCGGAATGAGATCAGGTGATATTGTAAGACACGCATCCGGGAAAACCTCTGGAGATGACACATTCGTGAAAGGTTGTAGTAAACAATGCTTTACTGAGCGAGCGACATGAGTCGTTGCCCCCTCTTGCACGAAAACAGTCGTTTCAACACAGCTGTGTTCTTCCAAAGCAGGAATCGTATGTTGTACAGGGAGGTGTCAATAGCGTGGAAACTTAACAGTGTAGGTACCGATGACCTCATCAGTTTGGTCCCTTAGCGCACACACACACATTTGAACATTTGACTTCCTGTGTTGTTGACCATGGGACGGACAATTCTCCTGACACTTCACGAGCACCAGGATTACCCGGGACACGTGCTGAATGGCCAGTTACAGCAACAGAAACCTCTTCAATAACTTCCACCGGGATAGGACGGCTTCCTCTACCAGCTCACTCCTGTTTTCGAATTTAATTATCTTCTTTAGACCATTTACTGATATCCTATCACTCTTCAGATAGCGATACTGACACAGTGCAGTATTGTATTTCGCTGCCGTACAATAATTGCAGCCCACATTGGACCTGCGTGAGTAACTGCATTTGAGTTATAATTTTTCTCGTTGAAAACAGGAAACACGGCCGGTGGGGCGCTTCAGTCTGGAACCCCGAAACAGCTACGGTCGCAGGTTCGAGTCCTGCCTCGGGCATGGATGTGTGTGATGTCCTTAGGTTAGTTAGGCTTAAGTAGTTCTAAGTTCTAGGGGACTGATGACCTCAGATGTTAAGTCCCATAGTACTCAGAGCCATTTGAACCATTTGAAAGCAGGAAATGCGTAGTTTGTATCTCCAGGTTCGTTGGAGCAGCGCTAGAGAAATGTTACATAATAGTTTTGTGAAATGAATCGAAGCAAGTTAAGAAAGGGCATTAGTTGTAGTAATCTTCATTATTCACTGTTTACTGTTACTTCTTTCCCCACTTAAGTTTTATACACATTATAGTTCCAACATGGTTGCTAAAACTGAGCAGTACATCGACACACATCAGAAAAAATAGTATTTCTCAAAACACACCTGACAAACTCCGGTCTCAGTTTTTCCTTGCAAATGCAATACAGTTATAATATATAGATTTATTTATGAAGGGCACTGATAGTTATTTAAATGTAGATTAAATATCAAACAGATATTGGGAACTTTGAAGTATGCCAAAGTTTCCCAAACTACACGTTTTCTGAAATTATATTTGCTATACCCTAAATAATAAGTTACATAATTATTTAATCAACGTCATCTACAGGATGTTGTTCTTTGCATATGATTGACACAAGGACAGTTCTGGGATATATAAACAAAGTAAACTTAATTTTCGAAACATCTGCAAGTGGCATGAATTAGAAGTCTTATTTCCTAATTTGTTTCAGTGGGTGCATAAATTGTATCATCCTTATGAACCGTGCCCCTGAGTTTAAAGATGTATTGTAGTCTTAGTTTAAGGGAACGTTCAACATTTTAGTGCTTACATTATTTGAAAGCAATATAACTTTTCCCTGCCTTCCTTCCACGCCTGCTCACTTTGGATGTATACATTCTGTATTCCGTTCACCTGACCGTTTCTTCCAGTCTATTTCCCCGCACATCTAGCTACACCATACCTCTGTTTCACGAATGAGTTTCTGTTACTGATTCCCTGCAGAGTGTACAAAACACTTGGTTTTCACATCGGGGCCTGTAGTTTCAGATTACTAGACCTTGGCTCCAGTGAGCTTTATTTTGCCTGTACTACACGTCATTTTACAGGCACTTTGGCTAGACCTTGAACTTCTTCTTGGATGTTTCATTATTTCTCGTGGATTGGGCGATATTTCACGGATGGGCACCTTCATCCCTCTCTTCGTGTACCATGGCTTCCTCTGCATTGAAATTATGGAGCAATTTTTTCACCCTTTAACGCCAAAGGCAAGTTTTAAGTTGCGAGAAGTTTACTACGCCAAAAATTTCTATTTCCCCGTTTAAACTTTTATTTTTACTTTGAGCAAGCCTCCTAATTGTTGGCTCAGGCACATTTTATACAATACAAGTGCACTTTAATTTAACCTATGGTCCTCATTTAGATAAATTGTTACTGTTAAATGAAATTCATCTGTGTGCCTTTTTCCATAACGCGTTTCTTTTGTTAGACTGCAATAAAAATTATTATTCAATAAGTAAATCATGACAACGAACACATTAGAAAATTCACATAATTTTTAAACATTGAGTTGCTCTAGTATTGCTAAAGGCATGTGTTAAAGCTCACAACACGAGCAAGATACTTGAATTTCACTGGTACGATATCGGGAGGCTAGGACGAAATGCCTTCATGAAAAAGGGAAGAAACTAAAAAAGAACTGATTGTAGGAAGGCCTCACTCGGTCTGTAGAAAAGTCAAAACAATCATCGGGGAAATTGAAAGCAAGTGTAGTAACATTAAGACTGCAATGGGGATTGCACTGTTAAATGTAGAGCAGAGACAGGACAGGTGGATGAGTACATTGGAAGCCTCTGCGAGACGAATGAGTCTGATGACGTCATAGAAGAAGAAACAGAAGTCCACTAGGAAGAGATAGGGGATCCACTACTAGAATCAGAATTTCAAAGAGCTTTGGAGAACTTATGATCAAATAAGGCAGTAGGGATAGAAACATTCAATCAGAATTTCTAAAATCATTGGAGGAAGTGCCAACAAGCCGGCTGTTCACGTTGGTGTATAGAACGTATGAGACTGGCGATATACCGTCAGACTTTCGGAAAAACATCAGCCACGCAATTTCGAAGATTGAAACGGCGGGAATTATTCTGCTATCAGCTTATCAGTTCATGCATCCAGGTTGCTGACAACAATAGTATGCAGAAAAATGGAAAAGGCAACTGAGGATATGTTAGATGACGATTAGTGTGGTTTTAGGAAAAGTAAAGGCACAAGAGAGGCAGTTCTGACGTTGCGGTTGATGTTGTAAGCAAGACTAAAGAAAAATCAATACACACTCATAGGATTTGTCAACTTGCAGAAAGCGTCTGACGATGTCAAATGATGCAAAATGTTCCAAAGTCTGAAAAAAAAGGGGATAAGCTATAGTGGTACACGGGTAATACACAATATGATAAAGAATCAAGAGGCAACAATAACAGTGGAAGACCAATATGGCTCTGAGCACTATGGGACTCAACTGCTGAGGTCATTAGTCCCCTAGAACTTAGAACTAGTTAAACCTAACTAGCCTAAGGACATCACAAACATCCATGCCCGAGGCAGGATTCGAACCTGCGACCGTAGCGGTCTTGCGGTTCCAGACTGCAGCGCCTTTAACCGCACGGCCACTTCGGCCGGCGAAGACCAATAGCAAAGTGCTCGGATTAGAAGGGGTATAACCTGGCGACCTAGTCTTTCTCCCCTCCCATTCAATCCATTCATCAAAGTAACACTGACTGAAATAAAAGACAGGTTCAAGCGTGGGATTAAAATTCAACCTGAAAAATATCAGTGACATGGTTTGCTGATGACATTTGAAAGTGAAGAAGAATTACAGGATGTGTTGAATGTAGTGAATATCTGAGTACAGAATACGTATTGAGAGTAAATCAAAGGCGAAAGTAATGAGAAGCAGCAGAAATGAGGACAGCGACAAACTCAATATCAGGAATGGTGATCACAAAGTAGATGAAGTTAAGGAATTCTGCTACCTGTGCAGCTGAACACCCCATGACGCTGGAGGAGATTAAAAGCAGACTAGCACTGGCAAAAAGGGCATTCATGGCCAAGAGAAGTCTACTAGTATCAAACATAGGCTTTAATTTGAGGAAGAAATTTCTGAGCATGTACATTGGTCACATCATTGTGTGATAATGAAACACGGACTGCGGGAAAATCCGAAAACAAGAGAATCTAAGCATTTGAGACGTGGTGCTACAGGAAAGGGTTGAAAATTAGGTGGACTGATAAGGTAAGGGGTGCGAAGATTCCGCAGAATCGGCGGGGAAAGGAATACAAGGAAAACACCGACAAGAAGGAGGACCGGATTGTAGCACATCTGTTCACACATTACGGAATAACTTCCACGGTAATAGAGAGAGCTGTAGAGGGTAAAAACGTAGAGGGAAACAGATTGGAATACATCCAGCAAATATTTGCAGACGTTGATTGCAATTGCTGCTCTGAGATGAAGAGCTTGGCACAGGAGAGAAATTCATAGCGGGCCGCATAAGGTCAGTTAGAAGACTGAAGACTTAAAAAAAATACGGTAATGGTCCATTAACTTATAGTGGTATATTATAGGCATCGTCGTCATTTTGTCTTTGTAAAATTCCTACAAACGAGCTACAAGGAACACGTGTTCAAGACTGTCTCTGAACTATGGTCATTTCATGTATGTTCATCCATCATCCATGAGTAATACATTACGTTGCCATTTACCTTCTAACAGTAACTGTTATCGCCACTGACACAAATTGTTAGATGAAAACTGGAATAAAATCAATGCGGTCTTCGGACGTTCTGTTGCTCAGTACACAACTGAGAATGTGGCTCCAATAAGCGCATAGCTCACACTGTTAACTTCAGAACTGTCCAGTTTCACAAGAATTATAAAATAATAATAATAATAATTATAGTAATAATAAGCCTTCTGCTTTTCTTATGTTGTCTTGACTTCCTAATTGGCCGTTGTCAAATTCGGTACAGATATGTGGTTCCGTCATTTATGCCGAAAGAATCCAGTTATTGCGAGTTCATCTATTTAAACAAACAGCTTCAGACCACGTTAGTTCTTCAATTATGATGTCCATAATTTAGTACGTGGAAATCAGTGCAAATCCTCACCCATGCCTCTGAAGGAACAGATACGACAAAGTAAAGGCCAACTCCCGGGGTTCCAAATAAACTTAATTATGTAGTCTATATAGACAGTTAATCCGTCCCATGTGTCAAGAACCTCTACGATTTTTACCTGTTATCGTTATCGATACTGGCAAGCTTTCAGTCTCGGAAATTCCAAGACTTTTCAAAACGTTTTAAGTTAAAATTTGTTGTGCAGTTTCGCTTTTCGTTTTGTGATTGCTGAGGAAAAGAAAGGTGTCTCAACAAACGGACAGGCAAACAGTCGAATAACGAATGAAAAAAATTCGTGTGCTATAATTACAAATTAACACTTCCAAGTTTTTCCTTTACTTCTAGAGAAACGAGAGATACTCCATATGTTTTGATGAGTCAGCGTGCCAGTATCTAAAAGCACTCCGTCTTCTTCAGGTCACAAGTGACCCATCGGGACCATCTGACCGCCGTGTCATCCTCAGATAAGGATGCGGATAGGAGGGGCACATGGTCAGCAAACCGCTCTGCCGGTCGTTACGATGGTTTTCTTTGACCGGAGAGGCTACTATTCGGTCGAGTAGGTCCTCAATTGGCATCATGAGGCTGAGTGCACCCCGAAAACTGGCAAGAGCGCATGGCGGTCAGGATGGTCACCCATCCAAGTGCCGGACACGCCCGACAGCGCTTAACTTCGGTGATCTGACAGGGAACCGGTGTATCCACAGCGGCAAGGCCGTTGCCCCAGTGCCAAAAGAAGTGGCATAAATAAACGTCTCTTTAGATTGCACTGACTTACAAACTTAATTTTTTATAGCGGCAAGGGACCGTAGAGCTTAACATGTGACATAAATTTAAATTCGATTCGGCTACCCGTACCGGAGAGAAAGGTCTTAACAGACAAATGGAAAGGCATACAGATAGACAACACGGTGATCACATAAGAGTTCCGTTTGTACCGAATAAGATAAGGAACCCCAAAAATGCGCATCGCAGGTTGCCCAAAGGGAATATTAATATTAATAATTAATAATGATTGGTTGAGCGACTCTGCTTAAACATATTCCTTAAGGGGGGGGGGGGGGGGGGGGTAGGACGTCAAACGGGCCGACTTGGAGCAGGAGAGGCATCACAGGACATTTTAATTTCCACTGTCTATACTTTTACAAATAAATTTATAACACTTTGTCAGCACCACCAGGAAGGATTCAGGATTCACATTCATTGCAGTGAAAGATCGAAAACATAACAAAATAAATTTTCTTTTACGTGTGAAATTTCATCATTCTTTCACTTACTAATGGCTGCATTTGTTGCTATAGGTACACTTTTCTTCATAAGTTAAAGAGATTCTTCGATGAATTTTGCACAGCATACAAACCATACTTACAGGTGTATGAAACTCTAGAATTTATTTAATTTATGAAAAAAACTAACGAGTTGTTATATTTTAAACTTCATGTTTAGAAAAAACACAAATTTTCTAGTTAATTTCCACAATTTTTACCACAGTTTTTAAAAGATTTGTTGAATTCTAAGGTTCCATGCACCTTCGAGTATGGTTTGTATGCTGTGCAAAATTCATCGAAGAATCTCTTTTACTTATGAAGAAAAGTGTACCTATAGCAACAAATGCTGCCATTAGTAAGTGAAAAAAATGATGTAATTTCACATGTAAAAAAAATTTATTTTGTTATGTTTTCGAAATTCCACTGCTGCGAGTGTAAATTCTGATCCTTCCTGGTCATGCCGACAAAGTTTTATGAATTTACTTGTAAAAGTATAGACAGTGGAAATTAAAATGTCCTGCGATGCCTCTCCTGCTCCAAGTCGGCCCGTTTGACGTCCTACCCCCCTTAATATAGTTTTTATCAAACATTTACTAGTTTTATTAATAATGGAGTTACTCTCTAATTTGAATTTTTATACACTCGTAATTTTACATTTGTAATTAGTTTTGTTTGATCTATTTATTACAGAAACTAACCCTTTGTTATTCAAAGTTTGTAATTACCGGGTGGCTATAATTAAGGTGCAGCTACTGATGAAGGTCCAGTCTGAGCTGTAATTTTCATATGGCGGCGGTATTTCGTAGATATGCTAATGCGTTAGTGTGGAACCGATTTGCACTGGAAACCACATTAATTGGAACTGTGGCTGCCAGGTGGAAATTGGGCGCTGCATACGTTACGACGGTACGACATCGACGCTGTCATTTGGCAAACTATGAAATGGGTGAACAGTATGGCTACTGGGCGAGGTGGCGCAGTGGTTAGCACACTGGACTCGCATTCGGGAGGATGACGGTTCAGGCCCGCGTCCTGCCATCCTGATTTACGTTTTCGGTGATTTCCCTAAATTGCTCCAGGCAAGTGCCCTCGAAAGGTTCCCTCGAAAGGGCACGGCCGACGTCCTTCCCTGTCCCTCCCTAATCTGATGAGACCGATGACCTCGCTGTTTGGTCTCTTCCCCCAAACAACCCAACCCAACAGATCCGCTAACAAGAAGAAAGACTGTGCGCTGTTTTATGTGAACGGCAGCAATTACAGTGCTGCATTAAGAAGAGTTTCGACGACTGATAGGTCCGGTGCCATTAAATGGTTTAAGGTGAGGTTTACTGTCTTTGGCCCGAAAAAAAGCATGATCTTTGAGATTTTTTTTCTCGGGATGTGATAAAGACTTTTTTTTTTGTTTGTTTTTTGTTTTTTCATCAGTCTACTGACTGGTTTGATGCGGCCCGCCACGAATTCCTTTCCTGTGCTAACCTCTTCATCTCAGAGTAGCACTTGCAACCTACGTCCTCAATTATTTGCTTGACGTATTCCAATCTCTGTCTTTCTCTACAGTTTTTGTCCTCCACAGCTCCCTCTAGTACCATGGAAGTCATTCCCTCATGTCTTAGCAGATGTCCTATCATCCTGTCCCTTCTCCTTATCAGTGTTTTCCACATATTCCTTTCCTCTCAGATTCTGCGTAGAACCTCCTCATTTCTTACCTTATCAGTCTACCTAATTTTCAACATTCGTCTATAGCACCACATCTCAAATGCTTCGATTCTCTTCTGTTCCGGTTTTCCCACAGTCCATGTTTCACTACCATACAATGCTGTACTCCAGACGTACATCCCCAGAAATTTCTTCCTCAAATTAAGGCCGGTATTTGATATTAGTAGACTTCTCTTGGCCAGAAATGCCTTTTTTGCCATAGCGAGTCTGCTTTTGATGTCCTCCTTGCTTCGTGCGTCATTGATTATTTCACCGCCTAGGTAGCAGAATTCCTTAACTTCATTGACTTCGTGACCATCAATCCTGATGTTAAGTTTCTCACCTTTCTCATTTCTATTACTTCTCATTACCTTCGTCTTTCTCCGATTTACTCTCAAACCATACTGTGTACTCATTAGACTGTTCATTCCGTTCAGCAGATCATTTAATTCTTCTTCACTTTCACTCAGGATAGCAATGTCATCAGCGAATCGTATCATTGATATCCTTTCACCTTGTATTTTAATTCCACTCCTGAACCTTTCTTTTATTTCCGTCATTGCTTCCTCGATGTACAGATTGAAGAGTAGAGGCGAAAGGCTACAGCCTTCTCTTACACCCTTCTTAACACGAGCACTTCGTTCTTGATCGTCCACTCTTATTATTCCCTCTTGGTTGTTGTACATATTGTATATGACCCGTCTCTCCCTATAGCCTACCCCTACTTTTTTCAGAATCTCGAACAGCTTGCACCATTTTATATTGTCGAACGCTTTTTCCAGGTCGACAAATCCTATGAAAGTGTCTTGATTTTCCTTTAGCCTTGTTCCATTATTAGTCGTAACGTCAGAATTGCCTCTCTCGTCCCTTTACTTTTCCTAAAGCCAAACTGATCTTCACCTAGCGCATTCTCAATTTTCTTTTCTATTCTTCTGTATATTATTCTTGTAAGCAGCTTCGATGCATGAGCTGTTAAGCTGATTGTCCGATAATTCTCGCACTTGTCAGCTGTTGCCGTCTTCGGAATTGTGTGTATGATGCTTTTCCGAAAGTCAGATGGTATATCGCCAGACTCATATATTCTACACACCAACGTGAATAGTCGTTTTGTTGCCACTTCCCCCCCCCCCCCCCCCCCAATGATTTTAGAATGTTATAGATATCAATGTAAAATTTGGTCACAATGTTCATTGATATTTCCTCTACAAACTGGAATTTTTTCGACCGGAAATGTCGAGGAGCACAGGCGACAGTGCCGTCGGAACGAAACAAAATTTCGATGTAGACCTCCACGCACTGGTCACTGGTCAGCCGGCTCGTCTGAAATCAAAATTGCGTCGACGTTAGTGAAGTATATAAGATTCTTTACGAGATGTACCTCGCTTTAGTTATTTGGCCCACAGGAAACAAAATGGCGGCTATTTGAAAAAAATAGGGCTTTGTTCATCCATTTTTCGACTTCGTCGGCCAAGTAAAAATATTTATAGTTATGTATCGGAATAAAAGTGGTACAACTCTTAGACAATTTAGTTAGCTTCGTCGGAAACAAAGAATCATGCCAATCGGTTCAGAAGATTTGAAGTTACCTCACCGCGAGATATAAAAACCGTCATATCGAGAAAAACGCGTTTGAAGTTTTGACTACATATAAATGCAATATGATGCAACGTACGTTCAACCTGCTATTGCGGGTACATAAACTAGTCCTTCCTCTTCCACAAAGAGGGCGTTCTGCTCGATCTGGGCCATCCTACGCTGCTCCAGAGCCGCTCGTACGGCCGGTGATAAGCGGTTTTCGGCCGCTTGAATCCGATGGTCGTCCGAATGCTTGGCGAACTGCGTCGAATACAGTCCCAGAGTGACGCCCATCGTTGTCATGGTCTTCAAAATTGCTGAATAACCTTCGTTGAAGCTGCTCACTGCCGGGAAAGTCGCAATCTCCACAGTCTTCGCACCAGACTGCAAATGCTTGGGGGCTAACTTCCAAACACACGCGTTCAAACTGTCATTTGAATTTTGTGTGTTTTCTCCGAAGCACCGGTACAGTAACTCGTCCTCCGAAAGAAAAAATATACTGGTGCGTGAAAAAGACCGATTTCAGGCAGGTGTATTTTTTTGTTCAACCGCGGATAACAAACATTTCCGTTCGGTATTCGGAAAAACTGTTTCAGGGGTGGATTCTAAACACTTTTATGGATCCAAAAATGCAATTTTAAAAAAATCGATTTTTGAACCGAGAGATAGTAAACCTTCCCTTACAGAAGGTAAAGATAGCGAAATTTAGAATTGCAGGTGAAAATAGTGTAGCACCTAGAAGAGGAAGACGACCCGTCCCGGTGGAAGTTATTGACGAGATTGCTGTTGCTGTAGATGAGCATACAGCACGTGCCCCGGATAGCTCTAGTTCTCATACAGTGTCACGAGAATCGTCCGTCCGATAGTCAACTGTACGGAAACTCTTGCGATGTTTTTTTTTTTTTTTTACGCCGGTACCCGTACAATATCCAGGCAGTGCAGCAAGTGAAATCTCATGGTCTGCAGTAACGTTACACGTTTGCTCTTCAGTTTGTAGCACACGGATCGAAGTTGATGACATGTTGCCGAGCAGTATTCTATGGAGTGACGAGGTACAGTTTACAGTGCAGGTGGCAGTGAATACATAGAACTGCAGAATTCGGGATACGGTTAATCTGCCTGCTGTATGTGACTGGGTGGTGTGGATTCACGAGGACCTTTATTTTCGGCCCGTCCTTCTTTGAAGAGAACACAGCCCTATGACCTGTCACATGTACTATGACGTCTGCACGTTATCGGGACCACCTTGTACAGCTTCGAAGAGCGCAGCTGTGTGGAAAACACTGTTGTCGTGTTTTTGCTGAGTGAAAGATCTGCATAGTGCAACCTCCCACGATTGTATTATCGCAACAGGTTTCTCCAGATGCATGGCCTGCAAGATCACCTGATCTGAATCCATGTGACTTTTGGCTCTGAGGATATCCAAAAGAACGTCTTCTTGGTCTCTACCTGAGCAAAAATGGTTCAAATGGCTCTGAACAGTGTAGGACTTAACATTTGAGGTCATCAGCCCCCTAGAACTTAAAACTACTTAAGCCTAACTAACCTAAGGACAGCACACACATCCATGCCCGAGGCAGGATTCGAACCTGCGACCGTAGCGGTTGCGCGGTTCCGGACTGAATCGCCTAGAACCGCTCGGCCACCGCGGCCGGCCTCTACCTGATCATAACGCAAGTATACAGATACATGTTGCTCAGATTCCACCGGAACTGTTGCGAGATAAACATATCTTCGACGTCTCCGGTGCAGCAGTGAATTATAAATTCGACATTCTGTCTTTCTTACATATTCGACCTTTCCTGTCCACGTCCAGTTCCTTGTCCATTACATATGGAAACGTTTCTATACGTCTCCCTAGTATTCACAGAAGGAGATTTGCACCTGATGGCCGAAATTTGAACTAATTCTTCTCCAGCGTAAATAGGTTCCGCATTAGTTGTAGAGATCTACCAAGTATCGCTGCCATACGATAACTACAGACAACATTGGAATCTGTGAGTAGTTTAAATTTAGATATAACAACCCGGAATTTCGGCGTTGCCCGTGATGGTGAAGAATAATGAGTTCTTCTTAGTCAATGCATCAAAAAATACAGTACAGGAAACAAGTTCATGGCTTATACAAAATAAATTAGACCTAAATCACGGTAACGCTCAGCGTTTACAGTTGTAAGACAAAGTTAAGATAAAACTTCGAGTATGATTAGTGAGTCTTAACAATTCAGATTCCTAGGAGTTCAGATTGGTAGTAAATTGTCATGGAAGGCCCATGTTCAGGATGGTTCAAATGGTTCTAAGCATTATGGGACTTAACACATGAAGTCGTCAGTCCCCTGGACTTAGAACTACTTAAACTTAATTTACCTAAGGACATCACACACGTCCATGTCCGAGGCAGGATTGGGACCTGCGAGCGAAGCAGCAGCGCGGTTCCCGGACTGATGCGCTTAGAACCGTTCGGCCACAGCCGCCGGTCCATGTTCAGGATCTTGCTCAAAAACTAAATGCTGCTATATTTACCATTAGAGCAGTATCTGCAATCAGTGAGTGTCCAACACAAAGATTAGTCTACATTGCTTTTCATTTGATTGTGATACACGGCATTGTATCCTGGGGTAACTCTTCCCATTCACAAAGGCTATTTTTGGCTCAGAAACAGGCAGTTGGAGCAGTACGTGGTGCAATTTCGCGGGAGCAGTACGTGGTGTAATTTCGCAAACCTCTTCTTGACCACTGGTCAAGAGTCTGGGAGTTCTGACATTGGCCTCTCAATATTTATTTTTTTAATGTCGTTTTTTGGTAATAATATGAACTTATTCCAACGAATTAATAGCTTTCACTCACTTAATACTTGCCAGAAATCCAATCGGTATTTGGACCACATCCGCTCGACTCTTGTGAAGAGACGAGTAATCCTCTCACATGCTAGTCTAAACTGAAGAATTTCCTCGTGAATCACTCCTTCTCTCCTGTAGGAAAAATTAAGCTAATTCTTGTGATGTACTATTGATTATAGTAAAACACTAAAAATGGTTCAAATGGCTCTGAGCACTATGGGACTCAACTGCTGTGGTCATAAGTCCCCTAGAACTTAGAACTACTTAAACCTAACTAACCTAAGGACAGCACACAACACCCAGCCATCACGAGGCAGAGAAAATCCCTGACCCCGCCGGGAATCGAACCCGGGAACCCGGGCGTGGGAAGCGAGAACGCTACCGCACGACCACGAGATGCTGGCAGTAAAACACTCTAAGACAATAAAGAGAGAGGCACCACGAAGGAGTTACGCAAATTAGTCACAAAGTGATATTCGTATAGATGGAAAATGCAGAACTGTAAACTTTGGCAACTGAGAGGCGAATGTGTGATGCCGCAGCGCAATTTCACCGTGCAGCTGCCGAGGGTAGTAAACAGGGAACATGGCAATTCCAATAAACAATATCGTTGCGAATTTCACTCCCTTGTACTCCTTTCGACAGTAGCTTTGCTTCGCAGACTGTCACGTGAACAATGTTAGCATTTGCGAGACGACTTGTAATTGGGCTCCGGCTGCAGTAATCGGCGAATTGCTCGACATTTGAATAGAATCTAACATTCTGCGTGGTGTCTGTCTGTTCTATAACGTGTCTCCCTACCACTTTCGCGCAACGACGCTCTGAGCGTGTTTTTCTAGGGAATTGACTAGTTTGAACCTGGGACCTGTTGCTGGTAAGGAGACGCCAGACTACACATGACATGTAGAATTCAGAAGAGTTCAGTGAGACTAGCGACGATATAACCAAATACTTCATGATTTCAGCGTCAGCTCCACTGCACTCCCTGTAAAGGAATCGTAATACTAACTAAATTTAGTGGAAGGGGTTCAAGGCTTTCCTATTTTTAGTTAGCTGGTAAAATAACGTCGAAAAAGCAGTTAAGTTTACCATTGGAAATTTTATTCTACTCACAAAACATTGTTTATAAATTGCACTATTGATAAAAGGAAATGTTTTAATTCAGGATGGTAAAAACCAACTGCGTTCAACAAAAATGTGAACGAATATTCCCTGATGGGTTTCCAAGTTCTACAATGGATCGAAGGATGACCTATGCCATATCACATCTATAATCTAGGTTTAAATTAAATTTCACAAGAGAGAAAACTATCAAAATGGTCTACAGTGACCCTCAATTATCTTTAATTACTTACCTAACTTGTCGTAAATTACAGTGGCTGATGTGGCTTCTCAATAACTATATAACAGAAAAATCATAGCGTTTCAGATTTTAACTTCAAGTGGCAAATGTGAACACCATGAGCTTTAATTGACGACCGACACTAGTATTACGCAAAAAGGGGGTGTAACTAATGAGACTTCTGCAGTTCTGAGCGAAGCCTTATGCGCTCAAAAATGCGGCATCGCATGCGTTCGTTACCTTGTCGGTGTTCGTCAGGGGGCGGCGGCCCGCGCAGCTCCGTCCAGCTCGCCGTCTCGAATGCAACTCTCTCCTAACTTCTCCTTACTACAATTTACCGAAGTTGGTTTAAAAAAAAACTATCTGGCTGTGTTTTCATCTGACCAATCAGGGTCTCAATGTTAATCTTAAGCTCCACCAACAAAAATTCTGTCTATCCAATGAGAAATGTTATACTTTGCGTGGTGGAGGAATGTTTTTTAAAGTTTTCAACGTAACAGAGACGCGAAAAAGTCTCACGCTAAAACTTGCAGCTGGTGTGGTCCTTTTAGCGTTATCTTAAGATCTATACTGTTCTTCTGGAGGGCTCTAGCTTTTAACATTGGCTGGGGGGTGGTCCTGACGTGACAGAGACGCGAAAAAGTCTTGCATTAAAACTTGCGGGTGGTGTGGTCCTAGCGGTTAGCTGGCGACGTGGGTGTCTGTCCGTCCCTTATCGTAGGGCCTACTCTCGGCTTCTGTTCTCGTTTCTCCCCTTGGAACTGCGTCTGTCTCACGGTGGGAAGGTATGACATGCATTTAGGCATTCTTGTGTTAGTCTGTGGTATTCCATTTGCTCACTCGTTACTCGTATTACTTTTGTTACTTTGTCACGATTTCTTCGGAGCTATGTGACATACTACTGGATTTGCTTATCATGTCAGGGTTTTCATGGAAGGTGTTGGATTTGCCTGACACCTTACAAGGAACAACGCCGCTATTCGACGTTGTTAGCAGGAATGGGTGAACCATGGAAGAACACTGCGTAAAGAAGCAAACTGTCGACCTAAAGGGATGACAGGACGGAGCAAATTGTTCCCGAACAGCGGAAGCGCGCGAATCACTGGCGAAGCGCGCTACCTGTTCTTGGCCAGAAGAAGAGCTGTGGAGCTATGCTTAGACTGTGGCGGGACGCTAAGCAAATTGTCGTCCATCGTTATTAAGACACAGCAAGGTTGTCGTGTCCTCGAGTCACAGAATGTGCAGAAA
The DNA here is from genome assembly GCF_021461385.2 of Schistocerca piceifrons. NCBI lineage: Eukaryota > Metazoa > Arthropoda > Insecta > Orthoptera > Acrididae > Schistocerca > Schistocerca piceifrons. Next base: position 89,228,902 of record NC_060147.1, read on the forward strand.
GGGGCAGAAGAATAAGGCAGACACGGGGAAGAAGCCTCTTCGACACCGCAGCCCAGCAGGAATGCGGAACGGATGCGCAACGAACGACATAAACCTGTCCGCCCTCTGTATATCCAGTGCAGCAGAGGGTCATGAGCAGAGATGTATGACATGATAGCCAACTGCAGCAGGGAAGAAGTAGGCGTAGAGTCCCTCGACTCAGATGCCATCGTCCAGCTGCCGGCACTGAAGAGCGCTGTGGCCGCCTACATATTTGATCCACCCACTGTCGAGAAGACGACCGCACCAAAACAGCGCGAGAAGCAATCAAAGACCCTAATCAAGGTGTGCCTTGCCAATGTGATGAGACGGTCCAAGAGGGGCTGTCACGTGCCCGATTCTGGGGTGCAACTACACTACTGGCCATTAAAATTGCTACACCAAAAAGAAATGCAGATGATGAATGGGTATTCATTGGATACATATGTTATACTAGAACTGGCATGTGAATACATTTTCACGCAATTTGGGTGCATACATCCTGAGAAATCAGTACCCAGAACAACCACCTCTCGCCGTAATTATGGCCTTGTTACGCCTGGGCATTGTGACAGAGCTTGGATGGCGTGTACACGTACAGCTGCCCATGCAGCTTCGAGACGATACCACAGTTCATCGAGAGTACTGACTGGCGTATTGTGACAATCCAGTTGCTCGGCCACCATTGACCAGACATTTCGATTTGGTGAGAGATCTGGAGAATGTGCTGGCCAGGGCAGCAGGGCAGCAGTCGAACATTTTCTGTATCAAGAGAGGCCTGTACAGGACCTGCAACATGCGGTCGTGCATTATCCTGCTGAAATGTAGGGTTTCGCAGGGATGGAATGAAGGGTAGAGCCACGGGTCGTAACACATCTGAAATGTAACGTCCACTGTGCCGTCAATGCGAACAATAGGTAACAGACGTGTAACCAATGGCACCCGATACCATCACGCCGGGTGATGCGCCAGTATGGCAATGACGAATACACGCTTCCAATGTGCGTTCGCTGCTATGTCGCCAAACACGTATGCGATCATCGTGATGCTGTAAACAGAACCTGGGTTCATCTGAAAAAATGACGTTTTGCCATTCGTGCACCCAGGTTCATCGTTGAGTACACCATCACAGGCGCTCCTGTCTGTGATGCAGCGTCAAGGGTGACTGCAGCCATGGTCTCCACGCTGATAGTCCATGCTGCTGCAAACGACGTCGAACTGTTCGTGCAGATTGTTGTTGTCTTGCAAACGTCCCCATCTGTTGACTCAGGGATCTAGACGTGGCTGCGCGATCCGTTACAGCCATGCAGATAAGATGCCATTGGGATCCAGCACAGTGTTCTGTGTAACCCTCCTGAACCCACCGATTCCATATTCTGCTAACAGTCATTGGATCTCGTCCAACACGAGCAGCAATGTCGCGATACGATAAACCGCAATCGCTTTAGGCTACAATCCGACCTTTATCAAAGTCGGAAACGTGATGGTACGCATTCTCTTCCTTACACGAGGCATCACAACAGCGTTTCACCCGGCATCGCCGGTCAACTGATGTTTGTGTATGAGAAATCGGTTGGAAACTTTCCTCATGTCAGCACGTTGTAGGTGTCGCCACCGGCGCCGACCTTATGTGAATGGACTGAAAAGCTAATCATTTGCATATCACAGCATCTTCTTCCTGTCGGTTAAATTTCGCTTCTGTAGCAGGACATCTTCGTGGTGTAGCAATTTTAATGGCCAGTACTAAGCTGTACTACTGGACGGAGAAGAAGAGGCCGCCTCTGTACATGGTAGTAGTGGAAACTGCAACAGATGGCAGCGACATCTTTGAGATGAGTTAGGCTTTCCTGTGACCGTCGAAGTTCTCTCCCTAGGCATGGACCTTAAGCCACAGTGCTTCAGGTGCCGAGCTGAAGGGCACGTGGCTAAATACTTCCGCAACTCATCGCGGTGCGTAAAGTGCGCTGTCGCGAACGACACCCGCGCCTGTGACAGCTGAAAAGAAGAGGCGCCAACTTGGGCTCGCTGCGGCGGGCCACACGTGGCAACCTGGCGTGGCTGCCCGGCTTTCGCTAGCAAACCGAGAAGACACGACGACGGCACTGCAAGCGCCACCCAACGAAGACAACGGAGAGGCGAGAAGACAGTTCCCACTGCCTACAGATGGCTGGAATATCGAGCCAGTGAGAGAGTCGTGGGGGACCGGTGGTAGCGCAGCAGGCGCCGCAAGTGCAGGACATGCGCGCTATGCTGGTTGCCGTGGCGGAGGAGACGATTGCGGCATTCAGAGCCGCCACGGACGCAGATAGGGCACTTTTATGGCCACCCTGTCTGCAGGGACAGAGGAGGCATGCAGCCAACTGCGGCAATTGCGCTCGGAGCTATCGCACAACATCTGTGTGGACGCCACAGGCGAACAGAAGCCACCTGCCGTCACTCCCCTTGTGGAGCAGCTGGCGGGAAACCTCAACGCGGCGGACACGCCGATGAACAACTCGGGTACCGCCACAGGAACCCCGAAGCCCATCAGTTCCAAGCAGCTCTGCTCCAAAGAGTGGGCTACCAGAGCGATGAGGACAATCTAGGGCTAGGGCTACACCATGAGCCTCACGGAGATGACTCAACCGCGGCCCTCACTGAGCCTGTCAGCGCAGCGTTGAGAGGGGGTAGGTTCCACTATGCGACCGCACAACTTGGAGCGCCGGCCGGTGTGGCCGAGCGGTTCTAGGCGCTTCTGTCTGGAACTGCGTGACCGCTACAGTCGCAGGTTTGAATCCTGCCTCGGGCATGGATTTGTGTGATGTCCTTAGGTTGGTTAGGTTTAAGCAGTTCTAAGTTATAGGGGACTGATGACCTCAGAAGTTAAGCCCCATAGTGCTCAGAGCCATTTGAACCATTTTGAACATCTTGGAGCGCTTGGCTTCGACGCCCACCCACCAGACACCGATGGGAGACCTGGGCCTTCCACCGCGCCAAGTCACCACTGATGCAGCGCGACAGGGGGCACTCTCGGCCTAAACCGCAGCACACCGTGGTGCAGCACCATCATGAACTGATGTCTTATGACGAACATACGGCTTGACATAGTATCCGCATGCATGATACCCGTTTCTAACTTAACCCATCCTTGCATGTCCTATCACAGTCAGCAAGACATCTGGTACTGCTCTTACTACCCGACCTAGGGTTTTTTCCCTTGGTGCTTTGAGGCGTAGCGCCATATACTGATCCTGCCTTGGAGCCGCTTAAGTGGGAAATGTGTCTCAGAGCTGGAGAGTGACAGATGGTGATGCGAGACTGGACGCGCACGTAGTTTATGTATCAGCCGATAGAGGACAATATTGAATAGGGGGACAGTGATATTAGTTTCGATTGTGCCCACTAGAGTGCACTAAAGTAATAGAATGTTTTTCATAAACTGTTCTAGTATTTTCATAAGGTGTTATTATGTATTTTTCTGTATGAAAAATGTTATAAATGTGTTTTAGCAGTATGAATGTTGCGTGAGGGTGATTTAAGGTTAATATGAAAATAATTGTTTAACGGGTTATGTAGTGGGATTTAGTGTGGGAATATGTCGTAGTAGTATGGATGTGGACAGGTGATTTTTGTAGAATAGATTTGTAAAGTAAGTTTATGGTAAAGCGAATGTTAATTCAGGTATAAATAACAATAGTAAATAACTTTATGCATAAGCAAATCTTCAGCATATTAGATAATTACGTCGGTTAAAAGCCCAGTCGTTAGGTTTACTATTTTGCGTTTGGTTATTGATGAAAAGCGCGGATTGACGCCGGAGAACGTTGTTTTGCTATTGGCTGTTGAGTAAAGCAATATTCTTCGCGCGCCTTTCTCTGCTGGTAAAGAAACTTGGAGTATTCTAGGGAAGAGGAGTCGAAGCCTAGCCATGAAACAGTTCGGACATGCGTAGTTCTAGTTCCGCTAGTAATGAGAAGTTGCCGGATCCAGCAGTGTTTTCATACATCAAAAGTGTTGGAAAGTGACGGCATAATAATTCCGATGGGGGTGTAGAAATTTCGGAATTTTTAAGTGAATTTTGTGATGAGAAAAGACATATTCCGCGTGGCGTATTGATCAGGTCGGTGGCTAAAACTGAGACTGCATTTGGTACCGACAGACTTAAAATTTGGCGAGCATTCTCAATCAAAAACAATCAGTATTTTTGTAGCTATTACGTTTTCTGGAAATGCAACACCATAAACTTGCTAACGTGAGTGAAAGGGATCGTGAGTGGCTGTGTTAAGACTAGCACGGGCTTGGCAGTAATACTTGTTCACCTAATTGTCAGAATATATTAATTGAGGAGAAAATTTCCAAACTTTCATTTTGTGTGAAAACTTTCTCCCGAAACGTAGATTAGTGACTTTAATTGCAGCCTGGTTCACGTCGAAGTACAGTATGTTTCACTCGGCTTCCCTACTGATGATATGCTGAGACAATGTTCACAGGTAGGTGCAGGTCCGTCGTAAAGGGACGGAAAGACCAGAGCCGCCGCAGCTTGCCTTGGTACTTTTCTCCCTTTGCCCTTAAACGGCTACCCTTTGTTCGACTTTCGACCCAATCTATCTCCAGATGAAAGGGTATGAATGGCGAACCTTAACCAGACGTACGCAAACATCGCAGTACCCACATCCTGCGACACTTCGCTTCAGTAAAAACTAACCCTTATGCAGAGATGGCAGCAGACATTTTGAGTTGGCCATCATGCTGGTGTGGGCGTGGAAGGGCTCCACCTCTTAAAAAAAAAGGACCGAGCAATCGACAGTAAAGCACTCAGTCCAGGATTCATCATCATCATCATCATCATCATCATCATCATCGTTCGGACGTGGAGCTGGTGTTTGTGACCACACGACCATTAACATTCGGCTCACAGAAAGGGGGTTGAGCTCACGGTGTCCATCGCGCCGACTACCATTTTACCTGTGTACACTGAAGAGCCCATTTGCAGTGGTGTTGGGCACATTCAGCCTGGGATCTCATTGAACGGAGTGAACTGTCTTTAGTGGCGGGTCCCGCTTCGAACTGAGTCCTGATGGTAAGCGAGATATCTGGAGACACATTGGAAAGTGGTGGGAAACCAACTTGACTGTTGACCGCCATACTCCCCAACAATTAAGATTGATGGTGTGGGGTGCCATCTCTTTTTATGTCAGGAACCCAGTTCGAATTGAGTCCTGATGATGAGCGAGGTGTGTGGAGACACCTCAGAAAGTGGTGGAATACCAACTTGACTGTCGGCTGCCATACTCCCTGACAACTAAGAGTGAAGGTGTGAGGTGCCATCTCTTTTCATGGCAGGACACGCTTCAAACTGAGTCCTGATGACGAACGAGGTCTCTGGAGACACATTGGAAAGCGGTATAATACCAACTTGACTGTCGGCCGCCGTACTCCGCGACTACTAGGAGTGATGGTGTGGGGTGCCATCTCTTTTCATAACAGGAACCCTTTGGTTGTTCTCTGCGACACCCTTACCCTTGTGGAAAGCCATTCTTACATTACATCAAGACAAAGCTTGCTCGCATTTGGTCAAACTGAGAGTTCCTATTGTGTCTTCGAGCTTGCCAAACACTACCTTAGCCAGAAAAGTCACTGGATCTCTCCCCATGTGGGAGCATTTGGAGGATTATGGTTGGGGTGTTCCAATCAGCTCGGGATATTGAAGATCTAATGTGCCAATTGGGCATAATTTGGTATGGTATCCCTCAGGAGGACATGGAACAACTCTATCAATCAGTACCAAATGGAATAACTGCTTGCATAAGATCCGGAGGTAACGTAGTGTTGACTTGGGTCAATTTGTGCAACTCTTTCTCTTGAGCAAGTGATCCAATTTTTCTGAAACTGTAATCATTTGTTTCTCAGTTCATGTACGTCACATGTACATATTTCCGTCTCATTCAAATAATTCCTTCGTGGTACATTACTTCTTTATCTTAGAGGGCATATTCTAGTAGATTGTCTTCTACATAGAATTCGTTTACATTTTATTTTATTAATGATAATGTCCTGTACTGATTCCTTCCAGGACTATGGAGATTTTCTCATCAATCTGGTCTTATGGAACTGGACATGCAAAGTTAAAAAAAATGTGTGATGTATCGAGCTATGTACTAAAATTGGCCGACGGACTGTTTGGGGCTGTTTCGGCCATCCTGAGTCTTCAAAGCAGCAGTGAGGTCAGAGCCACTTCAGGCTCCAGCAGACAGACCGTCCAGCCGCGTAATGAACCCCTCTACCGTCCCTACCCCTCTCCACCCCTGCTTCCCGTTGTGTCCGCGCTTTGTCGGAATGCCGCCGTTTGCAGCCGAGGCTTGCTTTCACCCTCTTTCATCCAGAAGCCATCCCCTCTCTTCCCCCTCAACCCCTTCAGTTGCACGCGGGCTAATCTTTCCACCTGTCCAGCAGTGGTATGCCCGGCCTTTGTCCAGCTATCTGCCTGGAGAGGTGGGCTCTCCGGACTGCTAAATGAGTCCGCCAGCAGCGCAGTGGTAAACACGAGAAAAGAAACGCCGCGTAACAGAGTGGGCGGTGCGCTTTGGAGAGTACTATCAAGGGCTTCTACAGTGCAGTTGTCTGTCCACTGAACTGGAGGTGTGTGGGCTACATTCAGTTCTTCATTGTCCCAGTTCCTGGGGGCTCTGGTTTCCCAGACTGCATGAGGATGACATGATTTTGGTGGGACTTAATTAACGATGTTATGAGCGAACTGATATGGGACAGGGGGATGAGAGGAGGGTGAACATGTTTAACGACAGTGTGCCTGTTCCACTCATCTGCATTGTCGAGCTATCTTTCGCTTTTTTCCCTGCAGTATCTGCAACGAAAGCTGGAAGGTTGCTACAGTAATCAGGTAACTGCAGAGGGGACGTAACATGAGTGAGATGGAACTTGATCTGATAATTGGTTTTTGTTCTTCGTAGGGCTACAATATTCACACGTTAGAAAATATTTCTTTGAGTCCTATTCACTTCCAATGCGACACTGGACTCGCATTCGGGAGGACGACGGTTCAATCCCGCGTCCGGCCATTCTGATTTAGGTTTTCCGTGATTTATCTAAATCGCTCCAAGCAAATGCTGGGATGGTTCCTTTAAAAGGGCACGGCCGACTTCCTTCCCCATCTTTCCCCATCCTTCCCTAATCCGATAAGACCGATGACCTCGCTGTTTGGTCTCTTTCCACCAAACAACCCAACCCCCTCTTCCAATGACTGCAGTTCACCAAAGCGATGCTCGTACCAATCTGACTGGTGCAATGGTTCCGTTCATCCTTCACGACAGATGCATATGGGCATTAACTAGCACTTATCGCAATTCTATTTGAGCTTACTCATTTCGCGAGCCACCTTTTCCGTTACTGTTTATGCACTTGCGCAAGCACATCTTTAATTACATTTTTACCACGATTTTAACTTCTTCTCACGTCCTGATTCTTAAGCAAGTCTATCGCGTGATCCAGCAAACTACCAATTAGTGTTTGTTCTCCTTGGTTCCAACCGTTACCAAATGTGAGCCAAGCAGAATCGAAACGATATACGCTAATGTAACGATAGGTCTCAGCGATGATAGTAGCTTACATATTGACAACCTCTGTTGTAAGCAGTGTTCAGAGACAGTCGATAAGAAACAGTCTTACAAAAAGTTAAAGAAGGTATGTGATGTGGTTTATTCATATAACTTGATACCTCGACGATAAACTGAGAAATGGCAACTACTTCTCTAATTCCACATTCTCATTTAGTGGAGGTTTACTATCTTTGGCCCGAAAAAAGCATGTCTTTTGGGATTTTTTTCTCGGGATGTGTTATAGATATCAAAGTCAAATTTGGTCAAAATGTTTATTGATATTTCCTCTACAAACTGGAATTTTTTCGACCGGAAATGTCGAAGAGCAAAGGCAGAAGTGCCGTCGGAACGAAACAAAATTTCGATGTAGACCCTCGCGCGGTATGTCGCAGGTCAGCCGGCTCGTCTGAAATCAAAATTGGGTTGACGTTAGCCAAGTATATAAGACTCTTTAGGAGCTGTACCTCGCTTAAATTATTTGGACCATAGGAAACAAAATGGCGGCTATTTGAAAAAAATTGGGTTTTCTTTTCTTCGATTTTTCGCCTCCATCGGCCAAATAAAAATATTTATAGTTGATAGATCGGAATAAAAGTGGTACAACTCCTAGACAGTTTAGTTAGCTTCGTCGGCAACAAAGAACCATGCCAATCGGTTCGATAGATTTGAAGTTTCCATGCCGCGCGATAGAAAAAAATTTCAAGAAAAACGCGTTTGAAGTTTTGACTACATATAAATGCAATATTACGCAACGTACGTTCAATCTGCTATTCCGGGTCCATAAACTAGTCCTTCCTCTTCCTCACAGAGGGTGTTCTGATACGACCGGTGACAAGCGGTTTTCGGCCGCTCGAATCCGGTGGTCTTCCGCATGCTTGGCGAACTGCGTCGAATAGAGTCCCAGGGCGACGTCCATCGTTGTCATGGTCTTCAGAATTGCTGAATACCCTTCGTTGAAGTTGCTCACTGCCAGGAAAGTCGCAGTCTCCACAGTCTTAGCACCAGAATGCAAATGCTTGGGAGCTAACTTCCAAACACACGCGTTCAAAGTTTCATTTGAATTTTGTGTGTTTCCTCCCAAGCACCGGTACAATATAGGGTCCTCTGAAAGGACCTCATACATCGGTTGAATTACTTTGTGAACTTCTTTGGAGAACGACTGGTCGTGTTGATATTCGTCCAGATTACAGGTAGCCTCTGCAATGCGCCACTTGCACCAACTAGTTTCCCCAGCCGGACAATTTTGGTGTTGTGGGTGGTCATCCGTCCAACACTTGTGGAAATACGTTGCCCAAATTGCCTTCTTTATCTGAATTGGAATGCCGTCGGATTGCCAAGCCGTAGTACGTCCTAAGATACTTGATCACTTGATCCTTGGGCAAGCACATAGAATAATTTTTCGCGGCTACAAAGTCGAAATTCCCGAAAAAAACTGGTGCATGTAAAAGCAGCTGCACTTTTTTTTTCAACCGCGAATAACAAACATTTCCGTTCCGTATTCGGAAAAACCGTTTCAGGGGTGGATTCTAAACACTTTTATGTATCCAAAAATGCAATTTTTAAAAAAAATCGATTTTTTGAACCATAAGATAGTAAACCCCCCTTCTGTGCAGTTTATGGAGAAAACATTGAGTGAGTGATGGAATGGTAAGAAAGTGGGTGAGAGCAATTAAAGATGGCCGCACAAATGTGGATGATGAACAATGGAGTGGGCGTCCTTCGGTCGTTAATGAAAGTTTGGTGCAGGAAGTGGACAATAAGGTGAGAGAAAACAGACGCTTTGCGATTTCGTCCTTGCAGGATGACTTTCCTAATGTTTCTCGTAGTGTTTTGTATGGCATTGTGACGGAGCACTTGAATTACCGAAAATTGTGCGCACGTTGGGTACCGAAAATGTTGACGGATGTGCACAAAACCAAACTTTTAGACAGTGCATTGACTTTCATTCAGCGGTACCATGACGACGGTGATGATTTCTTAAGCCAAATTTTTACGGGTGATGAAACGTGGGTGGCCTACATCACACCGGAACCAAAGCAACAGTCCATGGAAGTTGAGCAAGGGCATCCGATTGCTGGCAACACAATGCCCGTTCGCATGTGGCGAATCAGACCAAAGATCTCATCACATATTTTCGATGGGAAACTCTAGATCATCCTCCGTACTGCCCCGATCTTGCGCCCAGTGACTACCATATGTTCCTGCACTTGAAAAAACACCTGGGCTGTCAGCGTCTTCAAGACGATGAGGAAGTCAAACGGGTCTGAGCACTAATGGACTTAACATCTCAGGTCATCAGTCCCCTAGAACTTAGAACTACTTAAACCTAACTAACCTAAGGACATCACACACATCCATGCCCGAGGCAGGATTCGAACCTGCGACCGTAGCAGGGGCGCAGTTCCTGACTGAAGCGCCTAGAGCCGCTCGGCCACCGCGGCCGGCGTAAACTGAAAAGATCCGGAGTTTTTCTGTTTGTATTTCTGAGAGGTTTCACAGTAATGTTTCATTGATTCGGCCTGCAAGTAAGTAGTAGCATGTTAATGGTAACCAATATGAAGCTCACTCATTTTGCAAGTAAGCAATGTTAACGCAACACGGACGCATTTTTAATAATAAAGTTTTGAGTGTACTTAACGATTTTAAAAATGTCGTTACTCTGAAAGTTTGAGAACAGTGACTTTCCTGAGTAAAAAAATTACAGCGGATGTACTTGGAATTACGAAATCTTATTGAAACTTTCCTGCATAATTTCTCAGTACTACCAATTCGCCCGTTACCGCTGTTGACCTAACTTTCGACTGATTGTCGCCCGCCATACGGCCCGACAAACGGGAGTGATGGTCTGGGGTGGCATTTTATTTCATAGCAGGACCCCTTTGGTTGTCATCCGCAACACCCTTCAGCACTGCGTACGTCGACCGTATTCTACGCACCGTTTCGTTGCCATTGATGGCAGGCTGTCCTAGTGTTACAGTTCAGCAAAATAATGCTCGCCTGCACTCGGTGAGAGTTTCTTCTGCTCGTTTTCGTGCTTGACTAACCCTGCCTTTTCCAGCAAGGTCGCTGAATTTCTCCCTAGGTGAGAGCGTTTGGAGCAGGACCCTCCAATCTGCTCGGGATTCTGACGATATAACAGGCCAGTTGGACAGAATTTGGCACGATATCCCTCATGAGGACATCCAATAACTCTATGAATCAATCTGCTGCTTGTTTTCCTGTTTACCTAACCCTACCTTGGCCAATATTTCAGAAAAAAATTAAAATTTTTTGCCATACCGGGACTCGAACCTGTGTTTCCTCCTCGTCGCGAGCGACCGCCTTATCCTCTTCATTTGATTTGAAACGTTCTACAGCTGATGCGGAACCATAGTGGCAGTTTGCGAGTTCATTCTAAATTGAAAAGAGCTGTCGATCGTCAGTGCAGTGTCTTACACTGCACTACAGCATTTCGTGCCATGCCAAGGGAAGGCAGAAAACAGTCCCTCACTCCGTGTAGAAACCACAACTATACAGTACAAGCACAGTAGGAACTAGACGCCAGGACAAATGGAGATTTGTGCCGCTCCTGGAAGCTCACTAGGCAACCCGAAGTGGTTAAGGCGAAGGCTCGCGACAAGTTCGGTACAAATATTCATTTTTTTTCCATGGCCCCGCAGCTCGATATAAGTCGTGTGAAGACATTTTGAATTACGTCCAAAAAGCTGCTTCTATTTTCAGATGTTTATTGAATTACGACAGGCCTGTTTCAGAACTACTGCCATAATCAGGAGATCTGAAAGTAACGGTTTTGCTATACACTACTTTGTAGGGTAGATGGTAGCCTACTTGTCATATATGAGATCGACAACCATACATTCAGGGAATTCGTAACTTACCTATAACATCGCTGGTTAGTCACTCAAGCGTTTTTCTTACGTCTTTTAAAGTTATTTTATGACGTAGCTTTCATAGGCTATATTTGTTGGAAGCTATAGCCTGAATTTTATATGTTGTGTGTGCCAAATTTTTTGTTTTGACGTTTAACCAACGATGTTATAAGTTTACATCAGAGCAGTTACTTATCGATATCCCTTAGTTACCGTGTTGTTTATTTTTATCCATGAATGTGCTATTAGTCTGGCTTAGCTTATGTCTTTGGTTGTTTATCCGTTTTCATGATCGATGATTTCAATAAAGTTTTCTATATAGTGTTTATATTTTATATCTAATTGCTCGTTGAGTATTTGTTGTAGATATTTGTGTGCATATGTGTAGATTTCGACCTCTTCCAGAATATTGAGTAAGCGACCTTTAGGTGTTCTATGCAAAATTTTGATTGCCTTTTTTTACATTGTCTGTGGTATACGGTTCTATCTTCAGGTGTTGAAAGAAGGTTGATGGGTTGTGTTCGGTGTTTCTAGTGTGTTCTCTGTATCTGATATTAAAGTTCCGGCCTGGCTGACCTATATAGAACTTATCACAATCTTTACAATGAATTTTGTATATACCAGGATACGAGTATATGGATAATTTAAGTTTCCCCGATCTAATTTTTAATTTTTCTTTGGTGGGTATACGAGGGGTACATTTGTTTTCTTTAACATTGTGTTTAGTATGTTCGATATGTTGCCTATATATGTTGTCGGTGTATATGTGAATTTCTGTTTGATTTGTGTTTCTCGCTGAAGTGTTATTTCATTACGTATTTATTAATTTAATGGTGTGGTATTTTTGTTATACATCATGTGAACCAATTCTGGATTATAAGCATTCTGTAGTGCCACATATTTTAAAATTTTTATTTCTTTATGTATGGCTTCTTGTTCTAATGGGAGGTTTATTATCCTGTTGATCATGGCATCAAAGTAGGCGTATTTATGTGCTTTTGCGTGGCACTAAGTAGCATGTATAATGTTATCTGTTGTGGTAGGTTTCCGATAAATATCGAATTTGTATTTTCAACGTTTTTTATGGTAAGGTCTAGAAAGTTTATTCTGTGTTGTTTCCTAGATCCACTGTAAATTTCATTTTTGGATGTAATGCATTTGGTGCATTGTGTATTAGCTGGATGACTGTGGTACTACTCAACGAATAACATAAACACTATATAGAAAACTTTATTGAAATCATCGATCATGAAAACGGATAAACAACCAAAGACATAAGCTAAGCCAGACTAATAGCACATTCACGGATAAAAATAAAGAACACGGTAACTATGGGACATCGATAAGTAACTGCTCTGATGTAAACTTATAACATCGTTGGTTAAACGTCAAAACAAAAAATTTGTCACACACGAAAAATAAAATTCAGGCTATAACTACCAACAAATATAGACTATGAAAGCTAAATTATAAAATTACTTTAAAAGACGTAAGAAAAACGCTTGAGTGACTAACCAGCGATGTTATAGGTAAGTTACGAATTCCCTGAATGTATGGTTGTCGATCTCATATATGACAAGTAGGCTACCATCTACCCTAGAAAATAGTATATAATAAAACCATTACTTTCAGATCTCCTGATGATATCAATAGTGCTGAAACAGGCCTGTCGTCATTAAATAAAAATCTTAAAAAAGCAGCAGCTTTTTGGACTTAATTCATAAAATATTCATTTGTTCTGAAATATTCTACAGCCAATGCGGAACTATAATCGCAGTTTGCAAGTTGATTTTTTAATACAAGGAGAGGAAGTGAAATCTTAAAAAGGGGAAGGAAAAGTAATGAAAAATTTAGGTGCAAATAATACTAAATAAGGAACATACGCCCTAAGAGGATGCGTAGATATTGAAAAGCATACGAACATTTATGCGGCTATGAAAAACAGAGATTAAAAATGGTACAGTAAACAAGTGGATCGAATCAGATCGACCAGATGGTTTTTGGAATTCTAAAAAGAACCACAGTGAAGCTGAAATTGCAAAAAAAAAGTGGATTAGAGGTGTTAAACAAGACCTGATACACGCAGGAATCATGCAGCTTGCTATACGCGGCCGGGTACGTTATTGTGACTACCGCCTACGGTCGACGTCAAAGTTCAATAACCACTCCCAGACGGCAAATGGCAGCAGTAGCAGTGTAGGATGTACAGTCGTGTCCGGACGAAGCGGAAATCAGGGCAGTCGAAGTCGTAAGGGAAACTGAACGATTTATCTGACGTCCAAACGGGCATGATCACCGGCTTTCACGCTAAGGGTGGAAGCATTTCCGAAATAGGCAGTTGTGGTGCACTACCGGCATAGATGAGAGGGGTAAAGGACGACTGCGGACGTGTGTACGGGCGAACGACGTGCACGTGCTCAGCTTCCGATTGGCCAGATGAACCAGAAGGCTACGAACAGTTTCTCCATTCAGCGAACGATGCTGCGTATCAGCTTCCACAGCAGGCGCATGGTCCATGCAACCGTGCTCGCTGCCCTTCATCGGCGAACGAGGCTGGAATTTGCACGCCAGTACCGCGACTGGACGTTCACAGAATTGCGACCTCTTCAGATGAACCACGTTTTATGCTCCATCGGTCAGATGGCCGTTAGCGTGTATGATGTGAAACGTCTGAAAGTAAATATCCTGCAGCAATCATTGCAAGTGTTCGGGTCTGAGGAGGGAATGTCATGGCCTGGCAAATATTTTCGTGGCATTCCCTGGGTGATCTTGTAATTCTGGATGGCACAATGTATGAACACAAGTGTAGAGTCTTGTATCGCAAGGAAGCAAGGGAGAGGACGTTGTTATAACACAAATGTACACGTGGATTAATACGTTTCTTCATTTACATGAACGCAAACATTTACTGAAGCGGACATTATATGTCCTATGCCGCCAATGTTAAATTAAAGATATAAGTCGTGCCCTGAGGAAGGCCGTTGCAATTCGGCCGAAACGTCGGTTTTAGTTTATTATTGTTGTTAGTTTTTAGCAATGACACGGCATAACACCCAGAAGAATTTTAATCACTTAAATTATAGCCGGCCGGAGTGGCCGAGCGGTTCTAGGCGCTACAGTCCGGAATCGCGCGACCGCTACGGTCGCAGGTTCGAATCCTGCCTCGGGCATGGATGTGTGTGATGTCCTTAGGTTAGTTAGGTTTAGGTAGTTCTAAGTTCTAGGGGACTGATGACCTTAGAAGTTAAGTCCCACAGAGCTCAGAGCCATTTGTACCACTTAAATTATAGAATTTTGTGAACCATTATTGTGGAAACTTCTTGAGACACCAACTTATAATTTTCCACAATTATTGAATGCACATTTCTAGATACACTGAACTAGAATTATTACTAAAATTGTATTGTGGGGCATGTTATCTTCTTTTTTCAAACACTCAATTTTTGACAGAATTTTGTAAATAAATGAAAAACAAAACAACTCAGGATATTTTGATTATTCTAGTTCCATATGTGTTGAGTCTCACACTTGGAATGCTGTGAAAATTTCATGTCTCTACCATCAGCCCATTTTTAGAAAATGCCTCATTTATTTCAAAAAATGTAGTTCAGAGATACTGAGGTTTAAAACTTTTTTTATTACAAATTCTTATACAGACTTTCAGTTCTGCGTCTTTTATGCACTAGAATTGCCCTGGCCCTTAGTCTGCGTCTTCTAGTGTCACAACAGTCTCCTTTTCTTTCTTGTTTCTTCTGTCATTTGCTGAGCTGCTAAATCTACTTCACGTACGTGAAGCTCATCCAGTTCCCGCAGTCCTTTAGCTGTGTTCTGTCCAAATATTACCCCTAATTTCTCCAGAACCTTAAGTCTTTCATAGTTTGCACCATTAAAAGTTATTACAGCATCAGACACTGCTAACTTCAGAATCTTAAGGCCAACAAATACATTTTTAGGCTCACGGCATCACACAACATTATTGAAGGACTCATTCATATTCTGGTTCTCCAATGTAAACACTTCTTTAGTAGTTCAGAATTTGCCAAATCTCTGCAAATAGGTTTGACTGCCTGCATTACTGCCAAAGGAAGAGAATGTTTACGGGTAAATTCTTGTGGGGTACCAGAAAATTTAGCTTGCCTGTATTTACCCCAACTGTTTGGTGGAGGTGGACACAAAGCATGACATGGCTTTTCATCGGTTGATATTCAATGAAAGAAAGTGCTCCAGACAGCTCTTTACATCTTCTCTAAATTGTCACAGTTCTCTCTAATGGCCTGCCCATAATATTGCTGTAACTCATCAATTACTTTGTCCGTTAGTCTTGAAACACATTTAATTGTCTTCCCATCAGACAGTTTTGTGTTTCCTAGCTAGGTTTTTGGGTTACGCAGACATGTTCCCATCCTTTTCTTGACATGTTCTATATAAAACAAAGCAATTCACAGCATTCTAGACCGTGTAGTTCCCAAGAAATGAATGTTCAACTGTGGCAGTACATGCTTAGCCGTGAAACTTGACTGTCACATGTCAAGATTCAAAATATTATTTGAAGATGTCACAATTGTCTGGTTTAAGTGTATTACAAACCAAAATGTTCAGGAAAGTCCTAAGTACATTGTTGTTGTTGTTGTGGTCTTCAGTCATGAGACTGGTTTGATGCAGCTCTCCATGCTACTCTATCCTGTGCAAGCTTCTTCATCTCCCAGTACCTACTGCAACCTACATCCTTCTGAATCTGCTTAGTGTATTCATCTCTTGGTCTCCCCCTATGATTTTTACCCTCCACGCTGCCCTCAAATACTAAATTGGTGATCCCTTGATGCCTCAGAACATGTCCTACCAACCGATCCCTTCTTCTGGTCAAGTTGTGCCACAAACTTCTCTTCTCCCCAATCCTATTGAATACTTCCTCATTAGTTATGTGATCTACCCATCTAATCTTCAGCATTCTTCTGTAGCACCACATTTCAAAAGCTTCTATTCTCTTCTTGTCCAAACTATTTACCGTCCATGTTTCACTTCCATACATGGCTACACTCCATACAAATACTTTCAGAAATAACTTCCTGACACTTAAATCTATACTCGATGTTAACAAATTTCTCTTCTTCAGAAACGCTTTCCTTGCCATTGCCAGTCTACATTTTATATCCTCTCTACTTCGTCCATCATCAGTTATTTTGCTCCCCAAATAGCAAAACTCCTTTACTACTTTAAGTGTCTCATTTCCTAATCTAATACCCTCAGCATCACCCGACTTAACTCGACTACATTCCATTATCCTCGTTTTGCTTTTGTTGATGTTCATCTTATATCCTCCCTTCAAGACACCATCTGCTCTTCTAAGTCCTTTGCTGTCTCTGACAGAATTACAATGTCATCGGCGAACCTCAAAGTTTTTATTTCTTCTCCATGGATTTTAATACCTACTCCAAATTTTTCTTTTGTTTCCTTTACTGCTTGCTCAATATAGAGATTGAATAACATCGGGGAGAGGCTACAACCCTGTCTTACTCCCTTCCCAACCACTGCTTCCCTTTCATGTCCCTCAACTCTTATAACTGCCATCTGGTTTCTGTACAAGTTGTAAATAGCCTTTCGCTCCCTGTGTTTTACCCCTGCCACCTTTATAATTTGAAAAAGAGTATTCCAGTCAACATTGTCAAAAGCTTTCTCTAAGTCTACAAATGCTAGAAACGTAGGTTTGCCTTTCCTTAATCTTTCTTCTAAGATAAGTCGTAAGGTCAGTATTGCCTCACGTGTTCCAGTATTTCTACGGAATCCAAACTGATCTTCCCCGAGGTCAGCTTCTACTAGTTTTTCCATTCGTCTGTAAAGAATACGTGTTAGTACTTTGCAGCTGTGGCTTATTAAACTGATTGTTCGGTAATTTTCACATCTGTCAACACCTGCTTTCTTTGGGATTGGAATTATTATATTCTTCTTGAAGTCTGAGGGTATTTCGCCTGTTTCATACATCTTGCTCACCAGATGGTAGAGTTTTGTCAGGACTGGCTCTCCCAAGGCCGTCAGTAGTTCCAATGGAATGTTGTCTACTCCGGGGGCCTTGTTTCCACTCAGGTCCTTCAGTGCTCTGTCAAACTCTTCACGCAGTATCGTATCTCCCATTTCATCTTCATCTACATCCTCTTCCATTTCCATAATATTGTCCGCAAGTGCATCGCCCTTGTATAGACCCTCTATATACTCCTTCCACCTTTCTGCTTTCCCTTCTTTGCTTAGAACTGGGTTTCCATCTGAGCTCCTGATGTTCATACATGTGGTTCTCTTATCTCCAAAGGTCTCTTTAATTTTCCTGTAGGCAGTATCAATCTTACCCATAGTGAGAGAAGCCTCTACATCCTTACATTTGTCCTCTAGCCATCCCTGCTTAGCCATTTTGGACTTCCTGTCGATCTCATTTTTGAGACGTTTGTATTCCTTTTTGCCTGCTTCATTTACTGCATTTTTATATTTTCTCCTTTCATCAATTAAATTCAATATTTCTTCTGTTACCCAAGGATTTCTACTAACCCTCTTCTTTTTACCTACTTCATCGTCTGCTGCCTTCACTACTTCATCAGAGCTACCCATTCTTCTTCTACTGTATTTCTTTCCCCCATTCCTTTCAATTGTTCCCTTATGCTCTCCCTGAAACTCTGTACAACCTCTGGTTCTTTCAGTTTATCCAGATCCCAACTCCTTAAATTCCCACCTTTTTGCAGTTTCTTCAGTTTTAATCTACAGGTCATAACCAATAGATTGTGGTCAGAGTCCACATCTGCCCCTGGAAATGTCTTACAATTTAAAACCTGGTTCCTAAATCTCTGTCTTACCATTATATAATCTATCTGATACCTTTTAGTATCTCCAGGGTTCTTCCATATATACAACCTTCTATCATGATTCTTAAACCAAGTGTTAGCTATGATTAAGTTGTGCTCTGTGCAAAATTCTATCAGGCGGCTTCCTCTTTCATTTCTTAGCCCCAATCCATATTCACCTACTACGTTTCCTTCTCTCCCTTTTCCTACACTCGAATTCCAGTCACCCATGACTATTAAATTTTCGTCTCCCTTCACTACCTGAATAATTTCTTTTATTTCATCATACATTTCTTCTATTTCTTCGTCATCTGCAGAGCTAGTTGGCATATAAACTTGTACTACTGTAGTAGGTGTGGGCTTCGTATCTATCTTGGCCACAATAATGCGTTCACTATGCT
Organism: Schistocerca piceifrons; assembly: GCF_021461385.2. Classification (NCBI taxonomy): domain Eukaryota; kingdom Metazoa; phylum Arthropoda; class Insecta; order Orthoptera; family Acrididae; genus Schistocerca; species Schistocerca piceifrons. Next base: position 89,247,606 of record NC_060147.1, read on the forward strand.
GTTTGTAGTAACTTACCCGAATTCCTATTTTCCTATTCATTATTAAACCTACTCCTGCATTACCCCTATTTGACTTTGTGTTTATAACCCTGTAGTCACCTGACCAGAAGTCTTGTTCCTCCTGCCACCGAACTTCACTAATTCCCACAATATCTAACTTTAACCTATCCATTTCCCTTTTTAAATTTTCTAACCTACCTGCCCGATTAAGGGATCTGACGTTCCACGCTCCGATCCGCAGAACGCCAGTTTTCTTTCTCCTGATAACGACATCCTCTTGAGTAGTCCCCGCCCGGAGATCCGAATGGGGGACTATTTTACCTCCGGAATATTTTACCCAAGAGGACGCCATCATCATGTAATCATACAGTAAAGCTGCATGCCCTCGGGAAAAATTACGGCCGTAGTTTCCCCTTGCTTTCAGCCGTTCGCAGTACCAGCACAGCAAGGCCGTTTTGGTTATTGTTACAAGGCCAGATCAGTCAATCATCCAGACTGTTGCCCTTGCAACTATTGAAAAGGCTGCTGCCCCTCTTCAGGAACCACACGTTTGTCTGGCCTCTCAACAGATACCCCTCCGTTGTGGTTGTACCTACGGTACGGCTATCTGTATCGCTGAGGCCACCAACGGCAAGGTCCATGGTTCATGGGGGGCCTAAGTACATTATGGAGCAGAGAACAGCAAATGTCGAATTGGAGCGTCTGCGCTCTGCAAATAGGTCTTCACTCCCGTCCAGTCGCGTCAGCAACGGTGCCTAGGCGATCACGTATTTTGAGAGGAATTTCTCAGGTTTCCAGTATGAAACGGATGTCGCCACCTCATGCTTGCGGGTTTCCGGTGCGTGGTTTGACAGCTGCTGGTGCATCTCGGCTTCTGGGAGTGTGTGCAGTAGATTCCTGTGCGGTCCAGTGGACAGGAAGCGGCAGGTGGCATCTGTGCCCGTTGTTCGCGTGTCTGATGCATTACTTTGCAAGCAGGTCTGTAGGCTGTGCTATGCGTTCTTTGGACAGCTTACGAGTTGATTACGTGACTGCACATCAGTGTACTGCATTATTTAGGAGTAGTTTGCATTTTTGTACTGAAATTATTTCGGTAATTAGGAATTGTTTGTAGTGCGTTATTTAGAAGGGGTATATTTATGAGGGGGTATTGAATAGGATTGGGGAGAAGAGAAGTTTGTGGCACAACTTGACTAGAAGAAGTGATCGGTTGGTAGGACATGTTTTGAGGCATCAAGGGATCTCAAAAAATTATCATTGGAGGGCAGCGTGGATGGTAAAAATCGTAGAGGGAGACCAAGAGATGAATACACTAAGCAGATTCAGAGTGATGTAGGTTGCAGTAGGTACTGGGAGATGAAGAAGCTTGCACAGGATAGAGTAGCATGGAGAGCTGCATCTAACCAGTCTCAGGACTGAAGACCACACAACAACAACAACAACATTTAGAAGTAGTTTACACGTCTGTGGTAAATCTTCGCACAGATGTGTTGTGCAGTGTCTCTAGTATGCCCGTCGATCGTGTCGCGTCGCTCTTTTCAGTACTGACAAGGGAACCTCCCCATCGCACCCCCTTCAGATTTAGTTATAAGTTGGCACAGAGGAAAGACCTTGAAAAACTGAACACAGACCAATCGAGAAAACAAGAAGAAGTTGTGTGGAACTATGAAAAAAAATAAGCAAAATATACAAACTGAGTAGTCCATGCGCAAGATATGCAACATCAAGAATAGTGCGAGCTCAGGAGCGTCGTGTTCCCGTGGTTAGCGTGAGCAGCTTCAGAACGAGAGATCCTTGGTTCAAGTCTTCCCTCGAGTGATAAGTTTAATTTTTTATTTTCAGACAATTATTATCTGTCCGTCCGTCCGTCCGATGCGAGGTAAAAAGATATGTTTTGACAGAGCACAGGGAAAACTGTTAGACTGTGAAACTGTTCCATTCATTTGTTGCAGTTTATGTGACAAACTCTTAAGTTTTCATCACTTTTTTGGGAGTGATTATCACATCCACAAGAAAACCTAAATCGGGCAAGGTAGAAGAATCTTTTTACCCATTCGCCAAGTGTACAAGTTAGGTTGGTTCAAATGGCTCTGAGCACTATGGGACTCAACTGCTGTGGTCATCAGTTCACTAGAACTTAGAACTAATTAAACCTAACTAACCTAAGCACATCACACACATCCATGCCCGAGGCAGGATTCGAACCTGCGACCGTAACAGCAGCGCGGCTCCGGACTGGAGCGCCTAGAACCGCACGACCACCGCGGCCGGCTACAAGTTAGGTGAGTCGAGAACATTTTCCTGTCATGTCACGCAAATGCCGTCACCAGTGTCGTATAGAATATGTCAGACTTTTCCTGTGGAGGAATCGGTTGACCTATGACCTTGCGATCAAATGTTTTCGGTCCCCATTGGAGAGGCACGTCCTTTCGTCTACTAATCGCACGGTTTTGCGGTGCGGTCGCAAAACACAGACACTAAACTTATTACAGTGAACAGAGACGTCAATGAACGATCGGACAGATCATAACTTTGCGAAAATAAAAAAAGTAAAATTTTCACTCGAGGGAAAACTTGAACCAAAGACCTCTCGTTCCGCAGCTGCTCACGCTAACCACGGAACCACGGCGCTCCTGAGTACATAGCATCTTTAATGTTGCCTATCTTTCGCATAGACTACTCTGTTTGTATATTTTGCTTATTTTTTTCTTAGTTCCACACAACTTCGTCCTCTTTTCTCGATTGATCTGTGTTCAGTTTTTCAAGGCCTATCCACTGTGCCAACTTATAACTAAATCTGAGGGGGGTGCGATGGGGAGGTTCCCTTGTGAGCGAAGAGTGAGCACGTAAAGATGCGTAGGGAATAGCGTCTCTCGCCAAGTATGAGGGCCTGGTTAGAGATCCCGGCTGTGTCGTGCAGCCCACATAACACAACTGTCGAGCAGTTCGTTCGTCTTGTCAGTTCTCCGCCGCACACTGCTGAGACGCTCCTGCAGCGTTTCCGATCAGAAGTGTTTGATGACACAAAATACAGTCCGTAATTGGCTCCCCCTGAGTCTCATCTCTGCTCACAAGAAACGCTGGCTATGAAGACAAAATTTTTCCTGAGACAACGAGCTGCAGACCAGTGCAGACAACTGCCCGAAAGCACAAGTGGCTGCTTTCTATGACGAGAACACTGGAAAGTTGATACAACACTACGACAACACTCGAAGTTGGAGCGGCGACTATGTAGGGAAGTAGGTGGAAGGTGTACCTAACTGCTGCAAATAAAACGTTTCTGGTTTTCACTGTGGTTCCCATTTCGGGACCGATTGGAACTTGCTTTCTGGACAACCCTCGTATTAAAAAAAAATCCGGGTAAGTGCAAGGAGGACTGGCGTACCAAGGGGTCCGCACGAACGATATCATGCATCTAGAAAGGTTACCGGTCCTGGAAATCGGGAATTTCAAAGATTTTGACATGATACCGATAATGGCAAGATATCAGGTTATGTGAGTTAAATTGCCGTGTCTTTTGACTGCCCTGAATTAGAAAGTTAATTTTTTTTTCATCGCCCAGAGACCATAGACCTAAATAAATTTCTTCTTTATACGGCTAGCCGTTGCTGATAAAAAAGGGGTCTTTACAGTTTGACTGACAGACAGGAAGATGGATGGCCCACAGAGCGATATTATAGGCTTAAGGGTTCCGTTTTTACTGATTGAGGCATGGATTCCAGTAAAACCAAATGTAACTTAAAACTGAATACCATACTACTCTATCACATCGGTTTAAGGCCCAGAAGTTTGTTGTTGTTGTTGTTGTTGTTGTTGTTGTGGTCTTCAGTCCAGAGACTGGTTTGACGCAGCTCTCCATGCTACTCTATCCTATGCAAGCTTCTTCATCTCCCAGTACCTACTGCAACCTACATCCTTCTGAATTTGTTTAGTGTATTCATCTCTTGGTCTCCCTCTACGATTTTTACCCTCCACGCTGCCTTCCAGTACTAAACTGGTGATCCCTTGATGCCTCAGAATATGCCCTACGAACGGATCCCTTCTTCTAGTCAAGTTGTACCACAAATTTCTCTTCTTTCCATTTCCATTCAATACCTCCTCATTAGTTATGTGATCTATATATCTAATCTTCAGCATTCTTCTGTAGCACCACATTTCGAAAGCTTCTATTCTCTTCTTGTCTAAACTATTTATCGTCCACGTTTTACTTCCATACATGGCTACACTCCATACAAATACTTTCAGAAACGACTTCCTGACACTCAAATATATACATGATGTTACCAAATTCTCTTCTTCAGTAACGCTTTCCTTGCCATTGCCAGTCTACATTTGATATCCACTCTACTTCGACCATCATCAGTTATTTTGCTCCCAAAATAGCAAAACTCCTTTACTACTTTAAGTGTCTCATTTCCTAGTCTAATTCCCTTAGTGTCACCCGACTTCATTCGACTACATTCCATTATCCTCGTTTTGCTTTTGTTGATGATCATTTTATATCCTGCTTTCAAGACACTGTCCATTCCGTTCAGCTGCTCCTCCAGGTCCTTTGCTGTCTATGACAGAATTACAATGTCATCGGCGAACCTGAAGGTTTTTATTTCTTCTCCATGGATATTAATACCTACTCCGTAACTTTCTTTTGTTTCTTTTCTGCTTGCTCAGTATACAGATTGAATAACATCGGGGATACGCTACAACCCTGTCTCACTCCCTTCCCAACAACTGCTTCCCTTTCATATCCCACGACTCTTTTCGTTGCCATCTGCTTTCTGTACAAATTGTAAATAGCCTTTCGCTCCCTATATTTTATCCCTGTCACCTTCAGAATTTGAAAGAGAGTATGCCATTCAACATTTCTCTAAGTCTACAAAGGCTAGAAACGTAGGTTTGCCTTTCCTTAATCTATTTTCTAAGATACGTCGTAGGGTCAGTACTGCCTCACGTGTTCCAACATTTCTACGGAATCCAAACTGATCTTCCCCGAGGTCGGCTTCAACCAATTTTTCCATTCCTCTGCAAAGAATTCGTGTTAGTATTTTGGAGGCGTGGCTTATTAAAATAACTGATTCTTAGGTAATTTTCACCTCCCCCCCCCCCCCCCCAACCATGAACCATGGACCTTGCCGTTGGTGGGAGGCTTGCGTGCGTCAGAAGCTTAACAAACATAAGTAATTCTCAGGTACGAAGTAAAACATGCACCATTGATATGAAAAGACCAAGAACAAGCTGATAAATCAAAATTGTCACCAAGAATTTGGTGCAGTTTATCTGGAATCACTGTCTTCAGAAATAGCACAGATATCTGGCGTTGTCGAGGGTGCGGAATATGTCGGACTGGTATCTACCACTGATGGGCTAGCTGAAACTTTCTTCTAAGTTCTTTGGAACAGTGTTCCTTGGACTGAGATCTTTTTTTGCCAAACACAATTTTATATGATATACAGATTCACAACTTCAAAAGCATTATGTCCGTGGTTACTTTCAGCGAATTTCACGAAAGTGATAAGAGGGGGGGATGTGGGGGAACGACTGGGCGCCGAACGACAATTTTGCTCAAATTCGTGATTTGTTTTCCGTACTGGAATGTAGCAGACAAATAGGGTTTGTTTAAATTAATAAAGCATACATTGAGGTTTTTGTTGCTATTTTCATTGAAAAACGTTAATATCTCCTGTGTAATTAGGGTTTGCCCGAGTCAACTGTGAAAGGAGGTAGATCGACGGTTGTCGTTGTAACTCTGGTTGGCGTTATGTAAAAAAGGAAATTAACTTATCACCTTCATCCTTACAAAAATGGTTCAAATGGCTCTGAGCACTATGGGACTTAACTTCTGGGGTCATCAGTCCCCTAGAACTTAGAACTACTTAAACCTAACTAACCTAAGGACATCACACACATCCACGCCCGAGGTGCATCGTTACAGATGTAATTATAGATCATCGTAGGAATATGAAAAAAAATCTTGCCGAAATTATAGACAATTGAAAAGAATGACCATTTCTGGACCTCTCCTTTTGGGCAGAAAAATTAGAAATACCAACATAAACAAATCGGGTACGATGAACTGAAGAGAATTCAGGTTGCTTCAAGGGGACTGAAAATCATTAAAATCGGATGAAAATTGTAACGTGGGCGACGACAACCATGCCGCAAGCATGGTTTTGAGAAAAACGCTTTAATGTTTGACAAATATTTATCATGTAAAAAGGGGACAAAGCTGCAAACTTGCGGGATATCATCGGTGCCTGGTCCATAATAACTATCGCCCCTGTTAGTGGATGGCCGCTTTCCGCTACTTTCACCTGATAAGCCCCCATTTTCGTCCTCAAAGCGCTTTTAGTTGCTGCGCGCGCCGCAGCTGGCGCCTCTTTCACGTAATAGGCGCATTTAATCGCCGCTTTTGATTTAAAGGGCATGTGCCACGTTCATTAATGCAGTATGGCCTACACTGAATAGACATAACGACCTAATCTGAAGCAATGTTGACAATTACGCTTCGGCTGGATGTTATTTTTGCAGCGTACCCCCAAATGAGACTATTGAAACCTCCGTTCACATGTTGAGTAAAACCGCCGATACAACGCTCCAGCAAATCAGGATTACTCAGATTGATATAAACACCGATGATGGCGTCGATAAAGACTTGTGGGAACCGGTTCTCTAACGGCGAAGCGTGCCGTGCGGAGTGGCCGCGTGGTTTGAGGCGCCATGTCACGGATTGCGCGGCCCCTCTCGACGGTGGTTCGAGTCCTCCCTAGGGCATGGGTGTGTTCTTAGCATAAGTTAGAATAAATAGTGTGTGAGTCTAGGAACCGATGACCTCAGCAGTCTGGTCCCTTAGCACTTCACACACACCTGAACGCACGTGCCGTGCACGATGGCTTGCAACGCTCACAGAATCGTTTTTTTAATGGGGTTCAGGTACAATATTTTGGGGAATAATTCTTCAATGTATACAGGGTGGTCCATTAATCGTGACCGGGCCAACTATCTCACGATATAAGCGTCAAACGAAAAAACTACAAAGAATGAAACTTCTCTGGCTTGACGGAGGAAACCAGGTGGCGCTATGGTTCGCCCGCTAGATGGCGCTGCCATAGGTCAAACGGATATCAACCGCGTTTTTTTTAAAATAGGAACCCCCATTTTTTATTACATATTCGTGTAGTACGTAACGAAATATGAATGTTGGACCACTTTTTTCGCTTTGTGCTAGATGGCGCTGTAATAGTCACAAACATATCGCTCACAATTTTAGACGAACAGTTGGCAACAAGTAGGTTTTTTAAATTAAAATACAGAATGTAGGTACATTTGAACATTTTATTTCAGTTGTTCCAATGTGATACATGTACCTTTGCGAACTTGTCATTTCTGAGAACGCATGCTGTTACAGCGTGATTACCTGTAAATACCACATCAGTGCAATAAATGCTGAAAATGATGTCCGTCAACCTCAATGCATTTGTCAATACGCGTAACGACATTCCTGTCAACAGCGAGTAGTTCGCCTTCCTTAATGTTCGCAGATGCATTGACAATGCGCTGACGCATGTTGTCAGGCGTTGTCGGTGGATCACGATAGCAAATATCCTTCAACTTTCCCCACAAAAAGAAATCCGGGGACGTCAGATCCGGTTAACGTGCGGGCCACGGTATGGTGCTTGGACGACCAATCCACCTGTCATGAAATATGCTATTCAATACCGCTTCAACCGCACGCGAGATTTGTGCCGGAAATCCACCATGTTGGAAGTACATCGCCATTCTGTCATGCAGTGAAACATCTTGTAGTTACATCGGTAGAACATTACGTAGGAAAGCAGCATACATTGCACCATTTAGATTGCCATCGATAAAATGGGGGCCAATTATCCTTCCTCCCATAATGCCGCACCATACATTAACCCGCCAAGATCGCTGATGTTCCACTTGTCACAGCCATCGTGGATTTTCCGTTGCCCAGTAGTGCATATTGTGCCGGTTTACGTTACCGCTGTTGGTGAATGACGCTTCGTCGCTAAATAGAACGGGTGCAAAAAATCTGTCATCGTCCCGTAATTTCTCTTGTGCCCAGTGGCAGAACTGTACCCGACGTTCAAATTCGTCGCCGTGCAATAGCATAGAAATATGGTACGGGTGCAATCGATGTTGATGTAGCATTCTCCACTGCGACGTTTTTGACATTGCCGATTATCGCGCAATTTGTCTGCTACCGATGTGCGAATTAGCTGCGACAGCAGCTAAAACACCTATCTGGGCATCATCATTTGTTGCAGGTCGTGGTTGACGTTTCACATGTGGCTGAACATTTCCTGTTTCCTTAAGTAAGGTAACTATCCGGCGAACGGTCCGGACACTTGGATGATGTCCTTCAGGATACCGAGCAGCATACTTAGCTCACGGCCGTTGGGTATTTTAATCACAATAGCCATACATCAACACGATATCTACCTTTCCCGCACTTGGTAAATGGTCCATTTTAACACGAGTAATGTATCACGAAGCAAATACCGTCCGCACTGGCGGAATGTTACGTGATATCACCTACTTATACGTTTGTGACTATTACAGCGCCATCTATCACAAAGCGAAAAAGTGGCCAAACTAAAACATTCATCTGGCGAAGAGTTCTCGGGCTTCCAGCCGGGTGGCGGTGTCTTCAAACTGCGACGTTTCTACGAATGACATACTCATCATCTTCACCATCTTCGCCAGAAGATGATGAGTATGTGACTCGTCGAAACGTCGCAGTTTGAAGACACCGCCACCCGGCTGGAAGCCCGAGAACTCTTCGCCAGCTGTATACGCCGGGAAAGCATACATTCACATTTAAAACATTCATATTTCTTTACGTACTAAGTGAATATGTAATAAGAAATGGGGGTTCCTATTTAAAATAACGCAGTTGATATCCGTTTGACCTATGGCAGCGCCATCTAGCGGGCCAACCATAGCACCTTCTGGTTCGCCCCTTCAAGCTAGACGAGTTTCATTCTTTGTAGTTTTGTTCGTTTGATGCTTATTTCGTGAGATATTTGGCCCGGACACTATCAATGGACCACCCTGTATACATTCGAATTCGGTAATAAAGAAATTTAGTGTTTTTTTGACCGTTACTCTGTTGCTCCCTCTCAAGGCTGTAGGAGCCTGAGCCCAAGAGATATGAGTTGTAGGACCTCCTTCTTCGTCACTCTGTTTCTGGTGCCTTTTGTCCTTTGAAAACACTTTCTAATATCACATCGTCAACAGGGCTGGTTCGAGAACGTTTCCCCACGCAAGCGACACGGAATGTCGGGTTCCAGTCACTCTTTTACAATTCGTACGTCAGTTGGTATAAACGGAACTCTTACAGTATCACTTAGCTGTCCTTCTGTCCTGCTGTTCAGAGCCCTTTTACTCATGAACTGGTGGACGTATCAAGATGACACTTAGGTCACATATTAAGATGTACGGTCCCTTCATCATCATCATCATTATAAAGTAAAGGCTATGCCTTGTCGATTTAGCCACGTTCCTCCCTCCATTGTCATCCTCTTCAATTCTTTATACAATTTTATCCCCATATCTTCTCTGATGTTTTTAAAATACGTAGCGCTTTGCTGCCTCTTGGTTTTTTTCCCTAAAACATTTCCTTCAAATACAGTCTTTAGGAACTGGTTGTGTCTCATTATGTGCCCTATCATTTTTGATTTCTTCTTCCTATATCATTTAGCAGCGTTCTGGTCTCATTCAGTTCTCTTAAGACCTGTCCATTAATTTTTCTATCTACCCAGCTTGTTTTCGTCATTCTTCTCCACATCCACATTTCCATTGCTTCCAGTCTCTCTTTCTCTGCCTTTCCCAGAGTCTACGCTTCACATCCGTATGTTAAGAGACTCCAGACAACAGTTTTGGCAAACTTTTTCCTACTTTCTACGCTTATGCGATTGTCTGTTAGTAAATTACTTTTATTTTGGAAAGCTTGCTTTGCCAAGGCTATTCTTGTCTTGAAATCTGTGATACATTTATTGTTGCCAGTGACTGTGGTCCCCAAATAACAGAAGTTCTCAACCTGCGTTAGAACATCATCTTCTAGTTTAATATTTACTTTACCATTTTCTTTTGTCTTTCTTACTACCATGGTTTTCCCTTTCTTTTTATTTATTTTTAGATTACATTCTCTTAGAATTTTGGCAAATTTTAGCAACACGAACCCCATTTCCTTTACTGAGTCAGTAAGTACTACTGTATGATCTACAAAACGGATACCGTGTATCCGTTCCCCGTTAATTTTAATTCCTGTGGTTATTCTTTTCAAATTTTCAATGTTTTTTTCAATAAATAAGTTGACAAATATGGTGATATTGGGCATCCTTGCCTTACTCCCCTTAGCGAAGTAAAAAGCTTCTGAGTCACTGCAATCAAAAGCCACTGCCATTTATGAGACATAGTTCGACACTCGCAAACTCACTCATTAAAATCTGTACGTTACTACAACTTGCCGTAGACTCGTGAAATTTGGCAAGAAGCAACGTTTCACAGTACAAGTAACAAAAAAAGAGAAAATTGTTAATTTGTAGTTATATCACACCCAAAAAATATTTTTGAAGTATGTTTTCAAAATTCAAATTTGAAGTTAAAACATTCTTGAAAGTCTTGGAATACCTTAACCGATGCCTGTATCAATGTCGATAACAAATAAAGAACGTCGAGATTCCCGATTCCCGGAATGGAGGAACAGTCTTATACTTTATGTACAAAAATACAATAAATTTGGCGAGTGAGGAAGGTCTGACGACACTGTCATAATCAGCGAAGCCTGTTGATTGGTAAAGTTTTTTATCTTACAGGAACAGCATTCAGGACAAGACGATGGGTACTGATTTCAATCTCCTGGAACATAAACTACACTGAAGTGAAGTGTCAAGGGAACGGGTGTAGCCGGCCGGTGTGGCCGAGTGGTTGTAGGCGCTTCAGTCTGCAACCCCGCGACCGCCTCGGTCGCAGGTTCGAATCCTGCCTCGGGCATGGATGTGTGTGATGTCCTTAGGTTAGGTTTGAGTAGAAGTCTAGGGGACTGATGACCTCAGATGTTAAGTCCCATAGTGCTCAGAGCCATTTTAACCATTTTTGGAAAGGGTATAGGAATGCGTTTTCAAATACAGAGATATGTAAACAAGCAGAAGACACCGCTGCGGTCGGCAACCCCTATATAAGACAACAAGTGTCTGCCGCTGTTAGATCAGTTACTGCTGTTGCAATGGCAGGTTATCAAGATTTATGTGGGTTTAAATACAGTTTTATAGTTAGCGCACGGACGATGGGACGCAGCATCTCCGAGGTAGCGATGAAGTGGGGATTTTCGCGTACGACCATTTCACAAGTGTACCGTGAATATCACGAATCCGCGAATTGTTGCAGGTTTCAATGCTGGGCCATCAGCAATATGGGTTTTCGGAGCCGAAGGCCCACTAGTGTACCCTTGAAGAACGTACGACACAAAGCTTTACCCTTAGCCTGGGTCCGTCAACACCGACACTGAACCGTTGATGACTGGATACATGTTGCCTGGTCGGCCGAGTCTCGTTTCAAATTGTATCGAGCGGATGGACGTGTACGGGTGTGGAGACAGCCTCATGAATCCGTGGACTCCGCATGTCAGCGGGGGACTGTTCAAACTGGTGGAGGCTCTGTAATGGTGTGGGGCGTGTGCAGTTGGAGTGGTAAGAGACCTGTGATAGGTGTTATCACCTGTATCCACACATACCCACTGTGGATTCCAACGAACTTGGGCAATTCCATCAGGACAATGCATGCGACACGTCGAGAACTGCTACAGAGTGGATCCAGGAACACTCTTCTAAGTTTAAACATTTCGGCTGCCCACCAAAGTCCCCAGAAATGAATATTATAGAGCACATCTGGGATGCCTAGCTACGTACTTTCCAGAAGAGATCTCCAGCCCCTTATACTCTCATCGATTTATGAACAATCCCGCAGAAGTCATTGTATCAGTTCCTCCCAGCGCTACTGTACCGGGTGGTAGCCAGTCGATAAATATTTTAGGGAATTGGTTTAAAAAATTTATTTCAAAGGCCCAGGCAAAGTTTTCCCGCAGAGCAACTTACGCTGTGCCTACGTAACACAAGTTGCCTGTCTTTCAGAACCGAGGCAATTCTGTCCAGTTAAAACTACTGACAAGAGATGCCTTGAGCCATACGCTAAAACTGGTAGTGAATTCATGTTATCGGTTTTAGTCAATGACGTGTGTGATACAGGTGACGTGTGTGGACGCTGGAACGTTCTGTACTGAGGAACACCGTTGTTCCTCTCTCTCTGATCCATACCTCAAGCAGAACAAACGTCTTTTTCGAAAGCCGAGCCTCTCTCTCTGCGTTCCGTGGCGTGCCACCCATTCCGTTACCCAATTCAATTAGTTGTTACTTCCTAAAAATGGTTCAAATGGCTCTGAGCACCATGGGACTTAGCATCTGAGGTCATCAGTCCCCTAGAACTGAGAACTACGAACCTAAGGTTAGCACACAACACCCAGCCATCACGAGGCAGAGAAAATCCCTGACCCCGCCGGGAAGCGAATCCGGGAACCCGGGCGTGGGAAGCGAGAACGCTACCGCACGATCACGAGATGCGGGGGAATAGACAAGTTGTCACGATGGTAGCTAAAGGGAATCACGCTCTACGAATTGTGGAAAACTGATAGAACTAGTTTCTCATTGGCCAAACTACAAACTTCCATCAAGAAAAACGTTATCGGAAAATTTAATATCAAGGGTTCACAATGACATAATGGATGAAGTACAAAAGAAGGTGCAAGCTGTATCTTCGTTTCCAGAATGAGATTTTCACTTTGCGGCGGAGTGTGCGCTGATATGAAACTTCCTGGCAGATTAAAACTGCGTGCCCGACCGAGACTCGAAATCGGGACCTTTACCTTTCGCGGGCAAGTGCTCTACCATCTGAGCTACCGAAGCACGACTCACGCCCGGTACTCACAGCTTTACTTCTGCCAGTATCTCGTCTCCTGCCTTCCAAACTTTACAGAAGCTCTTCTGCGAACCTAGCAGAACTAGCACTCCTGAAAGAAAGGATATTGCGGAGACATGGCTTAGCCACAGCCTGGGGGATGTTTCCAGAATGAGATTTTCACTCTGCAGCGGAGTGTGCGCTGATATCTGCGTTATCTGTCAGTACTGATGGTTGGACGTCGAGGAATAATGAAAGCTATATAGCCATTGTAGCCCACTTTATACATGAAGAGACTAAATTTCAGTCAACATTACTTGGTAGTATTAATCATAAAGACCGGTATACCAGCCAAAACGTGTGCAATTTCATGAAAGGCGTTACGACAGACTGGCATATTTCCCACAAAGTTGCTGCTATTGTTAGCGATAATGCTGCAAATATCTTATCTGCTGTCAGACTTGGTGAGTGGCGGTCAGTCTCATGTTTCGCCCACTCTCTAAATCTTGTTGTACAAGAAGCTACTAAATATCTGACGTTTTGGGGCAAGTTAAAAATATTGTCGAGTTTTTCAATCGTAGTACACAAGGCCAACTGATTGCTACACAACAGCAAATGGATCTCCCTGTCCTAAAGTTCAAACAGGACGTCCAGACCCGCTAGATTTCTACTTTTGACATGCTTCAGCGACTAATGAAGGTATGGATGCAGTGATCGTTACGTTAGCACTTCTGCGCTCTGACCTAACAATAAAAGAAAGTGACTGTGAAATAATAGGAGTTTTGCCCTTACTTAGTCTATAAAATTACGGTAGAAATAAGTGCCGAAAGAAATGTGACTTTTTCAAAAGTTATTGTGTTTTGTAACCTGCTCAACAGTTTTCTGCAGAAGCATGCTTGTAACAATAAAAAATTGTCGCTGTGCAATCAGTACTCAAGAAAGGCATGGAAGACCGTTTTAAAGATTTAGAGAATAACATTCTATACGCCGAGTGTGCTATTCTGGACTCCCGATTTAGACAGAGAGGATTTAGAAATCAGAAAGCTTTTAAGTTGCAATACAACGCCTCAAAAATAAAGTTGGCAGAGTGCAGTTACTGCAGAGGGAGAATCGAGATATTTGAGTGGCTGATCCTACTGCTAGCGACCCTTCGGCGTCTTGTGCCAGTGGCAGCAGTAACGAAAATAAAAAAGACTCTGTATGGGACGAGTATGACCAAGAAATAAGAAAAATCACTATACCAGATAACCAACTTCCTGCTGGTATTCGCGAACTCAATAAATAACTCAATGAAGAGTATTTAGATCGAAAAAAAGATCCACTAGAGTGGTGGCACGAGCGTCGTCAGTTATATCCACAGGTTATGTGTTTAAGAGATTTTGCATAGTTGCGACATCAGTGCCCTGCGAATGGGACAAATCCTTAATGAATGAAGAACACTGTTATCAACGAACAAAGTTTCCAAATTAATGTTTTTACATAATAATATGTAAATTTTTGTAACATTTTGCTTGAAAATAAGAAGACTGATTATTTAAAGAATGATAATGCAAAGCACAAAAAGTATGCTTTAGAATACGATCTCACTCAGGGGTCATAGTTATTTTTTCTATGTCTAATTGTTTGGTAACCAATTATAAGTGTTAGCGTTTCTTCTGTTAATGATAAAGGTATTAATGTTTGTGCCATATAGTACTTAACCTGTCCTAAAGCAGAAATATTTTTTGCTGGTTATTTCCAAAACTTTAAAAAAGTTGACTGCGTAGCAGCGAGGAGAGAGCTCCGCCTACCATCCTAAGGGAGCCATGGGTATAATTAATTTTATTTTTCCTTGTTAAATTTTGACATCATTAGACACTTTCATTTTATTTAAAGATTGGTATCTAGTATTTCTTAAAATTTATCCACAGGTCTGATGATGGTTTTGTAAAAAGAACCGAAACCGGTTTCCTATATCATTATAACATAAATGATGTGATCAAGTCTGAACTTTAGTCAAAATATAATATTCGTACAATGAACTAATAAATAAATATATTTTAAAATTGAAATACTAAGAGTGCACTGTATGTAAAGTACTACACCACTTTACCCATTGGTGTAAATAACTGGTTTGTTTGCCCTTTCGAAGTCTAATTACTCGCCATAAAACTGTAATAATACAGGCATTGGCAACACTGGTCGTTATTTTAAAAGACTAGCATAACGAATAAAAGAGCGTGTGCAGTAGCGGTAGCAAAGCGAGCGAACTGTCTTTCTGGAAATCGAGATGGGAGCTAACGAACTAAAAGAGCGACCTATTTCGTGACAGAACCGCGAACTAAACTGAACGTTCCCAGTCGCGAACTATCATGCGCAAGACAACTGCGCAACGCTACGCGCTGTTCCCATCCAACTGCCCAACACTACAATAGCGAATATTCCAACAGTGACAACCAGCCACAGACTGCACACAGAACTGCCATTGATCTTCATACAGAGCGCTACATGGAGTGGAGAGGGAAAGAGACATAGGAGGTGATTAGAACGTATTTAGCAACTGCGAAGCATTGCCGGGTTGGGTAGAAGAGATTTATTCACGAGCAGGTGCTGTCGTGTCTGGAAGCCCAGGTTGCTGCTCACTTTTTGGGAGCCGGGGTTAGCGCCGCAGCCGGCGTGCAGTGCCCCCTGGCCGGCCATTGTGTAGCTGGGGTCCTCCCCCGCGCCCGGGCTGTTGCTGACTGTTAGCGGTGACCTGCCGGCTGGTTAGCGGCGCGGCGCCTCTTTGTCAGCGTGGAGGAGGCGCTGCCTCCGGCCGCCGCCCGCGGGCGCGGCTGAAAGGGCCGGCCCGGGCGGACACAAAGCGCCGCAAAGTGCTGACTGCCGAGGGCGGCGGGGGCGGCGGGGGCGGCACAATGGCGGTCGGCGCTCTCCGCTCCTCTCCTCTCAGACACGGCCGGCCGGGCCCCCGCTGGCTGACGAGGCGCCTCTGCGAGTCGGCGCCGCGGGGCGCTCCTCACACGGGCCGCGTTTCTCGACGTGGTTTGCAGCGGGCCTGTCGCGCGCTCGGCAGCGATCTGGTCCGTCGCGGGGCGCGCCACACCGGCTTTCCTCGTGAGAGCAGTCAATGATTTTTCCTTCATTTTTTTTTTTCAAATCCCCCCGAAGGGGGCGGTCTCTCAGCAGCTTACTACGCTGCTCTACAGCCTACAGACTTTTGTTTAAAACAGAAAGAAACAAGGAAAAACAGGCGATAAAATGGTGATTTAAAGTGTAAAATGGCGTAAAAATGCGGAAAGTTAAAACAGAAAGCAAAAGGGGTTGGCAATGTTGATAAAATACACAGGAATCAGACAAGTAACATAGTAGACACACAATTAAAAAACATGGCAACAGTCTGGTTTCTGTTCGCAAGTGATTAAAAAAAAAGCACACCCAGCGACAGTATGATGGCTGTTCGCTACACTTCCCAAAAGACACAACACGGAGCATGCACTGGAAAAACACACTGTAAAACACTGCACGAAAAAGGCGGCACAAAGATGGCACTCCCGATCCAAGGCAGATGGGGGGGGGGGGGGGGACCTGGAGTAGGGGGGAAAACAAAGAGGAAGGATAGGAAAAAACGAAAAAGGGGGGGGGGGGGAACCAAGGAGGGAGAGGACTAAGAAAGGGGGTTCCTTCATGCGGAACCACAGTCGTATAAGAGTTACGGAAAGATACAACCGCCGTTTGTCTGCATGATATGCATCATTACACGATCTAGCTTTCACCCTCAGGCCATTTCCAAGTGTTAAAAAAAAAATATCGAACGTCATCAAAATACTCATTTTCATTATATAAAACTGATGTTTCACAGGTGAGTGAGAGAAATTCTGTGTGATACGTTAACTGACTGGTGACTTGCGTAACTTATTAACAGGATAAGGCTGGGAAATAAAATGGATGACCAAATCACAGGTTTACATTTCGTTTTTGTGTCAAAGTGGCACGCTGGTAACTGGTGGTAAACCCGTGATTTGGTGATCCGTTTTATTTCACACCCTTACGTTGTTAGTAAGTCATGCAAGTTGCCAGCCAATCTACATATCACAGAAATGTTCTCGCCTTTACTTACAGAACATCAAGTTTATATCACCGAAGACACAAATTCTTAACAATCCGCCTCCTCTCTCCCAGTTTTCCCACTTCCTCCCCCCCTCCCTTGCCTTCTACACTCGACCCTACCCCCCCCTCCCCTCACCCCTCCCCCCCCTCCCCACCCCTCGCCTCACCCCTCTCTCCCCCATTGGCTTCTTCCCCCCCCCTCCTTCCCCTCTGCCCATCTCCTGCACACAGCGGCAGCCCTCCCCCCCCCCCCCCCCCCAATCTCCTCAGTGTGTTCAGTGCGCTGACGATCATCACCAAAGTGCCACAGTGTTCTCTTCGTCCAAGTGCGTCAGTGTCCTTCTTCAGTGTGCTCCTTCATTCGCGTGTGAAACTGTTTGTTACATTTGTGTGCACTGCTGAACTAACTTGTATAACCAGTGCCTTCTGCGAAAGCCTTCATGTCATTTCTGATGTATGTCTTTTGTTTTTACCATTCATGTATGTCTGTTTTTCTGTCTACGTGGTTAGTGTGTTTTTCTGTGGTTGAAGAGCATCGTAGATAGGCCACTGCTGGTATTAAAATAACAATACAGAAAAAATTTTAACAATCTCCCCCTCCCAGATGATGCCCTCTCTCCCTCCATTTATCCCTCCTATCAACTCTGATCCTCACCTCCCCCTCTGTCCTTTTCTTGGGCTCCCTCTCCCCCCCTCCATCCTATTTCCTTTTACCTGCCTACCCTCTCTTTGACTCCCTTCTCTCCCCTGACACCTTTAGCTTTCCCCTCCACTGCCTTCTCCACTACTCCTCACATCTTCCCTGCCCCTCCCCTTTTCTGTGTCCTCTCCCTCCATTGTCTCCCCCCTTCTTTCTTTTCCTCTCCTCCCCTCCTTTTTTCACCCTCCTCAGTCTAGGTCCTCCCCCACCCTCCCCAATTTGCATTTGTACACTCTATAGTGCAGTGTTGTCCATGAATGTTTAGTGCTGTGCATCCCCCTTTTTATGTTTTTTAATTGTGCCTGTCTAATTACTGTGTGTTTTCATCACCATAGCCCACCTTTTTTTTATATTTTCTTAGCAACTTTGCACCATGTTAGTTTTAAGCAGTCATCATTTTATCACCTGTTTTTATTTTTATATCTCCTCGATATCTTTTTCAACTTTATCTGCAGGCTGCAGAGCGGCGTTTTACGCTGCTGCCAGCCCGCTCCCCCTCTGGGCCGTAATCGAAATACAATAAAGCAATATAATTTAACAATGACCACCTCCTGGGGCATTCTGTGGCTCCTCATAATTGACCCTACAAAATCCAAACATTAACTATGGGCCGATAAACCACAGCTTCTGCCCCCAGAATTCGAATCTTTTATTTAGCTGGCAGTAGTGGCGCTCGCTGTATTGCAGTAGTTCGAGTAACGAAGATTTTTGTGAGGTAAGCGATTCATGAAAGGTATAGGTTATTGTTACTCAGGGCCATTCTTTTGTAGGGATTATTGAAAGTCAGATTGCGTTGCGCTAAAAATATTGTGTGTCAGTTTAGTGTTGATCAGAATAAGCAAAGAGAGAAATGTCTGAGTACGTTCAGTTCTGCTCAGCTGTTCGAAAATCAAATAACGTAAGAGGTTTATCAGCACAGTAATTCATAAATTTTTCTATGGGGACGTTTCAACAGGACGTCCCAAGTGTGGCTGATCATGGAGCTCTGTTTCTGCATTTCCCGAGGCTGTAACTTTCTTTGCCAATCGCCCAACTGTACTCTTAGCAACTGCAGCATCGCCATACACTGCACAGAAATGTTTATGGATGTTCACCGCGGTTTCTTTTTCTGCACACAAGATTTCAATAACAGCACGCTGCTTGTAACGTGAGTCGTATGTAGACGACAGTTAGACGCTGCCAGAACGGTTCGAAACGCCACCGGCGCACAGAAGAAACATCAAATGTGAAGCACCAACTAGGACGTTTGTCTATGTATATTAAGGGGTTTTTATTATTAAAAAATTTGGGTGTTACTTATTGAACGACCCTCGTATTTTGAAAGAGGCCGACCGTGGTGGCCGAGCGGTTCTAGGCTACAGGTTGGAACCGCGCGACCGCTACGGTCGCAGGTTCGAGTGCTTCCTCGGGAATGGATGTTTGTGATGTCCTTAGGTTAGTTAGATTTAAGTAGTTCTAAGTTCTATGGGCCTGATGACCTTAGAAGTTAAGTCCCATAGTGCTCAGAGCCATTTGAACCATTATTTTGATAGAGGACAAAGACATTGGCTGATAAGCGCGTGGAGATGTGTGCTAAAGTCTTGCGTCTATTTAGCAGTATATGGACTTTCTAAATTTCGGGCAAACATTGATTGAAATAGGGAAAAATATAGCTCATTGGATATTAAAAATCACATTCTGGTGTATGAAGTGCAATTTGAAGAAAGTTTAGTGCGAAAGGAAACGATCTTAAAGACAAGAACTTTTACATTAACATAATACGGAAAACGAGTTTGGTGTTTGCTAAAATGCGTTTGGGGAACTTAGACTGAACTATTTTGGCAGCTTAAAATGAATTCAACGAGCCCACAATATAAGTCCTGGAAAAAGTAATTCAAAATCATATAACTTGGGTCACATTTGCCTGAAAAATGCTAAGGTTACAGAAACTATACTTCCAAAACCTTACTTTCGTTGGCGTTGCAGTATAAGAGACACCTTCAGATTCTTAAGTGAAAAACGTTTAGAAATGGTTCTGCTTACTAGAGGAACATGTATTAGTGGTTACCTGATGATGATTCGAATTGAGAAAAGCCACTAATGGAAAGAGTCTGAGGTTGCAGACAAAACCGTTCATATCGAAATAAATAAATCAGGCGGGAAAACGTCGAAAAGGAACAAAAGGACAAATGAAAGCCACTATTTTCTGTGCCACATTGACCCAAAATAAAAATATATTGGGCGTCGTCTTGAGATTCTCGAGTAAAAAAAGGCTATCTACATCTACGTATATACTCCACTAGCCACCAAGCGGTGTTTGGCGGAGGGCATAATTCGCGCCAGAGTCTTATTCCCCCCCCCCCTCCCCCTCTGTTCCACTCGCGGATCGCGAGAGGGAAAAACGACTGTCTGAAAGCCTCAGTACGAGCTCTTATTTCCCTTATCTTTGAATCGTGATCATTGCGCGGTTTGAAAGTTCGTGGTAATAATATCTGCTCAACATCCTCGGCGAAGATCGGATTTCGGAATTTGGTGAGCAGCCCCTTCTGTTTAGCGCGCCGTCTATCTGCAAGTGTGTCCCACTTCAAACTTTCTATGAAAGTTGTAACGCTCTCGCGATGGGGCTAAATGTATGTCACGAATCTTGCCACTCTTCTTTGTACCTTCTCAACCTCTTGAATCAGACCCATCCGGTAAGGACGAACAATACTCTAAGACTGGACGAACTAACGTATTGTAAGCAATTTCCTTTGCTGAAGGACTGTATCGCTTCAGGATTCTACTAATAAACCGCAACCTAGAGTTTGCCTTACCCGATACTTGTGTAACCTGATCATTCCATTTGAGATCATTTCGAAGTGTCAGACTCAGATTCTTGACGGATGTTACGGCTTCCAAAGACTGAACATTTATTTTGTACTCTTACATTAATGGGGATTTTCGCTGTGTTACAGGCATTAGGTTACACTTACTAATATTGAGAGATAACTGCCAGTCATTACACCACGCATTTATTTTCTGCAAATCCTTATTGATTTGTTTACAACTTTCGTGTGATGCTGCTTTCCTGTAGACTACAGAATCAACGGCAAACAGTCTAACGCCGCTGTCAGTACCATCAACCAGACCGTTTATGTAAATCGTAAAAAGCAGAGGACCTATTACGCTGCCCTGGGGCACACCTGAAGTTACTCTCGTTTCTGTTGAAGTCACTGTGGTGTCACCGCCAGACACCACACTTGCTAGGTGGTAGTTTAAATCGGCCGCGGTCCATGTAGTACATGTCGGACCCGCGTGTCGCCACTGTGATCGCAGACCTAGCGCCACCACCAAGGCAGGTCTCGTGATACGAGAGTGGACTCGGCCCCAGTTGTACGAGAACCAAGCTACCGCCCAGTTGTACGCGAACCTAGCTATCGCCCAGTTGTACGAAGCCTTTCTCTCTCATTAGCCGAGAGACAGAATAGCCATCAGCTAAGTTAATGGCTACGAACTAGCAAGGAGCCATTTGTATCAGTGCCTATAGCTTACGAGTATTCAAGAGAGATGTATTCCAAGGAATCAATAAAAGTTAAGTAAAAAGCATCTACATACTTTTCTTCTTATTCATTCATAAGTTCTCATGTTCCAGACTTCACGCCCGTCTGCGTTATGCCGAGCGTGCACTATCGGCCACAGCGTTAGTTTAGCATTCCTTTTCAGCAATCCACATCACGGTGTCGGTCCAGCTACCGACACAACAATTATTGGCGACGAGGGAAAAGGACCTTTTTCTGATTGCTTACATTTATTTCTGATTGCTTACATTTCATTGTGTCATGGCTTCGCCACATTCTCCAGATGTACTGTCCGAATTTTATCGCTTGCAGAATCAGCAGACGCAGGCGTTACTGGATGCCCTTGGACAGCTCGTCCAGGGTCAACGTGCGCTGCACACCGATGCGGCCGCAGCCGCTTCACCGCTACCGCAGCCACAACCTGCCGTTGCACCGCCTTTTAGGCACTACGACCCGAACCACGAGACCTGGCAAGAGTGGTCTCGTCAGTTCGCCTTCCACCTTGCTGCCTACAGAATTCAAGGTAATGAGCGGCAGCCGTTTTTGCTTTCTTGTGTCGGTGTGTCCACATACCGTGTGATAGTGAAATTGTTTCCCCGCCGCGACGTAGCAACTTTGTCATACGAGGAAATTTTGTCTGCATTAGATGCCTATTTCAAAGAAACAGTTAATGTGGTTGCAAAACGGTATACGTTTTTTCGTACAAAACGTACGGCCGGTCAAACTAATAGGGAGTGGGTAGCAACATTGCAAGGACTTACTAGGGACTGTGCCTTTGAATGTGACTGTGGTCTTTCTTATTCAGATACAATGGTGCGTGATGCAATTGCACAGAACGTTTCTGATGTTCGCATACGGGAGCAAATTTTGAAACTAGTTAATCCCTCCCTTCAACAAGTGATAGACATATTGGATAGACAGGACACACTTGACTGTGCTCAGGAATCTTTTGAAACTTCGCCAGCCGTGTGTAACATTAACCGGCCCGCTGGACGCACTGCGCGGCCCGGTAACCGGGCCTCGCGCACGGACGCACAGCGACCGCCGCGTGCTACGCCAGGTGTGCCGCGCCAGCACACAAATGCAGTGAAATCATGTCCGCGGTGTGCTACTAGACATTCGCGTGAACATTGCCCGTCACGCCAAGCTATTTGCTTTTTCTGCAATAAGAAAGGACATGTTCAAAGTGTTTGCCAGAAAAAGCTCAGATCAGACAATCACGATCATTCCAGGCCCTTTGCTTCGCGCCGGAATCGAACCAAGGACACGCAGGCTCGTGGACCTTCGCCTATGGACATTCATGTCGTTAATTCCGCTTCGTCCGGTGACACTTTCTCTAACAGTAACTGTGTTCGTCCCACAAAAACTGTGCGTCGACGTCGCCGGAAATCACGTCAATTAGCAAGTGATTCTGTACCAGTGTCTGTTCCCATTGCACAAAACAGTCGCTCTTGTCGTCAGCAGGACAATAAACTTTTTGTGGACTTAGACTTTGAAGGCAAAGTGATACCATTCCAGCTCGATACCGGAGCTGCAGTTTCATTGCTCAATCACGACACATACAAACAACTGGGCGCACCTCCGTTGCGTGCCGCAAATGTTAAGCTAACTACATATTCCGGACAGAAAATTCCTGTGTTAGGACAGTGCAGCCTTCTTGCAACATACAAGGGACAAACAAAACTTGTGTCATTTTACGTTCTTCGTTCTTCTTCTGCAGTGAACTTGTTTGGTCTAGATTTATTTAAGTTGTTTAACATGTCTATTGTAAATCAGGTCCTATCAGTGAATCAGACTGTGCCTACAGACAGTGTTTCTCGGCTGTGTGACGAATTGCAGACATTTTTGCACCGGGCTTAGGTTGCGCTAAAAACTATGAAGCACATTTAGAACTGAAGGTAAACGCGCAACCGAAATTTTTCAGGGCGCGCAATGTTCCCCACGCATTGCGTGATGAGGTCGCCAGAACGTTACACGATCTCGAATCACAGGGTGTAATTGAACGTGTGCAAGCTTCTCTCTGGGCCTCACCCTTAGTAATTTTGCCAAAACCTTCCGGAAAATTGAGACTTTGCGTGGACTTCAAGGCCACAGTGAATCCACAGCTAGTGACTGCTACTTTTCCTTTGCCCCGCCCGGAAGATCTTTTTGCTAAACTGTGCCCGGGAAAATATTTTTCAAAGTTGGACCTAGCCGATGCGTACTTGCAAATACCGGTGGACGACGAATCCCAGCGCGTATTGGTGGTTAACACGCATCTTGGATTGTACCGCTTCAAAAGACTGCCATTCGGGTGTGCATCCGCCCCTGCCTTGTTTCAGCAATATTTACAAACTATTTGTGCGTCGGTCCCTACTGCAGCAAACTATCTGGACGATATAGTGATCTCCGGACAGACAGAAGAAGATCATCTTGCGAACTTACGAACCTTATTTCAGGTCTTGCGGCAAAATGGTCTTCGCTTGAGGAAGGACAAATGTGTGTTTTTTGCTCGTGACTTACCATACCTGGGACATGTCATTAATGCCCAAGGCATACATCCGAGTCCAGAGCACCTCCGTGCCATACAAGAATTGCCTTCCCCTCAAAATGTGAAACAGCTACAGAGTGTGTTGGGTAAAATTAATTATTACCATAAATATGTGCGCAATGCCTCTTCCATTTCAGCTCCGCTTCATCGCTTACGCCGTGCAGGTGTTCCGTTCGTCTGGACGACGGAATGCGAACGCGCCTTTCGCCAGTTGAAATCGGCGTTGCTTTCTAATACTTGCCTTACGCCATTCGATCCCCAGAAACCCCTTTTGTTGATGGTAGATGCATCGGATTTCGGGATCGGTGCTGTGCTTGCGCACAAAGTTGGCTCACATGATCGCCCTATTGCCTTTGCGTCCAAATTGCTCTCGTCTGCGCAAAGAAATTATTCACAGATCGAGAAAGAAGCTTTGGCTCTCGTGTTTGGTGTTACTAAGTTCCATGATTTCTTGTATGGTCGTCACTTTACCATCATCACAGACCACAAACCTTTGACGTCGCTTTTTCATCCGAACAAGCCTGTACCTCCACGTACAGCGCAGAAATTCATTCGCTGGTCTATTTTCCTCTCGCAGTACCGCTACGATATCTTGTATCGGTCCACTGCTAAGCACGGCAACGCCGATGCGTTGTCCCGTTTGCCTGTTGCTGAGGATAAAGCATTCGATTCTTCCGAACTTGCTTGCATGTTCATTGATTCGGAAACCGATGAAGTGGTCGAATCGTTTCCGATTGATTTTCGTCGTGTCGCTACAGCCACAGCTGCTGACCCTGTCCTTGCTACTGTTTTACGTTTTGTTGCTACGCAATGGCCTTTGTCAAAGTCTCGGATCGAGGATCCGTTGGTTCGCCGATTTTTTGCTCACAAGGAGAGACTTTTTGTTCGACGTGGTGTTTTGTTGTTGCGTTCTGATAATGATCAGTCCAGAGTCGTGGTCCCACGTTCGTTACAGTCCTCTGTTTTACGGCTTCTTCATCAAGGACATTGGGGTATAGTGCGAACGAAACAACTTGCTCGTCAGCACTGTACTTGGTTCGGAGTCGATGCTGCGATTCCGAATATGTGTTCTTCGTGCCCGGCGTGTGCCGAACAACAGTCCGCACCGCCGCGGAAAGTCTTTGCGTGGCCAAAAGCCACTTCCCCTTGGCAACGCTTGCACATTGATTTTGCTGGTCCATTCTGGAATGCTCGATGGTTGGTTCTGGTCGACGCCTTCAGTAATTTTCCTTTTGTTGTTCGGATGTCTTCCACGACGTCCTCCGCCACCATCCAAGCGTTGTCTGCTATCTTTTGCATTGAAGGTCTTCCGCAGACTATTGTTTCCGACAATGGCCCACAATTCATGTCCGCAGAATTCCAGTCTTTCTGCCAGGCCAATGGTATTCAACATCTGACTTCCGCGCCGTTTTCGCCTCAGTCCAACGGTGCCGCTGAACGATTGGTCCGGACTTTCAAGTCACAGATGTTGAAATTGAAAGAGTCGCATTCTCGGGAGGACGCATTGTTGCTCTTTTTGTCTTCGTATCGCTCTCAGCCCCGAGATGGTCGCTCGCCGGCTGAGTTGCTCCACGGTCGTCCTCATCGCACCTTGATGTCTTTGCTGCATCCGCCGCATCAGGTTCCTGCGCAGCGGCAGACTCCTGCTTTTGCTCCAGGCGACGTTGTATTTTATCGCAACTATCGAGGTTCACGGCGTTGGCTCGCAGGGCGCATTCTTCGCTGCCTCGGCCGCGCGATGTATTTGGTTTTGGGGGCCTCTGGTGAGGTGCGTCGGCATCTCAATCAGCTGCGCCTCTGTCGTCGCTCGGGTTCTGCCGCTCCCCGTCTGCTTTCAGCGACGGTGCCGTCCGGTCAGCGCCCTGGGGACCCATCTACTGGCTCGCCTCATCCCCAGGTGTTACCGACGATGCCTTCCATTTTGCCCCATGGCGACGCGCCGCCGCCGCCGCAGCAGCAGCAGCAGCAGCAGCCGCCGCCGCCGCCGACCGCATTCGACGCTTCGTTGCAGCCGCCAAGCGCCTCCCAGGGTCACGCGCCGCCGATCGCTTCCCGTGACCAGCTGTCCTCCGCCATGGAACGCCCGCCCGCTCCGGACCACATGACGTCATCGCGCGTCGGCTACCCCGACGCAATGGAGGTCGACCCTTCAGTCCCTCATGTCTTATTACGGGCGCATACACCGCATGTTGACGTGCACCCTGGACTAGTTTTGCAGGCGTTTCCTAGCTCCCCTCGGACCGGATGGCCGGGTGCGGGTGGCACAGCCTCGCCTGTTGTTAGGCTCCCCACCTCATCGCATACGTCAACATGTGGTCCTCCCCACGGCGGGCGGAAGCCTTATTACACGACCGTTCGCCGATTTGCGGGGGAGGAATGTGGTGTCACCGCCAGACACCACACTTGCTAGGTGGTAGTTTAAATCGGCCGCGGTCCATGTAGTACATGTCGGACCCGCGTGTCGCCACTGTGATCGCAGACCTAGCGCCACCACCAAGGCAGGTCTCGTGATACGAGAGTGGACTCGGCCCCAGTTGTACGAGAACCAAGCTACCGCCCAGTTGTACGCGAACCTAGCTATCGCCCAGTTGTACGAAGCCTTTCTCTCTCATTAGCCGAGAGACAGAATAGCCATCAGCTAAGTTAATGGCTACGAACTAGCAAGGAGCCATTTGTATCAGTGCCTATAGCTTACGAGTATTCAAGAGAGATGTATTCCAAGGAATCAATAAAAGTTAAGTAAAAAGCATCTACATACTTTTCTTCTTATTCATTCATAAGTTCTCATGTTCCAGACTTCACGCCCGTCTGCGTTATGCCGAGCGTGCACTATCGGCCACAGCGTTAGTTTAGCATTCCTTTTCAGCAATCCACATCACGGTGTCGGTCCAGCTACCGACACAACAGTCACCCCGTTCAGGACGACATACTGCTCCATGTCTGTTAGAAAACTTTCTATCCAACCGCATATGTCATCTGATAGACGGTAAGTGCACACTTTTTGAAGCAAACGACCGTGCGGAGCTGAGTCGAACGCCTTTCGAAAGTCGATAAATATGGCATTAACCTGGGAGCCGGTATCTAGAGCCTGTTGTAAATCATGCAAAAAGAGGTCCGGCTGTGTCTCGCATGACCGCTGTTTCCTAAAACCGTGCTGGTTTCTGCAGATGAGCTTCTCAGAGTCCATAAAGGTCATTATGTCTTAAAACAAAATACGTTCCATGATCCTACGACAAATCGATGTCAGTGAAATTGGCCGTTAATTATGTCTATCCGATTTTCTACCCTTTTTATAGATTGCTATGACCTGGGCCAGCCGGCCGCGGTGAAGCGACAAACGTCATGGGGTAGGGATGTGCACGTAGACAGATGGATACACGATGTATAAAAGGGCGGTTTATTAGCGCAGCTGTCATTTCTATTCTGGTGATTCCCACAAAAAGGTTTCCGAGATGATTATCGCTGCACGACGAGAATTAAGACTTTGGATGGGGAGTGGAAGTTGGAACTAGAAGCGTTGCATTTCGGAAATCGTCAGCGAATTCAATATTCCAAGATAAACAGTGACAAGAGTGTGGCGACAATAGCACATTTTAGACATGACCTCTCACCAAGGACAATGCAGTGGCCGACGGCCTCCACTTAACAACCAAAAGCAGCGGGGTTTGCGTTGAGTTGTCAGTGCTAACAGAAAAGCAACAATGCGTGAAATAACCGCAGAAATCAATCTGGGACGTACGACGAACGTATCGATTAGGACAGTGCGCTGAAAACTAGCTTTAATGAGCTATGGCAGCAAACGACTGACGCGAGTACCTTTGCTAACAGATCATCACCTGCGTCGCCTCTCCTGGGCTCTTGACCATATCGGTTGGACCCTAGATGACTGGAAAATCGTGGCGTGGTCAGATGAGTCCCGGTTTCAGTTTTTGAGAGCTGATGGCGGTGGTCGAGTATGGTGGAGACCCCACGAAGACATGAACCGAAGTTATCAACAAGGCACTGTGCAAGCTGCTGGTAGCTCCATAGTGGTGTGGGCCGTCTTTGCATGGAATGGAGTGAGTTATCTGGTCCATTTGAGATCGTTGACTGGATATGGTAATGTTTAGTTACTTGATGACCATTTTCAGTCACTCATGGACTTCATGTTCCCAAACAACGATGGAATCTTTATGGATGACAATGCGTCATGTCATAGGGAGTCCATGCCATGTCGATTTGCTGCACTACGCCGAGAGGAGGTTCGACACGATATTATGAAGTACCCCATGACTTTTGTCACTTCAGTGTACACTGCTGTGAAAAACTTAACAACGAAATAGATAAAGTAACTCACTCCAAAAGAAATGCACACTATTTTTGTAAAAATGCAGTTTTCATTCTGCATGTCTGAAAGTTTTACAGTCTGTAGATACATCCTTCCCGCTTGTTTTCAAACTTAGTTCAACCTGTCCCGTGAGTGGCGCCGTCACAGCATGTCTTCAAGATGGCTGCTACACCTGACGTTAGTCAGAAGCAACGTGCTCTCATAGAATTCCTGTGCTGTGAAAACGAGACAGTGGGAAACATCCACAAGAGGTTGAAAAAGGTGTATGGAGATGCTGCTGTCAATCGCAGTACAGTTAGTCGTTGGGAAAGTAGGTTACGTGATGAAAGAGGGCACTGCAATATTGAGGATTGTCCTCGCAGCGGCAGGCCTCGTACTGCACACAGCCCAGACAATGTGCAGAGAGTTAACGAATTGGTGACTGCTTACAGATGCATCACAGCGAACGAATTGTCACGCTACGTTAGGATAGGGGAAGGAAGTGTTTGCAGAATACTGAAAGTGTTGGCGTTAAAAAGGGTTTGTGCCAGGTGGGTTCCCAGGATGTTGGCTCACAAGAAAAAACAAGAAAACCTATATGCAGCGAACTTTCCGGAACATTACGAGAATGGTGGAGATGAATTTCTTATAAGAATTGTGACAGGTGATGAAACATGGCTTCATTATTTTTCACCAGAGACGAAGAGGCAATCAATGGAGTGGCATCATGCAAGGAAAAAAAATTCAAAACCACACCTTCTGCTTAAAAAAATTATGGCTACGGTGTTTTTCCATTCCGAAGTACTCTTGATTGTGGACATGATGCCAAGTGTAACCACCATAAATTCTGATGCATATGTGACGACACTCAAGAAACTTCAAGCTCGACTGAGTCGTGTTCGACCACATCGGCAAAAGCAGGATGTTTTGCTGTTGCACGACAATGCACGGCCACATGTCAGTCAAAAAACCATGAAAGCAATCACAAAACTCGGTTGGACAACATTGAGACACCCGCCTTACAGTCCTGATTTGGCTCCATGTGACTCATCTCTTTGGGAAACTGAAAGACTCTCTTCGTGGAACAACGTTTGAAGATGATGAATCCTTGTGTACGCTGCCAAACAGTGGCTCCAACAGGTTGGTCCACAATTTTACCGTGCGGGTATACAGGCGCTGGTCCCAAGATGGCGTAAGGTAGTTGAGAGCGATGAAAATTATGTGGAGAAATGAAAATATTGTTCCTGAAGGGTGTATCTACACACTGTAAAACTTTCAAACATGTAGAATAAAAGATGGATTTAAAAGAAATAGTGTGCATTTCTTTTGGAGTGACCTTCGTAAAATGTTAACGACTCATTGGAAATGAATAGATGTGCGGAAGCATGTTACTACATATCTCCCAGTCGCGCTGGGCTTCACATGGCCCGAGGTCAGCAAGACTAGGGCGCGAGATGAGTCTGGTCCCACGAGACGACGCGGTTGAAGAAACGGGAAAAAGACAGTGCGTATCAAACAGCGAGCATGATGCACTGTCGTGGTATTCCTCATTACAATATGTGGACGACTTCACACGCAGAAGAATCACCGGGAAACTGGAAAGAGCACACCGTGTGACAAATGTAGCCCAGGGGTTTGGTATTGCTCACAGCATTGTTTCACGGGCGTGGAAAGCGTTCGGAACCACAGGCACTGCAGCTTGAAGACGAGGTGGTGATCGGCCACGGTCAACTACAGCAGCAGACGGCACTGTGCGGCAGAGATGCACGTCAAACAGAGGGTGCATTAACAACCACACTTAAGGGGACCACACCCTGCCTATCTAACCCACGTTAATATAGGCAAGTATTTGACCCTTTTCTGAAAAAACTATTTGATGCAGGACCTTAATATTTTTACTGTATGTTACATGATGCTAACAGTCAACTGTACTAAAATCTACTTTATCCATTTTATAGTTCTTAAGAAATACCTTTTTAAATTTATTAACAAAAATATTAAGTTTTTCTGCAGAAAATATTTTTTTGTGAACATCCTAATGGGGGAATATTAATGAATGTAGTACCAGAGGTCGCTTTTTATGTTATGCAGAGTCTCTAAAAATTTAATTCATTCATCTATGATAGTTTCTGATATAATGGGGCATATGTACTGAAAATTTTAGTCTGCGGGAAATTGACTTTAAAGAAAAAACTTTTGAAATTTGTTAATTACAGTCAATTAAAACTGTCCTGCTGAATATGATGGCCCCTCTTTGGCCTCTAGCAGGTCTTCCAGCTTCTTTTTCATCTTTCTGGATGTTTGTCTTGCTTTCTTGGCCATGTTAGATGCACACCTGTCTGCATGGGATATCCTCATTTTATCGCAATGTTGCAGCCCACTGATCATATTTTCACCAGGACTAATTCCTAGCTTTTGCAGTACCCAACACCTTCCAATATTACCACAATTGAATGTAATAACAGCATCATGAACTCCTAGTTTCATTGTATGCATGCCTACAAATACAGTGTTAGGAAGGCGGTTCCAAATTATGCTGTTGAAACATTCATTTGCGTTATGTCTGCCCATGCAGACATTTTTCTTAGGTCAGGATGAGTCAAGTCTCTGAAAATAGGTTTAATTGCTGTAAAAACAGCAGTAGGAAGAGAATGCTGGTGGTAATAAGATTCTCCAGTTGCATGAGCCCTATTGTATCTGCACCACGAATTTTCTCCTGATGGACACAATCCATCCGATGGCTTATCAGTAGAGGACGTTAGGTATAGGGTTAACTTGCAGGAGCTTCTATACAAATAGCTGTGAGATAGGTGAGTACGTTTGTAAACAAGCACTGCAAGCGTAAGTGTAACAACTACTCGCAATCACACTTGAACAAAACTATCCACGTGTTTGAAAGCGTGTTGTTTACAAACAGCAGAAACAAAAGAACACCGGCCGTTGCATTCCAAGGATATCCAGGACACTCGGGAGTAAAAAAAATCCCTAACGTGCAATGTAGGGGATATAGACATCTAAAATATTTGCAGAAAAGTGGGTGACAGAAAAGTGGTCGTGGCACATAAACACGCGTGGTAGGAAAATGCTCTTTAAATGCTCGAAAAAAAATGTTTTCCAGCAAAATCCTTTTCAGAGTAATTAAATAAATAATCTATCGAAATATGAGGAAAACCAAAATCGATTTTTTTCGACCTGAACCACGGTGTTGTCCTCTTACTAGCACTCCTAGGTACGGAATACCTCGCTTCACAATGGTACGGCGACTGTATGGGGTGGTCTCTCAGTCCGGTGACCAGTACTCCGTGTTTCGTAAACACCCGCCCATCGGCGGCAACGTTTGAAATAGTGCAAGAGCGCAGGTACTGGACCAGTGGGAAGATGGGAGGTGTGCTCTTCTCCTATGAGACCAGTTGCAGTCTGAGTAGTGATTCAGGGCGTGTCCTCGTATGGCGAGCTGTGGAAACACATTCTCGAACATGTTCGTTTTGATGGGCAGCTGTTGTGGTGTGGAGTGGAATAATTACGGATAGGTTAACTGACTGCTCTCTGAGGACCAGTCAACGTTATTGTGGTACCGTACTGTCTCCCCATGCGCGTCTTTCTCCACCAAGCCTTGCTGGACACATTGCCACCATGCGGTCGACAGTGAAATTGATTTGCTTGCGCTTTTGGCGAGGGGGTGGGGGGGGGGCAGCTTTATGACAGTAAACTTGAGAATTTCTTCTCTCCATTCTTGTACGCCATACTCAGACGGCAGAACATCTCTGATTTTACAACACGCGTGATCCCTGACATTTCCAGCGTGTCTACTTACACATAAAGACGTCTTAAACCTTTTACGACTGAGTTATTCCATAGGATTACAGTTGGTTAAAAAGTGAAGCAACAAAGATACTGGTATAGGCATGCGTATACAAATACGGAGATACGTAAACAGGCAGAGTACGGAGCTGCCGTCGGATGCGCCTATAAACACAACAAGTGTCTGGCGTAGTTGTTACATCGGATACTGCTGCTACAATGGCAAGTTATCAAGATTTATGTGTTTTAACGAGGTGTTGTAGGTGGCGCATGAGACATGGGACAGCATCTCCGAGGTAGCGATGTAGTGAGGATTTTCTAGTACGACCATTCCACGAGTGTGCCGAGAATGTCAGGAATCCGGTAAAACATCAAATCTCCGACATCGGACGGCCGAAAAAAATAAAAAGAACAGCAGGAACGGGACTAGACGACTGTAGAAAATCGTTCAGCGTGACAGAAGTGCAACCCTTTCACAAGTTGCTGCAGATTTCAGTGCTCGGCTATCAACAAGTGTCAGCGAGCGAACCATTCAACGAAACATCGATATGGGCTTTCGGAGCCGAAGGCCCACTCGTGCACCCTTGATGACTGTACAACAGAAAACCTTACGTCTCGCCCGGGCCCGTCATCACCGACATTGGACTGTTGACGACTGGAAACATGAAACTTCCTGGCAGATCAAAACTGTGTGCCGGACCGAGAATCGAACTCGGAACCTTTGCCTTTCGCGGGCAAGTGCTCTACCAACTGAGCTACCCAAGCATGACTCACGCGCCGTCCTCACAGCTTTACTTCTGCCAGGACCTCGTCTCCTACCTTCCAAACTTTCAGAAGCACTCCTGCGAACCTTGCAGAACTAGCACTCCTGAAAGTAAGGGTATTGCGGGGACATGGCTTAGCCACAGCCTGGGGGATGTTTCCAGAATGACGTTTCTCCTACCTTCCAAGGAGATGAGGCAGTGGCAGAAGTAAAGCTGTGAGGACGGGGCGTGAGTCGTTCTTGGGTACCTCAGTTGGTAGAGCACTTGCCCGCGAATGGCAAAGGTCCCGAGTTGGAGTCTCGGTCCGGCACACAGTTTTAATCTGCCAGGAAGTTTCATATCAGCGCACACTCGGCTGCAGTGGAAATCTCATTCTGACTGGAAACATGTTGTCTTGTCAGACGAGTCTGGTTTCAAATATATCGAGCGGATGGACGTGTACGGGTATGGAGACAACCTTACGAATTTGTGAACGCTGCATGTCAGCAGGGGACTGCTCAAACTGTTGGAGGCTCTGTAGTGATGTAGGACGTGTCCAGTTGAAGTGATATAGGACCTCTGATACGTCTAGCTACGACTCTGACAGGTGACACGTACGTAAGCATCCTGTGTTCAAAATGGCTCTGAACACTACGGGACTTAACATCTATGGTCATCAGTCCCTAGAACTTAGAACTACTTAAACCTAACAAACCTAAGGACACACACAACACCCAGTCATCACGAGGCAGGGAAAATCCCTGACCCCGCCGGGAATCGAGCATCCTGTGTGATCACCTGCATCCATTCATGCCCATTGTGCATTCCGACAGACTTGGGCAGTTCCAGCAGGACAGTACGACACCGCACACTTACAGAATTGCTAAAGAGTGACTCCAACAACACTCTTCTGAGTTTAAACGCTTCCAGTGGCCACCGAACTCCCGAGACATTAATATTATTAAGCATGTCTGGGATGGCTAGCAACGTGCTGTTCAGAAGAGATCTCCACCCTCTCGTACTCTTACGGATGTATGGACAGCGCTGCAGGGTTCGTGGTGTCGGCTCCCTCCAGCTCTGCTTCAGACATTAGTCAAGTTCATGCCGCTTCTGGTGCTCGCGGGAGCGCTACACGATGCTACGGAGGTGTACCAGTTTCTTTGGCCTTTCAGTGTATTTTGACGTTAATTTGGCGCCATAAACAACCTTAACACATTATAATAACCATGGCATCGACATGATGCTGTTGGGGCGAACGCAAAGCCGTCGCCACACGGGACGAGGTAGCTAACGTTGACATGCGCGCATGTAGTATACTCAGTGTCACGAGACACTGCGCTGTAGGCAGACGGCGCGAGTTAGTTAACGTGGTTTTGAGCTTTCAGCGATCTTCAGCGGCAGTTGTCGGCTTTGTTTGCCTCGCAAGCCATATAGTTCGTTCACAATAGTGGATAAGGAATTCCTACATTAGCTCCATTAAAACGCTTATTTCCTCTCTTGTCTGCATGCTAGTCATGTATTTGTTGTCTGCAGCATACGTAAATAAAAACTGCAATAATCATGAACGTGTTATAAAAAGACAAAAATGAAAGATGTACGTCTCGGTCAGTAAGGACGTCAGCTTAAGGAAGCTCACCAAATTTAACAATCTGACTACTGACAGCGAATGCACTTACATTTACGTAATAACAAATATTACAGAAACTAGTTGTATTATTTTCTTGCGGGAGTCCCACCGCCTTTTAAAAAATGCGAGGGTGAAAAAAATATATATACACCAGGATGCGAATCATCTGCCTATTCATTCTTGGTTCTTTAATGTGCCGTCTTATCCAACTACACTAAGCTAAAACTCTGTGTTTTGTGACCTCATATTTTATGTTATAGTTGTCAACACGCTTTCAGGATGAGATTTTCAATTTGCAGCGGAGTGAGCGCTGATATGAAACTTCCTGGCAGAAGTAAAGCTGTGGAGACTGGGCGTGAGTCGTGGTTGGGTAGCTCAGATGGTGGAGCACCTGCCCGCGGAAGGCGAAGGTCCCGAGTTCGAGTCTCGCTCTGGCACACAGTTTTAATTTGCCATGAAGTTTCATCTACACGCTTTAACTGACGTTTAATTTTAATAATACGTTTAATGCAGCCAAACAGCTGTACAAGTAGAAAGCATTATTCTGATAATACACGAAATTATAAATGTTACATATTGTGGGTTGCGTAGCCAATTGTTGATCGTGTCCTATTAGTACAGAATCCTGTATGGTAACGTTTTATATTAGATGACACAGTTTACACTCACACGTTGTATTTGGTTCACGATATGAAGTGTTGTCACAAATAGGATGGTGAAACCCCATGGACTGTCGTTTTGGTGATCGCATGCCTCATCTCGAAATTTTCCTTTGTCCATGTTCAGTGAATCATGGCGCCTATGATGCAGAATTTTGGAGGTACGTCTTCCTTTGTTTTTTTCCTTTCCTGTCTTTCGTAGATATTACGTAGCGCTGGTGTTGGGTAGCATCAGGTTTACCTGTTGGTATTCAATGATGAAGGAATTCCTTGCTAGCAGATTTACGATCTGGATCATGTTGTTTGGGGCACTCCGATCGCTTTCTTTATATAGGTCGCCGTTACTCTTTGTTGTGTCGTTTGATTTCTCATGGTGAGATCTGGACCGATGACTTCTATGCCATGTGTCAGTAGTGATGAGATTTTAGATCTGAATAGTACCACTGCTGTCTGTAGGTGGAGGGATATAATGTCTTCTGTTTGATGCTTGCATTGGTTTCTCATTTACCCGTTTTGTGGATCATTTTTCAGGTGTTTATATCGTGACTTCTAGGTGCTAGAAATCTGTTACGATTTTCAGTTTTCTCTCCTGTATGAAGATCTCAGTCGATTCAAGTGCTCGCCCACCGTTCCTGAGCACAATCATTTATTTTTTTGTCGCATTTATTTCGAAGCCTTGTTTGGCGAACCAATTTTTCATATCATTTGTCATTTCTCGTAAGTTCGCAATGCCCTTAGAGTCTATATTCATGCGGAATTGCACCCTCCCTTTGAGGTATTCTTACAATTTCTTCCGCTAAATAATAAATAACAACTAATTAAAACAATTGCTAACTAGAATGACTTGTTTTCATGAATCTTCAATGGATCGTTTCCTTAAAACAGCTTAATCTCATAACACGCGAGTTATGACGCGAAAATAACAAAATATGAAAATTCTTTAACCATCAATATGTCGTTTTCCGTAATTTTATGACAGCAAATAACAATTCATTGTCGAGACATTCAATGTGCTGGGTTGTACCGTATAAAATAAAACCCACGGTGTATGGGCTTCTACTGCACGCAAAAGCTACAGTATGGTGACTTGCTTGCTGATTGTTTCGTAGGGGCCATTCCTGCTTCCTACAGGTTCTAGATTATGCGTCACTTTGTCGAAATATCGCAGAACTTATTTTGTGTTTGGCTCCTGTTATACTGGAGCCAAAGTAGCCCCTGCGGGCCGGCAACCCTTATTACACCGCAGACGACGAGGTTGTCTATGCGCAAGGCGTACCAAAAGCACCATGGTAAACACCGGCTATTTACATACAAGATAATGGAAACAGATATTCCGAGCACTACTTCCTGCAGGGGGAGCCCGAGCCCCGGCCTACAGGAAGTATCACTACGCCAAAACCTGATTGACTGGAGACAACTATTTAGGGGCTAGAACCAGCTCCGAAGTTCAGTTCACTCCAGATGCCGACCTCGTGTACTGCGACCATTGAAGATTACGTCTTCGTCTCTGAATTGGACTGTTACTAGTGTGTGTTTGTGTGCTACCACGAACCTTTGTGGAAAAATAGAAGTGGAAATTTTTTTGCCACAATTAGGAGACTTTTACTGGCATCGTTATTTTACCTTTCGTTTGTTGTTCAGTCATCATCCTTGTGAACTTACATCAATAAAAGTTATATTTGTTAAAAATTGCGCCGGCCGCGGTGGTCTAGCGGTTCTAGGCGCTCAGTCCGGAACCGCGGGACGGCTACGGTCGCAGGTTCGAATCCTGCCTCTGGCATGGATGTGTGTGATGTCCTTAGGTTAGTTAGGTTTAAGTAGTTCTAAGTTCTAGGGGACTGATGACCACAGCAGTTAAGTCCCATAGTGCTCAGAGCCATTTGAACCATTTTTTTAAAAATTGCGGATTGTCAGGCACAACAGCTCCTTAACGTGTAATAGCAGGAAGTGACGTTACAAAACTCGTAAGCGCCACGCCAACGTTAGGTAACGCTAGGATGACCAACTTTCCCGGGAACTCTCGTATTAGAACCGCATTATATTAATCTTTACGGCTCTCCTATTTACCACCTGTTTCTCCCGTATGTTCCGTCAGTGAACACTGTTGTAAATATTAGTCCCGCGAGATACTACCGACAGTTCTCTGACAGACAGATCTCGAAAAGATTTCCTATACTAATGGATACTGTTGTCGACACATACTATTTCTTCGGTTGGTGCTTTTAAGGAAGAAAAGGCGATCTCGCTCGAGGGAATTCGAGCAGTGGAGAAAGAATGACACAACCTACGCTTCGAAGGGGGTCGTGGAAGGGGGTGGGGAATGTTGAGTTGTTTTTCTGTCAGTAGTGTACTGGCAACGCACGGATGCACTTTCCTCGTACCGATTAGCAGCTGTGGCACAACTGTGTAGACCTACAACTAGATCAGGCAACAGAACTAAAAATATTCAATATAACGGTTCAATATGCATTTTTACAATAGTAACAATTGGCTGTCATGATGCCTTAATACGCAAAAGCTTAATAAATGCAATTTTGTTCAACTTGCAAATCTTCTCACTGAATGTAAAGAACAGCTAAAACATCATTTACATCACCTTTCACAGCACATTTTCACGTTACGAACTCCTCTTTTCACAATTCCCATGTTCTTTACGTTAATTTCTGTCACTAGTTGCAGATATTCAACCAAAAACTGCTATTTAATGTCGTAACTACGGTGTGTTCACTTTGTCTCTTCCTGTTTGGACATAAAGACATAAAATGAACGCACAGTAGTTACCGCTTTAAATCACAGTTTTCGGGAAGATACCTACAACTAGTGACACAGGAATGCCAGTTGCCTTGTCACAGTGGTAACAACGGTTCCCGTCAGATCACCGAAGTTAAGCACTGTCGGGCTGGGCTAGCAGTTGGATGGGTGACCTTCTGGTCTGCCGAGCGCTGTTAGCAAACGGGGTGCACTCAGTCCTTGTGAGGTAAACTCAGGTGCTACTTGATTGAGAAGTAGCGGCTCCGGTCTCGGAAACTGACACACAGCTGCGAGAGCGGTGTAGTGATCACAAGCCCCTCCGTGTTCGCATCCAGTGACGCCCGTGGTCAGAGAATGACGCGGCGGCCTGTCGGTACCGTTGGGCCTTCATGGCCTGCTCGGGAGGAGTTTAGTTTTTAGTGACAGAAGAATAACAGTGCTACACAGCAATCAGCGCAAAGAATATGAAAATTGTGAAGAAAAAAGTCCGTAACATGAAAATGTGCTTATGTTTCGTATGTGAAATTACAGCCACCCAAAAACTCAAGTAACTGTCGCACTGAGGATGCCTTGAAGTAAAAGGCGAAACGCGTCTGTAACAAATAAACTACATTCTAGCAATATAAAGGCGGTTTTCATTTACAAAACGAATATTTCTATGCTTGCTGAGGATAATGGCCACGAAAACAAACTGATCATTTAGAAATTTCTTCCGTGTTAACAGAACGTTTTGACTGCTCCTGTCTCAAACACACTTACGAATTACATAAGACAGGATATAATTTAATCTAATTTTGCCTCGATTATTATGGGTGAAGTAACTGATGTACAGTATGAAATATTTTGTAGACAATATTGGTATATCGCTACATCACACCTGTTTGTCAGATCGATGGAAGATTTTTGGAATACATGAATATGCCCAGAATTACGATGGAGCTGCAGTTATGCCTGATTACTTGAATGGAGCCGGCCGCTGTGGCAGAGCGGTTCTAGGCGCTTCAGTCTGGAACCGCGCAGGTTCGAATCCTGCCTCGGGCATTGATGTGTGTGATGTCCTTAGGTTAGTTAGGTTTAAGTAGTTCTAAGTTCTAGGGGACTGATGACCTCAGATGTTAAGTCCCATAGTGCTCAGTGCCATTTGAACCTATAGCTGTCACGCGGTCGAGCTTGGTGAAAACGTTATATTGCAGCCGGTTTCTCTTTTCAAAAAGATAACAAAGCCAGATGATAGCAACGGAGAAGACTCTACTGCTGCTCGTATATTAGAAGTCATTATTTAGTGGTTGAGAAGGGGTGAGACATAGTTGTAGCCTATCCCGAATTTATTCAAACTGTGCACTGAGCAAGCAATACGGGAAACAAAAGAAAAATTTGTGTAGGAATTCAGAGAGAATAAATAAGAACTTTCAGATTTGCCGACGACAATGTAATTCTGCAGAGACGGCTTTGAAGGATTTAGAAGAGCAGTTGAACGCAATGGACACTGTCATGAAAGGTAAATATAAGACGGACACCAACAAAAGCAAAACAAGTATAACAGGATTTAGTAGAATCAAATCAGGTGATGCAGAGGGATTTAGATTAGGTAATGAGACACTAGAATTACTAGATGAGTGTTATTATTTGGGCAGCAGAATAACTAATGATGGTCGAAATAAAGAGAGTATAAAATGTAGTTTGGCAATGGCAATAGAAGTATTTCTGGAGAAGGGAAATTTACTAACATCGAGTATAGATTTGTCAGGAGTCTTTTCTGATAGTATTCATATGGTGTGTAGCCATGCATGGAAATGAAACATGAATTAATAACAGTGTAGATAAAAAGAAAACAGAAGCATTTAAAATGGGGTGCTACAGAAGAATACTGAAGATTAAATGGGTAATCACGTAACTAATGAGGAGGTATTGAATAGAACTGGGGAGGCAAGAAATTTGTGAGGGAACTTGACTAGAAGAAGGGTGGTGGTGGTGGTGGTGGTGGTGGTGGTGATGGTGGTGATTGGATTGTGGGACGCTCAACTGCGCAGTCATCAGCGCCTGTACACAGTCCCAATTTTTACACAGTCCAATTTTTTACACAATCGAATCTAGCCATTGTCATGGATGATGATGATGATGATGATGATGATGAACATGGTGGTGGTGGTGGTGGTGGTGATGAAATGATGAGGACAACACGCACCAAGTCCCCAGGCAGAGAAAATCCGGAACCCGGCCGGGAATTGAACGCGGAACCACGTATTACAAGGGGTCAGTTTATAAGACACATTCTGAGACATCAGTGGTTCACCAAGTTAGTTCTGGAGGGAGATGTAGAGGGTAAAAATTTTAGAGCCAGACCAAGAGATGAATACAGTAAGCAGATTCAGAAGGATGTGGACTGCAGCAGTTATTCGGAGTCAATTGAGCTGTCACAGGATAGAGTAGCATGGAGAGCTGAACCAAACCTGTCTTCTGACTAAAGGCGACCACCACAGCAAGATGTTAGTTTCGTTCTGCAAGGTTTTGGAGATATTTTCCTTCTCAATGACGTCTTCTTTGATGTTTCGCAAGCCAGAACTAATGTGTAACAAAATAAATAAATTGCAAGAAATAATGAAATCTAAACGCTACAGATTAAAAAAAAATGGAATAGAGTCATTCATGGGCAAAACACGGATTAACCAGTAACTAAACGTCCTATACATGATACTCCAGTCAGTTTGGAAACCAGGTTTCCATTAATCTACTGTAAAATTTCGGACACGATGATGGAGTAGTTACAAGACAGATTCGTTAACATGAACACTGCTAAGCTTTTTTGGTGCTGAAAGAGAGTAGCAGAGAGAGAGAGAGAGAGAGAGAGAGAGAGAGAGAGAGAGAGAGAGAGAGAGACGGTGGAAGGGAGAGTAGACAGGCCAATGGGAGAGAAAGAGAGAGGAGACAGTGATGGCGCGAGACAGAAAGTGGCAGTGGAAGAGAAAGAAAGGGAGATGAAGACAGTGGCCGTGGGAGCCAAAGAGAAATGAGATATTGCTGGTCAATGAGAGACTTCTGCATCTTACAAGATGTTTTAATGTATTACTTCTTTACTATTAATTCTATTCACAATACATTTTACAAAATTATATCATCGCACGAGAGACAGTTAGGGAGATACAGTATGACAATTATTGAACTATGAGAAATAAAACCGTCATAACTTCTGAACGGCTAGCGTTAGGGTGTTCAAACTGCACGGTTGGCGGCGGGGCATGATGGGAATTAGTACGCACTTGCATGATTTGATTTAGCGACGAAGCCCACTTTCATTTGGATGGGTTCGTCAGTAAGAAAAATTGGAGCATTTGGGGGACTGAAAATCAGCATTTCGCGATCGAGACGTCTCTTCACCATCAACGACTGACTGTGTGACGTGGAATGTCCAGACACAGAATAATCGGTGCGATTCTCCATGATGGCACGGTGACTACCGTTATCCAAAGTGACCCTGATTTCGACAATGTGTGGTTCATGCAAGACGGAGCTCGACCCCATCAAAGCAGGAGAGTGTTTGATGTGCTGGAAGAGCACTCTGGGGACCGCATTCTGGCTCTGGGGGACGCATAGGCCACTGGCACGGACTTCGAATGACCGCCATATTCTCCGGATCTGAACACATGCGACTCCTTTCTGTGGGGCTACATTAAAGACAAGGCGCACAGCAGTAACGACAAAACCATTCCTGAGCTGAAAACAGCCATTCAGGAGGTGACTGACTGCATCGATGTTCCGACACTTCAACAGGTCGTGTAGAATTTCGCTATTCGTCTGTGCCACATCATCGTCAAGGATGGCAAGGCATATCGAACATGTCATAACCTAAATCCGAATATCTGTATTGACGCTTACATCTTGAATAAACTGTGTGCATTCCGTAGATACTAACTAATTTGATTTTTCATATAGTTCAATGTCTCCCTGTATGACGTCATCACACTGGGATGGGTAAAAAACTAAGTTTTCTGGAAATTACGTGCTAGTTCCGTTAGTCATGGTTGAATAACGCCAAACATAATCAGGGCTTTGCATTTAGAACTGTAAAGGATTTACGTTCTCAACATCGAGTATTCAACGAATTAATTAGTTTGTAAAGTAATCAAATTTTTGAAGCAGTTTTATACATCGGAGTTCGATTCATTAAGGAATCGAGTGTGTGCAGATTACTGGTAATAGCTATTTCATAAATTAGGTAGAAAAGCAATTAAAAACAAACATCAAACTTGTGGCTGACTTTCTCGCCGCTAGGGGAGTCGGATCGTTTCAAATGTCAGAGGGTAACGACCTTCAGAGCAGCGAATGTGGCGACTGTATACGCTAGGCTCTGGAATAATTGTGGATATAGGAGGAGATGTAGATGGCCAGGAGTTCACGCTAAGTGAAATTTGCGTCTCAAAACAGCATCGCGAGGCGGTTGGACTGTCCTCTAACTTACACAGACCGAGAAAGAGGAGGATTAGTGTATAATGTCCTGTCTACGACGACGTCATTAGAGCTGGACCACAAGCTCGCGATGTGAAGTGTGGAGAAGGACGACGGCTTGCAATTACGTGGGAACAATCTGCCTTAAACGATTTAGGGCAATCATGAAAAAACTAAACTGGATAGCCAGACGGTAAATTACATTTACATCT
Organism: Schistocerca piceifrons; assembly: GCF_021461385.2. Classification (NCBI taxonomy): domain Eukaryota; kingdom Metazoa; phylum Arthropoda; class Insecta; order Orthoptera; family Acrididae; genus Schistocerca; species Schistocerca piceifrons. Next base: position 89,289,972 of record NC_060147.1, read on the forward strand.
ACATCTACACTCATGCTCATAAATTAAGGATAATCCTGATACATGGTGAAACAACGCTGTGGTTGGCGGTTTGCGGGTTTAAATCACCTCGGGGTATGACCATACGGCGCATTTGACCTGCGGTCATCGCACGGTGGCGCTGGCAGCAGTCCACATACGCAGAGGTGTGTTGGTGCATGTCAGAGTACGGTGCAGCGAGTAAGTGTGCAGACGTTTTCAGATGTGCTGATGGTGACTGTGTGATGAAAAGGGCTCACAGAACACACATTGATGACGTGATAAGGGGTAGAATACTAGGGCGACTGGAGGCTGGTCAAACACAGCAGGTCGTAGCACGGCCCCTCTGTGTGCGAAAAAGTGAGATCTCAAGATTATGGCTACGATTCCAGGAAACGTGTCCAGGCGCTACAGTACGGGACGTCCACAGTGTAAAACACCACAAGAAGTCGATATCTCACCATCAGTGCCCGCAGACGACCACGAAGTACTGCAGATTGCCTTGCTCGGTAGCTTACCGCAGCCACTGGAACAGTTGTCTCCAGACACGCAGTCTACAGACGACTGAACAGACATGGTTTATTCGCCGGGAGACCTGCAATGTGCATTCCACTGACCCCTGGTCACAGGAGAGCCCATAAAGCCTGGTGTCAAGAACACAGTACATGGTCATTGGAACAGTGGTCCCAGGTTATGTTCAGAGACGAGTCCAGGTATAGTAAAGAACAGTGATTCTCGCCTGGTTTTCATCTGGCGTGAACCAGGAACCAGATACCAAGGGACCTGTATGGTGGTCGTGGTTTGATGGTGTGGGATTATGACTGGTTCATGTACACCCCTGCATCTCTTTGACAAAGGAACCGAAATAGGTCAGGTGTATCGGGACGTCATTTTGCACCAGTATGTCCGCCTTTTCAGGGGTGCAGTGGGTCACACCTTCCTCCTGATGGATGACAACGCACGGCCCCACTGAGCTGCCATCGTGGAGGAGTACCTTGAAACAGAAGATACCAGGCGAATGGAGTGGCGTGCCTGTTCTCCAGACCTAAACCCCATCGAGCACGTCTGGGATGCTCTCGGCCGACGTATCGCTGCTCGTCTTCATACCCCTACCCTACGACACTGCAGGAGCTCCGACAGGCACTGGTGCAAGAATGGGAGGCTATACCCCAGCAGCTGCTCGACCACCTGATCCAGAGTATGCCAACCCGTTGTGCGACCTGTGTACGTGTGCATGGTGATCATATCCCATTTTGATGTCGAGGTGCATGCGCAGGAAACAGTGGCGTTTTGTTGCACATGTGTTTCGGGACGGTTTTCTCAACTTATCACAAATACTGTGGACTTAGAGATATGTGTCGTGTGTGTTCCCTATGTGGCTATGCTATTAGCACCAGTTTTGTGTAGTGCCACGTTGTGTGGCACCACATTCTGCAAGTATCCTTAATTTATGAGCGTAAGTGTATATGCATATACGAGGGTTGGAACTTTAATAGTGGCAACTATTTATTTACAGCTCGTACAAAATAGATACGTGTTTCAAAGTTTTACTGACCTTTAAAGTAGTCACCAGCATTCTGTATAGCCCGCTGCTAGCGATGTGGAAGTCATAGGATATTCTTAGCAGTGCCAGTTGTGTTGGCAGTTCGAGCAGCGCGGTCTATTGCTCGACGAATTTGTAGCAGTTCTGAAGCGAATGCCGTGAAGTGTTTCCTTCAGTTTAGGAATCGAGTTGAACTCACGAGGGCTTAAGTGAGGGGAGTGCAGTAGGTGGTATAGCACTTAGCAGCCTCATCAGTCAAACAAATCAGTAACAGCTTCAACTGTACGTGCTTGAGCATTGACCTGCAAAATGGTCTGGTCATGCAGAAACTGTCATCACTTCTGTCTCTAAGCTGGTCATAGGTTGTGTTTCGAAAATGAAATCGCACTGCTGAGAATATCCTACGACTTCCTCATCGCCGGCAACGAGTTATACACAATGCTAATGACTGCTTCGAAGGTCATTAAGACTTTGAAACACGTATCTATTTTGAACGAGCTGTAAATAAATAGTTGCCACTATTAATGTTCCAACCATCGTATATACAGTCACGCTGCGCGAGTGTAACGGAGGGGTACCTCTGCGAGCACTATCTTTCGCCCCTCCCCCCTCTCCGCTCCCCTCCCCATTACCCCACTCTCCTCAATAATTCAAGATGTATTTGAAGAACAACTGCCGACAAGGTTTCGTATGAGCTATAATTTCTTTTATTTCCTTGTTGTGATCATTACGCGAGACGTATGTGGAAATAAGTAACATCTGGTACGCACTTTCCCCGTATTTCAACAGTAAACCTCTCCGTGATGTGCAGTGCATTTCTTGTAGCAGCTGCCACTGGAATTTCTTGAGCAAGTTTCCGTGAAGGAAAGGCGCCAGTCTTCGAATGGTCTTACCATTTCCATTAATTCAACATAGTTACGGTCCCAGACAAATAAACAGTACTCGATAATCTGTCGAACAAGTGTTTCGTAAGCCACATTTCCTTCATTGAATCTGTAAAGCCCCCATGCCAGTTTTATATTATTCTCGGTGCTTGAATACCGGCTTTTTTAGGCTGCTCTCTTATTGATTTCGATTCGGACTCTTGATCGTGACGGCATTGGCGCATGTCTTTGTCCTTAAGCTAGGTGTATCACGTTGATAAAGTTACCAGTCGTGTGCACGAGTCGCATGCGCCCTGTCAAACTTCTGTATCTACTTGCATACCCTGTTCTGTAAACCCTCATCGCCAGATTTAGAAAGGCATTGTCACTACTACTGTGGATGCCGACTTGTCACTGTTACGGTAGGCCGAGTTGAGTTGATGAAACGGTTTCTGGTGCAGTACACCGTTAAGACAATTTCTCGCTGCCACTGTTACACAGGGGCAACGGCCTTGCCGCAGTGGATACACCGGTTCTTGTGAGATCGCCTAAGTTAAGCTCTGTCGAGCATGGTCGGCATGCGCTGTTGCCATTTTTCGGGGTGCACGCAGCCTCGTGATGCCAATTGTGGAGCTACTCGACCGAATAGTAGCGGCTTCGGTCAAGAATAGCATCTTACGACTGGGAGAGCGGTGTGCTGACCCCACGCCCCTCCAATCCGCATCCCCCACTGAGGATGACACGGCGGTCGGATGGTCCCGGTAGGCCACTCGTGGCCTGACGACGGAGTGACTTTACTGTTACACAGCTATGCCCCAGAGTCGGGTAACAGAATAGGAGAACGAAGGTTCTACAACACTCCAACATCTACATCTACATGGATACTCTGCAAATCCCATCCAGTGCCTGGCAGAGGATTCATCGAGTCATCTTCACAATTCTCTATTATTCCAATCTCGTATAGCGCGCGGAAAGAATGAACAACTATATCTTCCCGTACGAGCTCTGATTTCCTTTATTTTATCGTGGTGATCGTCCCCCCATATGTAAGTCGGTGTAAACAAAATATTTTCGCATTCGGAGAATGATTGTAATTTCGTGAGAAGATTCCATCGCAACGAAAGACGCCATTCTTTTAATGATTTCCATCCCAAATCCTGTATCATTCCTGTGACGCTCTCTCCCATATTTCGCGATAATACAAAACGTGCTGCCTTTCTTTGAACTTTTTCGATGTACTCCGTTAGTCCTATTTGGTAAGGATCTAAAAGATGACGGATAAGCGTAGTGTAGGCAGTCTCCTTAGTAGGTCTGTTACATTTTCTAAGTGTCCTGGCAATAAAACGCAGCTTTTGTTTAGCCTTTCCCACAACATTTTATATGGTTCCTTTCCAATTTAAGTTGTTCGTAATTGTAATACCCACGTATTTAGTTGAATTAACGGCTTTTATATTAGACTGATTTATCGCGTAACCGAAGTTTAACGCGTTCCTTTTAGCACTCATGTGGATGGCCTCACACCTTTCTTTATTTAGGGTCAACTGTCACTTTTCGTACCATTCAGATATCTTTTCTAAATCGTTTTGCAGTTTGTTCTGATTTTCTGATGACTTCATTAGTCGATAAACGACAGCGTCATCTGCAAACAACCGAAGAAGGCTGCTCAGATTGTCTCCCAAATCGTTTATATAGATAAGGAACAGCAAAGGGCCTATAACACTACCTTGGGGGACACCAGAAATCATTTCTGTTTTAGTCAATGACTTTCCGTCAATTACTACGAACTGTGACCTCTCTGACAGGAAATCACAAATCCAGTCACATTACATATTTCAAGATGTAATCGAAGAATAACTGTCGACAAACTTTCGTATGAGCTATAATTTCATTTATTTTATTGTTGTGGACATTTCGCGAAACATATGTGGGAATAAGCAATATCTGTTACGCACTTTCCCGGTATTTCAACAGTAAACCTCCCCGTGATGTGCAGTGCATCTCTTGTAGCACCAATTTCACTACGAGCCGCTTCTGTGGTACAGTGTCAAAAGCCTTCCGGAAATCCAGAAATACGGAATCGATCTGAAATCTCTTGTCAATAGCACTCAATACTTCATGTGAATAAAGAGCTAGTTGTGTTTCGCAGGAACGATGTTTTCTAAACCCATGTTCACTGTGTGTCAATAGACCGTTTTCTTCGAGGTAATTCATAATGTTCGAACACAATATATGTTCTAAAATCCTGCAACATATCGACGTTAACGATATGGGGCTGTAATTTAGTGGATTACTCCTACTACCTTTCTTGAATATTGGTGTGACCTGTGCAACTTTCCAGTCTTTGGGTACGGGTCTTTCGTCGAGCGAACGGTTGTATATGATTAAGTATGGAGCTAATGCATCAGCATACTCCGAAAGGAACCGAACTGGTATACAGTCTGGACCAGAAGACTTGCTCTTATTAAGCGATTTAAGTTGCTTCACTACTCCGAGTAAGAAAGTCACACAAATGTGTTGAAGGTTTTACTTATATTCGTGTCCTGACGAATAAGATGTCTGCAACACTACTTGTAATACAAAATAAAATAGACCCCTCAACGGCTAAATGCAAATAATCGTAGGTAGGCTTGACAATACACAGCAAAGGCAATTTATAACTACTGTCCGTTCACTTCTAAAAGTTCACTAAATGACAGACGATGATCTGTAAGCAGGTGGGTGAGAGCTGCTCTTTTGTTTCTGAGTAGACTTCTGTCTGTTGTCGTCCTGTCATTGGCCGATTGTACTCGGCCGACAGTTGGCCGAGGCGAAGTCGATATCTCCATCCTCAGCGCCGCTCGGGGTTCTTGTGGAACCCGCGCATATGGCGAGTCTCTCTCGAACTGGCACCAACTGGCATTTTTGCGCCTGTGGTGTTTTTGCTCTGGCTGTGTCTTGTTCGGACGACACAGCACTCTGCAGACACAACACTCCGCGTAGCGAAGGGTACCTCTTACCTCTACCACTCATTTCGTTTCCTGTTCAACTCGCAAATAGAGCGATAGAAGAACGACTGTCTATATGCATCGGTACGTACTGTCATCTCTCTCTAACCTTATCTTCGTGGTACTTACGCGACGTGTACACTGGCGGCAATAGCCTCCCTCTGCAGTCAGTCTCAAATGCCGGTTCTCTAAATTTTAATTTTATCCATTGTTTTTCAGTGTTTCGTCCGCGACTGTTTTGCTTTCGTAAAATGAAGAACAAACCGCCTTCAGTCACAAGTTGCGTCTATTTACTGCACTATGCATTTCGAGTCCTGGAGGCTCATCTTCAGGTGCTTTTTAGTGATTTACATCAGGTTTTTTAGTTGTTTGCAGTTTAACATTGTATGATGTCTGCTTCTGTTGTGCAGTTGGTATATACCACACACATCTTTAATTTTGCGGTACATACTGGGATATATACATAGTCACACACTTTCTCGCACATTGTACACGTTCTGCTGCTACAATGTGCGAAAAAGTGTGTGACTATGTATATATCCCAGTATGTACCGCAAAATTAATGATGTGTATTGTGTATACCAACTGCACAACAGAAGTAGAAATCATACAATGTTAAACTGCAAACAACTAAAAAAACTGATGTAAATCACTAAAAAGCACCTGAAGATGAGCCTCCAGGACTCGAAATGCATAGTGCAGTAAATAAACGCAACTTGCGACTGAAGGCGGTTTGTTCCTCATTTCTCTAAATTTTGTCAGTAGTGTTTCGCGAAAACAACGTCGCCTTCCCTACAGTGATTCCCATTTGAGTTCCCGAAACATCTCCGTAATACTCGGCTTGTTATTCGAACATATTATTGGTAACACTTTCAGAAACTCGCCTCTGAATTGCTTCGATGTCTTCCTTCAATCCTGCCTAGTGTGGATCCAAACATTCGAACAGTAGTGAACAATAGGTCGCATTTGTGACCTATATGCAGTCTCCAGATTGAAATTTTCACTCTGCAGCGGAGTGTGCGCTGATATGAAACTTTCCTGGCAGATTAAAACTGTGTGCCGGACCGAGACTGGAACCCGGGAGGAATTAAAACTGTGAGGACGGGCCGTGAGTCGTGCTTGGGTAGCTCAGTTGGTAGAGCACTTGCTAGAGAAAGGCAAAGGCCCCGAGTTCGAATCTCGGTCCCGCACGCAGTTTTAATCTGCCAGGAAAGTATCATATCAGCGCACACTCCGCTGCAGAGTGAATATTTCATTCTGGAAACAAACCCTAGGCTGTGGCTAAGCCATGTCTCCGCTATATCCTTTCTTCCAGGAGTGCTAGTTCTGCAAGGTATGCAGGAGAGCTTCTGAGAAGTTTGGAAGTAGGAGACGAAGTACTGGCGGAAGTAAAGCTGTGAGGACGGGGCGTGAGTCGTGCTTGGGTAGCTCAGTTCGTAGAGCACTTGCCTGCGGAAGGCAAAGGTCCCGAGTTCGAGTCTCGGTCCGGCATACAGTTTTAATCTGACAGGAAAGTTTTATATGCAGTCTCCTTTACAGATGAACCACTCATTTCTAAAATTCTAGCAGTAAACCGTAGTTGACCATTCGCCTTTACTATAAGAATCCTTACATGTCCGCTCCATTTCATACCACCCGGAAACGTTATGCCGAGATACTTAAACTTCGTGACTACTATACTACTATTGCTGTACTCTAACATTATAGGTTTGTTTTTCCTTCTCATCTGGTTTAAATTACGTTTTCTCTACATTTAGTGCTAGCTGCCATTCATCACACCAACTAGAAACTTTGTCCAAGTAACCTGGTATCCTCCCACGATCACTCAACGACAACTACTTTTCAAACACCACAGCACCATTAGCGAACACATGCAGACAGACTGCGGCTTGCTCTGTCCGCCATATCATTTATGCATATAGAAAATAGCCCGGCCGGGGGGGCCGAGTGGTTCTAGGCGCTACAGTCTGGAACCGCGCGACCGCTACGGTCGCTGGTTCGAATCCTGCTCCGGGCATGGATGCATGTGATGTCCTTAGGTTAGTTAGGTTTAAGAAGCTCTTAGTTATAGGGGACTGATGACCTCAGAAGTTAAGTCCCGTAGTGCTCAGAGCCATTTGAACCGTATAGAAAATAACAGCGGTCTTCGACTCCGAAAGCTTATACCGGCGATGTCTCGTTGAATGGGTCGCACGCTGACACTTCTTGATGGCCCAGGACTGAACTCTGAACCATTTGCGGAAGGTAACTTTTGTCACGTTGAACGATTCTGTTCAGTCGTCGTTGGCCCCGTTTTTTATGTTTTACCGGATTCCTGATATTGACGGTACACTCGTGAAATGGTCGTACGGGAAAATCCCCACTTCATTGTTGCGTTTGGAGATGTTATGTCCCATCGCTCGTGGGCCGACTATAATACCACGTTCAAACTCACTCAAATCTTGATGACCGGCCATTATATCAGCAGTAGCCGATCTAACAACTGCGCCAGACACTTGTTGTCTTATACAGGCGTTGCCGACCGCAGCGCCGTATTCTGTCTGTTTACTTACCTCTGCATTTGCATACGCATGCCTATAGCAGTGTGTTTGGCGCTTCAGTGTATTTTGCCCTCAGTATGTTAGAAGATGGTGTCTGATAAGGTTAGGGGAACCAAGAAACGTGTGTCGGCATAGTAAATGGTAACTTACCATGACCCATAGATTTTATCATGGCAAGGATGTGTCGGCGACTGAAAACATTTTATCGTAGCGCCTAGGCTGCAATACAAAAAAAAAAAAAAAAAAAGGAAAAATAAAAATAAAAAAAAACACCAACCTCGTAATTGTGAAATCCGTATGGAGGCTGCTCGCCCTGTTCTGCATCAGCCAATTACAGAACAGGTAATTGCCAGTTACTTGTAGCCGTTATAAATAATTGGTATCGAAAAACAATTATTACTATAACTGCTATCACAAAAAAATGTTGGGCTGCAACTGGCTGTACCAGTATCGTAGTCGGTAACTGCTGGCGTAGTGTGACGTATCAACAAAATAACGAGATAATAATTAGTTAAATAAAAACCTCTTTTTGTATAACACGTTTCTAAAACTGACAAAGTATAACGTTACTTCTCTTAGCGTTGTACAGATTTCTAAACCCATACAGACAGACCTGAAAATTTGCGCTTGTGAATTTTTTTATAGCTATGAAAATATAAGTAGAAATGAAAACGAACAACGTGAGACATGTGAAACGAATATTGAAAAGAAGTGGATTTTTCATGCATCAGTTATGTAATGCATTCACCCCTTGTTTTCCGTTTTAAATTCTACAAATATTTTCATAGTAAAAACTCACATACCGTACATAAATTTTCAGGACTATTTGTATGGGCTGGGAGCCTGTATAGAGCTAGGAAAAATTATTTTACAGTAGTTAATACGTCTGATTTGATCCATTATAAATGGTTTTTGAAAGCCTGCGACTGTAAAAACAATAGATTTGTTTATAAATAAATAAATCTTGTGCTACTAGTCACGTACTTTTCGCACGATGCGTTTCGAGAAATAATTCCCATTTTCAAGTGCGTTCTTTGTGTGTATTAAGCCATTTTTATTGGTGTTGTCAATGTGTGAGAGTCTGCTTCATTTCGTTCATTTCGTTGACTTTTACTGAATTTATGAGAAACATGCGATTTTTTAGTTGGCTATCGATTATTTTGGTGAAGCTAGTAGCGAAATTTAGAATAATTTGTACTTAGTTTCCTTATGTTCCATTTGTGCACACACTAAACATCGCACACAACTTGTTGTACACCTTACATATCGAAAATATCTTATATAAACAAAACAGTTACAAAGATCTTCTTACAAGTATTCCACAGGGATAACATTACAGGTCTTCCACAGATTATGTTATGCTTTTGTACAGAGGTTATTTATCTTAACAATTTGGCTCATAAATTACTTATATTGATTTTACAATTGTTCTTATTTCTATGTTTTACTATTTTTATTTAAGTATATTATCGAAACATCTGAAGAAATTCACTGATTCACTTTCAAGTTTTTCATTTAATATTTTATCTTCATATTTTCTGCAATGTGACTATATCTCCAGTTCTTCTAGCAAATCCATTTTATGTCCTTTATTTAGTCGGTGGAGTACTTTGACATTTTGCTCTATTTTACCAAATGGGTGTCCTGTATTATGTATGTGTGTTGCTATTGCTAATGTAGTGTGTTTGTTGTGTGTGTATGAACTAATGTGCTCTGTGTACCTGGAATATACAAGGAATGCCAGGAATGCTCCATGTTCTACCTAGGACAAACAGGCCGAAATTTCTACACCAACATAACATAATCTGTGGAAGACCTATAATGTTATCTCTGTGGAAAACCTGGAAGAAGATCTTTGTAACTGTTTTGTTTATGTAAGATATTTTCGATGTGTAAAGTGTACAACAAGTAGTGTGCGATGTTTAGTGTGTGTGAGACTCTGCACAAATGGACCATTAGAAAACCGCAAGTACAAATTCTTCTAAATTTCGCCACTAACTTCACCAAAAGAATTGATACCCAACTAAAAGATCGCGTTTTTGTTATGTTTGCAGTAAAAGTCAACGAAATGAAGCAGATTCTCACACATTGACAACACCAATAGAAATAGCTTAATACACACAAAGAACGCACTTGCAAATGCGAATTATTTCTCGAAACGCGTAGTGCGAAAAGTAAAATAAAGCAAAATCGTTACTGGTAGCGGCAGATTTATTTATTTCTAAACAAAACTATAGTTAATTCGTTTTAGAAACGCGTTATAGTACAGATTTTTTATTTAAACAATCATTTTCTATTTTTAGTCTTGCGTGTTTCAAATTTTTCAATCGATTTCAGACACTTCGATGAGATTATAAGAGAGACATTTTGTGAATTTGAGGACTATCGTTACTCTGTCTTCACCTGAGTCAAGCAATACATTGGTGTACCTACCGCGAAACATTCGCAAGTTGAACAGAAAAATAAGAAAACACCAGTGGTACACAAAGTACCCTCTGCCACACACCAGACAAGAAAGCGAGTTAATATTGCATTGTCATCCATTTCTGAGCTATATTTGACAGTTTCAATTCTGTGGCTCATCAGGAAATAAATTTAAAATCATTTGCAAAATTTATACTGAAGAAACACAAGAAAGCCGCATAGTAAAAAGTTCTAAAATAAGGTACGCTCGAGACATTCGAGATTTTACTTTTTCAAGGTGGGGGGGGGGGGGACATTTGGATTTTCCACAGACCAGACAGAAACTGTACCATCTACATTTACATCTGTATCTCCATGACTATCTTGCAATTCACTGGTGTTTAGCGGAGGGTTAATATAATCGCTTTCAGACAATTTTCCGGCCATTCCACCCTCGAAAATCACGTCAGGCAAATAAACACCTAAGTCTTTCCATGCTGGCTCTAAATTCTGTTATTTAGTCACCGTGATTATTTTTTCCTAAGTAGGTGAAAGTCAACAAAAGGTGAAACTTCCTGGCAGATTAAAACTGTGTGCAGGACCCAGACTCGAACTCGGGACCTTTGCCTTTCGCGGGCAAGTGCTCTACCAACTGAGCTACCCAAGAACGACTCACGCCCGGTCCTCACAGCTTTACTTCCGCCAGTACCTCGCCTCCTACCGTCCAAACTTTACAGAAGCTCTCCTGCGCACCTTGCAAAACTAGCACACCTGAAAGAAAGGATATTGCGGAGACATGGCTTAGCCACAGCCTGGGGGATGTTTCCAGAATGAGATTTCCACTCTGCAGTGGAGTGTGCGCTGATATGAAACTTCCTGGCAGATTAAAACTGTGTGCCCGACCGAGTAAGTAAGTAAAGCTGTGAGGTCGGGGCGTGAGTCGCGCTTGGGTAGCTCAGTTGGTAGAGCACTTGCCAGTGAAAGGCAAAGGTCCCGAGTTCGAGTCTCGGTCCGGCACACAGTATTAATCTGTTGTAGATGGCAGCAAAGTATAAAAACCGTTATTTAAAAGAGCCAGTCATGACAAAACGGTTCCACACAGCATGCAAGATACAGTATATGGCAAAAGCAAAATAACCCTCGGGCTTCAAATAAAAAAAAGTAATAATTCCAGTTTCAAAGAAAGGTAACTGCTGAACTTGTGAATGTTATCGAAGTATGAGTTTAACGAGTCAGCTCGTAAAATACTGACACGAATCCATCAATATTATACAGGGTGTTACAAAAAGGTACGGCCAAACTTCCAGGAAGCATTCTTCACACACAAAGAAAGAAAATATGTTATGTGGACATGTGTCCGGAAACGCTTACTTTCCATGTTAGAGCTCATTTTATTACTTCGCTTCAAATCACATTAATCATGGAATGGAATGCAAAACCCACAGCAACAGAACGTACCAGCGTGACTTGAAACACTTTGATACAGGAAATGTTCAAAATGTCCTCCGTTAGCGAGGATACATGCATCCACCCTCCGTCGCATGGAATCCTTGATACGCTGATGCAACTATGGAGAATGGCGTATTGTATCACAGCCGTCCACAATACGAGCACGAAGAGTCTCTACATTTGGTACCGGGGTTGCGTAGACAAGAGTTTTCAAATGCCCCCATAAATGAAAGTCAAGAGGGTTGAGGTCAGGAGAGCGTGGAGGCCATGGAATTGGCCCGCCTCTACCAATCCATCGGTCATCGAACCTGTTGTTGAGAAGCGTAAGAACACTTCGACCGAAATGTGCAGGAGCTCCATCGTGCATGAACCACATGTTGTGTCGTACTTGTAAAGGCACATGTTCTAGCAGCACAGGTAGAATATCCCGTATGAAATCATGATAACGACTCCATTGAGTGTAGGTGGACGAAACTAAAATGAGCTCTAACATGGAAATAAAGCGTTTCCGGACACATGTCCACGTAACATCTTTTCTTTATTTGTGTGTGAGGAATGTTTCCTGAAAGTTTGGCCGTACCTTTCTGTAACACCCGGTATAAGCGTATGAATGTATGTTCCGCAGTTGCCACTGGATTAATTTCCGAATCTTGGTACACATATCACTCACATAGGAGTTTGTTTATATGTTCGTCATCTCCTACTAAAACACTGGATCAATTTCCGAATGTTTGTACACATAAAACATACTGCCGGACAGAACCAACTACCTCTCAAAGGGGTCGGGGTAGGCGTGAACAAGGCGCGTAGCTCAAAACATGGTTCAAATGGCTCTGAGCACTATGGGACTTAACATCTGAGGTCATCAGTCCCATAGACTTGGAACTACTTCAACCTAGCTAACCTAAGGATATCACACACATCCATGCCCGAGGCAGGATTCGAACCTACGACCGTAGCAGTCGCGCGGTTCCAGACTGAAGCGCCTAGAACCGCTCGACCACTGCGGCGGGCGGACATAAACAAAAGGGGAGGAGATGGACAGAGAGAGAGAGGAGTGAAGAAGAAATATGCAAGGAGGGGGTGGATAGTAGAGGGACATTGAGTGGAGGAGAAGGAGTAGGAGGAGGACATTGATGGAGAAAGGAGAGCGGAGGCGATAGACAGAGAGAGCGACAGACACAGATGGATAGAGTGTGGGTTGAGGAGTTAGACGCAGAGAGCAGGGGAAGAAGAGTTGGACAGAGAAAAGGGAAGAGAAGAGAGGAACTAACAGAAGATTGGAATAAATACAGACCCGCGAAACGATGGAAACTCAGCTATTTATTTATAGACGAATGGAAAATCAGGTGACTCAACAAAAGCTGTCCTATGTTCACAGAATTTTGTAGATTTAGTGCAGTTTGCCCAGAAACCAGACATTATTTATAAAAATCGTAGGAATTGAAAGAGACGGAGTGGCTGAGAAAGCAGCGAGACAGATTTGTAGCCTCGACGTTGATGTACCTGAGGACAGTGCAAAGAGAAAAGGAAACCGATGAGAAATTTCGAAAAGGAGTTAAGAGTTCAAGGACCAGAAATGAAAACTTCGAGGCTGACCGATGCGACAAAGGACTCTGAAGTGTTGAACGGAAAGGATGGTTTCTTGAACAGAGGTTATCACACGAATATCAACAAAAGCAAAACAAAGATAATGGAATGTGATCTAACTAAATCAGTCGATGCTGAAGGTATTACAATAGGAAATGAGTCACTAAAACTAAGAGATCAATTTTTGTATTCTATGAATTTTTCTATTTGGGCAGGAAAATCTGACGAAGGCCAAAGAAGAAAGCGTGTAAAGTACTGATCGGCAATAGCAGGAAAGGCATTTCTGAAGGTATCTGTATAGAATGTAGCCTTGTACGGAAGCGGAAGACTGAAGACCACAACCTCAACAACAACCTCAACAACAACAACAACGCTGATCCACAACGCCTCTCTTGTAGCGTCTGCACTGGAGTTTGTTGATTACTTCTCTCTCTCTCTCTCTCTCTCTCTCTCTCTCTCTCTCTCTCTCTCTCTCTCTGTGTCTCTGTCTCTGTCTCTGTCTCCGATCACTCCTACCTGGTACGGGTCCTACATTTATGAACAATACCCAAGAATCGGTCAAAAAATAGCCTTGAAAGCCACTTCTTTAGTGAATGAATATCATTTACTGAAGATTTCTCTTATGGATCTCAGTCTGGCTTCTGCTTTTCCTACTATTCATTTTATACTGTCATTCCACTTACCGACACACTTCATAATATGTACTGACTTGGCAGAAAATGCTAAGAAATATTGGTCTTATATCAAAGCGGTAGGTGGGTCAAAACAAAATGTCGAGACACACTGTGACCAAAATGGTAATGAAACAGATGATGACAGGATAAAGGCCGAAATACTAAACGTCTTTTTCCAAAGCTGTTTCACAGACTGCTCTGTAGTTCCATCTCTAGATTGTCGCATAGATGACAAAATGGTAGATATCGAAGTAGATAACAGAGGGATAGAAAAACAATTAAAATCGCTCAAAACAGGAAAGGCCGCTGGACCTGATGGGATACCAGTTCGATTTTATTGTCAACTGACGTGATTAAAAGTTAACAAAACGAGCTTCGGAAATTTTTTGGAGTTGTTTTGATAAAGTATAACATGTGGACGAATGTGGGAAACATCTTACGGTATACGAATTCTCATATTGCACGATTGAGCCGATTTTGGACACGTAAGAACGAACCAAGACTTTCTTCGTGTCGGTGTTCCGTAACATGTGTCCTGCAAACAGGGATCTTGCGAAGCTCAGCTCCCTCTGTTCCTCCATGAGATCCATAGCGCCGTAGACGAAGGCGCCGAGACCGATGCTGTATTTCGACAAGTCATAGGACACAGTTGACCACTTGTTTTCTTTAGAATATGAATTACTACATTGCTCTTGATGGTAAGGATTGTGGAGCCGATGTTTATTTATAAGCATTTGTTGAATATGAACTGCATCTTTTTGTAACTCACATTAATACGTCTTACTTGACAAATAAACGCCGGGAGGTACAGGACTTCTCATTTCAACGTTCCCATGTATATTTTTACGGGTTTTGCGACATGGGGTCGAGCACTGACCTGCTACAAAATTACGTGAAACATTCTGGCAGATTAAAATTGTGTGTCGGACCGACACTCGAACTCGGGACCTTTGCCTTTCGCAGGCAAGTGCTCTACCACCTGAGCTACCTAAGCACGACTCACGCCCCGGACTCACAGCTTTACTTCCACCAGTACCTCGTCTCCTACTTTCCAAACTTCACAGAAGCTCTCCTGCGAACCTTGCAGAAGTAGCACTCCGGGAAGAAAGGATATAGCGGAGACATGGCTTAACCACAGCCTGGGGGATGTTTCCAGAATGAGATTTTCACTCTGCAGCGGAGTGTTCACTGATATGAAACTTTCTGGCTGATTAAAACTGCCTTTAAGTGTCTATCGCTGTGTTGTGGCCGTTTGTGTTTCAGTGCTGGGCTCGAACGCATCAATTGCTTTCGATAATGATGTCTTGTGACTGTCTTCCTCAGTTGCAGTAGCTACGAAAACATTCTGTCTTCCACCGCCATGCCGGTCTTCAACATCAAAATCATCGTTCCTAAGGCATTGAAAACATTTTCTGCACGTTCTTACACTAATAGTTCCCTCACCATTGGTCTTATCCAGCATTTTAAGAGCCACAGCCGCAGATTTCTTCATGTTAAAGCAGAAAAGTAAAACTTTCCGCAAATGGCGAGAAATTGGTACGTAAATTAACGTACTAAATCGAAATTAAGCTTATGATGCAATCATAAATTGACTAATATTTTTACGGCACTGTGTTTGCAGATGCCTAAGCTTACTGTATTACACCTATGACCAACCACACGAAACCCATTTGCCGCTACTGCCGTCTATTTCAAAACGGCGGAAGCAAAGTTGTAGACCTAATACATCACTTACGATATTCTAAAAATAAATAAAGATGAAAGTAAAAAGTGGTGACTCATAAGATTCTCCCTTGTCATCAAATAAAACCATGTGATTGTAAAATCATAGTACATATGTTTCTGTACAGAATGTTAGAGCAGTAAACCTACATCCGATGGGAGAAGGTAATGCATCCTTCTGCCATGTTACTTTGTGTCATTCGCGCATAAAATAGGCAAGCTATCCAAGAATCTTCAATTTTTTAAATGAGTTTGGTCACTAAGCAAGAAGTTGGGATGATCGAATATGATATTTTTGTAAATAAAAGATAATACCCATAATTAGTGTTAACATTTATTTCAGCAGAAACAATATTCGTTTTTGGTAGTAAAGGTTCTGATGCTTCAACAGCGATCGCTGATTGCAGAGCAAATAAGCGACCCCTTCTGTGAGGATTGATGACCTCCGACGCACTGCAGCTGGTCATTAATGGCTCAGTCATCAGAAACGTCTCACGTTGTCCGAGTGATCAGCCGTTACGTGAAAACAAAACACAGTTTTGTATTTACATAATAAACGTATTATCTAATTAATTAAAAACGTAATGAACATTGTTAAAATGTATGGAACGTACATTTGATCGGCTATTGCGAAAAATGACCGTCGCAAACAAGTTTGTGACACTACAAAAAATAAATACGACAAAATTTTTATTGCGCCTGTTTATTATGCATGCCGCCGAACTCAACCCGCGGATGGGTTGCCTACACGGCAGGGGCCGCGAGCTGCGGGCCGGCAGACAGCGGTGGGCGCTGGGCGCAGCCGAGGTGTGCGTCAGTGGCGCTGTGGCTGCGGCGCTATCGACCGCGCCGCCGCCTCCGCCGCCGCCGGGACATCCGCCCCCGCAGCGGCTGAGCTTCAGCCACTGCAGCCAAGCGCCGCGGACGTTGCTCGTTTCCGAGCGACCGCGATCCTCCCTTATTACACGGCGAGTCCCAGTTCGGTGGGTGGCGCATTGTGTCGCGTTCCGCCTTACATCTTCCTATTTCTGCTGTGATTCTTCAATCGAGTCGAACATAAAAATCCCACTCACTGCCTTACTACCGGCACGTCATTGGCGGTGAGCACGAACTTTACCGAAAAAGTTCGGAGACTTTCCGGGAGTATTTCCATATTGACAGCACACTGTCGTTTGAGAACGTGACAAACACAACCAGAAAAATAATCACTTGCTTTAGTCTATAGTCGTATATTCAGACCATCCTACGATCAAAAAAATCAAAATACATAGTTTAAATATTATTTAAGGTACATTTCCAAATACCTTTTTCTCTGTAATTCCTAGACTGTGGTATAAAGTATAACGTTAAAATGTAGGGCGTTTCACTATTCCTGGCACAGGTCTCTAGGGGTTGTAGAGTGGTAAAATTCCGGACGTACGTTCCTCATCAGAATGTCAATTACTAAGTACCGCCTATAAGCTACAGCAGTCAGTAATAGATTTGTGAAACATTTTGTCTAGGCAGTCCCTTACCCCCGGCACTCAGCCGTAATGCTTGCTCACCTAAATACGTATGTCGTATAGGAAAGGTTAATATTCAGCTTTAAATAGACACAAATCGCTGCCAAGTGACATGAGTTGCTCCTTGTGAATAAAGATTTCTTCCCTATTAACGAAAAAAAATGGCTCTGAGCACTATGAGACTTAACATCTGAGGTCATCAGTCCCCTAGAACTTAGAACTACTTAAACTTAATAATAGAAATTTAATTTTTTTTACAAAATTAAACGTTTGTTATTCACGGTAAGCACCGAATACAAGAAGAAAAAAAATTATTTACTTTATGCCAATTTAGGGATGTGGTTGCACTTTGTATTGCAAATCTACCATTTTTACCAAAATTAGTTTTTATTAAGCAACGAATTCAAGAAGAAAATGGCAGTAAGTAAACAATCAGTTTTTTTTAAGTAGATGGCATCGCTTTGGAACCACTGGGGCATCCAGTTTCCAACCACCCATCATTTCAACTGATACATTTAAAGGCAAATTCGCATTTTTCCCTATAGAAAATCCCACATCTCGAAACTTCTATGAATTTATAACGCCAAAAACAAATTACATTCCTAAATGCCAAGAAAAAATTGTCCAAATATTCAATACATTTTGCATCAGAACTATATACTGTCCCAGAGGCTCAAATGGCTCTGAGCACTATGGGACTTAACATCTGAGGTCAATAGTCCTGTAAAACTTCAACGTAACTGACTTAAGGACTACACACACATCCATGCCCGAGGCAGGATTCGAAACTGCGACCGCAGCGGTCGCAGGGTTCCGGACTGAACCGCCTAGAACAGCTCAGCCACAGCGGTTGGCTGTCCCAGAGGCTTCGTATAGATAATACTCACGCAAACAGTAGTACAAACTCACAATTACATCACAATAATTTTAGAAACCCTTATAATCTCTGTCAGTTATCTCCTTAATGTGGCCGCTGTAAAAAAGAACCGCAATGCACTACACCCGTAGGAGTATCTCAGTGTGTGTCTTGCAATAGCATCTGTGGTTTCATGCGAAAGGCACTAGTACTTGATAAAATAATGTGTTGGCTTCAGGCAAAAATCCCTGAGGCTCAAAGGGTTACAAAAAAAAGCACAATATAAAAGCCATCTAAAAATAAAAATAGCTTAAAATATGGAAAACGGATAAGTAACAATATATAACAATAAGTAAGAAACAGCTGCTGTAATAAAACATTAAAATGGTTCAAATGGCTCTGAGCACTATGGGACTCAACTGCTGAGGTCATTAGTCCCCTAGAACTTAGAACTAGTTAACCCTAACGAACCTAAGGACATCACAAACATCCATGCCCGAGGCAGGATTCGAACCTGCGACCGTAGCGGTCTTGCGGTTCCAGACTGCAGCGCCTTTAACCGCACGGCCACTTCGGCCGGCAAAACATTAAAAGCAGAATGAGTTTCCATCCCCCATTTGTATACCGTTCATACCACTATAAAACACCGATCCAATCATAAATCGTCTAAACAGATATGTACTGCCTGCCATAATAGCACTAAAAACTGAAAAAGAAAATTATTTACATTGGAAAGATACACTCCTGGAAATTGAAATAAGAACACCGTGAATTCATTGTCCCAGGAAGGGGAAACTTTATTGACACATTCCTGGGGTCAGATACATCACATGATCACACTGACAGAACCACAGGCACATAGACACAGGCAACAGAGCATGCACAATGTCGGCACTAGTACAGTGTATATCCACCTTTCGCAGCAATGCAGGCTGCTATTCTCCCATGGAGACGATCGTAGAGATGCTGGATGTAGTCCTGTGAAACGGCTTGCCATGCCATTTCCACCTGGCGCCTCGGTTGGACCAGCTTTCGTGCTGGACGTGCAGACCGCGTGAGACGACGCTTCATCCAGTCCCAAACATGCTCAATGGGGGACAGATCCGGAGATCTTGCTGGCCAGGGTAGTTGACTTACACCTTCTAGAGCACGTTGGGTGGCACGGGATACATGCGGACGTGCATTGTCCTGTTGGAACAGCAAGTTCCCTTGCCGGTCTAGGAATTGTAGAACGATGGGTTCGACGACGGTTTGGATGTACCGTGCACTATTCAGTGTCCCCTCGACGATCACCAGTGGTGTACGGCCAGTGTAGGAGATCGCTCCCCACGCCATGATGCCGGGTGTTGGCCCTGTGTGCCTCGGTCGTATGCAGTCCTGATTGTGGCGCTCACCTGCACGGCGCCAAACACGCGTACGACCATCATTGGCACCAAGGCAGAAGCGACTCTCATCGCCGAAGACGACACGTCTCCATTCGTCCCTCCATTCACGCCTGTCGCGACACCACTGGAGGCGGGCTGCACGATGTTGGGGCGTGAGCGGAAGACGGCCTAACGGTGTGCGGGACCGTAGCCCAGCTTCATGGAGACGGTTGCGAATGGTCCTCGCCGATACCCCAGGAGCAACAGTGTCCCTAATTTGCTGGGAAGTGGCGGTGCGGTCCCCTACGGCACTGCGTAGGATCCTACGGTCTTGGCGTGCATCCGTGCGTCGCTGCGGTCCGGTCCCAGGTCGACGGGCACGTGCACCTTCCGCCGACCACTGGCGACAACATCGATGTACTGTGGAGACCTCACGCCCCACGTGTTGAGCAATTCGGCGGTACGTCCACCCGGCCTCCCGCATGCCCACTATACGCCCTCGCTCAAAGTCCGTCAACTGCACATACAGTTCACGTCCACGCTGCCGCGGCATGCTACCAGTGTTAAAGACTGCGATGGAGCTCCGTATGCCACGGCAAACTGGCTGACACTGACGGCGGCGGTGCACAAATGCTGCGCAGCTAGCGCCATTCGACGGCCAACACCGCGGTTCCTGGTGTGTCCGCTGTGTCGTGCGTGTGATCATTGCTTGTACAGCCCTCTCGCAGTGTCCGGAGCAAGTATGGTTGGTCTGACACACCGGTGTCAATGTGTTCTTTTTTTCCATTTCCAGGAGTGTATATTGAAGGAACGAATGAGTGTATACTGTTCGTAGGATGGCCCGATGATGGTACTCGATATCGAAACCAGTACCTAGGCAGTAGGCAAAACAAAGGTGCGACTGTACGATAAAGCAAATAATTTTTTGTAATATTTTAAGAGTATTTGGGTATAAGGGATCTCAGGTAACCGGCGGCTCGTTACGGAGTAATAATGTTACGATTTATTAGGTTTGATACCCCAGCTCTTTCCATTTCAGTGAAAATACCTAAATCTGTAATTCTTATAATATGCAATCACCAAAACGTACGCACAACACACAGAGTTATGCAACAACCCGCATACGGGTGCAAAAGTACTGTGATGTGCTTACCCGTCGTTTGCGGGAACAGCTGAGCATAACGTCGTTGTGTGGCCCTTCCATTCCATTCAGTGAACCCGTATACGAGATTAAGAGATGCATACCGTCCAATTCTTCAGCAGCAACATTATCCGTACTGCTGTGTGTCAGTGTTAATGTACAGCTAGCACTGCTCGAAATACAAACCAGAGACTGATCCGACCACCACTGAACGTAGGTTTGGAGGACGAAGAGTGAAGTCGTCATTAATGTTGTCGTCACCTAACACCGTCAGTGAACAGAAAAAGTTTCCAGAATAGATTTTTGCTCTGCAGGGGTGTGACGGCTGATCTGAAACCTGCCAGTAGTTCAAAACTGTAGGCCAAATCGGGACTCCAACGTGGGACCTTTCACTTTCACGGGCAAGTACTCTGCAGATAGTGCTTACCCAGCTCGACTCCCAACCCGCTCTCACAGCACTGCTTCCGCCAATGTGTCCTCTGCTGCATTCCAGACTTCACGGAAATAACGATCCACACCTATCAGAACCAGCACTCCTGGAAGGAAGTGGACACACCAAAAAAAGTTTAGCATCACTCCGGGTCCCAGAACTCCTGAAGATAGACGTTGACTGTGGGTATTGTATCATAAACACAGTCCCTTTGACTGTTCAGAGAGGTCACTAAACCCGCCCAAAGATGTAAACAACTATGTACGAGCAGCGCCTATTAGACGGAGGGGGTCCGACAGCCGATCAGTTCCAGTCATTCCACCAGGAAGGAGGTACACGGCTCGCGTTGTCTGTAGTTCAACAATGTCTAGACGGTTAATACTGCGGTTCGATCGCGTCCGCATTGTTACTTTGTGCCAGGAATGGCTCTCAACAAGGGAAGTGTCTAGGCGTCTCGGAGTGAAACAAAACGATGTTGTTCGGACATGGAGGAGGTAGAGAGAGATAGGAACTCTCGATGACATGCCTCACTCAGGCCGCCCAAGGGCTACTGCTGTAGTGCATGACCGCTACCTAAGGAGTATGGCTCGGAGGAACACTGACAGCAATGTCACCATATTAAATAATGCTTTTCGTGCAGCCAGAGAACGTCGTATACGCCTCAAACTGTGCGCAATAGGCTGCTTGTTGCGCAACTTCACTCCCGACGTCCATGTCGAGGCCCATTTTTGCACCCACAACACCATGCAGCGCGGTACAGATGGGCTCAAGAACATGCTGAATGGACCGCCCACGATTGGCATCACGTTCTCTTCAGCGATGAGTGTCGCATATGCCTTCAATCAGACAATCGTCGGAGACGTGTATGGAGGCAGCCTGGTCAGGCAGAACGCCTTAGACACACTGTCCAGCGAGTGCAACAAGGTGAAGCACCCCTCATGTTTTGGGAGGCATTATGTAGGGCTGACGTACGCCGCTGGTGGTCATGCAAGGCGCCGTAACGGCTGTACGATACGTGAATGCCATCCTCCGACCGATAGTGCAACCACATCGACAGCATATTGGTGAGGCATTCGCGTTCATGGGAGACAATTCGCAGCCCCATCGTGCGCATCTGGTGAATGACTTCCTTCAGGATAACGACATCGCTTGGGTAGAGTGGCCAGCATGTTCTCCAGACATGAACGCTGTCGAACATGCCTGGATAGATTGAAAAGGTCTGTTTATGGACAATGTGACCCACCAACCACTGTGAGGGATCTACGCCGAATCACCGTTGAGGAGTGGGACAACATGGACCAACAGGGCCTTGATGAACTTGTGGATAGTATGCCACGATGAACACAGGCATACATCAATGCAAGAGGACATGCTACTGGGTATTAGAGGTACCGATGCGTACAGCAATCTGGACCACCATCTCTGAAGGTCTCGCTGTAGGGTGGTACAAGATCCAGTGCGTGATTTTCATGAGCAATAACAAGAGCGGAAATGATGTTTATTTTGATCTCTATTCCAATTTTCTGTACAGGTATCTGTGTATATAGCAGAGACGTAGCTTAGCAACAACCTGGGGGATGTGTAAGAAAACAGTTGTCTATTTCACTAGTTAGATTTAACAGTTTGAATAATCATGTACTTTTAAAGTAGGTAATGTTTCGAAAATGAACTAATACTAAGTGGTCACCATCAACCCAAATTTCAACACTATTGACAAGGGGACAATCAGACCTGCTAAACATAGAACGTCATGAGCCTTAGGTACGTTGTAGAGAGATCTGTGCTCAATTCCCGGCTAGCTGCATTTCACACGACAGCCTCCGGTTTCCGAGAAAATCGATGTTGAAATTTCAGTGGTACCATCTGGACCTGCAGCGTTCGTCGCGTTTCGACAAGCCAAAGTAGCGCATCGGCTGAAGTTCACCGTTGTCACGCTAGTGGTAGTGGTACAGATTCTGTCCATGTACTTTTCCTTTTCCTTCAACTTCTTCACTCATAAAAGCATTAAATAGTAATTGTCATCCTAAATTATTCGATAGTATTCATCTTCGATGTAGTGATTCCATTAATAAATCAAGCATTACAGAAAACTTTCTTCAAAGGTGTATTCTGCTTGTTATGGAATAGATTAAAGAATCGCCTTGCTCACTATTGCTTGCATGATTTGGTGTGCTAGAGGAGTATTCCGGATGGTATTTCTCGTAGAGGCAACCGAATCACAAACTCGTGGAACATCACGCATATTTAATAAGAGCTACGTCCTTGTTCCAACAGAGTTTTCTGAATCGCTACTGGGAAACTCCGATAACTTAAATTCAAAATGATTGTTCTTACTTTGATGTGAACCACGCGTATATGAAAGCAGGTGCATTAAACTGATGCAAGATTAAAGAATATATTCGTTTAGTTATGGAATATTCTCTCAAAGCAGCCGGCCGAAGTGGCCGTGCGGTTAAAGGCGCTGCGTCTGGAACCGCAAGACCGCTACGGTCGCAGTTTCGAATCCTGCCTCGGGCATGGATGTTTGTGATGTCCTTAGGTTAGTTAGGTTTAACTAGTTCTAAGTTCTAGGGGACTAATGACCTCAGCAGTTGAGTCCCATAGTGCTCAGAGCCATTTGAACCATTTGAACCATTCTCTCAAAGCGATTTCTCTATTAGCGTCTAAGGAAGTTCGGAGCCTTCAGAATTTTTTCCTGAATATTTTAACCTGCCTGTGAAAATAAATATCCCAGCGTTGCCAAAGTGGGTGAAATAATTTTTACTGTGCAGGTGCATGCTTTTCTTTCATCTGCAGAGATTTGATCGTAAAGTGGCTGATAAATCTGTCCTTCCCACGAATCAAGAGAATGTTTTCGAAATATCTGGAATTGGAAGACTGTATGCTGTATTGATTGATTTATTCATGAAATTACGATGGCGAAGATGACTATGAGAGAGGACAAGTTACTCTCTCACCTGTTTTTTGCATAAGGAAAATTATTAAAGATTTTGTTACAACTTGATGCACCTTGAGCGAGACTCTGGAAAGTTAATGGCCTGTGCAGACATTGATTGAGTCTGGCAGGGTGCTAAAAGCATAAGGTATTTTTATGATTCTTAGCTCATAGAAACGGCTTTTTGGGAGTTGAAAGTAATTGTTGGCGAGCCCATCCCATATTATATCTAGCCGGACAGGCCCACAGCCATACAGGGCGGCCCTTTGCAGAGACAGGTCTCCAGCAGAACAATGCCGCGATACCTGCCACGGCGCCAGCCGAAGCCTGGACTGGTGGCGACGGTCTGAAGGAATGCGTCTACACAGTGTAGTTGCAAAAACCGGGAATTGTGTGCAGAGCCACGCGTAATAAAAATTCACAAGTTTTAGTGTTCGCCGAAAGTGCAAATAGGCCAGTGAACCACTTTCCTGGCTGCCTCGGTTGTGTAAGAAAAATCCGGCGTCTGAGAAACGTTTAGAGATTGAATCTTTACTACAACTCATAGCTAGGCCTAACAAGCTCCAAGGCACAGGCGATTTAGATAAAGATCTTTAAGATTGTATCTGTTAGCTTATTACCAACGGAAACGACTTCAGAGAAAACCAGCACTTCTCCTTCCGCGAAAACATGAAAAAGCTACTAATTGGCGATTTCTTATTTTTTCATTGACACAGATTTCTCAACTCTTTCGATGGTTAGACATGAGTATGTGCTGTCGTTTGGGAGGGTAGATTTAGCGCCTCAAGAGCCCTGTGATTGGCTGAAGATGGGGTGCTTGCGATGTCATTCATGCACTTTGCAGGAAAACGGAATTTTTTTTTTCTGGAAAGGTGCGAAGCATCTCAGGTGCAGGGACATTGTTTTGGAAGCACTTCTAGTCGAGCCTCTGGCATGTGTGGGTGATGCTTGGAACCTGTCCTACTCGCGAGCCATTCACTCGCGAATAGTTCAGACTGGAGAGTCTGTGGTGAAGTTCTTACTGTACCTAAAGTGTGTCTCGGACTACTCGTTTGCCGAGGCTACACTTATCCCTTTTTGGTTTACCAGTCTTGACGTTTGGTATCCTTGTGCGCTCTGTCGTATAAGTGAGACAAATTGGTCCTTGGTACGGCCAGCGAACGGGAGTGACACACACTGAAATCTACTGTTATTTCAGGGCTCTGGTAGTGAGTAAATTGCGATTCGTCTTCCTGATCGCTAGACCGTGAGATTTTTGCATTTCTTTTGTGGCCGCAATCGATTCACAGGTGTCGCCTCCACGTCTCACTTCCGCCGCACAAAGCCCGCCAGTTTGCAATTTACATAGCCGCACGAAAGAAACAGGGTAACATACCACCACTCCGGCATTCTCAGGGCGTACAGATTTCAATCGCCACTTGCTCTCAGCTGCATAAATACAGGGTGGTCCATTGATAGTCACCGGGCCAAATATATAATGAAATAAGCGTCAAACGAAAAAATTAAAAAGAACGAAACTCGTCTAACTTGAAGGGGGAAAACCAGATGGCGCTATGATTGGCCCGCTAGATGGCGCTGCCATTGCTCAAACGGATATCAACTGCGTTTTTTAAAAAATAGGAACCCACATTTTTTATTACACATTCGTGTAGTACGTAAAGAAATATGCATGTTTTAGTTGGACCACTTTCATCGCTTTGTGATAGATGGCGCTGTAATAGTCACAAACATATGGCTCACTATTTTAGACGAACAGCTGGTAACAGCTAGGTTTTTTTAAATTAAACTACACAATGTAAGTACGTTTGAACATTTTTTTTTCGGTTGTTCCAATGTGATACATGTACCTTTGTGAAATTATCATTTCTGAGAACGCATGCTGTTACACCTTGATTACCTGTAAATACCACATTAATGGAATAAATGCTCAAAATGATGTCCGTCAACCTCAGTGCATTTGGCAATACGTGTAACGACATTCCTATCAACAGCGAGTATTTCCCCTTCCGCATTGTTCGCACATGCATTGACAATGCGCTGACGCATGTTGTCAGGCGTTGCCGGTGGATCACGATAGCAAATATCCTTCAACTTTCCCTACAAAGAAATCCGGGGACGTCAGATCCGGTGAACGTGCAGCCCACGGTATGGTGGTTCGACGACCAATCCACCTGTCACGATATATGCTATTCAATACCGCTTCAACCGCACGCTAGCTATGTGCCGGACATCCATCATGTTGGAAGTACATCGCCATTCTGTCATGCGGTGAAACATCTTGTAGTAACACCGGCAGAAAATGGTTCAAATGGCTCTGAGCACTATGGGACTTAACATCTATGGTCATCAGTCCCCTAGAATTTAGAACTACTTAAACCTAACTAACCTAAGGACAGCACACAACACCCAGCCATCACGAGGCAGAGAAAATCCCTGACCCCGCCGGGAATCGAACCCGGGAACCCGGGCGTGGGAAGCGAGAACGCTACCGCACGACCACGAGATGCGGGCAACATCGGTAGAACATTACGTAGGAAAGCAGCATACATTCCACCATTTAGATTGCCATCGATAAAATGGGGGCCAATTATCCTTCCACCCATAATGCCGCACCATACATTAACCCGCCATGGTCGCTGATGTTCCACTTGTCGCAGCCGTCGTGGATCTTCCGTTGCCCAATAATGCATATTATGTAGGTTTACGTTACCGCTGTTGGTGAATGACGCTTCGTCGCTAAATAGAACGCCTGCAAAAAATCTCTCATTGTCTCGCAAGTAAATGCTGGAAGTGCCTGCTATTATTTTCCACGAATTTCTGACGTCTACTCAAGAAATTATTAATCACACGACGTAATTCGCTCTCAGATATTGAATTAATTGATTCGCGGGTATCATTCTTGAGTTCCTCTTTCGTGTAAGGATTTGTTGTGTGCACTTCGTCCTTTATTGCACTCCACAAATAAAAATCGCTTGGAGTTAAATCAGGACATTTAGCTGGCTAGATATTCCTTCCAATCACTCTCTCATCGAACACATCGTGCAAAGAAACATTGGCCGTATGAGACCTTGCCGAATCCTGCTGAAAAAATGCGATGTTTTGTTCTTTCACTCAGTTCATTAAAAAGCGGTCTCAAAGTTTTTTGCAGACATCTTTCAGTTGTAACTGTCGCCACTAACTGCGCACCACACACCTATTTTCTGATCATGAAGTGGTTCCTCATGAAGCTCAACGGGTCTGTCTGCACTCCAGTGTCGACAGTTTTGGGAATTAACATACCCGGAACCAAGCCTTGTCTGAAAACAGAATGAGGTAGAGATCTATTTCACCGTCATACACTTGTTTTACAACCCATTCGCAAAACTTAAATGGGTGGTCAAATGACTGTGAGCACTATAGGACTTAACATCTGAGGTCATCAGTCCCCTAGACTTAGAACTACTTAAACCTAACTAAGCTATGGGCATCACACAAATCCATGGACGAGGCAGGATTCGAACCTGCGACCGTAGCAGCAGCGCGGTTCCCGCAAAATTTAAACCCCATGCGCAGGATCACCAGATCGAAGTTCTCGTACTACTGATACTATAGGGCTTCCGCCCAAGCAGCTTAGCATCTCTTTATGTAGAGGTGCGATATTTTTGTTTACTGCAAAAGACGTTGAAGATACTTTTTAGGGGAACTTTTCAGGCGGTATGCAATGTCATCGAGACGAGCTTTTATGAGCACCGTATGTCGTCACTTACGATTGTTGTCTTGCACACTTTCCGTTGCACGAAATTTATTAACTAATTTGTGAACTGCATCACGACTCGGTACTCGAACACCTGGATACTTCTGTTAAACTGCGAACAGTACGAGCGGACTCTACATGGTGAAAAGTATTTAAACCGACAAACTCTGGGAGGTTGTAGGGGACGTCAAAACAAATATTTTTCCCTGATGTCATTTTTTCCTACGAGGATTATTTAAACCGTTGGAGGCCGTATTACGCTTTTCAGTTGATGGAGGCCATATCACGATCTTCAGTTGTAGGCAACTGCTGTCCACCAGTGTAGTAGTGCATTGTCTCTGTTTACTAGTGGAGCGATATACCTGGAGTGAGTACACTAATACGGTTGGTGCGTACTACGTAGCGCACCACAACGGACGAGCTGCACAGCGGGTTTATCGACAGCAATATCCTAATCGCCGTATCCCTCACCATACGACCTTTGCTGCTGTGTACCAACTGCTGCGTGAGACCGGGTCATTTAGCAGATTACCTGGACAGGGACGCCGTCGCACGGTAAGAACGCTGCAATTTGAGGAAGCTGTCTTGCAGCATGTGGATCGGGATCCTTCAATCAGTACTCGTGCAACTGCACGTAACATGGGGATGAATCAGACGAATGTAAGAACAGTCCTTCGAGAGCAATTGTTACGTCCATTTCACTTAGAGCGTGCTAACAACCTGGAACCAGTTGATTATCCACCCAGAGCACAGTTTTCGCAGTGGTATCTGTAACAGATTGGGGAGAAGAGAAGTTTGTGGCAAGTTGTGCCACAAACTTCTCTTCTAGAAGAAGGGATCGGTTGGTAGGACATGTTTTGAGGCATCAAGGGATCACAAATTTAGCATTGGAGGGCAGCGTGGAGGGTAAAAATCGTAGAGGGAGACCAAGAGATGAATACACTAAGCAGATTCAGAAGGATGTAGGTTGCAGTAGGTACTGGGAGATGAAGAAGCTTGCATAGGATAGGGTAGCATGGAGAGCTGCATCAAACCAGTCTCAGGACTGAAGACCACAACAACAACAATCTGGAACAGGGTGAAATGCATCCATCCTCTGTGTTGTTCGCCAATGAAGCAACGTTTGGGCGTGATGGAGTCTTTAACGTGCACAATCCGCATGTTTGTAGTGGGGATAACCCACATGCCACAGTTACTAGCGCTCATCAAGTGCGGTTCTTCGTTAATGTGTGGGTCGGTGTTGTTGGGGACTGTTTAATTGGGCCGTATCTGCCAGCTAGGCCATTAAATGGCAGGCACTATTACTATTTTCTCGCCAGAGCATTGCCAGAATTTCTGGAAGACGTCCCGCTCCCTACAAGACAACGCATGTGGTTCCAACATGACGGGGTGCCGGCACAATTCAGCCGTCGTGTACGTCGATTGCTGCACCGACGGTTCCCAGAAACGTGGATTGGCAGAGGTGATCCTGTACAATGGCCTGCTCGTTCCCCAGATATGTCCCCTCTGGACTTTTTTGTGTGGGGAGAGATGCCCAACCTTGTTTCTGCAACTCCTGTTTCATCAGAAGAGAATCTGGTTGCCCGGATAGTAGCAGCAGGAGGAACAATTCAGGATACACCTGGGTTTTTGCCCGTGTCAGACAGAACATGATCCGACGGTGTATCCTTTGTTTAAGTGTAAAATCGAGGCATTTTTGAAAATCTAAGGTAATTGAAACTGGGTTGTGTTAATCTGTTATCTCTTGGTCATAAAAAAATGGAAAAGTGTTTGTTGGTTTAATTGATATGCCGCCAGAGAAATCTTCCTCTACTGGTTTAAATACTACTCATAGGAAAAAATGACATAAGGGAAAAATATTTGTTTGCATGTCCCCTACAGCCTCCCAGAGTTTGTCCTCTTAAATACCTTTCACCCTGTATACGCCCACACACTGGACTCGCATTCGGCAGGACGACGGTTCAATCCCGCGTCCGGTCATCCTGATGCAATTCGGTTGCCCACTGTTTCCGATCTCTGAAACATGAATCAGAAGCGACAACAGGGAACCAAACAACCCTTCCTTCACCTTAATACTCAAACTTATACAGAAAAATACTTCGATAAAATTGACAATAATAGAACTGATTTCATTCCTTTAAGCAGAACCACGTACACTAATGATGCAAACGAAACTAGCTCATTAAAACCCAAACATCACATAGGGCACCTTTTGTGGGCCTGTAAGGTACCACACGGCAATGTTTAGACGCAGAATGTAGATCGTTCGGTAAGGCTACGTACATATATTATTATTATTATTATTATTATTATTATTATTGGTGTTTTGCCCTTAAAGAGCGCATTTGGACTAAACTACATGGCCAGTTCCTTTTGCTGCCTTCCTTGCTTCACAAACTTCCCTCATTCGCTCACTGTGTTTCTGGTTCAGGTCCTCTGTCCATGCTTCTTGTCGGCTTTGTGTCTTCGGCTTCATCTTCATTGTCTTCTTGGTTGCCCATATTTCTTTCATCTTCCGGCTGTGGTCTTGCTAGAGTTCTTCGATCCATTTTACGCCGGCTTTTCTTAATGATGTTTCTGAATTTTATTCTGTCGTTTATTGTGTCTGCTGTTATGTTGAGTTGGTTCAGGTCGTTTTTTGCCTCTGCCACCTATTTGTTGTTTCTAGTGGTTACCCAGTCAAAGATGTGTTTGGTCAGTCTGTGTGATGTCATTCTGTATAGGTGTCCATTGAATTGTAGTCTGCGTTTTCTAATCTTTTCTGTGATTGTCTCCGTATGTTCGTACAGTTCCTCTGTAGGTTTCTTGATCCATATTCCATTGTTGTTAGTTGCGCCAAATATTTTCCTAAGTATGTTCCGTTCTACTTTTTGTAGTTGTCTGATACGTGTGTGCCCTAGAATTAGTGTGGTCTCTGCTGCATACAGTGCCTCGGAGAGCACCACCGTGTCGTAGTGATATATACACTCCTGGAAATTGAAATAAGAGCACCGTGAATTCATTGTCCCAGGAAGGGGAAACTTTATTGACTCATTCCTGGGGTCAGATACATCACATGATCACACTGACAGAACCACAGGCACATAGACACAGGCAACAGAGGTTGCACAATGTCGGCACTAGTACAGTGTATATCCACCTTTCGCAGCAATGCAGGCTGCTAGTCTCCCATGGAGACGATCGTAGAGATGCTGGATGTAGTCCTGTGGAACGGCTTGCCATGCCATTTCCACCTGGCGCCTCAGTTGGACCAGCGTTCGTGCTGGACGTGCAGACCGCGTGAGACGACGCTTCATCCAGTCCCAAACATGCTCAATGGGGGACAGATCCGGAGATCTTGCTGGCCAGGGTAGTTGACTTCCACCTTCTAGAGCACGTTGGGTGGCACGGGATACATGCGGACGTGCATTGTCCTGTTGGAACAGCAAGTTCCCTTGCCGGTCTAGGAATGGTAGAACGATGGGTTCGATGACGGTTTGGATGTACCGTGCACTATTCAGTGTCCCCTCGACGATCACCAGTGGTGTACGGCCAGTGTAGGAGATCGCTCCCCATACCATGATGCCGGGTGTTGGCCCTGTGTGCCTCGGTCGTATGCAGTCCTGATTGTGGCGCTCACCTGCACGGCGCCAAACACGCATACGACCATCATTGGCACCAAGGCAGAAGCGACTCTCATCGCTGAAGACGACACGTCTCCATTCGTCCCTCCATTCACGCCTGTCGCGACACCACTGGAGGCGGGCTGCACGATGTTGGGGCGTGAACGGAAGACGGCCTAACGGTGTGCGGGACCGTAGCCCAGCTTCATGGAGACGGTTGCGAATGGTCCTCGCCGATACCCCAGGAGCAACAGTGTCCCTAATTTGCTGGGAAGTGGCGGTGCGATCCCCTACGGCACTGCGTAGGATCCTACGGTCTTGGCGTGCATCCGTGCGTCGCTGCGGTCCGGTGCCAGGTCGACGGGCACGTGCACCTTCCGCCGACCACTGGCGACAACATCGATGTACTATGGAGACCTCACGCCCCACGTGTTGAGCAATTCGGCGGTACGTCCACCCGGCCTCCCGCATGCCCAATATACGCCCTCGCTCAAAGTCCATCAACTGCACATACGGTTCACGTCCACGCTGTCGCGGCATGCTACCAGTGTTAAAGACTGCGATGGAGCTCCGTATGCCACAGTAAACTGGCTGACACTGACGGCGGCGGTGCACAAATGCTGCGCAGCTAGCGCCATTCGACGGCCAACACCGCGGTTCCTGGTGTGTCCGCTGTGCCGTGCGTGTGATCATTGCTTGTACAGCCCTCTCGCAGTGTCCGGAGCAAGTATGGTGGGTCTGACACACCGGTGTCAATGTGTTCTTTTTCCATTTCCAGGAGTGTATATTGACACTTGCCAGCTGAAATAAGAACAGTACGATTAAGGAGCGAAGTACACACTTAATAAGTGGCATGAGGCATGAAATATCACATCAGTCATTGCAAAACCTTGCTGCCTCAAGAGCAATCATCCTTATATTTCACTAGTCGTTGGTAGGACTTTAATTACTTACCTTGATGCCAGCTGCTGGATCTATGCGGCGAAGGCACCAGACGCTGCTTAGTCCGATAGTAACAGTGTGTTCCTTCACGGAAGCGAGCGCACGCATAGCTTCACGAGGTTGCCAAGAAGCCACAGCGCCGGCCCGCTGTTGCTGACCCCAGTACGATCAGGCGCTACCTGCCACCCGTACTCAGGCACACCGTGCTCGCCGTCGCCTCTCCAACGTCTCGCTAATACGCGCACTTGGGCGTGCGCTGCCAAACGTTGTTTCCCCCACCCCCCTTCCACTCGATACTGCCCGCTATATCCTGAGCCGACCCATGCTCCAAAGACAAACTTCTGCCAGAGGAAATCGATAGTGCCTAAGCCAAAGATATCCCTGGCGCCAGACCCGCCACGGCTCAGGGGCCATAGTGCGGACCCACGTGACCCATTAGACCTGTAGACGCTGCATCCGAGGGCGGCCTGCAATACCCCGACCAGGCGGTCATTAGATAAATAAAACACCCTGTACTTCGAAAATAACCGATGTTTTGTGGGCTTTCACTTAATCATAGCTAACACTTGGTTCAAGAATCATGAAAGAAGGTTGTATACATGGAAGAACCCTGGAGATACTAGAAGGTTTCAGATAGATTGTATAATGGAAAGACAGAGATTTAGGAAACAGATTTTAAATTGTAAGACGTTTCCAGGGGCAGATGTGGACTATTAAAACTGAAGAAACTGCAAAAAGGTGGGACCTGGATAAACTGACTAAACCAGAGGTTGTACAGAGTTTCACGGAGAGCATACGGGAACAATTGACAGGAATAGGGGAAAGAAATACAATAGAAGAAGAATGGGTAGCTCTCAGTGATGAACTAATGGAGGCAGCAGAGGATCAAGTAGGTAAAAAGACGAGGGCTAGTAGAAATCCTTGGGTAACAGAAGAAATATTGAATTTAATTGATGAAAGGAGAAAATATAAAAATGCAGTAAATGAAGCAAGCAAAAAGGAATTTAAACGTCTCGAAAATGAGATCGACAGGAAGTGCAAAATGGCTAAGCAGGGACGGCTAGAGAACAAATGTAAGGATGTAGAGGCTTATCTCACTAGGGGTAAGATAGATACTGCCTACAGGAAAATTAAAGAGACATTTGGAGAGAAGAGAACCACTTGTATGAATATCAAGAGCTCAGATGGAAACCCAGTTCTAAGCAAAGAAGGGAAAGCAGAAAGGTGGAAGGAGTATACAGAGTATCCATTCCGGGGCGATGTTCTTGAGGACAATATTATGGAAATGGAAGAGGAGAGGAGGTACATGAAGATGAAATAAGAAATATGATACAGCATGAAGAGTTTGACAGAGCACTGAAAGACCTGAGTCGAAACAAGGCCCCGGTAGTAGAGAACATTCCATTAGAACTACTGATAGCCTTGGGAGAGCCAGTCGTGACAAAACTCAACCATATGGAGAGCTACATGTATGAAACAAGCATTTGTAGACTTAGAGAAAGCCTTTGACAATGTTGACTGGAATACTCTCTTTCAAATTCTGAAGGTGGCAGGGGTATAATACAAGGAGCGAAAGGCTATTTACAGTTTGTACAGAAAGCGGATGGTAGTTATAAGAGTCGAGGGACATGAAAGGGAAGCGGTGGTTGGGAAGGGAGTGAGACAGGGTTGTAGCCTCTCCCCGATGCTATTCAATCTGTATATTAAGCAAGCAGTAAAGGAAACAAAAGAAAAGTTCTGAGTAAGTATTAAAATCCATGGAGAAGAAATAAAAACTTTGATCTTCGCCGATGGCATTATAGTTCTGTCAGAGACAGCACTTGAACGGAATGGACAGTGTCGTGAAAAAAGCATATAAGATGAACATCAACAAACGCAAAACGAGGATAATGGAATGTAGTCGAATTAAGTCGGGTGATGCTGAGGGAATTAGATTAGGAAATGAGGCACTTAAAGTAGTAAAGGAGTTTTGCTATTTGGGGATCAAAGTAACTGATGATGGTCGAAGTAGAGAGGATGTAAAATGTAGACTGGCAATGGCAAAGAAAGCGTTTCTGAAGAAGAGAAATTTATTAACATCGAGTATAGATTTAAGTGTGAGGAAGTCATTTCTGAAAGTATTTGTATGGAGTGTAGCCATGTATGGAAGTGAAACGTGAACGATAAATAGTTTAAACAAGAAGAGAATAGAAGCTTTCGAAATGTGGTACTACAGAAGAATGCTGAAGATTAGATGGGTAGATCACATAACTAAAGAGGAGGTACTGAATAGAATTGGGGAGAAGAGAAATTTTTGGCACAGCTTGACTAGACGAAGGGATCGGTTGGTAGGACATGGTCTGAGGCACAAAGGGATCACCTATTTAGAACTGGAGGGCAGCGTGGAGGGTAAAAATCGTACAGAGAGACCAACAGATGAATACACTAAGCAGATACAGAATGATGTAGGCTGCAGTAGGTACTGGGAGATGAAGAAGCTTGCACAGGATAGAGTAGCATGCATCAAACCAGTCTCAGGACTGAAGACCACAACAACAACAACAACAATACCCCGCATGTGTTTATATCAGGCTTATGATACTCTTCTTAACAGACGGAATGGTCATTCTTTTTTACCAGAACGAATAGTCTTAGTTAAAATGAAGGGCACTCTTTTATGTCCTAGGCAAGCTGAATCACTCGTGAGCAGGTCCGGTTTTAGCTACGCTAGAGCCACACCTCAGAGCTACACACAACCGTAGTGTTGGTGCAGCACAATGAAGTAGTAGACCCATAGGACAGACTGAACTACGCCTCCTGGAGACAGGAAGTAGCCTTTCCAGTAGGTGCAGGAGGAGCCGTCTCGATGATTCACTGATCTGGCCTTTGGAACGTTAGCCAACCTGGCCTTACTTTGCTGCTACAGCAAGCAGCCCTTACGTTCCTCGACCGCATGAAGC
The DNA here is from genome assembly GCF_021461385.2 of Schistocerca piceifrons. Lineage (NCBI taxonomy): Eukaryota > Metazoa > Arthropoda > Insecta > Orthoptera > Acrididae > Schistocerca > Schistocerca piceifrons. The sequence goes on from NC_060147.1 coordinate 89,325,181, forward strand.
CATATTGTATGGCCTGGTGGCGATGGTATCCTCTTGGGTAAAATATTCCGGAGATAAAATGCGCTACTAGGAAGTTAGATCATTTAAATTCAAAAACATTGCTCTTACTTTGATGTGAACCATGCATATACAGGGTGGACCATTGATAGTGGCCGGGCCAAATATCTCACGAAATAAGCATCAAACGAAAGAACTACAAAGAACGAAACTCGTCTAGCTTGAAGGGGGAAACCAGATGGCGCTATGGTTGGCCCATCAGATGGCGCTGCCATAGGTCAAACGGATATCAACTGCGTTTTTTAAAACAGGAACCCATTTTTATTACATATTCGTGTGGTACGTAAATAAATATGAATGTTTTGGTTGGACCACTTTTTCGCTTTCTGATAGATGGCGCTGTGATAGTCACAAACGTATAAGTACGTGGTATCACATAACATTCCACCAGTGCGGACGGTATTCGCTTCGTGATACATTACCCGTGTTATAATGGTCCGTTTACCAATTACGGAAAAGTCGATATCGGGTTGATGTATGGCTATTGTGATCAAAATGCCCAACGGGCGTGCGCTTGTATGCTGCTCGGTATCCTGGACGACATCTTCCAACTGCCCGGACCGTTCGCCAGATAGTTACGTTATTTAAGGAAATGTTCAGCCACATGTGTAACTTCAACCACGACCTGCAACAAATGATGCCCAAGTAGGTGTTTTGGCTGTTGTCGCGGCTAATCCGCACATCAGTAGCAGACAAACTGCGCGAGAATCGGGAATATCAAAAACGTCGGTGTTGAGAATGCTACATCAACATCGATTCCACCCGTACCATATTTCTATGCACCAGGAATTGCATGGCGACGATTTTGAACGTCGTGTACAGTTCTGACACTGGGCACAAGATAAATTACGGTACGATGACAAAATTTTTGCACGCGTCCTATTTAGCGACGAAGCGTCATTCACCAACAGCGGTAACGTAAACCGGCATAATATGCAGTATTGGGCAACGGAAAATCCACGATGGCTGCGACAAGTGGAACATCAGCGACCTTGGCGTGTTAATGTATGGTGTGGCATTATGGGAGGAAGGATAATGGGCCCCCATTTTATCGATGGCAATCTAAATCGAGCAATGTATGCTGATTTCCTACATAATGTTCTACCGATGTTACTACAAGATGTTTCACTGCATGACAGAATGGCGATGTACTTCCAACATGATGGATGTCCGGCACATAGCTCGCGTGCGGTTGAAGCGGTATTGAATAGCATATATCGTGACCGGTGGATTGATCGTCGAAGCACCATACCAAGGCCCGCACGTTCGCCGAATCTGAGGTACACGAATTTCTTTTTGTGGGGAAAGTTGAAGGATATTTGCCATTGTGATTCACGGACAACGCCTGACAACATGCATTGTCAATGTGTGTGCGAACATTACGGAAGGCGAACTACTCGCTGTTGAGAGGAATGTCGTTACACGTATTGCCAAATGCGCTGAGGTTGGCGGACATCATTTTTAGCATTTATTGCATTAATGTGGTATTTACAGGTAATCACGCTGTAACAGCATGCGTTCTCAGAAATGATAACGTCACAAAGGTACATGTATCACATTGGAGCAACAGAAAGAAAATGATTAAACGTACCTGCGTTCTGTATTTTAATTTAGAAAACCTACCTGTTACCAGCTGTTCGTCTAAAATTGTGAGCCATACTTTTGTATTACAGCGCCATCTATCACAAAGCGATAAATGTGGTCCAACTAAAACATTCATATTTATTTACGTACTACACGAATGTGTAATGAAAATTGAGGGTCCCTATTTAAAAAAACGCAGTTAATACCCGTTTGACCTATGGCAGCGCCATCTAGCGGGCCAACAATAGCGACATCTGGTTTCCTCCTTCAAGCGTCAAACGAAAAAACTACAAAGTTTCGTTCTTTTTAGTTTTTTCGTTTGACGCTTATTTCGTGAGCTATTCGGCCCGGTCACTATCAATGGACAGCCCTGTATAATCACGCATATGAAAGCAGGTGCATTAAATTGATGGGAGAGTAAAGAATATAGTACGGTTGTTGCTGGGATAAGAAAGGTTTAAATGTAGCTAATAGGTGTGAATGGATGTAGGGGGGCTGCACTCCTGTACCATCCTCCACACCTACAAATCCTTAATCCGTCCCATCCTCTGTTATGCCAGTCCCGCTCCCGCCTGGATATCGCCTCTGCCCCCCCCCCCCCCCCCAAGTTCTATAAGTCCCTCCAGATCCTTGAGCGTCTCTCTGCCTCGCCTTCCATATATGCCTCCCGTCCCCCATGCAGATCCTCTATGACTTTATTCCTTTCCCCCAAATGCTCCTGTTCCTCGAACATATCCACATACTCTACACCTCCCGCCGCCTTGATCCCCCTCACCCCCTGGTTGCTCCTCTCCTCTCCTCTCCCATCCCCGCCCCCTGCCATGTCTTCACTGTTGTGTCCCCCCTACCCTCCATCTCTACACTCTCCATCTCCTTTCCCGAGGTGGCTTCCATCAACTCCTCCTCTCAGATGATGCCCTCCCTCCATTTATCTCTCCTATCAACTCTGATCCTCACCCCCCCTCCTTTCCTCCATCCATTTCTTGGGCTCCCTCTCCCCCCTTCCATCCTCTTTTTTCCCCACCTACCCTCTCTCTAACCCCTTCTCTCCCCCGAGTCCTTTTGCATTTCCCTCCTCTGCCTTTTCCCATTCCCTCTCACGTCTGCCCTGCCCCTCTCCCCCTTATGAGTCCTCTCCCTCCCTTGGTCCCCCCCTTTCGTTTCTTCCTCTCCTCCCTCCTTGTTTTCCCCCTCATCCATGTCCCCCCCACCCCACCACCATCTGCCCTTGGCTAGGGAGTGTCATCTTTGTGCTGACATTTTCGCGCAGTGTTTTACAGTGAGTGTTCTGTGTTGTGGGTCTTTTGGGAAGTGTTGCGAACGGCCATCATACTGTCGCTGGGTGTGATTATTATCCCTTGCGAACAGAAACCAGTCTGTCGCCATGTTTTTTTAATTGTGTGTCTACTATGTTACTTATCTGATTCCTGTGTATTTTATTAACATTGCCAACACTTTTGCTTTCTGTTTCAACTTTCGACAATTTTCCGCCGTTTTCCAATTTAAGTCACCGTTTTATCGCCTGTTTTTCTCGTTTCTTTTCTTCTTACGTTTGTAAAAAATGTCTCTGAGCACTATGGGATTTAACAGCTATGGTCATCAGTCCCCTAGAACTTAGAACTACTTAAACCTAACTAACCTAAGGACATCACACAACACCCAGTCATCACGAGGGAGAGAAAATCCCTGACCCCGCCGGGAATCGAATCCGGGAACGCGGGAGCGGGAAGCGAGAACGCTACCGCACGACCACGAGCTGCGGACACGTTTTTAAAAAGTCTGTAGCCTGTAGAGCAGCGTACTAAGCTGCTGCCAGCCAGCCCCCTTCCGGGGGGGAATCGAAATTCAGTAAAGGAAAAAAAATGGATGTAGCCTGTAGTAGATATGCAGAGATAAAGAGGCTTGCACAGGACAGCGTAGAGAGCTGCATAAAGCCAGAAGGCCGCGACGAGTCCCAGCAGAAAGAGTGCTGCAGCGAAGACTGGTGCCAGCTACCCCGGGCCTGTGTCGCAGCCTCATGAACTGGCGGACTAACTTTGTTTGGCGCCAGCCGCCGGCTGGCGGGGGATCTGGGCGCGATAGACTGCGGCGCGGATGAATACATTCATGAGGTGGCGAGGCGGCGCCGACGGCCCAGAACGGCCCCTCCGCCGCAGAATGCAGAACCGCGGCGCTGGCTCCGCACACGTGCTGCCGGCGGACAACGGACCACCTACATCTACTTACGAGGGGCGTTTGAAAAATCCGTGCAAAAATAAAAACTACTTATGCCATACAATGTAGGCTTTCACGGCCGCTGTTGTCTTCAGTTGAAACTTCCGGACTGGGAGGCCGTGGTCGATGTATAAAATTTCCCCCTGACGTTTCGTCTCCATCTGCGGGAGACATCTTCTGAGGTCGTCCGGCTACTCCCACTGAGGCTCCAGGTACTCTCGCATTTACAGAGCGCATAGAGTGCACCACCATTCGTCACGTGATGCCGACGGTACGCCTGTCTTTGGAAGGCGTCATCATTCTCGATTAAGAGTAATCGATTGCCATTCTGCTGGCGCAACGTCGACGTCCATATTTTGTCCTACTTTAAAAGTAATACCATCGCTGCCATACCATGAGAAATTTGTGGGATTTAGACCTGCTACATTTTTCGTACGAGCGTTGCTCCATATTTGCGATACATATTTTGTTCTCAACAAAGGCTATTTCATTCCTGTTTTACACGGTAGGAGATAGCAGGTGTCAAAATGAGATGAATCCAGATTTAGATATGTAGAAGTAAGTTCACTTTTCATTTTATATCTATGTGTAAACTTGTTTAACTTAACCGACTCGACGTCGTTAATATTTTTCGTTATGGAATATCCACGTGAATTTTTCTACGACGTTCAATACATTTCCAGTGTCAGAAGTATATTTGCCTGAATCTGTGGAAGCCTTTCGGTGGCGTGTAGAACTATCCTTTTCCCCTTGCGGTAGAATGGGGACTGTAATAACAGCCGGTAATAGTGTGAAAAGCAGCTAAAGATTTCGCTAGAGCAATCCGATTGTTTCATCGAGACGGGGAACACAAAGGTAACGACGGGAATTACTAATGCCAACATTCATCCAAATCTTTCTGGAACTTTTCAGATTTCATATTCCCAAGCTCATAATTGGAATGCCTGTGTAGAATACTGAATAGGATTTCGACCTCCTAAATAATGTGACAAACATGGTAAACAATGTTAGTATCTGTTTCCTTGTGTTTGTGACAACTTAGATCTGCATTAATGGTTTGATTAGCACTACCATATTGCGCCAGTATATTCATAGCACATGTCGTGATTAATACATTCATACGTTGGTTTTTTCGTGATAATTTGCGCCATTCCCTATTGTGGCCAATTATTAATTCAAAATTAATTGCATTTTATATTTCTCAATTCTTTCGCGAAATGAGAAGCTCTGACTTCCTGCGTTCGTAAGATGTGTATCGAGGAATGAGGGTTTAACCTTGTAAATATCACTTCTTCACATGGAAGGCTAACAAGCACTGGAACGTTCTTTTCCTTTTTGGAAGTGTAATTGACGTAGAAAGTGCCTCAAGGCAGTATTTTGGTAATCGTTACAACCAATCTAATTTTTAAAAATAAAGGTAACCGGGTCACTATGGTACAGTTCGATAAACTAAGTCGAAATTTTTTAAAAAGCACTGAGGCCAAATGTTACGAGCAAAATTTTTTTTTTTTTTCCCATAGTGGAAATTGACCCTGTGGAACTGCGATGGCCGGCCGAAGTCGAAGTGGCCGTGCGGTTCTAGGCGCTGCAGTCTGGAACCTCGTGACCGCTACGGTCGCAGGTTCGAATCCTGCCTCGGGCATGGATGTGTGTGATGTCCTTAGGTTAGTTAGGTTTTAAGTAGTTATGAGTTCTAGGGGACTGATGACCTCCCATAGTGCTCAGAGCCATTTGAACCATTTTGAACTGTGATGTCTTTGACCGTTACTGCCCACCAGTCGGATTTAGGAACATGTATTTTATACCGTTTTGGCCGTGGGCTCTCGTACTGTGACGCTTTGGGGTGAGGTTCGCACCGTGACTTGGGTCCAGTCATTTCGTTTACCGTTAACATGAACCAGGATGTCTTTTCATCATTCTCGATGATCAGCTGTTTTCCTTTGTACCAAATCTTCATGACTAGTTTTAGAAGATAACATCTTTCATCACAGCGCTGCTGGTTTGTACCCAGTCGCCCCTTCACTGACCATGTAAATCACACGATATGTATTGTGTAGAAAATGTCTGGGACTGTTCAGAACAGCGTGTGAAATATTTTAGTGAACACCCCTTCCTTTTTGCTGGCTCTGCAGTATGGAATCACCAATGACTGGATTCAGCTGCATATGGCAATCCTGAAGAAACACTTTGACTCACTTCCTCACCGTATTGAGGCCATTACCATTCTGTTACACGGAATTAATGTCAAGTCTACTAAGGGCGACTAATTACTGTCCATTGTGCTCATTTAGGGGTATCAACACGAAAAAGCAGTATGAGGGGAGTGTTCTCGAAAAGTTGGGTGCATCTGTAAAGGAAACCTCATACAACAGTGCCAGTGTCAGTATTCTTCCAGTGTTTGTAGGCATTGCAGTAGACACGAGAAAATTCGTAGGATCGTAATACATCGTTACTGCGCATACGAAAATGTCAGACAGATATTCGGGAAAAACAAATGGGAATCCACTGAAGAGAGCGAACGTAACTGCCCCGGAACCCTCTTCGGTTGATCTAACTAAGCAATACTTCAATTGAACCTCAATGTAGACAAGTGTAATGTGCTGCGAATACATAGAAAGTAAGATCCCATATCATTTAGCTACAATATAGCAGGTCAGCAACTGGAAGCAGTTAATTCCACAAATTATCTAGGAGTATGCATTAGGAGTCATTGAAAATGGAATGATCATATAAAATTAATCGTCGGTAAAGCAGATGCCAGACTGAGATTCATTGGAAGAATCCTAAGGAAAATCAATCCGAAAACAAAGTAAGTAGGTTACAATACACTTGTTCGCCCACAGCTTGAATACTGCTAAGCAGTGTGGGATCCGTACCAGATAGGGTTGATAGAAGAGATAGAGAAGATCCAACGGAGAGCAGCGCGCTTCGTTACAGGATCATTTAGCAATCGATTAAGCGTTACGGAGATGATAGCTAAACACCAGTGGAAGACTCTGCAGGAGAGACGCTGAGTAGCTCGGTACGGGCTTTTGTTGAAGTTTCGAGAACATACCCTCACCGAGGAATCAAGCAGAATATTGCTCCCTCCTACGTATATCTCGCGAAGAGACCGTGAGGATAAAATCAGAGAGATTACAGCCCAGAGGCATACCGACAGTCCATCTTTCCACGAACAATACGGGACTGGAATAGAAGGTTGGTTCAAATGGCTCTGAGCACTATGGGACACAACTGCTATGGTCATAAGTCCCCTAGAACTTAGAACTACTTAAACCTAACTAACATAAGGACATCACACACATCCATGCCCGAGGCAGGACTCGAACCTGCGACCGTAGCGGTCATGCGGTTCCAGACTGTAGCGCCTAGAACAGCATGACCACTCCGGCCGGCTGGAATAGAAGGGAGAACCGATAGAGGTACTCAAGGTACCCTCCGTCACACACCGTCAGGTGGCTTGTGGAGTATGGATGTAGATGTAGATTTTGAAGACTGTGCAAACATTATGCATCCACCACCGCATGCCTTAAGTAGCGGTTATAGGGGTGAGGTACGAGAGATTAGGACGCTGACAGAGACATATAACAGCCACTTTCCCAACTCTCATACTCGAACACATAGAGGGTATGAAAGAAATTGCTCCACTTTTAGTAGCACTGTAACATAGGTCACTGGAGGAGAGAAGCCTTCGTAATGATTGAAAAAAAGCGTAGGTCATTCCAGTTCACAGGAAGGGTCATCGAACAGGTGCACAGTAGACCTTTGTCTGACGTCGGTCTGTTGTAGGCTTTTGCAACATGTTTTATGCTCGCTTATTATGTCTTTGCTGGAGTTCGAAAATTTCATCTGTAGTAAACAAGGGTTCCGAAGAACACGGTCGTTGAAATTCAGCTCGCTCCATACATCCACGAGACCCAGAAAGAATTAAATACAGCCGCCCAGATAGATTCCGCATTCCTCGGCTTCCGTAAGACGTCCAGTACGACTTCACACTGTCACCTAATGAACGGAATATCAGGCCAACTGTATCTACATCTACATGGTTACTCTGCAATTCACACTTAAGTGCCTGGCAGAGGGTTCATCGAACCATTTTCAAATTACTTCTCTACCATTTCACTCTAGAATGGCGCGTGGGAAAAGGAACACCTAAATATTTCCGTTCGAGCTCTGACTTCTCTTATTTTGTTATAATGATCATTTCTCCCTACGTAGGTGGGTGTCAACAAAATATTTCCACATTCCGAAGAGAAAGTTGCTGATCGAAATTCCGTAAATACACTCCTGGAAAAGGGAAAAAAGAACACATTGACACCGGTGTGTCAGACCCACCATACTTGCTCCGGACACTGCGAGAGGGCTGTACAAGCAATGATCACACGCACGGCACAGCGGACACACCAGGAACCACGGTGTTGGCCGTCGAATGGTGCTAGCTGCGCAGCATTTGTGCGCCACCGCCGTCAGTGTCAGCCAGTTTGCCGTGGCATACGGAGCTCCATCGCAGTCTTTAACACTGGTAGCATGCCGCGACAGCGTGGACGTGAACCGTATGTGCAGTTGACGGACTTTGAGCGAGGGCGTATAGTGGGCATGCGGGAGGCCCGGTGGACGTACCGCCGAATTGCTCAACACGTGGGGCGTGAGGTCTCCACAGTACATCGATGTTGTCGCCAGTGGTCGGCGGAAGGTGCACGTGCCCGTCGACCTGGGACCGGACCGCAGCGACGCACGGATGCACGCCAAGACCGTAGGATCCTACGCAGTGCCGTAGAGGACCGCACCGCCACTTCCCAGCAAATTAGGGACACTGTTGCTCCTGGGGTATCGGCGAGGACCAGTCGCAACCGTCTCCATGAAGCTGGGCTACGGTCCCGCACACCGTTAGGCCGTCTTCCGATCACGCCCCAACATCGTGCAGCCCGCCTCCAGTGGTGTCGCGACAGGCGTGAATGGAGGGACGAATGGAGACGTGTCGTCTTCAGCGATGAGAGTCGCTTCTGCCTTGGTGCCAATGATGGTCGTATGCGTGTTTGGCGCCGTGCAGGTGAGCGCCACAATCAGGTCTGCATACGACCGAGGCACACAGGGCCAACACCCGGCATCATGGTGTGGGGAGCGATCTCCTACACTGGCCGTACACCACTGGTGATCGTCGAGGGGACACTGAATAGTGCACGGTACATCCAAACCGTCATCGAACCCATCGTTCTACCATTCCTAGACCGGCAAGGGAACTTGCTGTTCCAACAGAACAATGCACGTCCGCATGTATCCCGTGCCACCCAACGTGCTCTAGAAGGTGTAAGTCAACTACCTGGCCAGCAAGATCTCCGGATCTGTCCCCCATTGAGCATGTTTGGGACTGGATGAAGCGTCGTCTCACGCGGTCTGCACGTCCAGCACGAACGCTGGTCCAACTGAGGCGCCAGGTGGAAATGGCATGGCAAGCCGTTCCACAGGACTACATCCAGCATCTCTACGATCGTCTCCATGGGAGAATAGCAGCCTGCATTGCTGCGAAAGGTGGATATACACTGTACTAGTGCCGACATTGTGCATGCTCTGTTGCCTGTGTCTATGGGTCTGTGGTTCTGTCAGTGTGATCATGTGATGTATCTGACCCCAGGAATGTGTCAATAAAGTTTCCCCTTCCTGGGACAATGAATTCACGGTGTTCTTATTTCAATTTCCAGGAGTGTAGATCTCGCCGGAAAGAAAACCGCCTTTGTTTCAGTGACTGCCACCCCAACTCGCGTATCGTATCAGTGACACACTCACCCCTATTGAGGCGATAACACTAAACGAGCTGCCCTTATTTGCACCCTTTCGATGTCCTCCGTCAATCCCACCTGATAAGGATCCCACACAGCGCAGCAATATTCCAGCAGAGGACGGACAAGTGTAATCTAGGCAGTCTCTGTAGTGGGTTTGTCGCATCTTCTACGTGTTCTGCCAACAAAGCGCAGTCTTTGTTTCGCGTTCCCCACAATATTATCTATGTGGTCTTTCCAATTTAAGTTGCTCGTAGTCTTAATTCCTAGGTATTTAGTCGAATTGACAGCCCTTAGATTTGTGCGATTTATCGTATACCCAAAATTTGTCGGATTTCTTTTCGTACCCATGTGGATGACCTCGCACGTATCTTTGTTTAGTGCCAAGTGTAAGTGGATTGAATAGTTTCTAGCAAACAGAACAAGGCGCGTAAGGAACAGCAAAGGGCCTATAAACACTACCTTGGGGAACGCCAGAAATCACTTCTGTTTTGCTCGATGACTTTCCGCCAAGTACTACGAACTGTGACCTCTCTGACAGCAAAACATGAATCCAGTCACATAATTGAGACGATTTCCAGAAGCATGGAATTTTAGCAAACGCCGTTTGTGTGGTGAAGTGTCAAAAGTCTTCCGGAAATCCAGAAATACGGAATCAATCTGAAATCCCCTGTCAATAGCACTCAACACTTCCTGTGAATAAATAGCTAATTGTGTTTCACAAGAACGATGTTTTCTAAACCAATGTTGACTGTGTGTCAATAGACCGTTTTCTTCGACGTAATTCATAATGTTCGAACACAATATACGTTCCAAAATCCTGCACCATATCGACGTTAATGATATGGGCCTGTAATTTAGTGGATTACTCCTACTATCCTTCTTGGATGTTGGTGTGACCTGTGCAGGTTTCCAGTCTTTGGGTACGGATCTATCGTCGAGCGAACAGTTGTATATGATTGTTAAGTATGGTATACAGTCTGGATCAGAAGCCTTGCTTTTATTAAGTGATTTAAATTGCTTCACTACTCCGAAAATATCTATTTCTACGTTACTCATGTTGGCAGCTGTTCTTGATTTAAATTCTGGAATATATACTTCTTTTTCTTTTGTGAACGCATTTCGCAAGGCTGTGTTTAGTAACTCTGCTTCGACGGTACATTGATTGTATCTTGTCGCTAGTATACTTCACATACCACCAGAATCTTCTTTGATTTTCTGCAAGCTTTCGAGAAAAAGTATCGTTGTGGAAACCATTATAACCATCTCGCATTGAAGTCCGTGCTAATTTTCGAGCTTTTGTAAAACATAGCTAACCTTGGAGATTTTGCGTCTGTTTAAATTTGGCATGTTTTTTTTTGTTGTTTCTGCAACACTGTTCTGGCCCGTTTTGCATACCATAGAGGATCAGCTCCGTCGTTCGTTAATTTTTTTCGTATAAATCTCTCAGTTGCTGCCGCTAGTATTTCACTGAACTCAAGCCACATCTGGTCTACACTGATATCCTCAATTTGAAAAGAGTAGAGGTTATCTCTCAGGAAGGTGTCAAGTGAATTTTTATCTGCTATTTTGAATAGGTATATTTTTCGTTCATTTTTGTAGGATTTGGGGATTCAATTCTTCTCTCTCGCTACGACAACTTTGTGTTCACTAATTCCTGTATCCGTTTTGATACTCGTTATTAACTCAGAATTATTCGTTGCTAAGACGTCAAGTGTGTTTTCACAGCCGTTTACTATTCGCTTCGGCTCATGAAGTAACTGCTCGAAATAATTTTCTGAGAGTGCATTGACCACAATTTCGGACGATGTTTCATGTGTACCTCCGGAATGTGTTTTCGTGAACATATCGAGGGTAAATTATAGTCACCAGCAAATATAATTGTATGAGTCGCGTATGTGTTCGAAATGAAACTCAAGTTTCCTTTAAACCTTTCAGGATTTGTATCATCTGAGTTGGGAGGAAGGTAAAAAGAGCCGCGTTGTCTCACGAAAAGACCATGAAGTTAAAACTACAGAGATTCGAGGCCGCACGGAGGCTTACCGGCAGTCATTTTATATACGAACAATTCGCCACAGGAACAGGAAAGGGGGAAAGTTACATGGGTACACAAAATACCCTCCACCACACAGTAAAAGGTAGCTTGAGGAGTGTAGGCGTAGATGTAGAATGGAGCGGGAAATAAAATATTTGGGTCAATGCTATTGTCCGATTCCACCTGTCGGCTTTGAGCAATGACGCCATATCTAAGGCAAAGATGCCACATAGAGGCAATCTTTGAAAGCGTGGCCAACGATAAATACAGGCTTAAGCGCACATCGCTGTGACGTCAGCAATGCAGTGTTCTTGGACAGCGATAAATATTTACCAAAGCTCGTTGGCCAAACCTGTGACAGTACAGTAGGGGAGCTCTTATCAAAGATCTTTGATGAACATTAGTGCGAGGACTGTTGTTTACATGTCGATTCGCTTGGTTTGGCGCATTTAATTTATAAATGTATTTTCTGTGCGTAGCTACCATCACACTGATCTTTGCAAAGTGTCAAGAATACGAAATTCTTTATAGCACAACGCACGCTGATTACAGAAAAAGTAACAAGCGGTTCGAATCTTAGAAAGAAATAGTTGCAGCAATCAGCTGCATTCGAAGTTGAAGATTACATATAAAAAGAATGGATGTGGATGGAGATAGAGATGTGTAAGGCCAAGTGTATTCAAAGTGTACATAAGTGAAATAAATGTATTTATTTGTTCTGTAAATAACCGAATTTAAACTTCATGAATTTCTCATTAGGTGATTTAAATATTCGTTGACATGTTTCTGGAACATTATTTAAAATGGTGCAAGGATATTCGAGAACTATATTGCAATCCGGAATAGCTTTCTCCTTTTGCTAAAAATCTTAACTTAGTCATGAGGCAATCCTTAGCGGAAAGAGCATTCATGATTCAAACAATAAAACGTTGTACCAATAAATTACGTATTTTTGCACGATGCTGTACTAGAACTTATTCTCATGACCAATTGCAGATACATACAAAGGTATTTTGTTTGATGTTTCGGAAAATCGGAAAAAAGAAGTCTGTCTGTCTGCAGTAAACCATAAACACAACTGCAGGGCAAGAGGGGCAGAACAAGACACATATTAACACCGCATAAAATATCAATGTGAATATTCCCATTTGATAATGAGAATAAGTTTTCGAAAAGCGTCATATCATGCATGAAAAAATATGTAACTAGTGCAGTATTTCACTATTTAAACCAACAATTACGCAACTGCAGGCCTTCCAGAAACATCGATTATGATGAATAAAATTTAGAATGGCATTTCTTACAGGACTGTTGTATATGCAAATATAAGGGGCCACTTTCATGAGGACAAACTGAAAAGTTTGTTCGCCTATTCTCAAATAATTTTCGTTGTTCTTTACATCCTCGCACTGTAGCTCACGTAGCTAATTCTGGCGAACACTTTGAGCGTCTCCTTTTGCTGTCCACGGTTTCACCCACTATCGTGTCCATTTCTCTTTCTTTTCAAGCAGGGCACTTGCTACGAACGCATGCTGTTGTTACCTGTTCGGCAATCATTCCCAAGCACCTACGAAGAAAAATTTTCCGATTGTGTAATAGCTCCAGTCAAGTAGTTTGGTCAAAAATGTTCGACGAAATCTTTGACAAACCCAGCGTTTTCTTCGACCTGCAGTTAGAACTACATTTCTGACGTCACAAAGACGTACACTTAGGCCTGTATTCATCGCTGGCCACGCTTTGAAAGCAACTGATCATATTTGTAAACAAATGAGTGTAGCATACGATAAAATTACGATCTCAGATCATGTGATTAATTACTTACCCACCAATTATATCGGAAAGAAATGAAGGCAACAAAAAAATAAGAACGGAAATAGAGGAATGTACATGAAAATTCTTGGCACATTAAAACTGTGCGTCTGACAGAGACTCCAACGCGCGACAAAGGTCCTGAGTTAGGGTCTAGGTCCAGCACAAAGTTTTAATCGGGAAAATATGCACGTCTGAAATAAATTATTCTCGTAATTTGTGCGATTAAGAAAAGCACAGAGTGCCTGTAAATTCCATCACAGTACTGCCCATGGTGAACTCATAATATTTTAAAACAGCGTTAATTGTTAATAATAATTATTAAATCTTATAGGACTGCCGGGGCAAGATGAGATTTTTGGCAAAAGCAACTAAAATGTCACACAACAGCGGGAAAATGAAATAAATAACATGTTCAAATGGTTCAAATGGTTCAAATGGCTCTGAGCACTATCGGGCTTAACTTCTTAGGTCATCAGTCCCCTAGAACTTAGAACTACTTAAACCTAACTAACCTAAGGACATCACACACAACCATGCCCGAGGCAGGATTCGAACCTGCGACCGCAGCGGTCGCGCGGTTCCAGACTGTAGCGCCTAGAACCCCTCGGCCACTAATAACAACATGTATGAAACATTAGACTGAAATGTGAAAAACCCTGCACAGAAACCTTAAAGAAAAGCCTTAGCACAAGTAACGAAAATTCAAAAAAAGTAACAAATATGGGAATCGGTAACGGGAATTAAACTATATAGGTTAATTCTAGTTACCGTTTCCAGCCATTGCATAGTTCACCATTTAGACCGTTTTTGCAACACTTGTGTGCATTATAGTGTTATAGGATTCCTACATTTGGTTTTACTCTTCTCACTAATATGAAAAATGCTTGGAATCCATGCCTGCAATATTTGCTAGCTTTTCGGGGTAGCTCAGAGATTAGTAGGAACACTAGAAATCATAAAAAAAACACAGTTCGCACAAGTACCACAAACATGTTCAAAATTATGAATCACGGAACGGTTGGAATCGGTAACAAGAACTGACCACCTATATAGGTCAATGCTAGTTACCGATTCCAAGCATTGCGTTGTTCGTCATTTAGATAGTCGCTGCAGCAAGTGTGTGCACTGAAATATAATGGGATTTCTGCTCTTGTAACTGCTCTCTGAACTTCCGCGAAACTGCGGCTAAAATTGAAATCTGTGTCTATAACTGAAATGTATAGCTTAATTCTAGTTTCCGATTGAATATTTGTTACATTTCGTGAATTTTCGTTACTTGTGGTACTGGCATTTTTTAGGATTTCTGTTTACGTTTTCCCAGATTTCATGTTAACGTTTCATATATGTCGCAAAATTTTGTACATGGCTGCGCGTTCAGAGACCGTGAATTGAAAGAAAACAGCCCTCGGTCACTATTTTTAACGAATTACCCGGGTTTCAAAACTGCTGGGAGCGTCTTCCTCAGAATTTAAATCAAAGAATGGTCTATAACATGGTCACAGAATTATGACTAAAAACGTATGATACAGAGTATAAGTACGGACTCATCGTGAAAGACCTCAGTCCGTTTGCAACCTGCACCGCGCAAGTAACGAGCAGCCTTTAGTGGCTCGCCATCACAAGCTTTTTATCGTAAATATCTTCGTGACTAATGCCCTTTTGGCATATCTGTTATTTTATAAATAACGTATAAGTACTGCCAGTCTTTCACGATGATGCCGTACTTGTACTCGGTATCATACGTTTTTAGTCATAATTCTGTGACCATGTTATAGACCATTTTTGATTTAAATTCTGAGGAAGACACTCCTAGCAGTGTTGAAACCCGGTTAATTCGTTAAAAATAGCGACCGAGGGCTGTTTTCTTTCAATTGTTTCATATATGTTATTATTTCCCACTATTGTGTCGCATTTCAGTTTCTCCGCGACCAAAACCTCAACCATTCCGCGGTAATCCCCTAGGATTCGATAATCACAAAAATTACCGCTATTTTATAGTGTTTCGATTCCACCACGCGCACTGCTGTAATGGAACTCACAGGTTCTCTGTGCTTTCCTTACTCGCATAAATTACAACAGTAATTTATTTCACACATATATTTCTCTCCCTTTTTTATCTTCAATTAGTTTCGATAAAATTTGTCGCTAAGTAAAAAATATCGCGTGAATTGTGGTTGTGATTTTATTGTATGCCAGATTGTTTTGTTTACGGATACCCTCTGCTGCTTTCAAAGATTGCTTCTATGTAGCGTCCTTGACTCTGACATGACGTCATTGCTCAGTGCCGGCGAGTGGAATCGAACAGTAGAGTTTACCCAAATGGTTGGTAATGATACGCTGCAGCACGGCCTGGGAGGACTGTGGTCGTTACCAATGTGACTATGCTGAGAAATAGATAGGTAGAATTGAATAATAAAGATGCAGACTGTTAATGGGGTTTATTTTATTTAAATAGCTGTAAGAATTTTCACACAAAAAAATTGAGAGGCTTTACTTTTCAGCACGCTCTCGTAGACTGAAACCACACCCACTTTTCCTAATACTTCCACATATTTTCTGTGGGATTTTGAGAACAGTTGGTTTAGCGGAACAAACGGAATGCGATATGGTTCCCGAATGTTCGTCATTCTGGGAGCATACGAGTGTAGCTCTGTTAACACGGCTGTTGAAATATGTGTGTGTCTACAGGATACTCATAATGCAACACTTGGTAACCGAGAATGTTACGATAAGCATCGCGGTTTGCGCTGACAGTGGCCTGTTACAGCAGGACGAAGTCCTGGTACGAAAAACACCCCCAAAACATAAGAGTACCACCTACGGCCTGCACCACATTCTCCATACACCGTGGGTTAAACATCTAACTGAGTGAAATTAGAATTATATTAACACCTTCAACTGCTGATGTGCGTTGACATATATATCAACGGTGACAGGTGAAAATGTGTGCCCCGACCGGGACTCGAACCCGGGATCTCCTGCTTACATGGCAGGTGCTTTATCATTTTTCTTTTTTTTCCATTTTATTCGTTGTTGATCGTTGTATTTGCTCGTTGCGGATGTCACATGACATCCGTTCAAGTTCGTTGCTGATCCTTCCACTCAGTTTCTTATTACAGAGGCCTACCAGCTCTCTGACGGAACACGCTGAGCTACCGTGCCGGCATCCATCTGAGCCACCGAGGGCACAGAGGATATGGCGACTGCAGGGACTATCTCGCGCACGCATCCCACGAGACCCATATTCTCACCTTGTATGTCCACACACTACATTCGTAGTGTGCCACCCCAACACACTCATTACTCGCGGAAGACATTCTTACCAAGTCCCGCAAGAGTTCGGGGAATACGTGTGCATCCGCAAAGAAGGAGGTCATGGCAGGTATTGCCAGAACTGTATACTTATATGGATATGGTGTCTGTTCTCTTGAAAATGAGCGAAAGGTATTAATATATAATTCTAATTTAATTCTAGATGGCTGCAGGTCATCAATGGTGTCTGTTCTTTCGGACATGTCCGAAAGAACAGACACCATATCCATATAAGTATACAGGGTGTTACAAAAAGGTACGGCCAAACTTTCAGGAAACATTCCTCACACACAAAGAAAGAATATATGTTATGTGGCCATGTGTCTGGAAACGCTTACTTCCCATGTTAGAGCTCATTTTATTACTTGTCTTCAAATCACATTAATCATGGAATGGAAACACACAGCAACAGAACGTACCAGCGTGACTTCAAACACTGTGTTACAGGAAATGTTCAAAATGCCCTCCGTTTGCGAGGATACATGCATCCACCCTCCATCGCATGGAATCCCTGATGCGCTGATGCAGCCCTGGAGAATGGCGTATTGTACCACAGCCGTCCACAATACGAGCACGAAGAGTCTCTACATTTGGTACCGGGGTTGCGTAGACAAGATCTTTCAAATTCCCCCATAAATGAAAGTCATGAGGGTTGAGGTCAGGAGAGCGTGGAGGCCATAGAATTGTTCCGCCTCTACCAATCCATAGGTCACCGAATCTGTTGTTGAGAAGCGCACGAACACTTCGACTGAAATGTGCAGGAGCTCCATCGTGCATGAACCACATGTTGTGGTGTACTTGTAAAGTCACATGTTCTAGCAGCACAGGTAGAGTATCCCGTATGAAATCATGATAACGTGCTCCATTGAGCGTAGGTGTAAGAACATGGGGCCCAATCGAGACATCACCAACAATGCCTGCCCAAACGTTCACAGAAAATCTGTGTTGATGACGTGATTGCACAATTGCGTGCGGATTCTCGTCAGCCCACACATGTTGATTGTGAAAATTTACAATTTGATCACGTTGGAATGAAGCCTCATCCGTAAAGGGAACATTTGCACTGAAATGAGTATTGACACATTGTTGGATGAACCATTCGCAGAAGTATACACGTGGAGACCAATCAGCTGCTGATAGTGCCTGCACACGCTGTACATGGTACGGAAACAACTGGTTCTCCCGTAGCACTCTCCATACAGCGACGTGGTCAATGTTACCTTGTACAGCAGCAACTTCTCTGACGCTGACACTAGAGTTATCGTCAACTGCACGAAGAATTGCCTCGTCCATTGCAGGTGTCCCGTCGTTCTAGGTCTTCCTCAGTCGCGTGTCATAAGCTGGAATGTTCCGTGCTCCCTAAGACGCCGATCAATTGCTTCGAACGTCTTCCTGTCGGGACACCTTCGTTCTGGAAATCTGTCTCGATACAAGCGTACCGCGCCACGGCTATTGCCCCGTGCTAATCCATACATCAAATGGGCATCTGCCAACTCCGCATTTGTAAACATTGCACTGACTGCAAAACCACGTTCGTAATGAACCTGTTGATGCTACGTACTGATGTGCTTGATGCTAGTACTGTAGAGCAACGAGTCGCATGTCAACACAAGCACCGAAGTCAACATTACCTTTCTCCAGTTGGGCCAACTGGCGGTGAATCGAGGAAGTACAGTGCATACTGACGAAACTAAAATGAGCTCTAACATGGAAAGTAAGCGTTTCCGGACACATGTCCACATCATATTTTCTTTCTTTGTGTGTGAGGAATGTTTAAGTTTGGCCGCACCTTTTGGTAACACCCTGTATAAGGACGCACCAACAGCCCACCGGCAGTCCTACCACTTGACAATGGCCAAGGAGTGCTTGGCCGAAAGCTCCTGTAGTTTTAAGCAATTGACGCGCTTGGAAACCCGAGAACATTAAATAAAATGTTGCCGGCGCGAGACTCTGCATTCATACATCTTACTGAGCTGCCGCTGAACTCGACGACTTGTGTCATTTCAGAAGGCACAAAATGTTGCGTTCCAACACGCCTACAGTCGGCTGCTGTCGAGGTTCAGTGTTGCTTTGCGCACGGAAGACGCAGCTCTGCTGTGAGAAACGGCCTTCTGCTCGGTACCCCACTCCACGCGTACACTGTATGCAGTTCCCTTCGCAATCTCCGGTCGGAAACTGGTCGAGGTGGACCTGCGTTCACAGACAGCGCCGGTTCGTGTCGATTCGGAGACCGACTGCAATCGACAAGGCGTCACACTCGGCTATGGTTCCCGTCGGCTAAACCGCCCTCCTGCCACGGAACATAAAAGCGTTCGACAGCGAGGAGTTGGTCGGCTGCTGTGACGTCGACAGCACTCCGTGGCGCGAAGCATTGGAAATGACAAATCATAATTTTGCTTCGTGGACAGGAACGTGACCAATAAGACGCAAGGTGACGCTCTACGTCACAAGCGTACCTTTTCAAACGCCATATTACATTTTGCCATCTTCAGTCGAAGTCAAATATCTGCTGCATAATGTGATTGGCCCTCTCCCTTGTCGATACTTAAAGCGAATACAAGCCTCATGGGAAATCGCAGCCACTTTATATGGAAGGGCATATTTGAATCACTGGGTGCCAAGGGAGTGTGACGAGTGAATACACCTTAACCTGCGATTCTGTCTTCTGCAAAAACAAACGCTAATTTCAAACTAAAAGTCTTTTTTTTTTAATTCTTTATTTCATAATCAATAATAATTATACAATATTAACCCACCTCCTAAGACGATTAGTGGGTCATAATAATTATACATAGACAAGATTACAATGCAGCTTTTACAATTGTGTTAGTGAGCTACGGTTTACTACTACAATGTGTTAGTTTCAGCTTACTATGGCAATGGGCAATTTGATCTAACTACCTTTTACTTAACTAATCTACTATGACCATTTCTTATTACCTGCAGCGCCACAGGTGTGCCAGTTGTATATAAACCTACTTAGGATAGCCAGGCTCAACGAGCTAAGCCCGAAGAGCATGCCCCTGGCACTGGTCTGGCAAAGGTAAGTAATCGCTGCAATTCCCTAAATTAGTGTCCTAATCTAAGTCCTACAAAACTAACTTAACCTACGTCGTATCCGGTGGTTGTCTTGATCGATAGTGTTGACCCAACCCCCCATAGTCCCGTACGTGGCGGATTCCAACTATGATGGAAGTCGGCCAGCCGACGCACAGGCGGTATGGGAATGGGCTCTGGTCTCAATTGGTTTGGTCTACAAGTTGATACCTAATCTAGGTCCCTCAGGTATTCTACTAACACTTCTCGTGATACCCCATCTGCCAATGCATTCAGATGTCTTCTGGGTGTCGTGATTTTGAAGTCTGTCCCGGAGTGTTGTCGTGACATCATTGAAGAGGGGGCACTCGTAAACCACATGGTCTGGAGTACCATCTGCCGCGCCAGTCACGCGCGGGGGTTGCCCTCTTCCCAAACCGACATAAGTATGTCGGATAGGGTCCATGGCCAGTGAGACTGTGAATGAGTCCTCGTGCAGGTTCAAAGTATTTCAGGCCTCCACGCTCTTTTACATCTGGTAAAAACTTGAAGGCCGTTCTCCCAGTTTCTTCTTCCTCCCAAAACCTCTGCCAAAGTTACTCCCATTATTTTTTTTTTTTTTCGTCAGTCTACTGACTGGTTTGATGCGGCCCGCCACGAATTCCTTTCCTGTGCTAACCTCTTCGTCTCAGAGTAGCACTTGCAACCTACGTCCTCAATTATTTGCTTGACGTATTCCAATCTCTGACTTCCTCTACAGTTTTTGCCTTCTACAGCTCCCTCTAGTACCACGGAAGTCATTCCCTCATGTCTTAGCAGATGTCCTATCATCCTGTCCCTTCTCGTTATCAGTGTTTTCCACATATTCCTTTCCTCTCCGATTCTGCGTAGAACCTCCTCATTCCTTACCTTATCAGTCCACCTAATTTTCAACATTCGTCTGTAGCACCACATCTCAAATGCTTCGATTCTCTTCTGTTCCGGTTTTCCCACAGTCCATGTTTCACTACCATACAATGCTGTACTCCAGATGTACATCCTCAGAAATTTCTTCCTCAAATTAAGGCCGGTATTTGATATTAGTAGACTTCTCTTGGCCAGAAGTGCCTTTTTTGCCATAGCGAGTCTGCTTTTGATGTCCTCCTTGCTCCGTCCGTCATTGGTTATTTTACTGCCTAGGTAGCAGAATTCTTTAACTTCATTGACTTCGTGACCATCAATCCTGATACGTTTCTCGCTGTTCTCATTTCTACTACTTCTCATTACCTTCGTCTTTCTGCGATTTACTCTCAAGCCATACTATGTACTCATTAGACTGTTCATTCCGTTCAGCAGATCATTTAATTCTTCTTCACTTTCACTCAGGATAGCAATGTCTTCAGCGAATCGTATCATTAATATTCTTTCACCTTGTATTTTAATTCCACTCCCAAACCTTTCTTTTATTTCCATCATTGCTTCCTCGATGTACAGATTGAGGAGTAGGGGCGAAAGGCTACAGCTTTGTCTTACACCCTTCTTAATACGAGCACCTCGTTCTTGATCATCCACTCTTATTATTCCTTCTTGGTTGTTGTACATATTGTATATGACCCGTCTCTCCCTATAGCTTACCCCCATAATTTCTGTTATTTTCTTCATATTCCCCTTTTTGGCCCAATACCACGCCGCTTCTTCCCGCATCTTGGTGTCTAACGGGCAGAGCCCCTTTATGACTAACAGAGCTCCCCCCGGAGATGTTCTGTAAGCCCCCATAGATCTCATAATCCTGCTTCTCTGGACCCTTCTCACTGTCATGGCGGGAACGACCCTCGTGAGCCTGTGCGCCCAGGCTCCCGAGTCGTAACCCACTACTGAAGTTAGAATACTATTATGGTAGAGTTTTATGAGATGAGGGAGGAGATGAAATCTTTTATGTGCTATAGAGATCAGATTATTTAGTAGTTGGAGAGCTCTCTGGGTTACGGTGTCAAAAGTTTAGTAATAGCAACTTCACCATAAAACTCCCTGGCAGATTAAAACTGTGTGTCGGACCGAGACTCGAACTCTGGACCTTTGCCTATCGCGGTCAAGTGCTCTACGATCTGAGCTACCCAACATCAGTCATGGCCCGTCCTCACAGCACCTCGTCTCCTACTTTCCAAACTTCGCAGAAGCTCTCCCGCGAACCTTTCAGAACTAGCATTCCTGGAAGAATGGAGTAGTAGCGCACTTGCCAGTTCTGCATATAATTCTTCAACATAGCTGAATCTTCAGGCGTAAAATTAGCTTCGAGCGTATCCAGGGGAAGGTTACGGAACGATTACTTTCCATATATAGGATGATACTGTTGTATACAGAGAAGTCGCCGACGCTAGAAAAGTATAAGGAAATGCAGAAAGACCTCAATAGGATCGACACTTGAATCGGGGACTGGCAGTTGAGCCTCAATACAAAGAAATGTAACGTATTGTGCATCGATAGCAAGACAGACCCATTATTATCGTATGATTACACGAGTGCAGAACAATCAATGGAAACAGTCACTTCCGTCAAGTATCTGGCGTATGAGTACGGAGAGATTTAAAGTGGAACGACCACATAAAAGAAATCGCAAGTAAGAGGCATTGGAAGAATCCTAAAGATGATGATAATGATAATGATAATGATAATGATAGTGATAATGATAATGATAATGATAATGATAATGATAGTCCAACCTCGCCACTTTGATAAATGATGATGAAATGATGACAGCACGTCTCGAGGCAGGTGAAAATCCCTGACCCCGCCGGAAATCGAACCCGGGGCCCCGTGCTCGGAAAGCGAGAACGCGACCGCGAGACCACGAGCTGCGGACGAATCCTCATGAGATATAGACCATCAACAAAGGAGGTGGCTCACAAAACATTCGTTCGACCAATTCTTAAATATTGCTCGTCAGTATGGGATCCGTACCAGATACGACTGATAAAGTAGAGAAGATCCAAAGATGAGCAGCGCGTTTCGTTAAAGGTTCGTTTAGTGAGCACGAAAACTTCACGGCAATGCTCAGCAATCTCCACTGGCAGTCGCTGTAAGAGAGGCGCTCTGCATCGCAATGTCGAGAGCGTACACTCCCAGAAGAATCTACCAATATATTGCTTAGTCCTACGTATATCTCGCAACAAGACTACGAGAATAAAATTAGAGAAGTCTGAGCTCACACGGAGGAATAACCAGCAGTCGTTCTTTCTGCGAACCATTCGCGACTCTCCAGCCGTGGTGGCCGCTACAGTCTGGAATCGCGCGACCGCTAAGGTCGCAGGTTCGAATCCTGCCTCTGGTATGGATGTGTGAGACGTCCTTAGGTTAGTTAGGTATAAGTAGTTCTAGGTTCTAGGGGACCATAGTGCTCAGAGCCATTTGAACCATTCGCGACTCAAACAGGGAGTGGGGGAATGAGGCTGGAACAGAAATAACTCTCCGGCACACACCATAAGGTCGGATACGGTTCATAACTTTACATGTAAAAACATTGCTCGAATTTGACGTTGAGGCTTCAGCTGGGTGAAATTGGAAGAAAAACCACCCAATTGTGTGTCCACTGACGCAGTCTGCCTATCGAATAGAGAAATTAGTTTCGATGTCTAAAGACATTATGATACATACAGGGGCAGAACGTAGTTGGGGAAGATGCTGCTTTATTTGGAACGCAGTTAAAACGTCTGCCTTAACGTTGGTTGGTTGCTTCGTAGGATTGAAGGGACCAGACTGCTACGGTCATCGGTCCCCTGCCTTAACGGCTGCGGCCTTAAGCGTGATCCAGTGTGGAAAAAAAACACAATTCGATGCATGTAAATAGATAGAACGTATGTGTCTATACCATTTCACATCAATCCACATACTAATTTCCAGACATTTTGTATTTTCAATAATTTGTAGGACTTCCGGTCTATTCTGTCACACAAATGTAGTACACATCATAAGGTATGACATACAGGGGCAACGGCATTGCCGCAGTGGATACACCGGTTCCCGTGAGATCACCCAAGTTAAGCGCTGTCGGGCGTGGTCGGCATTTGGATGGGCGACCATTCAGGCCGCCATGCGCTGTTGCCACTTTTCGGGGTGCACTCAGCCTCGTGATGCCAATTGAGGAGCTACTCGACCAAACAGTAGCGGCTTCGATCAAGAATACCATCATAACGACTGGGAGAGCGGTGTGCTGACCCCACCCCCCTCCTATCCGAATCCACCACAGAGGATGACACGGCGGTCGGATGGTCCAGGTAGGCCACTCGTGGCCTGAAGACGGAGTGCTTTTATGATATGCAGGACATAAAATCCCGTCTGAGGCCTGCGATCATTTTTATGTTCGTAATTCGCAACTAATGCTGTACAATCGCAATAAAGTCATGAGATGTTCAATTGACTCTTTTATTAGAACATGGTAGGCGTTTCGGGATTACACCCATCTTCAGACATCACAAACTTCAACTCCTTCCTAACCAAACAGGCGTTCAGCCTTGACAACTCAAAGAAAGTGTCGAATAACATATGACTGAGACACAAGCAGTCTTGAAGCAGAGTTGTCAAGGCTGTACGCCTGGTTGATTAGGAAGGAGTTGAAGTTCGTGATGTCTGAAGATGGGTGTAATCCCGAAACGCGTAACATGTTCTAATAAGAGTCAATTGAACATCTCATGGCTTTGTTGCGCTTGTACTGCATTGGTTGACAATTATTAACATATTATAAAGCCTAGTCACTTAATTTTCACAATTCAGAATTGGTATCTTGTACGGACGACGCTAGTGTTATTAGTAATAAATCCCACTATGTAGAAAGCAGCAGAGGAGATTGTTAATGTTTTGAAGAATAAATTTGGTCTAAGATAATGCTGGAAGCTGGAGAAATGAGCTAAAATTTGTGCCATGGCCAGGACTCGAACTCGGGTCTTTTTGCTGACTAGGTAGAAATGCTGACCATTACACTACCACAGCACAAGCGCCAACATGTCTGCCAAACTGCCCAAGTCGAGTGACCTCCCCAACACAATCTTCAGTTCATATATTCTGCTTATTTCTCCCGTAAGTTGTTACTATTGCCAGGGCTCTCCGGCATTGGAAAGGTACCCCAGCGTTTGACAGAATGGGGAAGATCGATAAATTAAGTGGTAATCTGAAAATGGACTCTCTCTCAATTTTCAGAGAATATGCTAAATTCAGTTCTGAAAACAATTATTCGTGCCAGCAATTCATGTAGCACATGAAGAGAAGTCAGCAAACACGTCCGAGCGCTCAACATTTTTGGATATACCTAGTGATGAGAACTCGAGCTGGAAGAAACATATTAATGAGCTGTTCAAACAGTTAAGTTCTACATCTACATCCATACTTCCGCAAGCGGCGTGTTGCGGAGGGTACCTTGAGTACCTCTACCAAACTCCCGTCTATTCCATTCTCGTATTGTTTGTGGAAAGAAAGATTGTCGGTATGCCTCTGCGTGGGCTCTAATCTCTCTGATTTTATCCTCATGGTCTCTTCGCGAGATACACGTAGGAGGGAGCGATATAGTCTACTGCTTGACTCCTCGGTGAAGGTATGTTCTCGAAACTTCAACAAAAGCCCGTACCGAGCTACTGTGTGTCTCTTCTGCAGAGTCTTCCACTGGAGTTTATGTATCATCTCCGTAACGCTTTCGCGATTACTAAATGATCCTGTAACGAAGCGCGCTGCTCTCCGTTGGATCTTCTCTCTCTCTTCTATCAACCCTATCTGGTTCGTATTCCACACCGGTGAGCAGTATTCAAGCAGTGGGCGAACAAGTGTACTGTAACCTACTGCCTTTTTCTTAGGGTTCTTCCAATGAATCTCAGTCTGGCGCTGCTTTACCGACTATTAATTTAATATGGTCATTCCATTTTAAATCACTCCTAATGCCTACACTCAGATAATTTATGGAATTAACTGCTTCCAGTTCCTGACCCGCTATAATGTAGCTAAATGATAAAGGATCTTTCTTTCTATGTATTCGCAGCATATTACACTTGTCTACATTGAGATTCAATTGTCATTCCCTGCACCATGCGTCAATTCTTTGCAGATCCTCCTGCATTTCAGTACAATTTTCCATTGTTACAAATTCTCCATATACTACAGCATCATCCTCAAATAGCCTCAGTGAACTTCCGATGTTATCCACAAGGACATTTATATACAGGGTGTCCGAAAAGTCTTTCCCTAATTACATAAATTGATAACTCAGGCTAGAAGTAAGATACAAATATGAAACTGATGTCTGATTGTATACAAACTATCAAAAATTTTTTAGCACATCAGTAAACTTCCACATGAGCACCCTTGGTAGCACGTAGCACATCTAGGCGATATTCAATTTCCGTCCACACATCAGCCAACATCACTGGAGGGATCGATTCAACGACTGTGGTTATCCGTTGCCGCAGGGTTTCAAGATATGGTACACGCGTTCGGTAGAACTCGTCCTTGACATAACCCCATAAAAATAAGTCTAATGGGGATATGTCAGGAGAGCGTGGAGGCCAAACCGTTGGCCCATCATGACCAATCCATCGCCCAGGAAAGGTCATATCGAGATAGGCACAGACGTCCAAACCCCAATGAGGCGGTGCACCTTCTTGCTGAAACAAGACATCGGGGTGATACTGAAGCAGCTTCGGAACAGCGTACAGTTGCAACATGTCCAGATACACTGCAGATGTGATGGTAGCCTCAGCGAAGAAGAATAGCCCGATAATCGTGCAATAGCGCGCACCAAAGATTCACCTTTGGACTGCCTCTGGTGCTCTCCATGACCTCGCCAGGGGGTTGTGAACCCCAAATGCGCACATTATGGTGAATCACTACTTCACTGACAAAAAAGGTCGCTCCGTCGGAAAAGGCAATTCGTCTGAGATAACCATCATCGTCCTCAATACGTGATAGCATTTCGACCGCGAAGTCGTATCGACGTGTACTGTCAATGGGCAACAAGGCCTGAACGATTTGCACTTCGTATGCACGAAACAATAAACGTTTGTGTAAAATGTCATGGAGAGAGATATTTGGCATCTGTAATTCACATGAGGCCCTGCGCACCGATTTCTTCGGACATCGCAGAAAAGACTGTCTTACAGGTTCCACCCTGTCTGCTGAAGTTCTTGGTCGACCGGACCTCGGAATGTCAGCAACCGATCCTGTGTGCTTGAACTTCTTATACCAGGCTTTAATGCTCTTGACATCAGGTGGATTCCTTTCACATGTTCTCTGGAAGTGTCTCTGCACTGTGGTTGGTGATCGTGTGTCATGGTGCCACAGGACACACTGTGCCTTCTCCTGATTGGTTAACATGGCTTCTTGGGCACTGCACCTCATCCACTACTTACGAACCAAAAACAGAAAAAAAACTTTGATAGTTGTAGTAGTAGTAGTTTCATATTGGTATCTTACTTCTAGTCTGAGTTATCAATTTATGTAATCAAGGAAAGGTTTTTCGGACACCCTGTATATTGTGAATAGCAACGGTCCTACGACACTCCCCTACGGCACACATGAAATCACTCACTTCAGAAGACTTCTCTCCATTGAGAATGACATGCTGCGTTCTGTTATCTAGGAACTCTTCAATACAATCACACAATTGATCTGATAGTCCATATGCTCTTACTTTGTTCACTAAACGACTGTGGGGAACTGTATCGAACGCCTTGCGGAAGTCAAGAAACACGGCATCTACCTGGGAACCCATGTCTGTGGCCCTCTGAGTCTCGTGGCCGAAAAGCGCAAGCTGGGTTTCACACTATCGTCTTTTTCGAAAAAGAATAGGTTTCTAGTCTCCAGAAAAGCCATTATACTCGAACATAATACGTGTTCCAAAATTCTATAACTCATCGACGTTAGAGATATAGGTCTATAGTTCAGCTACTTTCGTTCCTCTCATAATTGCTAGTCTTGCAAACAAACGAATCAACATCCTACCATATTTTGCAATAATTTGCCAGGTATAGTTCATATATTAGAAAGAAAGTTCTGATTTAGCGCCTGCCGGAGTAGCCGAGCGGTTCTGAGTACTACAGTCTGGAACCGCGCGACCGCTACGGTCGCAGGTTCGAATCCCATAGTGCTCAGAGCCATTTGAACCATTTTTGAACCTGTAGCAACAGCTGCGAGAATCTGGCAGGTAGAAGAGCTAATTGCGGTGCTCCACGGACGCTCCGCACTCTCGACTTGGAAGAGGACATCCTTCGTCACGTAGAAGACTATTCAAAGACGAGTATCGCAAATACCGTCCGTGCCATGGTCTCATGTCGGACACACGGGTCAGTTCTCATCGATTCTGTTGTGTGCTACCGTGAAGTGGGAGATTTGAAAGTAATCCAGTCCTGAAACCTGTTTGACATCCAAACGCTACATTTCCGGACATGAGTTCCATGAACCCCGTAATAGGAAATTGTGGAATACCAAGTATATTTGTAGTGTTGGCAGAAGAGCCAACACTGTGTTTCTAGAGGAGGCCGAAATGCACGCGTTTAATTACACGCTGACTGGCGTAAGGTCTGGAACAGGTCAGAGAAATAAGACTAGCAAAACAGGAGGTAACTGGTAGAATACTTAACTTTAATCCACAATTGTAGAACATCTCTCGTTACGGTACAAGCTTCATAATATTAATTACCAATTGAATACGGCGCCTTGCTAGGTCGTAGCAAATGTAGCTGAAGGCTGTGCTAACTATCGTCTCGGCAAATGAGAGCGTATTTGTCAGTGAACCATTGCTATGAACGTCCGCTGTACAACTGGGGCGAGTGCTAGTAAGTCTCTCTAGACCTGCCGTGTGGTGGCGCTCGGTCTGCTATCACTGGCAGTGGCGACACGCGGGTCCGACGTATACTAATGGACCGCGGCCGATTTAAAGGCTACCACCTAGCAAGTGTGGTGTCTGGCGGTGACACCACAATATTCGCTAGTGGGATTCGTCATAAGAAATGCATCACAATTTGAGAAGAATAACCAAGACAGTGCCTACAACACTAGAGGCAAAGAAGACCTCATTACCTATCAATACAACTGCCAGTGGCTCAGAAGGGAGTTCAATATGCAGCAACAAAAATTTTCGATCATTTGCCCAGCAACATAAAAGTCTGACATGTACCAAAGAAAGTTTTAAATCTGACCTAAAATCAGTTCTTTCAGAAAACTCCTGCTATGGCAACAGACAAATTCTTTCGTAACTGGTAGGCTGTACAAAGTCTCCATATTAAGCGGAGTTGCACAAACAAGTCTAAAACATGACGGCTATCATTTTTCCGCATTCCGTCGTTCCTTGATTCCTTCACTATTAGTGGCGGCATGTTCTGATTTTGCAACTAAAGGAAAGGCAGTTTGGTTTTTGTGATCCATGTTTCGGTTCTTTTATTTATGAAGCATCTTCAGTGGTGATTTGCGATGTCACTTGTCCCCACTCGTGGTATACAGAAGAAAATTGTTATAAAGGAATGATTTAAATGTAAATACTGTATACAGAGAGAAAATATATATATATCTGTCACACACACACACACACACACACACACACACACTCAACTCTCTCTCTCTCTCTCTCTCGAAACAGAACATGAAACGTAGCTTTAGTGTGATACATGTCACAGCCACGAGTCATCACTTCGTCAATGAAACTAACGTATAAATGTGAGAAAAAACTCATCTCCAGAATGACACACATAGACTAGAAACATTGTAAATCGCCACTGAAGATACTTTACAAATAAAAGAAGCGAAACGCTTATGGCAAAAAGTTGTTGTTGATGTTGTTGTTGTGGTCTTCAGTCCTGAGACTGGCTTGATGCAACTCTCCAATCTACCCTATCCTGTGCAAGCTTCTTCATCTCCCAGTGCCTACTGCAGCCTGCATCCTTCTGAATCTGCTTAGTGTAATCATCTCTTGGTCTACCTCTACGATTTTTACCCTCCACGCTGCCCTCCAATGCTGCCACAAACTCCTCTTCTCCCCAATTCTATTCAGTACCACCTTGTTACTTATGTGATCTACCCATCTAATCTTCAGCATTCTTCTGTAGCATCACACTTAAAGACCTTTTATTCTCTTTTTGTCCAAAATATTGTCCATGTTTCACTTCCATACATGGCTACACTCCATACAAATACTTTCAGAAACGACTTCGTGACACTTAAATCTATACTCGATGTTAACAAATTCCTCTTCTTCAGAAACTCTTTCCTTGCCATTTACAGTCTGCATTAAAACGTCTTCAAAGTAGTTGCAAAGACGGAACATACGTCCATGAATAACATGTTCATTAATACTACAACCAAATAAGTAAATATACCCTGTAAAATGACTCGGTCCAATTCATTTCGATAAAAGAATAGTTCAAATGGTCTACATAACGTGTAAGTAACTAACTTACAACTCATAGACACAGCCAGACAGCCGCCTGAAAGGAAAAGTAAACAGAAGTAAGAACTGGTCTCTGGTTCGGTTTACTTCTGATTTGCTGGTCAAACAGAGGTGGGCTCTGCTAATTACGCCAAGTGTACACGAGGCGGTCTGCTCCGGCAGTGTAGAAGAATTAACAGTTGAGTCCACCCAACCCAACCCCACCGCTGGGCTGAGATAACAGAGGGGGCGCAGAACAGAGCAGAGTGCAAAGTGAAGTCATCTCTGCCTTCCACGCGCCGCCTCCAGTCCTGTTGAAACTCACAGCCAGGCGGGCTGAGGTTAAGGCCGCTCCCTGAGGAACGCAGCGCGCCAGATTAGCGGCACGGGGAGGGGTTGGCAGCGCTGCGGGGGCTTCCCCCGACACGGCGGCGACACGCGGGGGGGAAGCCCCGCCTCGGCGGGCGAGGAAAAATCTCTGCCGCCTGCGCCTGCCTCCTCCCGCCATGCCTTCCCAGCGGGGGCCAAGGACTCGTGAGCGAGCAAGCTGCTGCCGTTACTGCCTGGTCTGGCGAAACACTGCGCTACTTTGCCGTGAGTGCGGGGGATTGGACACGGAATGCAAAGAGCTTTAAAATGGCACAAAGAACTCATCACCTCCATCAATCAAGCATGAAAGGATAATCATTAAATTTTAATTTTCAACAAATAGCTTGTAAAGTGCATGACGAAAAATATGTCCATTAATGTCAACATTGTGAGATCTTCTCCTGGCGAATTGAATGTCAAATAACTTATGGGTTTGCTGCCGGGTGACGTCGTTGATCACCGCCGATATTTCGACAGCCGGCCGCGGTGGTCTAGCGGTTCTAGGCGCTCAGTCCGGAACCGCACGACTGCTACGGTCGCAGGTTCGAATCCTGCCTCGGGCATGGATGTGTGTGATGTCCTTAGGTTAGTTAGGTTTAAGTAGTTCTAAGTTCTAGGGGACTGATGACCACAGATGTTAAGTCCCATAGTGCTCACAGCCATTTGAACCATTTTGAAATTTCGACAGGAGCACACCCTGCCATTCTCAAGGCACAACTGCAAGGAGGAAGCAACGTGCAAGGGAATTTAATACCTTGGCTCACAGAGGAGAAACAAGGAAGATACCACACACCAAAACCAGTAACCACAGAGTCAACACACAACCAAAGATAACCAATATCTGAAATAGCGATAGTGACTATTAAGCAACAGATGAGGTACCACTAATTTTTGATGAGAGACAGAGCCGGGTTCCAAGCAGCATTTAAACGAAATGACCCTGAAAGTTTGGCAGCTGAGCTATCACATCTTGAAGTGACCCTTCGTCAGAATGGTTATAGTGAGAGTCAGATCAAACGTGTGTTGCGCTATCAGCCTTCTGTGCAACGGGTGAGTGACAATAGTAACGAAGTGGCACCTAAGTCTACGGCCTTTTTGCCTTACGAAGGAAGCATTTCCAACAGGATTGGCCGTATTTTGCGAAAATTGATGTGAAATGTGTTTTTCGACCACCTTCTAAGATTAAGTCCCTGTTGGCGTCCGTAAAGATGATCTTGGTTTGCGTAAGGCTGGTGTCTATCGTATTCCTTGCAGTTGTGGCATGTCATATATTGGTCAGACAATCAGGACTGTGGAAGAAGGTTCAAATGGCTCTGAGGACTATGGGACTTTACTGCTGAGGTCACCAGTCCCCTAGAACTTAGAACTACTTAAACCTAACTAACCCAAGAACATCACACACATCTATGCCCGAGGCAGGATTCGAACCTGCGACCGCAGCGGTCGCGAGGTTCCAGATTGTAGCGCCTAGAACCGCTAGCCACTCCGGCCGCCGACTGTGGAAGACCGGTGTATTGAACGTAAGCGTCACACACGCTTACAACAGCGGAGCAAATCCGCTATTGCAGAACATTGCCTCGATACCGGTCATCCTATGGAATACAACAGGGAGATTCTGGCTTCACGTCCAGCTATTGGGATAGTGTTATTAAGGTAGCGTTTGAAATCAAACTATCAAGCAACCTTATAAACACAGATGGTGGACTTTGTTTGAATGCTGCTTGGAATCCGGCTCTGCCTCTCATCAAAAAACAGAGGGACAGAATTAGTGCTACCTCATCTGTTGATTAATAGTCACTATCGATATTTCTGATGTTGGTTATCTTTGGTAGTTTGTTGACTCTGCGGTTACTTGTTTTGGTGTGTGGTATCTTCCTTCTTTCTCCTCTGTGAAACGAGGTATTAAATTCCCTTGCACATTGCTTCCTCCTTGGAGTTGTGCCTTTAGAATGGCAGGGTGAGCTCTTATCGAAATATCAGCAGTGGTCGACGACGTCACCCGGCAGCAAACCCGTAAGTTATTTGAATGTCAACATTAATCACGTATACTATGTGATCAAAAGTATCCAGACACCTGGCTGAAAATGACTTAAAAGTTCGTGGCGCCCTCCATCGGTAATGCTGGAATCCAGTATGGTGTTGGCCAACCCTTAGCCCTGATACCAGCTTCTACTCTCGCAGGCATACGTTCAATCAGATTTCTTGCAGAATGGCAGCCCATTCTTCACGGAGTGCTGCACTGAGGAGAGGTACTGATGTCGGTCGGTGAGGCCTGGCACGAAGTCGGAGTTCCAAAACGTCCCAAACACTCCGTGCGGGACAGTCCATTACAGGGATGTTATTGTCTTGTAACCACTTCGCCACAGGCCCTGCATTATGAGCAGGTGATCGATTGTGTTGAAAGATGCAGTCGTCAACCCCGAATTGCTCTTCAACTCTGGGAAGCAGGAAGGTGCTTAAAACATCAATGTAGGTCTGCGCTGTGATAGTGCCACGCAAAACAAAATGGCTCTGAGCACTATGGGACTAAACTTCTGAGGTCATTAGTCCCCTACAACTTAGAACTACTCAAACCTAACTAACCTGAGGACATCACACACATCCATGCCCGAGGCAGGGTTCGAACCTGCGACCGTAGCTGTCTCGCGGTTCCAGATTGCAGCACCTAGAACCACACGGCCACTTCGGCCGGCCCACGCAAAACAACAAGGGTGCAAGCCCTCTCGATGAAAAACACGACCACCCATAACACCACCGCCTCCGAATTTTGCTGTTGGCACTACACACGCTGGCAGTTGACGTTCGCCAGGCATTCGCCAAATCCACATGCTGCCATCGCATCAAAATGTTCAATTGTGTGTGATATCTTATGGGACTGAAATCCCTAAGCTTACACACTACTTAACCCACATTATCCTAAGGACAAACACACACATCCATGCCCGAGGGAGGACTCGCACCTCAGCCGAGACCAGCCGCACAGCCCACGACTGCAACGCCTCAGACAGCTCGGCTAATCCCGCACGGTGCCATTGGATCGCCACATTGTGTACCGTGATTCGTCACTCCACACAACGTTTTTCCACTGTTCAATCGTCCAATGCTCACGCTCTTTACACCAAGCGAGGGGTCGTTTGGCATTTACTGGCGTTATGTGTGGCTTATGAGCAACTGATCGACCATGAAATCCAAGTTTTCTCACCTTGCATCTAACTGTCATGGTATTTGCAGTGGATCCTGATGCCGTTGGGAATTCCTTTGTGATGGGCTGGATAGACCTCTGCAAATTACACATTACGACCCTCTTCAACTGTCCGTAGTCCCTGTAAGTCAACAGACGAAGCCACCTGTACACTTTTGTGCTGCACGTGTCCTTTTACGTTTTCACTTCCTATCACCGTTGAAACAGTGGACCTAGGGATGTTTAGGAGTGTGGAAATCTCGCGTACAGACGTATGACACAAGTGACACTCAATCACCTGACCACTTTCGAAGTCCGTGAGTTCTACGGAGCGCCCCATTCCGCTCTCTCACGATGTCCACTGACTACTGAGGTCGCTGATATGGAGTACCTGGCGCTAGGTGGCAGTACAATGCACCCAATATGAAAAACGTATGGTTTTGAGGGTGTCCAGATACCTTTGATCAAATAGTGTAAAATTGATTCGTTGCACATAATTTTGAGAAACGGGTCATTCAAATTATCTACGGAACATCTAAATAGCTAACCAATTCATTGGTTTGCCAGTGCACACGATGATGGCAATGTGGTTGCTTGCTGGATTGTTGTCCATTGGACAGTCAGAACCACCTATTCTCACGTATTATATTTAGTCAACTAATTAAATATCAGATCAAATGTAGGAACAAATTTACTGTTGTCTACTGTTACGAGCCACAATTTCAGGAATGAAGGAGTAAATTTCCAGAATGAGATTTTCACTCTGCAGCGGAGTGTGCGCTGATATGAAACTTCCTGGCAGATTAAAACTGTGTGCCCGACCGAGACTCGAACTCGGGACCTTTGCCTTTCGCGGGCAAGTGCTCTACCATCTGAGCTACCGAAGCACGACTCACGCCCGGTGCTCACAGCTGTACTTCTGCCAGTACCTCGTCTCCTACCTTCCAAACTATAAACTTCCCTATATTTCAGCAGGGTAATGCACTACCGCATGTTGCAGGTCCTGTACGGACCTTTCTGGATACAGAAAATGTTCGACTGCTGCCCTGGCCAGCACATTCTCCAGATCTCTCAGCAATTGAAAACGTCTGGTCAATGGTGGCCGAGCAACTGGCTGGTCACAATACGCCAGTCACTACTCTTGATGAACTGTGGTATCGTGTTGGAGGTGCATGGGCAGCTGTACCTGTACACGCCATTCAAGCTCTTTTAGACTCAATGCCCAGGCGTATCAAGGCCGCTATTACGGCCAGAGGTGGTTGTTCTGGGTGCCGATTTCTCCGGATGTATGCATCCAAATTGCCTGAAAATGTAATCACATGTCAGTTCTAGTATAATATATTTGTCCAATGAATACCCGTTTATCATCTGGATTTCCTCTTGGTGTAGCAGTTTTAATGGCCAGTGGTGTAGAAAGAAGCGTGGTGTGTTGCATCGTGGTGATTCTGGATTCAGGCATTCTGCAGTCCCGTCTTCACGGAGACCTTCGCCTGCTCCGTACAGTCTACAACCTGTATTTGTTCCCACGTTCGTGTTCGTTGTATTATGGATTGAGTGCGGCTGCCGGAGTGAAATATTTCAGCAGCTTTACCCAGCGCTGTGTGCCGTGCTTTGTACAGGCTCGAGGCAGGCCAGGATCCGGTTTTGTGGCTCCCTGCGGTTCTGCTGGAGCGAGAACGCTACGCGAGACTCGGTACCACATGTTCGCCTGTTATCGAGAGTGCACTGGAATGGCGTATCGAGCTCATTTTGGAACTTGTGTGAGGAATTGTTGGTAAGGAGGAAGCAAGATCATATTAGCGATAGTGTGTTATCGACAGACGTTCCCCAGCGAAATATGTCGATTTCCTCGCTGTTCGTGTTGTACAAGGTGTACATAAGTTATTTTTACAACTTAACACATTAATACGTTCAAAATTGTACTAGATATTAAGAAATGGTTTTGAACATCTGGTGAAGTAACTCATAAAGTTTATTTTCTTCAATCATACACGTCAATGTGTGCATCCTTATTAGCGTGGATAATGGATAGTCTAAATACTATTTCTCTTCATGAACGATTAAAGATCTCCAGGGTAGGGTGACCAACTCTCCCGTATTTCCCAGGATCTCCCGTATTTAGAGAAATTTTTTCATAATCTCCAGGCTCCCGTATTTTCAGGCTCAGTGGCCATATATCTCCCGTCTTTAACTTTTCTTATCACGTACCGGTATGCAAAAATATTTTAGACAGAGAAACGAAGATAGGTTTTTTGGTAGTGGTACTCATAAATTATTAGCCTCTATTCTTGATTTAAATTTGAAATCTAGTAGTGAGAACAACTTCATTGACTTCTATGATTGTTTATATTCTTACTTAGGTAGTAAATTTGATAATAATTTAAAGAGTTTAATTCCACTATGTCTAAAAAGGGAATTGACATGCATGAAGTTGTAGAATATCTTAAGCTGGATTGTGTTAATGAATATGACTTATATGAGGAGTTTTGTAGTTCTACTGATGCAATCAAATGTGCTGTCTCTTTAGATGGTAATGTTAGCCAGAAATGGATACAGGTTTTTACAGCTTTGAAATCAAATAATGCTAATTTTGAAAACTTGGGTAAGCTGGTTTGTTTTGTTATGAGTATAGCAGGAAGTAATGCTCACACTGAGATAGTATTTTCTCTTATGAGTAAGAAGTTGACTGATGTAAGAAACACAAGTAGCACAAACTTAATCAAATCTCAACAAGAAGTTGCCATGAATTTTCCTTATTCGTGTAGTGAATTCTTTGAATTTGCTAAAAATGATGTAAAACTACTTAGGCAATGTATGTTGCAAAATATGTATAAGTAATTGTGATGTGTAAATAAACAGTCTACTTTTACAAATACTGCTTTTATTTTTGGCGAAATTTTGCCTTGCTATTAATCTCCTTTATTTGTTGTTAAGGATATAAGAATCTCCCTTATTTTCGTTTAGAAAAGTTGGTCACCCTACTCCATGGTGACGTGTTCAGATGCACTGAAAATGCGTGCCTTGACTCCTGTAGTGTCTAACCTTAGTTCGGTACAGCAAAACCTTTACAAAACCCCACAGGAAGATTTCTAGTGATGTAAGGTCAGGGGATCGTAGCGGCCATCGAATTGGACCATTTCGGTCAACCCACCTATCCGGTAACTTTTCATCTAGAAATTGACGCATATTTAGGGACCAGTTCGTTTATTAGTTTCTTTCTCTGAGTTATTGCTTTTCCGCTGTGATAGTTCTATTCTGTTGTTAATTTGTAGTATAGACTGTTGGTAATTTTAAGGATTTTTCCAGTTCAGTTTCTATGTTGGTTGGGTGGTGATTCTGTGCCGTTAGTTGATCAGCAAATGTTAAGTGTGAGCTATTGCTTTTCAATGCTCTAAGATGTTCTGCATAACTGATTTTAAAATTCCCGCATGTTTGACTCTACATATATATATATTGACAGTAGTTGCAAGTTAGTTGATATATTCCAGACTAGCTGTATTTGCCAGCGTTGGCGGTGTTTCATCCAAGTCTCTTCTGTATTGTGTTGTTGGTTCTGTATGTTGAGCATATTTTCTCTTTAGTATTTCGCCC
Source organism: Schistocerca piceifrons (assembly GCF_021461385.2). NCBI lineage: Eukaryota > Metazoa > Arthropoda > Insecta > Orthoptera > Acrididae > Schistocerca > Schistocerca piceifrons. Next base: position 89,362,524 of record NC_060147.1, read on the forward strand.
TGTGTGACTTCGTTGTTTTGAGTGATTGTATGCCCTTTGTTGCTTAATGTCTCCTAATTTGTTGTGTGTGTGTGTGTGTGTGTGTGTCTGTTCTTCATGATTACGTGTTGCCTGTTTTTGTACTTTGCTTTTATTTATCTACAGTCTTTGTATCATACCCATTCTCTTGTGCAATTTGTTTTATTGTCTTCAGATCTTCTGTATCATGTTTGTTCATGGGTCTTTTGTTCAGTTTGTGCAATAAATACCCGAATCTCGCTTCTTTATAATTTATGGGATTACTGGGTTAGTTATGAATAAGGGTGCTGGTGATTGTAGGTTTTCTATAAATTGTGAGCTCATGTTTGTTGTTTCTCTGGTGTATGGTGACATCTAAGAAATTGAGTTTTACGAGGGGTGTTTGGAAAGCCCGTGCAAAGTCCGAGAGATGGCACCACCAGAGCGTATCGAGGTCATCTTTAGTTACTAGCTTCTTTGGAAAGAAGGCACACCAAGTTTCAGCCATACTGGTCTATTTCTTTGTGTTTGGCATTTGTGTGAATCAAAGAAGTCGAGTGATTGACAAAAAATGCACGAAACAGAATTTCGTGTGGTGATTAAACATTACTTTACGACAGGCAAAACGCCTCAGGAGAAGAGTGATAAACATTTCGATGACTCTGCACCTTCGATTAGAACAGTTATTAAGGGGTTTAAAAATTTTCGGAGTGGCCATATGGAGATAAGTGATGTTGAACGTTCTGGACGCCCAGTGGAGATTACGACTCCAGAAATCATCGATAAAATCCATGATATGGTGATAGATGACAGAAGAGTTAAGGTGCGTGAGATTGCTAGTGCTATGGGCATTTCGAATGAACGGGTACATAATATTTTGCATAAACAATTGGACATGAGAAAGCCATCCGCAAGATGGGTTCCGCGATTGCTCACGCCTGACCAAAAACGGAATCGTGTGAAGTGTTGCAAGGATGGTTTGCAGCTGTTCAGGAAGAATCCGCAGGACTTTAAGCATCGTTTCGTCACTGTGGATGAAACATGGATACATTACTATACTCCTGAGACCAAACAACAATCTAAACAATGGGTTACCAAGGGAGAATCTGTACCAAAAAAGGCGAAGACCATTCCTTCGGCAGGAAAGGTTATGGCGACTGTCTTTTGGGATTCGAAAGGGATAATCCTCATCGAACCTCTGGAAAAAGGTAAAACTATTACAGGTGAATATTATTCATCGTTATTGGACCGTTTGGAAACCGAGCTGCAAGAAAAGCGCCGGCGATTGGTTTGCAAAAAAGTCCTTTTCCATCACGATAATGCAGCAGACACACATCAGCAGTTGGTGTCGCAAAATTAGTGGAAATAGGATTCCAACTCGTTTCACATCCCCCTTCTTCTCCAGACTTGGCTCCCTCGGACTACCGTTTGTTCCCCAATTTGAAGAAATGGCTGGCGGGATAAAGATTTTATTCAAACGATGAGGTGATTGCAGAAACCAATAGCTATTTTGCAGACTTGGACAATTCCTATTATTCGGAAGCGATCAACAAATGAGAATAGCGCTGGACGAAGTGTATAAGTCTAAAAGGAGACAAAAAATAGAAAAGGTTTACCACAAACACATAAGTAGTTTTTATTTTTGCACGGACCTTTCAAACGCCCGTCGTACATCTGCCTGTGTTTCAATGGTGAACTGTATTTACGGGTGGATGATGTTTATGTCCTCATGAAGTTCTTTTATAAGCGATTGCGCTTTATCTATTAGGCAGATTATATCGCCTACATATCTGTACCAATGTTTTGTATTGCTTTTGTTTTACTACTTTGTCAAACATTTGATTTTTTTCAATGCTGCTGAGTGATGAAAGTGTCAGGACATAAAAATTATGAATGGCAGCACAACAGGTCTAACACCAGATTGACGTATAAATTTGCAGTCACGAGCCGTGGTATGGAAACGGCAGTGCTCTTATTGTCACACGAAATCACAATCTAGATAATAACTCCAGATGTAGACCCATTATGTCGGGCACACGGATAGGTCGGTTGGAGGGCCTCAACTGTTCTCCACCTAACCGACACATGGCCACCACTGGCACCGAGGCGGATCTAGTTTTCATCAGAAAACACAATCAGCTGTCGCTTGACACCACTGATGTCGCAGATGGCGATGGTTTCGGGTCTACATCAACATGCTTACTCTACAATTAACACTTAAGTGCCCAACAGAAGCTTCATCGAACCATTTTCATACTACTTCTCTACCATTCCACTCTCGAATGGCGCGTGGGAAAAAGGAACACCTAAATCTTTCCGTTCGAGCTCAGATTTCTCTTATTTTATTATGATGATCATTTCTCCCTACGTAGGTGAGTGACAACAAAATATTTACGAATTCCGAAGAGAAAGTTGGTGATCGAAATTTGAGTAATAGCTCTTGCCGCAAAGAAAACCGCCTTTGGTTCAGTGACTGCCACCCCAAATCGCGTATCATATCAGTGACACTCTCACCCCTACTGCGCGATAACACGAAACGGGCTGCCCTTCTTTGCACTTTTTCGATGTCCTCCGTCAATCCTACCTGGTAAGGAGCCCACACCGCGCGGCAATATTTCAGCAGAGGACGAGCAAGTGTAGTGTAGGCTGTATCTTTATTGGGTTCGTCGCATCTTCTGAGTGTTCTGCCAACAAAGCGCAGTCTTTGTTTCGCTTTCCCCACAATATTATCTATGTGGTCTTTCCAATACAAGTTGTTCGTAGTTGTAATTCCTAGGTATTTAGTCGAACTGACTAGATTTGTGCGATTTATCGTATACCCAAAATTTATCGGATTTCTTTTAGTATCCATGTGGATGACCTCGCACTTTTCTTTGTTTAGCGCCAATTGCCACTTTTCGCTCAACACAGCAATTCTCCCTAGATCATTTTGTAACTGGAATTGAAAAATGGTTCAAATGGCTCTGAGCACTATGGGACTTAACTGCTGTGGTCATCAGTCCCCTAGAACTTAGAACTACTTAAACCTAACTAACATAAGGACATCACACACATCCATGCCCGAGGCAGGAGTCGAACCTGCGACCGTAGCGGTCGCGCGGTTCCAGACTGTAGCGCCTAGAACCGCTCGGCCTCCCCGGCCGGCAACTGGAATTGATCGTCTGATGATTTTACTAGACGGTAAATTACAGTGTCATCTGCAAACAATCAAAGGGGGCTCCTCAGATTTTCACCTAGATCATTTATGTAAATGAGGAACAGCAGAGGGCCTATGACACTACCTTGCGGAACGTCAGATATCACTTCTGTTCTACTCAATGATTTACCGTCTATCACTACGAACTGTGACCTCTCTGAGAGGAAATCACTAATCCAGTCACACAGAGACGATACTCCATATGCACGCATTTTGATAAATAGTCGGTTGTGAGGGACGGTACCAAAGCCTTCTGGAAATCTAGGAGAATGGAATCGATCTAAGAGCCCTTGTCGACAGCACTCATTACTTCATGGGAATAAAGAGCTAGCTGTGTTGCACAAGAACGATATTTTCTGAATCCGTGTTGGTTATGTATCAATAAGTCATTTTTTTCAAGGTGATTCATAGTGTTGAGTACATCATATGCTCCAAAATCCTACTGCAAATTGAGGTCAGTGATATGGGTCTGTAATTCAAAGGGTTATCAATATTTCCTTTCTTCAATGTAGGTGTGACCTGTGCTACTTTCCAGTCTTTAGGAAGAGACCTTTGGTCAAGTGAGCGGTTGTATATGATTGCTAAGAAAGGCGCTATTGTGTCTGCACACTCTGAAAGGAGGCCAATTGGTATAACATCTAGATCGGAAGACTTGTCTTACTTCAGTGATTTGAGTTGTTCCGCAACACCTAAGATATCTACTTACGTCACACATGGTAACAGCTGTTCTGGTTTCGTATTCAAGAATATTTACTTCGGCTTCTTTTGTGAAGGAATTACGGAAAACTGTATTTGGTAACTCCGCTTTCGTGGCACCATCATCGGTAACATTTCCATCGCTATCGCGCAGTGACGGTATTGACTGTCAGTGGAAAACACCCATCTACATCTACATCAACATCCATACTCCGCAAGCCACCTGACGATGTGTGGCGGAGGGTACTTTGAGTACCTCTATCGGTTCCCCCTTCTATTCCATTCCCGTGTTGTTCATGGAAAGGAAGAATGTCGGTATGTCTCTGTGTGGGCTCTAATCTCTCTGATTTTATCCTCATGGTCTCTTCGCGAGATATACGTAGGAGGGAGCAATATACTGCTTGACTCCACGGTGAAAGTATGTTCTCGAAACTTCAACAAAAGCCCGTACCGAGCTACTGTGTGTCTCTTCTGCAGAGTCTTCCACTGGAGTTTATGTATCATCTCCGTAACGCTTTCGCGATTACTAAATGATCCTGTAACGAAGCGCGCTGCTCTCCGTTGGATCTTCTCTATCTCTTCTATCAACCCTATCTGGTACGGATCCCACACTGCTGAGCAGTATTCAAGCAGTGGGCGAACAAGCGTACTGTAACCTACTTTCTTTGTTTTCGGATTGCATTTCCTTAGGATTCTTCCAATGAATCTGTCTGGCATCTCCTTTAGCGACGATCAACTTTATAAGATCATTCCATTTTAAATCACTCCTAATGCGTACTCCCAGATAATTTATATAATTAACTGCTTCCAGTTGCTGACCTGCTATTTTGTAGCTAAATGATAAGGGATCTATCTTTCTATGTATTCGCAGCACATTACACTTGTCTACATTGAGATTCAATTGCCATTCCCTGCACCATGCGTCAATTCGCTGCAGATCCTCCTGCATTTCAGTACAATTTTCCATTGTTACAACCTCTCAATATACCACAGCATCATCCACAAAAAGCCTTAGTGAACTTCCGATGTCGTCCACAAGGTCATTTATGTATATTGTGAATAGCAACAGTCCTACGACACTCCCCTGCGGCACACCTGAAATCACTCTTACTTCGGAAGACTTCTCTCCATTGAGAATGACATGCTGCGTTCTGTTACCTAGGAACTCTTCAATCCAATCACACAATTGGTCTGATAGTCCATATGCTCTTACTTTGTTCATTAAACGACTGTGGGAAACACGGCATCTACCTGGGAACCCGCCGTGTATGTGGCCCTCTGAGTCTCGTGGACGAATAGCGTGAGCTGGGTTTCACACGATCGTTTCTTTTCGAAACCATACTGGTTCCTACAGAGTAGATTTCTAGTCTCCAGAAAAGTCATTATACGTGTTCCAAAATCCTACAACTGATCGACGTTAGAGATATAGGTCTATAGTTCTGCACATCTGTTCGACGTCCCTTCTTGAAAACGAGGATGACCTGTGCCCTTTTCCAATCTTTTGGAACGCTACGCTCTTCTAGAGACCTAAGGTACACCGCTGCAAGAAGGGGGGCAAGTTCCTTCGCGTACTCTGTGTAAAATAGAACTGGTATCCCATCAGGTCCAGCGGCCTTTCCTCTTTTGTGCGATTTTTATTATTAATTAAATCTTTGAGTTGTGTAACCTTTATTGATCTCCTAAACACCTCGTTTTCTTTATGCCCTCATGTAAAGCTTTTCCATTCCAAAGAATATACATTTTTTTTACGCACTGTGATGTAATACGACAGTCGAACCACCATCAGGAAAAACTGGTACGGTACTTCTGTAAAAATAAAATTTGAAAAAAGTTGAAGTTGTTGTATTAGAAAAACGCAAAATGTGTAATTTATGAAACTGAATACAAGTTAATAACGAAAATCAATTATGTACGATTTAAGGAAAATAGTTTATGGAAACAAAATTATGAATGGGCTTAAATGATACAGGAATAATTTTCACCGAGAAAAGCAATCCAATATGAGCTTTCTTCGTAGCAGAAATTCCCATGTTTTTCTTCTTGTACTCTGGAACAAACGAAATTTCGTAATATTTACGATACGTGTCATCGTCAAAACAGTGTCTGTCCCTTCAGACATGAATGGATGCATATCTGAAGGACACTGTAATGTAAGATACAGACATTGTATAATCACAGACATTACAGTAATCAATTATATCAAAAATTACGTTCAACTTACCTTATATGTGAAAAGTTTCACAACTCAGAGTGTGGCGCACTTCTTGAGCGAGTTGTGAACACTTGCCAATAGCAAGGCTGAAATGATACTGTTCTTACCGTAACGCATCATGAAGTAGCCGACAACAAAACTGATACAACTGTCCTGAAGTGGAGAAACTGCGATAGAGATACGTGAAGTTTTCCGTGCACGTTGAGGCACTTAACACAAAAAGTTTTCATAGACAAAAACTCCAAAATTGTCGTTTTTTGTCTTGTCACTCTTCTTGTCGGGTTGTGATGTGTAACAGATTTTCACATCTGATCTCAGTGGTGAGCGGAAGGCTGTGTAAACGTTGACATTAGCTGGGGACTGTGGAACGTCAGGTCGGCAGCCACTGAGTAGCTGTGAGGTGTCCCATGGTGAGGGGGAAGGACAAGAGGTGACTGTAACAGCGTGTGCCACGCCACACCCGCTACACTACACTGTGCTGTTAGGAGCGCAGCGCTCCCCAAAGCACGCCATTGTCAGGCCTATGGCGGCCAACACCTCGGCCCCCGGGCGCCATTAAAACCCGAGCAGCTGCCGTTTAGCTGCTGAATTATTGGCGACCCTGCCAGGACGGTTATTAGCGCAGAGGCGCCCCACGGCGGCTCTACACGGCGGCGCTCAGAGCTGTCCCCGTAAATGTCGTCCCCTCTCCCCTCCGATGCAAAGAACTGACTCAGTTACTGGAACTAAAGACCACATGTTAGGCAAAACACTTTCTTCGTACACATCCAAACATGTTTCAGCGCCTTTGTGCCAATGTCAGTGGCATTTCTCTATTCAAATCCATAGAATATCAATATGCTTCAAATGATAATTAGGCATTGTTGTTGTCATTACCTTAATATTACGTTAAAGGGTTATGTAGTAAATTGTGCAACCAAATGTCATAAGACAGTACTTAACACATTAAAGGAAATGTTGAGGAAAGACAACACAAATTGATAAACTCACATACACACATAAAAAGAGAAAGAGACAGACAGACAGAGAGAGAGAGAGAGAGAGAGAGAGAGAGAGGTAAACAGAATTCAAATATGGTGACAAACCTGTTTGAGAACAGCCAGCCGGGGTGGCCGAGCGGTTCTAGGCACTACAGTCTGGAACCGCGCGACCGCTACGCTCGCAGGTCCGAATCCTGCCATGGGCATGGATGTGTGTGATGTCCATAGGTTAGTTAGGTTTAAGTAGTTCTAAGTTCTAGGGGACTGATGACCTCAGAAGTTAAGTCCCATAGTGCTCAGATCCATTTGAAATTCAAGCTGTCTTAAGTTATCCGTTAGTGTTTCTCAAAACGAACATTGTTTCGAACCATTTCTGTTTGAGAACAAGTGAACGCCATCTGGAACTGGACACAAAACAACAGCATTTACAATGTATTTTAGCAAAGTTGTTTTATTTACATATGAAATGCTGCAAAATATGTGTAGTTTTTATGTAAGCTTCTCAACATCTCATAGGAAAGCTGATGAAAAAGGATTTGCGAAAACTGACTGTAAGTAACCGCTAATACAGTGGGGAAATATTTTTGCTCAACGACACCATATCTAGACATAAGTGCTGTATTAACTTGCCCAAAAGTTCGCATTAAAGTCATTCACTTGCAGATGACAAGCTAACAGTACCCAATAACATAACCCTATAGTCTAAAATTAAGGTTGTGGTGGTTTTGGAGCTTTATATATATATATATATATATATATATATATATATATATATATATATATATATATATATAACTACTGAAAAACTGTTATAGACATGCATATTCAAATATAGAGGAATGTACAAGGGATTAATATGGCGCTGCGGTCGGCAACGCCTCTGTAAGACAACAAGTGTCTGGCGCAGTTGTTAGATCGATTACTGCTGCTACAATGGTAGCTTGTCAATATTTAAGTGAGTATGAACGTGGTGTTATAGTCGGTGCACGAGCGATGGGACACACCATCTCCGAGGTGTCAATGAAGTGGGGATTTTCCCATACGACCATTTTACTAGTGTACTCTGAGTATCAGGAATCCAGTAAAACCTCAAATCTTCGTCATCCCTGCGGCCGGAAAAAAGATCCTGCAAAAACGGGACCAGCGACGACTGAAGAGAATCGTTCAACGTGACGGAAGTGCAAATTGCTGCAGATTTCAGTCCACCAGCAAGTGTCAGCGTGCGAACCATTGAAGTAAACGTCATCGATATCGGCTTTCGGAGCCGAAGGCCCACTCGTGTACCCTTGATGACTGCACGACACAAAGCTTTACGCCTCGCCTGGGCCTGTCAACACCGACCTTGGACTGTTGATGACTGGAAACATGTTGTCTGGTCGGACGAGTCTCGTTTCAAATTGTATTGAGCGGATGGACGTGTACAATTATAGAGACAACCTCATGAATCCATGGACCCTGCATGTCAGCAGGGACTGTTCAAGCCGCTCTGTAATGGCGTGGGACATGTGCAGTAGACATGATATGGGACCCCTCATACCTCTAGATACAACTCTGACTTATACACGTGCTTAAGCATTCTGTCTGATCACCTGCATCCATTCATTTCCATTGTGTATTCCGACGGTCTTGGGCATTTCCACGAAGACATTGCGACATCCCACACGTACAGAATTGCTCCAGAGCGGCTCCAAGAACACTCTTCTGAGCTTAAAAACTTCTGCTGGCCACCAAACTCCCCAGACACCAACATTATTGAGCATATCTGCGATGAAAAATTGTTAAGGCTTTCGTGGCCACTTGTTAGATGCTTTGCAACGTGCTGTTCAGAAGAGATGTTCACTCCCTTGTACTCTTGCGGATTTATGGAGATCCTGTAGGATTCATGGTGTCAGTTCGCTCCAGAACTACTTCAAACATTACTCGAGTCCATGCCACGTCGTGTTGCGGCACTTCTGCGTGCTCGCTGGGGCCCTACGCGATATTAGGCGGGTGTACCAGTTTCTTTGGCTCTTCAGTGTGTATAGACATATAATCATTATACGTAGTATTCTCATGAACTTTGCGAATGGAAAAGCAAGGCTCGTGAGTTCTGACATACTAGCTCGTGTTTTTTCTCAGATTGTGGAATGTGGTGGGGCTTGGCACTGCAAATCTTCGGCAGTGGGTTAACAATAGTGGAATTCCGTGAGGTTTCTCAACAGATGTTCTCACTGGCAGCAGTCACGCGAGTAAGCCGATTTGAGTGTCTCTTAAGGCACACAAAAGTGCCTTTCAGACGCTTGCTAGCCGCAAGAGGTTTTGAGAGGGATGAATAAAGCCAATAGGCGGTGCAGAAGACGCCGGCCGCTGTGGCCGAGCGGTTCTAGGTGCATCAGTCCGGAACCGCGCTGCTGCTACGGTCGCAGGTTCGAATCCTGCCTCGGGCATGGATGTGTGTGTTGTCCTTAGGTCCTAGGGGACTGATGACCTCAGATGCTATATCCCATAGTGCTCAGAGCCATTTGCTGCAGAAGACGGAAGCAGGAAGCCAGGGCCACCACTAGATTCCCATTAACAGCTTGTGAAACAAGCTGCTTTTATGCGCCCTTATAGCTTTCCTCCAGTCATGAAGCGAGGGCCGGCATTCTGCTAACTTCAGTTCGTTGACAGCGAATAAAACAAATGCTGGATGAGAAAATTGTGGTGGCTTTCCGTGTACACAGGAAGACAGAGGGAGATTTTCAGTTGTCACTATGGAAAACCCTGGACTTTCGCCCCCTCCGTAAGTCTGAGAAGTGTGAGGGACAAAGCCTAGACAGGGTTCGCTTGGAGTGGGCAGGTGTTTATTTTTAGGTGAACGCAAGGTGGCTGCGCATGTCTCGTTCAATGGAGAGCTACTGTTTGGTGCATGGCCGCAGTTTCGCGCAACTTTGCGGTTCTCGAGTACGTGTCACGCTTTTTATAGTAAGTGTCACGTTTAGCGTTTGCATTATTCTTTGAATCGCATAGGTCACAATTTGCGACTCTGTTTCGCAACTGATGACTGCGTTTTATCGTTATTTATTTATCGTGCTGGGATCTAGAGACTATGGTTTCCAGTGTATGTACATTTTGTGAGTTGCCTAAACTTCAGAATGTGATTTTCATGTCAATCTGCGGTCTTCCAGGGAGCATTCAGATGTCTTCTACACAGATGCAGTTTGCACTCATTTGAATATTATCTTGTTGATGATCCAGAGAAACCTAGAAATGGGTAGCATATTGCTGTCTACGTTTTTCACGAAAGTAATTGTGAATCAGTAGAACCTCCATTTAAATCACAGTGATTGAGACCAAATAAACTGGTATATGGAAATAACTTTTCTCACGCAATCATTTCCTCCAAAACATTGTGATGAGGCAACCCTAATAAAAAATTTTCGATGTCATTGTGAAGGTGTTTCGAGTGTCATACAAATGCCATTACGAGAAATATATTGTTTTCTTTTAATCTTGAGAGTTAGCTTAGTCACGCCGCGCGGGATTAGCCGAGCTGTCAAAGGAGCTGCAGTCTAGGACTGTGCGGCTGGTCCCGGTGGAGGTTCGAGTCCTCCCTCGGGCATGGGTGTGTGTGTGTGTGTGTGTGTGTGTGTGTGTGTGTGTGTGTGTGTGTGTGTGTGTGTGTTTGTCCTTAGGATAATTTTGGTTAAGTAGTGTGTAAGCTTAGGGACTGATGACCTTAGCAGTTAATTCCCATAAGATTTCTCACATTTTTTTTAGCTTAGTCATTTTTAATAATATGAATTTAATGAAATTCTTGTTTCGTTGATAATGAAATTCAGTTGCATTAGTACATAGCAGTGTGAATAAATATCAACAGGTGTACGGCTGCGTTGGATTCTATCTGAGTATAGAATAGATTGTTTGATGTTTTATATGCTGAATTCGTGGGTGTGCCATGCAGCTCGCACTAATGGCTATTGAATCGTAGTCGACTTGCAGACGTACATTTACATCTACATGGTTACTCTGCAATTCACAGCCCGGGTTCCCGGGTTCGATTCCCGGCGGGGTCAGGGATTTTCTCTGCCCCGTGATGGCTGGGTGTTGTGTGATTCCTTAGGTTAGTTAGGTTTAAGTAGTTCTAAGTTCTAGGGGACTGATGACCTAAGATGTTAAGTCCCATAGTGCTCAGAACCATTTTTTTGCAATTCACACTTAAGTGCCTGGCAGAGGGTTCATCGAACCATTTTCATACTACTACTCTACCATTCCACTATCGAATGGCGCGTGGGAAAAGGAACACCTAAATCTTTCCGTTCGAGCCCAGATTTCTCTTATTTTATTATAATGATCATTTCTCCCTACGTAGGTGGGTGTCAACAAAATATTAACGCATTCGGAAGAGAAAGTTGGCGATTGAAATTTCGTAAATAGATCTCGCCGCAAAAGAAAGCCTACCTGGTAAGGATCCCATACCGCGCAGCAATATTCCAGCAGAGGACGGACAAGTGTAATGTAGGCTGTCTCTTTAGTGGGTTTGTCGCATCTTCTGAGTGTTCTGCCAACAAAGTGCAGTCTTTGTTTCGCCTTCCCCACAATATTATTATGTGGTCTTTCCAATACAAGTTGTTCGTAGTTGTAATTCCTAGGTATTTAGTCGAACTGACTAGATTTGTGCGATTTATCGTATACCCAAAATTTATCGGATTTCTTTTAGTATCCATGTGGATGACCTCGCACTTTTCTTTGTTTAGTACTAATTGCCACATTTCGTACCGTACTGAAATTCTCTCTAGATCATTTTGTAATTGGCATTGATCGTCTGTTGATTTTACTAGACGGAAAATTGCAGCGTCATCTGCAAACAATCTAAGGCGGCTGCTCAGATTATCACCTAGATTATTTATGTAAATCAGGAACAGCAGAGGGTCTATGACACTACCTCGCGGAACGCCAGATATCACTTCTGTTCTACTCGATGATTTACCGTCTATCACTACGAACTGTGACCTCTCTGAGAGGAAATCACTAATCCAGTCACACAACTGAGACGATACTCCATATGCACGCTTGTGAGGAACGGTATCAAAAGCCTTCTGGAAATTTAGGAATATGGAGACGATCTGAGATCCCTTGTCGACAGCACTCATTACTTCATGGGAATAAAGAGCTAGCTGTGTTGCACGAGAACGGCTTTTTCTGAATCCGTGTTGGTTATGTGTCAATGAGTCATTTTTTTCAAGGTGATGCATAATGTTCGAGTACAGTATATGCTCCAAAATCCTACTGAAAATTGAGGTCAGTGTTATGGATAGCACAACAGCATTACAACTGCAGCATATCAAGGTATTGACGACAGCAAACCACTTGAAAAGTCCACATTGTACAGCTTTGAATAAAGGAAACCGACTGACCATGGCACAAAGGTGCTGAAACATATTTGGGTCTACATGAACAATACGGTATTTAGCTTAACAGCTGACATTACATCCAGTAATTTTATCTGCAAAAACTGCAAACGCAAGAACAGCAAAACAAAAAGATGAATTGAACTGATTCACTTTTGGCACCAGTGTACCAAGTTGACGATGTAATGGAAGCTTTCAATTATTCTCTTGACTGTGAGATGAAAATCTTCCAATATGACTGACTTACAGCAATTGTGGGGAAACTTAAACTTGTAGTAAATCTCAGTCTGGAGAAGTACGTCCCGAATAAGCGGATTATGGATGGCGATGGCGCGTCGTGGTTTAAAAAAAGAAAATGGTCTCGCTTAGACAAAAGCGCAGAAATGTCGACAGGCAAAAGTTAGTAGAAACTCGTACGTTTATAAAAATAACGTTGCGCGGAGTATATAATAATTTCCTCCGTTATATTTTGCCAAGGACCTGATAAAATTCCTGTCCTACAAAATCGCTAAGCCGGTCGAAGGCTTCTCTCCGGTCACTCGTCACTCAGTCTTGCGTGGCAATAAAAGGCAGCAAAGGGAGGGCTGAAATTTCGAAATTGGCGTTTGAAAAAATATTATGGCAGGAGGGTCGAACAGATATACCATCATTCGATAGTCGCACAGACTCCCACATGAAGGCTGGAAGGAAGACGACGTTCGTTTTGAGAAATACTACCGGAAAACTTAAGACAGCCGGAATTTCAAATGGCTCTGAGCACTGTGAGACTTAACATCTGAGGTCATCAGTCCCCTAGAACTTAGAACTACCTAAACCTAACTAACCTAAGGACATCACACACATCCATGCCCGAGGCAGGATTCGAACCTGCGACCGTAGCGGTCGCGCGGTTCCAGACTGAAGCGCCTAGAACCGCTCAGCCACAGCGGCCGGCTTGTTTGGTCAGTGCAAGTTTTGCAATTGATTTTAAACTAACTTCTCGATTAGCTACAGAATTAAAACTCTCAATACATCTCAGATCCGACTGACGATGCAATACTAACACGCTTCCTCGTCCGGTGTGTGGCGCAAGGTACTTAGTGCACCAGTACTCTGTTCCCTTTCTCCTGTTCCAGTCGCGAATGTTCCGCGCTGAGAACGATTGCTGATAAGCCTTCGCGTGAGCTCAGACTTAATTTTCAATATACAGCGTATACAGCCAAACGCTTGCATAAATTTAATGTAAAAACCTTAGCTTGGTTTCGATAATACTAAGGGTAGCTTATTCAGCAAGAAGTCACCTATAATGTTAAAAGGTACTATAAGACAATAAATAATAAAAAATATGAAAAAAGTCCTCCATAGACACAATAAAAATTTTTGCAACAGGTACAGCATGTTAAAAGAGCACACATTAGACTGAACTTTTGGGCACTAGTTGCGATGCCAGGTAAACATGGTGTAGTGCACGTCACTTTACTGGGCCTTCGTAGCGTAAGAAACGCTCAACTGTATCAAGTACGTAACTTTTACAGTAACACATCATTATGATGTAGCTCAGTTTACAGAAATCACTTGTCGTAGTTGCCCCGTGTTATACACAGAAAAAAAAACTTGGAGGCTTTTAAAGCAAAATACACTCCTGGAAATTGAAATAAGAACACCGTGAATTCATTGTCCCAGGAAGGGGAAACTTTATTGACACATTCCTGGGGTCAGATACATCACATGATCACACTGACAGAACCACAGGCACATAGACACAGGCAACAGAGCATGCACAATGTCGGCACTAGTACAGTGTATATCCACCTTTCGCAGCAATGCAGGCTGCTATTCTCCCATGGAGACGATCGTAGAGATGCTGGATGTAGTCCTGTGGAACGGCTTGCCATGCCATTTCCACCTTGCGCCTCAGTTGGACCAGCGTTCGTGCTGGACGTGCAGACCGCGTCAGACGACGCTTCATCCAGTCCCAAACATGCTCAATGGGGGACAGATCCGGAGATCTTGCTGGCCAGGGTAGTTGACTTACACCTTCTAGAGCACGTTGGGTGGCACGGGATACATGCGGACGTGCATTGTCCTGTTGGAACAGCAAGTTCCCTTGCCGGTCTAGGAATGGTAGAACGATGGGTTCGATGACGGTTTGGATGTACCGTGCACTATTCAGTGTCCCCTCGACGATCACCAGTGGTGTACGGCCAGTGTAGGAGATAGCTCCCCACACCATGATGCCGGGTGTTGGCCCTGTGTGCCTCGGTCGTATGCAGTCCTGATTGTGGCGCTCACCTGCACGGCGCCAAACACGCATACGACCATCATTGGCACCAAGGCCAGCTTCATGGAGACGGTTGCGAATGGTCCTCGCCGATACCCCAGGAGCAACAGTGTCCCTAATTTGCTGGGAAGTGGCGGTGCGGTCCCCTACGGCACTGCGTAGGATCCTACGGTCTTGCGTGCATCCGTGCGTCGCTGCGGTCCGGTCCCAGGTCGACGGGCACGTGCACCTTCCGCCGACCACTGGCGACAACATCGATGTACTGTGGAGACCTCACGCCCCACGTGTTGAGCAATTCGGCGGTACGTCCACCCGGCCTCCCGCATGCCCACTATACGCCCTCGCTCAAAGTCCGTCAACTGCACACACGGTTCACGTCCACGCTGTCGCGGCATGCTACCAGTGTTAAAGACTGCGATGGAGCTCCGTATGCCACGGCAAACTGGCTGACACTGACGGCGGCGGTGCACAAATGCTGCGCAGCTAGCGCTATTCGACGGCCAACACCGCGGTTCCTGGTGTGTCCGCTGTGCCGTGCGTGTGATCATTGCTTGTACAGCCCTCTCGCAGTGTCCGGAGCAAGTATGGTGGGTCTGACACACCGGTGTCAATGTGTTCTTTTTTCCATTTCCAGGAGTGTATAAGCAACACTTGTTAGGGAGGAAAGGTACTAATGTTCATAATTCTACATTCGCAGAACATTTATTAATAAAAATCGACGAAACGACGATGCTGCATAGGGAGAAGAAAAGGTTGAAGCATCATGTCTTAGAATAACTTGAGATCACTAGACACATGGTCAGGAACGATGGCCTCATCTTAAACGAACAGACAGAAGCAGTTAGCAGACAGAAGCTTCTTTAACGCCTGTAAGCCACAGCTCGCAGTTTTGTGGTGCTTTGCATCATGTTTCCATTTACTGCCATTTTGGGACACTTTTTTTCTCTTTATTGTTATTTCAACGCCCCTCTCCCTTCTGCCACATGTGGGCGGGGTGTACAGTGTCAGCAGTACAGTACTCCACTATTCAGCCAAGACTGCTCTTAAAAAGAGAACAGAAGCGATAGCAAAATAAATGTATGAGGACTGATTACATTGAAAGTTCAAAAGTCTAATGGCAAACAGAACAGCTAAAAGGACAAAGAATGTATCCAGTTGCGATGAGGTGAAATTCTTGAATAAAAAAACTGCAGCAATGCACTTTCACTGAATGTCTGAAGAACCTACATAGGGTGAACAAGTATTCTGGTTGAAGAGAATATGTTCCATAGAAGTATGGGGGAAGGGGAAGGTAAGGAGACAGGGTTCTGTTAGGTGGGGAACTATGGATATGATACATAGGAGGAGAAGCAGGTAATGGGAATACAGATAATGGGAAGGACAGTGGGTGAGGAGTAGCAATGGTGTGTAGGGAGGGTAGAGGCACAAGAACAAAATGATACAGTTGGGTGTAGAGGGAAAAATTATTTTAGACACATCGCTTTCTATATCACATGCAATTAATTTGTTTAACATCCAACTATGTGAAACTTACTGGCAGATTAAAACTGTGTGCCGGACCGAGACTCGAAATCGGGACTTTTGCCTTTTTCGGGCAAGTGCTCTACCATCTGAGCCACCCAAGCACGACTCACGCCCCGTCCTCACAGCTTTACTTCTGCCACTACCTCGTGTCCTACCTTCCAAACTTTACAGAAGCTCTCCTGCGAACCTTGCAGAACTAGCACCCCTGAAAGAAAGGATATTGCAGATAATCTGCCAGGAAGATTCATATCAGCGCACACTCCACTGCAGAGTGAAAATTTCTCTCTGGCATCCAAATATGTGTCATACTGATTCATTATTGTAACAGTTACGTATTTCATACAGTGGAGCGGTTATCACACTTGCTTGCACCCAGTAAATGATGCGCTCTAGATCACATTCACCCAGCATCGCAACTAACTACGAACTGTTCAGTCTAATATCTGCTCTTGTAATATGGTGTACCTGTTGTAACAGTTTTTATTGTCTCCATAAAGCACTTCATTTCACACTTTCTGCCATTTGCCTTGAGCTCCTTAGCTCATCACGTATATTTACAATTTTAACATCACGTAATTTATGTAAGTACTATTTCAATTCCATGTTCTCCTTTTCAGTGTGGTCAAGTGTTTTAGACATTTATTTTATAATATGTTCAAACATTATAGTTCTGAAGAACTGGTTAAGTTTTTTTGTATTAAACTTACGCAGTGGGTAGGCTGTATTGTTTATATATTGAAAATTTATTTACAGTTGCTGCTATCAGCCATGTTTAAAATTGTCAAATGTAATTTTTAGCTCCATGGTATTTTTGCAGGATATACAGGGTGTCCCAGAAATGATGTGGCCACCTTTGGGGGGTTGTAGAGGGTGTCTTGAGAACAAATCGGGGATAGGAACCCGTGTACCGAAACGTCAGCCAACGACGCTGCAGAGAGTCAAAGTTATAGATGCTGACGCCTGCTGCTAGGCCACCCTTACGACAGCAAACATGACTTTGTACGCTGTCGGATCATAGGCGGAACGTCTCGCAATGTTGTTTGCTATTCAGTGATTGTGACTGATTTCCACGATCGCCAGTGGAGAAGATTGAACTTGCTGCTGCATTCATCTACATCTACACGATTACTCTGCTATTCACAATGAAATGCATGGCAGAGGGTTCAATGGCCCACCTTCAGGCTGTCTCTCTATCGTCCCACTCTCGAACGGCACGCGGGAAAAACAAGCACTTAATTTTTCCTCTGCAAGCCCTGATTTCTCTTATTTTTTCGTGACGATCATTTCTGCCTATGTAGGTGAGTGCCAACAGAACGTTTCCGCAATCGGAGGAGAAAACTGGTGATTGAAATTTCATGAGAAGATCCCGTCGCAACGAAAAACGCCTTTGTTTTAATGACTGCCACTGCAATTCACGTATCATGCCTGTGGCACTATCTCCCCTATTTCGCGATAATACAAAACGAGCTGCCCTTCTTCGTACTTTTTCGATGTCATCTGTCACTCCTAACTGATGCGGATCCCACACCGCACAGCAGTACTCCAGAATAGGACGAACAACGTGGTGTAAGCAGTCTCTTTAGTAGACCTGTTACACCTTCTAAGTGTTCTGCCAATGGTTTGCTGTACCCACAATATTATGTATGTAATCGTTCCAGTTCGGGTTATTTGTAATTGTACTCCCTAAGTATTTAGTTGAATTTACAGCCCTCAGATTTGACTTATCGCGTAATCAAAATTTAGCTGATTTCTTTTAGCACTCATGTGAATAACTTCAAATTTTTCCTTATTCAGGGTCAATTGGCACTTTTCGCACCATACAGATATCTTATCTAAATCATTTTCCAAGTCGTTTTGATCATCTGATGACTTTACAAGACCGTAAATACAGCATCATCTGCAAACAATGTAAGACGGCTACTCAGATTGTCTCCTGTGTCGTTAATATAGATGAGGAACAATAGAGGGTCTATAACACTTCCTTGGGGAACGCCGGTTATTACTTCCGTTTTACTCGATGACTTTCTGTCTATTACTGCGAACTGTGACCTTTCTGACGG
Source organism: Schistocerca piceifrons (assembly GCF_021461385.2). Taxonomy (NCBI): domain Eukaryota; kingdom Metazoa; phylum Arthropoda; class Insecta; order Orthoptera; family Acrididae; genus Schistocerca; species Schistocerca piceifrons. The sequence continues at coordinate 89,380,818 of NC_060147.1, forward strand.
GAAATCACGAATCCAGTCGCACAACTGAGGCGATGCTCCGCAGGCACGCAGTTTGGTTAGAAGACGCTTGTGAGGAACGGTGTCGAAAGCCTTCTGGTAATCTAAAAATAGGGAATCAATTTGACATCCCCTGTCCATAGCACTTATTACTTCATGAGACAGGCCTTGTCTCATATAAATACGATGCGCTGCTGCCTTGGGGGATGACGGTTTTGGACATGCGTTTCCATTCGCAATTTTGATTTCTCCTGTATAGCGAAAAAAATTAGGGATTTTAGAGTTTCCAGGACAAACATAAACTCCGAATGGAAACCTGTGTCTGAAACCGCCATCCACTGAGGCAACAAAGCATTGCATTTATAGGACACAAGGCTTTTCTACTCAGCAGCTACTTACTTGACCTCCACTGGCAATAGTGTCAATCAGACGGTCGCGATCATTGTATAACGAACAACATTGCGAGTCTTCCACCTAAGCTCCGTCAGCTTAAAAAATTACGTTTGCTGCGTATCGGGTTGCACAGTGGAAAGCGCCGATGCCTGGAATTTCGACGCTTCGTATCGTCGTTGGCTGACGTTTTCGGGCACGCGTTCCTGTCCCCGATTTGTTCAAGACACTCGCTACAACCCCTCGAAATTTGTCGCAACGTTGCTAGGCCATCCTGTTCACAGGAGGGAGCAATATAGTGGTTGAGTCAGGTGAAGACAAATTGTAACAAAACATAAATTTAACTCGTGTCTCTGTTGTAATCTGATCAAAATGTTTGAAATCGCTTCAAAATTTAAAAACACACAAAAAACTAAAAAGCACAAAATGATTACATACATAAAGACTTTTTAGTATGAAACGTTTTTAACATAAATTAAAAAGTATATAATAATTTCTCCTAGCCTCATGCCGATTCCTAATCCCATACAGATATTCCTGAAAAGCTGTGTTTGTGAATTTTTAATAGCTTTTATGAAACGTCCCCTTAGAAAAATTAATGAATTACTGTGCTGATAAACCTCTTACGTCATTTGATTTTCAAACAGCTGAGCAAAACTGAACGTACTCAGACATTTCTCTCTTTACTTATTCTGATCATCACTAAACTGACACACACTATTTTTAGCGCAACGCAATCTGACTTTCAATAATCCCTACAAAAGAATGGCCCTGACCAACAATAACCTATACCTTTCATGAATCACTTACAAAAATCTTCGTTACTCGAACTACTGCAATACAGCGAGCGCCAATACTGCCATCTAAATAAATGATTCTAACTACTGAAGACACTAACTAGTGACAGGCATAGTTAGCAAATGAAAGATTTTGATACAGAACAAACAGCTTATTTACCTTAATAGTGTTCAAAAGTCATATATATATATCAGTTCATGACATCCAGTCTGCCGGCCGCGGTGGTCTCGCGGTTCTAGGCGCTCAGTCCGGAACCGCGCGATTGCTACGGTCGCAGGTTCGAATCCTGCCTCGGGCATGGATGTGTATGATGTCCTTAGGTTAGTTAGGTTTAAGTAGTTCTAAGTTCTAGGGGACTGATGACCACATATGTAAAGTCCCATAGTGCTCAGAGCCTTTTATGACACCCAGTCTTTCAAATTTACTCTCTCTGAAGGACGCAAGTCCAGATCATCCGCTCTCAAAACTCTGCCATCTCTCTCCCCACATTCACCACTGCTGGCGGCTCACCTCCAACAGCGCAACGCTTTTCACATCCAACTGCCCAACACTACAATAGCGAATGTTCCAACAATGCCAACCAGCCACAGACTGCACACTGCACAGCCAGTGATTTTCATACAGAGCGCTACGTGGCGTTACCAACATAAAAACATAAACAGCCTACTTACACTGTGACAATACTGGTTAAATTTAAAAAGAAAACCGTCCTGAGCATGAAGTAAATGACAGGAAAGTGTGTAGGGAGTAGATGTCCTTAAGGAAAAATATCACATAATAGTCGATATCATCTGCTGTGCAATACACATGGTAGCGACTTAGATGAATTCCTCATGTGTGAAACATCCTAGCAGATTAAAACAGTGTGCCGGACCGAGACTCGAACTCGGGACCCGTGTTGGGGTCTCGGTACGGCACACAGTTTTAATCTGCCAGGAAGTGTCATATCAGCGCACACTCCGCTGCAGAGTGAAAATCTCATTCTGTTCATGTGTGGGATATCTATTGCATGGGCCCTCCATATTTCGTTTTGAAATTCCCAAGTATTAACACAGCAATTAAAAATTCACAAGCACAAATTTTCCGGACTGTTGTTTGCGTTATCAGTTTGCAAGGAGCTAGGAGAAATTCTTTTATACTTTCTAGTTCCTGAACATCTTTATTAAAAAGTTTTACATTTAAATAACTTCTTTTCACACGATGTTTGTTTTGGAAAGTGTCAATTCAAAGCACTTTTATCTTTACATGCGTTGCCACGTTGCTAATAAATGAACACAGTTTGCAGAGGAAGCATGTTGTACAGTGGCTGGAAGACGTTCTATCACTCATGGGTCAGAACATGCGCTTCATACACTACGGGGCACCATCTGACCGTGCTGTGCAAGCAAGACCAAGTTTAGTCTGTGTTTCCCAAATAAAAGGATCGGTCGTGGGACAGCAAAAACTTGGCCTGCTCGATCTCCTGAGCTCAACACATTGATTTTTACTTTTGGTGACATTTAAGACATTGAGTATTCAAGACCTGTTGCGAAAGTTGATATTCTTAGTCAGCGTGTTCAGCAAGGAATCCAGCAGATACAGTAGACATTCGTAATGTGAGAGCAGTTAAGAGAAGCCGTGATGCGGCCTTAATCAGTTTGTGGTAGACATAATGGTAAACATTTTGAGCCATTCATTCAGTCATTAGCAGACAAGATTCGGAAAGAAACATACCTATGGAACCAAGCTGTAAATTCGAAAGCAAAATGACAGAAACGAAGCAAATACACTACTGGCCATTACAATTGTTACACCACGATGATGACGTGCTACAGACGCGAAATTTAGCCGACACGAAGAAGATGCTATGATATGCAAATAATTAGCTTTTCAGAGCATTCACACAAGTTTGGCACCGGTGGCGACACCTACAACGTGCTGACATGAGGAAAGATTCCAATCGATTTCTCATACACACACGCAAGTTGACCGGCGTTGCCAGGTGAAAAGTTGTTGTGGTGCCTCGTGTAAGGAGGAGAAATGCGTACCATCACGTTTCCGACTTTTATAAAGGTCGGATTGTAGCCTGTCGCGATTGCGATTTATGGTATCGCGACATTTCTGCTCGCGTTGGTCGAGATCCAATGACTGTTAGAATATGAAATCGGTTAGTTCAGGAGGGTAATACGGAGCGCCGTACTGGATCCCAACGGCCTCGTATCACTGGCAGTCGAGATAAGAGGTATCTTACCCGCACGGCTGTAACGGATCGTGCAGCCACGTCTCGATCCCTAACAGATGGGGACGTTTGCAAGAGAACAACCATCTGCACGAACAGTTCGACGACTTTTGCAGCAGCATGGACTATCAGCTCGGAGACCATGGCTGCGGTTACCCTTGACGCTGCATCACAGACAGGAGCGCCTGCGATGGTGTACTCGACGACGAACCTGGATGCACGAATGGCAAAACGTAATTTTTTCGGATGAATCCAGGTTCTGTTTACAGCATCATGATGGTCCCATCCGTGTTTGGCGCCATCGCGGTGAACGCACATTGGAAGCGTGTATTCGTCATCGCCATACTAGCGTATCACCCGGCGTGATGGTATGGGGTGCCATTGGTTACACGTGTCGGTCACCTCTTGTTCGCACTGACGGCACTTTGAACAGTGGACGTTACATTTCAGATGTGTTACGACCCGTGGCTCTACCCTCCATTCGATCCCTGCGAAACCCTACATTTCAGCAGGATAATACACGACCGCATGTTGCAGGTCCTGTACGGTCCTTTCTGGATACAGAAAATGTTCGACTGCTGCCCTGGCCAGCACATTCTTCGGATCTCTCACCAACTGAAAACGTATGGTGAATGGTGGCCGAGCAACTGGCACGTCACAATACGCCAGTCACTACTCTTGATGAACTGTGGTATCGTGTTGAAGCTGCATGGGCAGCTGTACCTGTACACGCCATCCGAGCTCTGTTTGACTCAGTGTCCAGGCGTATCTTGGCCGTTATTACGGCCAGAGTTAGTTGGTTCTGGGTACTGATTTATCAGGATCTGTGCACCCAAACTGCGTGAAAATGTAATCACATGTCAGTTCTAGTATACTGTATTTGTCCAATGAATACCCGATCCTTAGCATTTCCTCTTGGTGTAGCAATTTTAATGGCCAGTGGTGCATCTAAGAACGAAAAAGTGTCTGTAAGTAGGAAAATAAATAAAAAATTGACCATATGTATATCTGAACTTCTTTTCTTCTTTTAAGTCATCTATCCACTCACCAGAGACCTGCCATACGTTACTTAACACACCGTATTTTGTTAAAATGGTCGAGAACATTCCTGTGCGTTGCACCCAAAGTACATTTTACGTCTGAAGATTTCTCTCCGCGTCCTATACACGGCAGTAGGACTGATACTCGACCTGAGACGAGGTGAAGGCGGTTATTTAATAGCTGTGGCGTCGCTGGGTGTTCACTCAAGGAGATGTGCGCCCCGGGGCGGTATCGGCAGACACGTGATCCCGGGCCTCAGAGGTGCGCGCCGGCTGAAAGCTTCTCCCAGCCGTAAGGCGATGCCGTGAAAGTCTGTGTGGGCATGGCCGGGTTCCTTGACGCTCAGGCAAGAGCATTGCTTCCATCTCAGCCCCCGCCACGTGAATCCCGGGAAACTGAATACGTGCTGCTCGCTTTTAAAATGATCGGACAACAGCTGCTGCGTATCTATATTTACGGCCAATACCTTTCAAACAACTGCAAAGTGCACGGCAGAGGATACTTAGGATATTAACACATGTGAGGATTTTTTCCCTTTGAAATGCATGTATCACACAATTTCATGAAAGATCATCGATGCAAAGTAGATCGCGACACCTATCAACAAATCCTTTAACCCTAACCTTAAATTTATATCGAGTGAATTACATTCTCTCTTATACACAAGACAACAATCCAGTACTGGTAGTTCCTTTCTACATCTACATCTATACTCCCCAAGCCACGTGACGGTGTGTGACGGAGGGTACCTTGAGTACCTCTATCGTTTCTCCCTTCTATTCCAGTCTCGTACTGGTCGTGGAAAGAAAGATTGTCGGTTTGCCTCCGTGTGGGCTCTAACCTCTCTGATTTTACCCTCATGGTCTCTTCGCGAGATATACGTAGCATGGAGCAATATACTGCTTGACTCCTCAACAAAAGCCCGTACCGAGCTACTGAGCGTCTCTCTTGCAGAGTATTCCACTCGAGTCTATCTATTATCTCCGGAACGCTTTCGCGATTACTAAATGATCCTGTAACAAAGCGCGCTGCTCTCCGTTGCATCTTCTCTATCCCCTCTATCAAACCTATCTGGTACAGATCCCACATCGGTGAGCAGTATTCAAGCAGTGGGCGAACAAGTGTACTGTAATCTACTTCCTTTGTTTTCGGACTGCATTTCCTTAGGATTCTTTCAATGAATCTCAGACTGGCATCTGCTTTACCGACGATTAATTTTGGATGATTGTTCCATTTTAGATCACTCCTAATGCCTACTCCCAGATAATTTATGAAATTAACTGCTTCCAGTTGCTGACCTGCTATATTGTAGCTACATGATAAAGGATCTTTCTTTCTATGTATTCGAAGCACATTACACTTCTCTACATTGAGATTCAATTGCCATTCCCTGCACCATGTGTCAATTCGTTGCAGGTCCGCCTACATTTCAGTACAATATTCCATTGTTACAACCTCTCAATATACTACAGCATCATCCGCAAAAAGCCTCAGTGAACTTCCGATGTTATCCACAAGGTCGTTTATATATATTGTGAACAGCAACGATCCTACGATACTACCCTGCGGCAGACCTTAAATCCCTCTTACTTCGGAAGATCTCTCCATTGATTAGATAAGGTAGGTACCATACAATGGCTCTGAAACTGTGTCTTAGAATTCCTGTAAGAAATCCATACTTCGATAATTGAACCCAGTTTAATTCATCTCTCATATTTTGCTTCCATGAAGTGAATGGCTGCACTATGTGATCAAAAGTATCTGGACACCTGGCTGAAAATGACTTAAAAGTTCGTGGCGTCCTCCATCGGTAATGCTGGAATTCAGTATGGTGTTGGCCCACCCTTAGCCTTGATGACTGCTTCCACTCTCGCAGGCATACGTTCAATCAGGTGCTGGAAGGTTTCTTACGGAATGGCAGCCCATTGTTCACGGTGTGCTGCACTGTGGAGAGGTACTGGTGTCGGTCGGCCAACGACTCAGAGCAGCGGCGTTTGGGTAGAGTTGTCGGTGCTAACAGACCAGCAGCACTGCGTGAAATAACCGTAGAAATCAATGTTGGACGTGCGGGGAACGTATAAATTATGACAGTGCTGCGAAACCTGGCGTTAATGGGCAACGGCAGCCGACTACCGGCGCGGCTGCTTTTCCTAACAACGCGACAGCGCCTACAGCTGTCCTGGGCTCGTAATCATATAGGTTGGACCACAGATGACTGGAAAACTGCACCCTTGCCATATTAGTCCCGATTTCAGGTGGTAGGGGCTGATGGTAGGGTTCGAGTGTGGCGCAGACGCCTCGATGCCGTGAAGTCAAGTTGTCAACAGTTGTGCAAGCTTTTCACATGAATCATCTGAGTACAGACGGAAGCTCCACCAATGCACAGTCCTTTTATACCTTGCGTATGCGATACTACGGCCATCTGTATACGAGCATATCACTGTCCCATGACTATTCTCACCTCATGTATGCAATGTGAAGCGACTTCTACGCTGCTGGATGTTGTTGTGGTCTTCAGTCCAGACACTGGTTTGATGCAGCTCTCCATGCTACTCTATCCTGTGCAAGCAGCTTCATCTCCCAGTACCTACTGCAGCCTACATCCTTCTGAATCTGCTTAGAGTACTCATCTCTTGGTCTCTCTCTACGATTTTTACCCTCCACGCTGCCCTCCAATACTAAATTGGTGATTCCTTGATGCCTCAGAACATGTCCTACCAACCGATCCCTTCTTCTAGTCAAGTTGTGCCACAAACTTCTCGTCTCCCCAATCCTATTCAATACTTCCTCATTAGTTATGTGATCTCCCCGTCTAATCTTCAGCATTCTTCTGTAGCACCACATTTCGAAAGCTTCTATTCTCTTCTTGTCCAAACTGGTTATCGTCCATGCTTCACTTCCATACATGGCTACATTCCATACAAATACTTTCAGAAACCACTTCCTGACACTTAAATCGATACTCGATGTTAACAAATTTCTCTTCTTCAAAAACACTTTCCTTCCCATTGCCAGTCTACATTTTATATCCTCTCTACTTCGACCATCATCTGTTATTTTGCTCTCTAAATAGCAAAACTCCTTCACTACTTTAAGTGTCTCATTTCCCAATCTAATTCCCTCAGCATCACCCGAGTTAACTCAACTACATTCCATTATCTTCGTTTTGCGTTTGTTGATATTCATCTTATATCCTCCTTCCAAGACACTGTCCATTCCGTTCAACTGCTCTTCAAAGTCCTTCGCTGTCTCTGACAGAATTACAATGTCATCGGCGAACCTCAAAGTTTTTATTTCTTCTCCATGGATTTTAATACCTACTCCGAATTTTTCTTTTGTTTCCTTTACTGCTTGCTCAATATACACATTGAATAACATCGGGGATGGGCTACAACCCTGTCTCACTCCCTTCCCAACCACTGCATCCCTTTGATGCCCCTCGACTCATATAACTGCCATCTGGTTTCTGTACAAACTGTAAATAGCCTTTCGGTACCTGTATTTTACCCCTGCCACCTTCAGGATGTGAAAGAGAGTATTCCAGTCAACATTGTCAAAAGCTTTCTCTAAGTCTACAAATGCTAGAAACGTAGGTTTGCCTTTCCTTAATCTTTCTTCTAAGATAAGTCGTAAGGCCAGTATTGCCTCACGTGTTCCAATATTTCTACGGAACCCAAACTGGTCTTCCCCGATGTCTGCTTCAACCCGTTTTTCCATTCGTCTGTAAAGAATTCGCGTTAGTATTTTGCAGCCGTGATTTATTAAACTGATAGTTCGGTAATCTTCACATCTGTCAACACCTGCTTTCTTTGGGATTGTAATTATTATATTCTTCTTGAAGTCTGAGGATATTTCGCCTGTCTCATACATTTTGCTCACCAGATGGTAGAGTTTTGTCAGGAATGGCTCTCCCAAGGCTGTCAGTAGTTCTAATGGAATGTTGTCTACTCCCGGGGCCTTGTTTCGACTCAGGTCTTTCAGTGCTCTGTCAAACTCTTCACGCAGTATCATATGTCGCCTTTTCATATCCATCTACATCCTCTTCCGTTTCCATAATATTGCCCTCAAGTACTGCTGGATAATATGTTGTAAAAATTAAAAAGCATAAGATTCGCTGATGATTGCATAGATCAGTCGAAATCAGTCACACAGTAAAATGCTTTTTTAGCGATCTTGATTTGTTAAGTTTCCTTCAGATATCATTCAGTGTAGATCGCCGTAGACTGACCATTTTTATTTTTGTAGCTGCACCCCACGGTGTTACTCGCTGTTAAACAGTTATTTATAAAGAAATATTACTGCAGAGCTTACTACTCATGCGTATGTGCCATCAGTAAAGTTGTCTCCTGCTGTTGCCGAGGCGAGAGATAGTTGTGCCCCCGCGAACCATGCGACATCGAAAAAAAAGAAATCAGATTTTGAGACGATGGGAGAATCTGACAGAATTCGTGTCCCTCATAACTCAATTTCCAGTTCTCGACGTTAATTCTTCTGAACTATCGAGACACCAGAAGCAGACGAAATCAACATAAAAAAATGCGAAGTCAGAGTTTAAGGTATAGCGTTCTTAGCATTGACCGAAAATGTTTATTTTCAGTTTGTATTTTAGTTATTAGTAGAACTCAGGGGCAATAAGTTCGCAAAGTTTCAATGATGAGATCACATCCAAAGTGGCTGAAAAATAATTAAATGTGTGACACGACTCTCCTGCCAAGCCCATTTTTGGAAGCTACGCTTCAATACTAACTCCATGAACAACGATTTCTTGGATTACTTTCAAGTAAACTTTCATGGGACGCATATAGAGAACTGTGATAGATACTCTTTCATTTTATAGATCACCTGTGGCTCTGTTCTGTATCTTAGAAATAGTAACAACCTACCTGCTATGTTTATCTACATGTACAACGATACTCTGCAAATCACATTTTAGTGCCTGGCAGAGGGTTCATCGAACCACCTTCACAATTCTCTGTTATTCCCATCTCGTATAGCGCGCGGAAAGAACGAACACCTATATCTTTCCGTACTAGCTCTGATTTCTCTTATTGTATCATGGTGATCGTTTCTCCCTATGTAGGTCGGCGTCAAAAAAATATTTTCGCACTCGGAGGAGAAAGCTGGTGATTGGAATTTCGAGAGAAGATTCCGTCGCAAGAAAAAACTCCTTTATTTTAATGATGTCCAGCCCAAATCCTGTATCATTTCTGTGACACTCTCTACCATATTTCGCGATAATACAAAACGTGCTGTCCCTCTTTGAACTTTTTCGATGTACTCCATCAGTCTGTCCTGGTTTATGAAGAAGCTGTTCCTGTCTTGCATTCTGCTACCGAATTTCATCTGCTACAGTTATCACAATTGCAACTTACAATGCTGTTCTTGCATTTAATGATGGAAACGTAAGCAGGAAGAAGGTATTAGAGAAAATGGGCTGTAAGATAGGAAATTTCGCTCTAGAAATTTTGAGAAAAACTGATTTACTGTGCCTCTCTGCAGCTGAAAGGTCAGGTGAAGGCCTGGTAAAGAGAAGAAGGCAGAAAAGAAAAAGAAGTCTTGAAGGGAATGAGGACCTTGAGTACAAATGTGGGGCCTTCTGAAGAGAAACATTGAAAAAAATTCGGTGGAATTTTAAATTGCAATTCCTGAAAAATATGTTTTCTTAAAGTGTACTTACCTCTTCCTCAGAACCTATGAAGTCTAGCATTATGCAATTTTGTACACTTACTTCTATAAAACCAATTGATTTCTAAAGAGTAGAAATTCTGAGTGTAAATTGAGATTCTGGGCAAATTGCGTGGAATTTTGCACGAATTTTATGTTATACTTATAGAATTATAATTAAAAATTTATTAAAATTTTCCTATTCCTTCATGAAGAAAGCTTGCTGTAAGCAAAGGGATTAAACAGAGAAAATTTTGCAGACATCTCTTGAATACTTTCTGAGAAAAAGGTACATACATTTTTAAATAATTTTTTTTAATTCCATATAAAAAAGTTAAATACACACAATCCAAGAACTTAACGGCAAATGTGTTAATGCAGGGTACAAAATTTCATTGCGCTATCTACAGAACTGTGGACTTGATGCGTCTTTTAAATAGTGAACGCCCTCCCTTAATATTCCTTATAATATCACTATCCAATACACTGCGGAATACTTTTCGTGTGCACATGTTGCATTGTAAGGAAGTCTAGTGATGATTTTACCCTACAGGAATATTTCTACTCTTCTACATTTATGTACGTACTTTTCTCATTGGTCAAAACAGTTAAAAACTAATCTCCACGATAAACTTAACTCATTCATTTAATGAACATGAATGACTTCTCAGTCGCGTTACAGATTCCACGGGAGCAATAGTCACGTTGATCATTCCACGGAAACATGATTTTCTTCGGAATAAAAGGCAGCCTATGTGGTAATTCGGGCTATAGACTGTCCTCATCCCAAAGTTCATCAAAATCTGTACAACCACTTCACCGTGGGAGAGTAACAAACATACTAACTCGATGAAGAAAGAAAACAAGCAATTACTAGTTCGGTGTAACGGAACTTTAATGATATTCGTGCATGTAACGTCGCCACTTGCCCTCACGTGTGTTCCCGTTACCTCTTTCTGCATGTAAACCGATGACGTCAATCTGCAGTATAGCATTTAAATGACACCATCGCTGCGAACCTTCAGGCGTTATAGCAGCTATAAGATATGCATGACGTTCAGGTCCTAATACGCATCGGACGTGAATGAGATATGGATAAACACTTTGAGGATTGTGTAAACAATGTATTAATTAAATTGAATCGTATTGCGTAGGACATATCAAACAATAAAAGCATTTTCACAAACATGATAAAGTTCTAAAGCCGAAGAGTTAATAGCTTTTTCAAAAAAAAATTATTGTTCCACATTTTCCGTTATATTCTTTAAAGAAAACACATATGTTCTACCATACACTTTCTAAAGTAGGCTATGTTCTTCCTAAGCAGTCAAGCTATCTCCATACCAAATTTCATTAATATCGGTGCAGGCGGTTTAGTCAAGAAAGCATAACACACGGAGTTACTTTCGCACTTGTAATACTAGTATGGATATGGGATTCTAATACTGTAAAATCACGGCACGTCCAACATCCTTGTGATCCACGGGAAAATAAAACTACCACTAATGCTATTACTACTACACCATCACGAAGTTCGCAGACGAACCAGTTAGTTACAATGCTTCGGAAGATATTTTGCACACAAGGCTTCAGCAGTACTTCACAAATAACTGAGAGACCAAAATCTGATATCGGGCTATTTTTGGTGGTGACTCATATCGCTTTGTTCAAACACTGCATAGGACTTTTTTACTTTCCTGCTAGGGTGTGCTTCTTTGTAACTCTGCTATTTTGTTTGTTCCAGAATCTGAAGAACCAGATAATGACGACGAACTTGTGGGTCGAGCAGGTGAGTGTAAACCTTCATCTTTTCCTCTATCATACCTCATAGCTTGTCACACTGCCTTTATGAACAGTGCCCTTTCGATGCGTAAACATCATACAAATACTATGCTTTTTTGTCAGTTCCTGTCCCTATTGTACCCATTTGAGTATTATCATGTTACTGGCACTCTTTAAAATAATGAAGACGACAAGGAAAAAATACGGGGAGCGAAGAGTTATGTTCAAATTGTGTAGAAACCAGACTGCAGTTATAAGAGCCGAGGGATACGATAGGGAAGCAGTAAATTTAGAAAGGAGTGAGACATACTACGATGATATTCAGTGAACGTGGAAACAAGTAGTAAAGAAAACCAAGAAGAAATTTAGAAAGCTAAAAGAAAACAAAGAAGAAATTCAGAAAGCTAATTTAAGTTCAAGGGAGAAGAAATATGAAATCTGAGATTTAACGATGGCACTATAATACTGCCAGAGTCGGCGAAGGGCTTGGGAGAACTGTAAAACTGAATGGATACCATTCTGATAAGAGACCAGTGTCAAGAAACACAAAACATAGTTCACAGTATAGTCGAATTAAATTAGGTGATGGTGAGGAAATTATATTAGAAAATGAGACACTAAAAGATGAATTTAACTATTTAGGCATCAGAATAATTGATGAATGGCAAGGTAGAAACCACGAATGGAAACAGCAGGCAATGCGTTTCTGAAAAAGGAAATTTTGCTAACACTTAACGTAAATTTAAGTATTAGAAACTATTTTCTGAATGTATTTGTTTGATATGTAGCCTTGTACGGACCTGAAACATGGAAGATAAACAATCCACCCAAGACGGAAATGTGATAGTACAGAAGAAAGCTGGAGTTTAGTTGGGCAGATCGAATAGGTAATATGAAATTGGGGTGAAAATATATTTGTGGCACAACCTGACTAAAATAAAGGACAGGGTGAAAGGATACACCCAGAGGAACCACAGAACTGTCAGTTTAGTAATAGATGGAAGTATGGGAGGTAAAAATTGTAGAGGGAGACCAAGGTGTGACTACAACTCACAGGTTCAAATGTTTGCAGGTTGCTGTATTTAGGCACAGATCAGGAGGCTGCACAGATTTGATTACCGTAGAGGCTTGCGTCAAACTAATAATTCAGAATTACGAACATAACAGCAGCATCAGCAGAGCAACACAACATGTTCCCTATTAGGCTTTCTTTCTGATCTCACATTTCAATATTTCACACTTCCTCAATTTCGTTCTGCGGCTGTTAATGAGAAGACTGACTAAATAGTGACAGAAAGGAAAATAGTGAACGTAACTGATGCATCCTTGGTTTCCCTCAAGCAAAAAAACCATTTGAAGTACTTATGCGTAAACCTATTTGTACGATTAAACCCCGATTATTTACAGAATCGAGCTCTCATGTATAAAACAGCTGAAAACTTCTGATTACTTTAAAAAATAGTTAATGTAAGTGAGAGATAGTTTAGAAATGGTTTGCAATTATTTTCAAATTAGTTGGAAGTCGCTAAGTGGTCTTCTTAAGAAACGATGGTTGGGAATAATTTGGGTAATTTGCGACTCGTTTTAAGCAACAGACGCACCTCGTCTTTATGATGTCACATCCCATGAGGTATGTATTATACAATGGTATAGCGTTACAGGTACATTGGGTGGTACATGTGAATACTGCGTAATGCGCGGTGCAGCTTTAGATTTACACCTTGTGTCGCAGCGGACAGATTAGAAAAAATTTACCTTTTCAATCCTGGGATACGCACTCGAATTGACAACGAACAATCGATGGAACATCGCGTTACATATGATGGAGATTGTCGGAAGATCAGTTACGATTTGTTAGATGAGCTACCTTTGTAATATCCTGGCCAAAAGTGTACTGCGGTTCTTTCTTTTTCAGCGAAGAATTCACCAACGATGTAACTAATGGCTGATCTCTGAAGAAAGAGTGCCGCTGACAAACACAATACCATTCCGAACCTTGACACAATACTAATTCTGAAACTTTGTAAATTGTTAATATATCAAATAAAAATTGTCTTCTGGCATTTGAACATATATTCCATTCATCATCAATGAGAAGCATAATAGACGAACATCAATCCTTGCAAAAGTATCATATAAGTCGTATTCATGTTTTAGTAAGTAAATGAAGATACTTTATTAAAGCTTGTTTCTCTACATATTTAAACTGGAAATCCCTGCTCGCTTATTTTTGTTTGTCTGGACTAATCTGAGGAACTACTGTTGTAAGGTGGCAGAATAAATGGTCAGATTCGCACCTTACATGAGAGATTTATGCATCGTAACGGGAAGGTGAATATGACACCTAACTTAATTTGGTGTTAATGAGCAAATTTGCCTATCAGTATGTAGAGCAAAAAGGGATGACACTCAATCGGCAGTAATTAACACACCGTTCCTATAATGCATGTTTGAGCGGAAGGTGAAACAAGCAGCGAGAGGTGTTTTAGTCTGGAATTCAGAGGGACGAGGGCAGAGGCAAGGCCACACTACAGGGGGTACCACGGAAACCACTTAAAGGGGTGTCCCAGACGGAAAGTCAATGACCGACCAGGTGACTCAGATGGGGAGAGCGAGTATGATGAACCATCTGAGGGAGAACAGGAAAGAAAGCTTTTAGAAAACTGCGTTTCGGAATTCCATATGGATACGAACAAGACCGGTGCCGCATTTTCGATCACATGTCTGGCAAGTGGTACACACATGACAGAGTCAATGTACGCATTTAGGCATCTGGAATGGGCACAAAACGTCCGATTGGCGGAAACGCGCTGGGAAGGAGAAAAGAGCCAAAGTTTTGACGCCATTTTATGGTAGGGAGAGTTTCCTCAAAATAAGAGGAACGCTCCTATTGGTCGAAAAAAATCCGTGACGTGAAGAAAGAAAGAACCCAGGTGGGGAGACAGTTCCGCTATGCATAAGAAAAGACGGAAATTTTCGGCGACTCTTCTCTGAAGTGGCGTTGAATGCAGAATTGCAGAATGGAGCGCATAATGCTCTGTACGACACAGATCAGTAATTTGTGTTCACAGCGGCTGATATCCAGCTAGAAATTAGCTGTAGCATCGTTTAGCTTCAACTGTGGAGAAACGAACAAGCTAATTAGTTACTTGTTCTTGCGAGAACTGAAAGGGCATTATAATTTGCACTCTGTTCCAACCATGCGCGTCTATATCGCCACATTTTAAGACTAGGGATGAGTAAGTGTCCTCTCGCATAACGAGAAACATAGGCAAAGTTTCTGCTGGAAAATTCAGCAAAGGTATAATTAGTTTTATAGGGATTTCAGCGGAAGAGAGCGGCCTAGCAAACGACAGCTCATTGCAGCTTAAGGTATATACCATGTACAGAGGTGTAAACTTGTTGGTTCACCAGCTTGCGTCCACCGTAAACTCGGGCGACCTTGGGTAATCTTTTGCTCAATTTGTCACAAACAAACTATCCACCGAAGACTGTCATCCTAAAAATACACTCCTGGAAATGGAAAACAGAACACATTGACACCGGTGTGTCAGACCCACCATACTTGCTCCGGACACTGCGAGAGGGCTGTACAAGCAATGATCACACGCACGGCACAGCGGACACACCAGGAACCGCGGTGTTGGCCGTCGAATGGCGCTAGCTGCGCAGCATTTGTGCACCGCCGCCGTCAGTGTCAGCCAGTTTGCCGTGGCATACGGAGCTCCATCGCAGTCTTTAACACTGGTAGCATGCCGCGACAGCGTGGACGTGAACCGTATGTGCAGTTGACGGACTTTGAGCGAGGGCGTATAGTGGGCATGCGGGAGGCCGGGTGGACGTACCGCCGAATTGCTCAACACGTGGGGCGTGAGGTCTCCACAGTACATCGATGTTGTCGCCAGTGGTCGGCGGAAGGTGCACGTGCCCGTCGACCTGGGACCGGACCGCAGCGACGCACGGATGCACGCCAAGACTGTAGGATCCTACGCAGTGCCGTAGGGGACCGCACCGCCACTTCCCAGCAAATTAGGGACACTGTTGCTCCTGGGGTATCGGCGAGGACCATTAGCAACCGTCTCCATGAAGCTGGGCTACGGTCCCGCACACCGTTAGGCCATCTTCCGCTCACGCCCCAACATCGTGCAGCCCGCCTCCAGTGGTGTCGCGACAGGCGTGAATGGAGGGACGAATGGAGACGTGTCGTCTTCAGCGATGAGAGTCGCGTCTGCCTTGGTGCCAATGATGGTCGTATGCGTGCAGGTGAGCGCCACAATCAGGACTGCATACGACCGAGGCACACAGGGCCAACACCCGGCATCATGGTGTGGGGAGCGATCTCCTACACTGGCCGTACACCACTGGTGATCGTCGAGGGGACACTGAATAGTGCACGGTACATCCAAACCGTCATCGAACCCATCGTTCTACCATTCCTAGACCGGCAAGGGAACTTGCTGTTCCAACAGGACAATGCACGTCCGCATGTATCCCGTGCCACCCAACGTGCTCTAGAAGGTGTAAGTCAACTACCCTGGCCAGCAAGATCTCCGGATCTGTCCCCCATTGAGCATGTTTGGGACTGGATGAAGCGTCGTCTCACGCGGTCTGCACGTCCAGCACGAACGCTGGTCCAACTGAGGCGCCAGGTGGAAATGGCATGGCAAGCCGTTCCACAGGACTACATCCAGCATCTCTACGATCGTCTCCATGGGAGAATAGCAGCCTGCATTGCTGCGAAAGGTGGATATACACTGTACTAGTGCCGACATTGTGCATGCTCTGTTGCCTGTGTCTATGTGCCTGTGGTTCTGTCAGTGTGATCATGTGATGTATCTGACCCCAGGAATGTGTCAATAAAGTTTCCCCTTCCTGGGACAATGAATTCACGGTGTTCTTATTTCAATTTCCAGGAGTGTATTAAGTGTCCAATATATCGATATGTTCTCCATCATGCTGCAAACACGATCCGCGTTCTTCTTGACTTATTTTTGAGCATATCTGGTGTTAGTGCGAAGTGAGTCCTCAATGGCATTGTGCAGTTCTTCGTTTGTAGCATAACGACGTGCAGATACATGCGCATCAGTGACTCCCCATAACGAGTTGTCAGGTATGGTGATGCTGATGATCTATCCACCGTCCTGGGAAATGTTTGGTCACGTTCAATCTCTACGCCCGAATGGTAACAATAAGGTTAATCGTCTGAGACGTGAAACAGTATCATGAGTCATTGATCGAGGAGTCACACAATGACGTTCATCCACGCACCATAATAGTCGTAAGAAAGGCGCTTTACACCGCAACTGCACTTTTGTCCTTAAATGCGTGAATTTCACAACCCTCTTGTTTACTGAAGCCCAAGTCGTAGCAGGCAGTGCCGAAAATGAAACACATACAGCAGTATTGAAATGCAGTCAGGCTGCTGAGGCACATCGAATGAGAACTGAAAACTAAATTGACAGCATTTTCAGGATTAGACCCAATCAGAGCAAAAATTACAGTAAAAGAAAAAAATAGTGGAAGCAAGAAGTGGATTTAAATATCTGAGGTATCATCTCAAGTAAACATAAAACAGACGATGTTATAATGTACTTTAAAGGTTTAAGCATTTTTCTGGTACAATGCGACGAACATGAAAGTTTAACATTCGAAAGGATACTCTACTTAAACTGTTCAGAGTTATAACTCTTTTATTGTTGCTCACTAATCTTGAGGAGTGAACAGAGTTGGCTCAAAACACAACACTGTATGAGGCAAGACAATGGAAGAAAACGATGTTTATAGCGTTCAGTTTCTGTACAAAATCTAGAATGTGTTACGTCCAACATTCTTCCATCTAGACTCAGTCCCAAGAAATTAGTATGGTCGACTTTTAGACCACCTTGTGACAGTAAAATTTCGCTTTTACAAGGGTACCCTTTCAGAATCTATAAATATGCATTGCGTTTTGTTGCAGCTAAGCATTAATCTGTTCTCTGAAAGCCACCTGCTCAGGTTATCAACTGCCCTTTAGCTACATCATTTATGTTACGTTCCACGTCTTTTACAATGACACATTTATCATCTTCAAAGGAGAATTTTTACAATTCTTTGTCATGTGTAGACTATTGAGATATATCTATCTCTCGCCCAGCTAAAAATACCCAGCGGCTGGGAAAAAAGCGTAGGTGACTCTTGTGTATGAGAAGGATAAAAAAACGTTCCCGCAAAATTACAGACCAACATCCTTAACATCGCTTTGCCGCAGAATTCTTGAACATATTGCCTCTTCGAGTACAATAAATGTCCCAGAGACGGAAAAGCCCCTGTCCACAAATCAGCACCGACTTACAAAGCATCGCTTGTGCGAAACTCAGTTTGCCGAATGCACATGTCACTAGTTCTGAACGTGAAATATTTACGCCCATAAGCTCTGATGCCACGTCTAATATTTAAATATCAGTTTTATACAAATGTTTTAAGTAGCATACTACACACATCAAAAAAAGTTTTGCATCAGCTCGGTTCCGAGAGTTCCAGAACCTGTCTGCACAGGTACTGGAATAGAGAACAACATAAACATCATTTGCGCCCTCTTTATTGCTCACGAAAACCACAAACTGCATGTTGTACCACCATAAAGCGAGACCTTCAGAGGTGGTGGTTCAGATTGCTGTACATACCGGTACCTCTAATATCCAGTAGCACATCCTCTTGCATTTATGGATGGCTGTATTCGTCGTGGCATACTATTCACAAGTTCATCAAGGCACTGTTGGTCCAGATTATCCCACACATCAACGGTGATTCGACGTATATCCCTCAGAGTGGTTGGTGGGCCACGTCGTCCATTAGCAGCCCTTTCCAATCTATCCCAGTAATGGTCGATAGGGTTCATATCTGGAGAACATGCTGGCCACTCTAGTCGACCGATGTTGTTATCCTGAAGGAAGTCATTCACAAGACGCGCACCATGGGGGTACGAATTGTGGTCCATGAAGACGAATGCATCGCCAGTATGCTGCCGTTATGATTGGCTGTTAGTTATAATCCATCGAAGCTCTTGGATGTACAGTTGCTGAAGTGCACCAACGTTCAAAACCTCCCACCTTGTTTATAGAACAGCCTTCTGCTTTCTACTTGCTAGGTAGTAAGCGAATTAGAGGTCTGTACCTAATCCCACAGTGTTGCATGGTACATAAAACGAAATTATTTTGTCATATAAAAGGAAACACCTATTATCTTCAATATATGTCAGTTACAGATGGCCGGCCGGAGTGGCCGAGCGGTTCTAGGTGCTACAATCTGGAACCGCACGACCGCTACGGTCGCAGGTTCGAATCCTGCCTCAGGCATGGATGTGTGTGATGTCCTTAGGTTAGTAAGGTTTAAGTAGAGTTCTAGGGGACTGATGACCTCAGAAGTTAAGTCTGATAGTGCTCAGACCCATTTGAACCATTTGAAGCTACAGATGTTATAAGTGAAGTGGAAGGAAGACAAGGATATCTGGTCAGATGACTATCGGGTAATATCAACAGCAGCAGAAAATGGTATAACAGGTGTAGGATTCGTTATGAATAGGAAGGTAGGCCAGAGGGTGTGTTACTGTGAACAGTTCAGTGACCGGGTTGTTCTAATCAGAATCGACAGCAGACCAACACCGACAACGATAGTTCAGGTATACATGCCGACGTCGCAAGCTGAAGATGAACAGATAGAGAAAGTGTATGAGGATATTGAATGGGTAATGCAGTATGTAAAGGGGGACGAAAATCTAATAGTCATGGGCGACTGGAATGCAGTTGTAGGGGAAGGAGTAGAAGAAAAGGTTACAGGAAAGTATGGGCTTGGGACAAGGAATGAAAGAAGAGAAAGACTAATTGAGTTCTGTAACCAGTTTCAGCTAGTAATAGCGAATACCCTGTTCAAGAATCACAAGAGGAGGAGGTATACTTGGAAAAGGCCGGGAGATACGGGAAGATTTCAATTAGATTACATCATGGTCAGACAGAGATTCCGAAATCAGATACTGGGTTGTAAGGCGTACCCAGGAACAGATGTAGACTCAGATCACAATATAGTAGTGATGAAGAGTAGGCTGAAGTTCAAGACATTAGTCAGGAAGAATCAATACGCAAAGAAGTGGGATACGGAAGGACTAAGGAATGACGAGATACGTTTGAAGTTCTCTAACGCTATAGATACAGCAATAAGGAATAGCGCAGTAGGCAGTACAGTTGAAGAGGAATGGACATCTCTAAAAAGGGCCATCACAGAAGTTGGGAAGGAAAACATAGGTACAAAGAAGGTAGCTGCGAAGAAACCATGGGTAACAGAAGAAATACTTCAGTTGATTGATGAAAGGAGGAAGTACAAACATGTTCCGGGGAAATCAGGAATACAGAAATACAAGTCGCTGAGGAATGAAATAAATAGGAAGTGCAGGGAAGCTAAGACGAAATGGCTGCAGGAAAAATGTGAAGACATCGAAAAAGATATGATTGTCGGAAGGACAGACTCAGCATACAGGAAAGTCAAAACAACCTTTAGTGACATTAAAAGCAACGGTGGTAACATTAAGAGTGCAACGGGAATTCCACTGTTAAATGCAGAGGAGAGAGCAGATAGGTGGAAAGAACACATTGAAAGCCTCTATGAGGGTGAAGATTTGTCGGATGTGATAGAAGAAGAAACAGGAGTCGATTTAGAAGAGATAGGGGATCCAGTATTAGAATCGGAATTTAAAAGAGCTTTGGAGGACTTGCGGTCAAATAAGGCAGAAGGGATAGATAACATTCCATCAGAATATCTAAAATCATTGGGGGAAGTGGCAACAAAACGACTATTCACGTTCGTGTGTAGAATATATGAGTCTGGCGACATACCATCTGACTTTCGGAAAAGCATCATCCACACAATTCCGAAGACGGCAAGAGCTGAAAAGTGCGAGAATTATCGCACAATCAGCTTAACAGCTCATGCATCGAAGCTGCTTACAAGAATAATATACAGAAGAATGGAAAAGAAAACCGAGAATGCGCTAGGTGACGATCAGTTTGGCTTTAGGAAAAGTAAAGGGACGAGAGAGGCAATTCTGACGTTACGGCTAATAATGGAAGCAAGGCTAAAGAAAAATCAAGACACTTTCATAGGATTTGTCGACCTGGAAAAAGCGTTCGACAATATAAAATGGTGCAAGCTGTTCGAGATTCTGAAAAAAGTAGGGGTAAGCTATAGGGAGAGACGGGTCATATACAATATGTACAACAACCAAGAGGGAATAATAAGAGTGGACGATCAAGAACGAAGTGCTCGTATTAAGAAGGATGTAAGACAAGGCTGTAGCCTTTCGCCCCTACTCTTCAAACTGTACATCGAGGAAGCAATGATGGAAATAAAAGAAAGGTTCAGGAGTGGAATTAAAATATAAGGTGAAAGGATCTCAGTGATACGACTCGCTGATGACATTGCTATCCTGAGTGAAAGTGAAGAAGAATTAAATGATCTGCTGAACGGAATGAACAGTCTAATGAGTACACAGTATGGTTTGAGAGTAAATCGGAGAAAGACGAAGGTAATGAGAAGTAGTAGAAATGAGAACAGCGAGAAACTTAACATCAGTATTGATGGTCACGAAGTCAATGAAGTTAAGGAATTCTGCTACCTAGGCAGTGAAATAATCAATGACGGACGGAGCAAGGAGGACATCAAAAGCAGACTCGCTATGGCAAAAAAAGGCATTTCTGGCCAAGAGAAGGCTACTAATATCAAATACCGGCCTTAATTTGAGGAAGAAATTTCTGAGGATGTACGTCTGGAGTACAGCATTGTATGGAAGTGAAACATGGACTGTGGAAAAACCGGAACAGAAGAGAATCGAAGCATTTGAGATGTGGTGCTATAGACGAATGTTGAAAATTAGGTGGACTGATAAGGTAAGGAATGAGGTGGTTTTACGCAGAATCAGAGAGGAAAGGAATATGTGGAAAACACTGATAAGGAGAAGGGACAGGATGATAGGACATCTGCTAAGACATGAGGGAATCACTTCCATGGTACTAGAGGGAACTGTAGAGGGCTAAAACTGTAGAGGAAGACAGAGATTGGAATACGTCAAGCAAATAATTGAGGACGTAGGTTGCAAGTGCTACTCTGAGATGAAGAGGTTAACACAGGAAAGGAATTCGTGGCGGACCGCATCAAACCAGTCAGTACACTGATGACAGAAAAAAAATTAGCGGCAGAAATGTTGTTGACATCTGTAGAGTGTATTTTCAGCGCCTAAACCTGGTTAAGTAGGGGCCCACAACTCGGTGGCCAGTTACAGGAAAGGCGGTCCTCAAGCTTCGCTACTCAGTTAATTGGAGAATCGATCGGGTGAGACGTAAGTTCAGCAAGATACTTAACCTCCGCTCTGATAAGACGTTAGCCTGATATAACTTCCAACTGTGTGGAACGCTTGCGAGAGATAATAATTCACAGATTGCGTCAGAACCGGCGTAAGTTTGCCACTTCATCTAAAGAAGAATACATTTGCTGCTCGTAGTTTAGGAACGGGCTCATAAGACAAAGTGAGGGAAGCGAGAGAGAATTTGAAATGTCAGGAATAAGAGCAAAGGGTCAAGTTTCTAGATTTTAGTTTACTCCTGCTTGCACCATTAAGCCGAACTGAGGAGCGCAGTAGAGCTTCATTTTGTTTACAGAATGCTCATTACAAAAGTTTAGAATGTGAAGAATTAAAGTGTTAATAAAATACGAAAAACTAAATTATGGGCTGTGGACGTGCGTACATGGTGTTTACCAGTGTATGTTTTCCCGTTTTATATAAGTCTGTTGAAAACGAGACTTCTTGAGTAGATTAACCTCTCGGTACAGTGCGTAAGAAAGCGATTATGTATTGTCCATCTCACAAAATGGTTTTCGCTAAAGTTTTCAAGTTTCTTCTATTCTCCGTTTGAAAAAATTGGCTTTAAGCACTATGGGACTTAACATCTGAGTAGACTCAGAACTACTTAAACCTAACTAACTAAAGGATATCACACACATCCATGCCCGAGGCAGGATTCGAACCTGCGAACGTAGCAGCAGCGCGGTTCCGGACTGAAGTGCCTAGAACCACTCGGCCACAGCGGCCGGCTTTTCCCCGTTTGATAAACCTGCTGTTTATCCTTTTCTTGGTTCGGATATTGTGAATTATAAGTTTAGAATTTTGTACCTATCTATGTAATGTCGGTTTTGATCTGTATTTCCTGAGAGCCTCTTCCAATTTTAAGAAGACGATCTTAACTTTTCTTCGAGAGGGGACGTTTGAGTAATATTTCTCTTAATATGGAATTCTTCACGCTTATTACGTGCTCATAAAATTTCAACAGCCTCTTCTTGCCAATGGTGGAGACTTTCACACAATGCTAGAATAATTCGATGCGTTTACACTCCAGTTAACATTCTAATAAACATCATTTACGATCTGTGTGAAGTTTCAGTGTTAATTATGGGGCTCTAAATCCATCGTGTTAAATCTCGGATTGTGAATTTTTTAAATAACTTTTTCAAGTGGTATAATTTAGATCATTCTTCATCTTCTTCTTCTTAGCTCCGCTACACTGCTGACAAAAATGGTGAACTAGCTAGAACACATGATCGGATGTCAGTGACACTACTTACACGCTCACGCTAATAGCGGTTATATACGAGGGTTGGATCTTTAATAGTGGCAACAATTTATTTACAGCTCGTACAAAATAGATACGTGTTTCAAAGTTTTACTGACCTTCAGAGTAGTCACCAGCATTGTGTATAACCGGTTGCCAGCGATGTGGAAGTCGTAGGATACTCTTAGCAGTGCCAGTTGTGTTGGCAGTTCGAGCGGCGCGGTCTATTGCCCGACAATTTTGTAGCAGTTCTGAAGCGAATGCCGTGAAGTGTTTCCGTCAGTCTAGAAACCGAGTTGAACTTACGAGGGCTTAAGTCAGGACAGTGTATTAGGTGGTGCAGTAGCCCCATCAATCAAACAAATCAGTAAAAGCTTGCACTATACGTGCTTGAGCATTGCCCTGCAAAATGATGGTCAGGTCCTGCAGAAAGTGTCATCACTTCTGTCTCCAGCAAGTGTAATCCATGGTAATTATTGCCTTTACTCACATTATTCTGCTCTCAATGAAGCAACACCGTCCCAGAGTTACATAAATACCAAAACAAAGTCACGGTTCACAAACATAGCCATTACGGCTGAAAATAATAACAATACTTTCCCAAACATTGAATAAAAATTCAGCTTTCGGAGTGGTGATGGTTAATGTTTTCTTGACTACTTTTCACGTCCTTCTGCCTTCTAATAAACTAAAAAGTTCGTACCCTGTTGCTGAACGTCTTATCAGAAAATATGAATGCTGGGTTTGCCTGGCTTTACATGTTGGAAAGCTTCTCTCAGTACTTAGAGATGGTAAAGCTCAGGATCTGCCTTCGCTGAATCTCATCTATTATTATTATTATTATTGTTGTTGTTGTTGTTCTTATTATTACAACACTAGACACAACAGATGAGTTAGCTATGCTGAATTTCCTATTTTATGACTGCTCGGACAGTTTATAAGCGTCTAGGAAGTCATACTCTGGCGAATAGTGCAGTTCCTAGAGCACGGTTTTTTGTAGTTACCAGAAGGATATTTTATCAATAAAACGGTTTTCAATTTCCCACCAAAATCTTTCGACCAACTTTGTTGTATGGGAGCGAAAGCTGGGTGGATTCAGGTTACCTTATCAATAAGGTTGAGGTTACGGATATGAAAGTAGCTAGGATGATTGCAGGTACTAGTAGATGGGAACAATGGCAGGAGGGTGTCCACAATGAGGAAATCGAAGAAAAACTGGGATGTAGCAGTCAGGGCGAACAGGCTTAGATGGTGGGGTCATGTCACACGCATGGGAGAAGCAAGGTTACCCAAGAGACTCATGGGTTCAGCAGTAGAGGGTAGGAGGAGTCGGGGCAGACCAAGGAGAAGGTACCTGGATTCGGTTAAGAATGATTTTGAAGTAATAGGTTTAACATCAGAAGAGGCACAAATGTTAGCACTGAATAGGGGATCATGGAGGAATTTTATAAGGGGGCCTATGCTCCAGACTGAACGCTGAAAGGCATAATCAGTCTTAAATGATGATGATGATGATGATGACCAAAATCTTTTGGCACTGCCCTCAGTGCGCCGAGATCTAGTTGGACCATCTTGAGTTATTTACGCCATGGTCGCTGTAGCTCGATTTTCAAGTTGTTTCTTGCTGATTCTGCTATCAACTGGGGTGGCAATGTCAATGGCCCACAGTTTTTTTTTATCTCTACAATTGTGACGCCTTGAGTTTTGTGTTCCGGTATTAGATCTGACTGAATTACGAAGTCCCATAATAACTTGGTATTTTCTTTCTTCGACAACTGGTTTTTGCTTGCCATACGCAGGTGGTAATTTTGGCGTAACTTCCAGTTGTTCGTACACACCACAGCACTGTCACCATACTTGTAATCAGTCTGAGCCATCTTCTTGCAACAGCTTGAGATATTGAAAATATTTTCATCAGCTTCCTTGCAAAGTCTCCTTTTTGGGGATTTTTCTGGATTCTCGATTTTCGCTTTGATAGCGTTAGTTGTGACGGCTTTTTCGATCGCTGCAGAAATCAGTCCTGTTCCCTTCTTTATGATTCAGTTGGTCAGCCTGGACTAGAATTTTTTTATCTACGCTCTAAGACAAAAAAATTATGCACCATCAAGCAATTGTAATGGGCCGGAAATCGATAGATGTGATGTACATCTACAGACAAACAGATGAGTACAGTTTCAGAGGAATTGGGTGCTTCACAAATCGAGCAAGTCAGTAATGCATTAGTCCATCTCATGCCATTATGCAACCAGTTATTCGACTTGGCATTTGAAACGCCCGCTAAAGTCGCTGGGCAGAACAGGTGATTAGGATTGGCCAAATAAGGTGTCGGCCAGGTTCACCCAAAATTGTAATTTATTGTAATTTAATAACACCTTTAAAACAAAACGACCAAAACGGCATATAGCTGAAGCTTTAGAACTAAGAGTTTCAAAAAAACAATTACTTCACGGCTGAAAGCCTCCAAACAAGAAACCTTAAAGCAACAAGATAAATCTGAAGTTACCAAATAACCCTGTGACGAAAAGCGCCGCTATTTTTGGATCTTCTCTATCTCCTCCGTCAACCAGATCTGGTACGGATCCCACACTGATGAGCAATACTCAAGTATAGGTCGAACGAGTGTTTTGTAAGCCACCTCCTTTGTTGATGGACTACATTTTCTAAGGACTCTCCCAATGAATCTCAACCTGGTACCCGCCTTACCAACAATTAATTTTATATGATCATTCCACTTCAAATCGTTCCGCACGCATACTCCCTGATATTTTACAGAAGTAACTGCTACCAGTGTTTGTTCCGCTATCATATAATCATACAATAAATGATCCTTCTTTCTATGTATTCACAATACATTACATTTGTCTATGTTAAGGGTCAGTTGCCACTCCCTGCACCAAGTGCCTATCCGCTGGAGATCTTCCTGCATTTCGCTACAATTGTCTAATGCTGCAACTTCTCTGTATACTACAGCATCATCCGCGAAAAGCCGCATGGAACATGGAACTTCCGACACTATCTACTAGGTCATTTATATGCACTCCTGGAAATGGAAAAAAGAACACATTGACACCGGTGTGTCAGACCCACCATACTTGCTCCGGACACTGCGAGAGGGCTGTACAAGCAATGATCACACGCACGGCACAGCGGACACACCAGGAACCGCGGTGTTGGCCGTCGAATGGCGCTAGCTGCGCAGCATTTGTGCACCGCCGCCGTCAGTGTCAGCCAGTTTGCCGTGGCATACGGAGCTCCATCGCAGTCTTTGACACTGGTAGCATGCCGCGACAGCGTGGACGTGAACCGTATGTGCAGTTGACGGACTTTGAGCGAGGACTTATAGTGGGCATGCGGGAGGCCGGGTGGACGTACCGCCGAATTGCTCAACACGTGGGGCGTGAGGTCTCCACAGTACATCGATGTTGTCGCCAGTGGTCGGCGGAAGGTGCACGTGCCCGTCGACCTGGGACCGGACCGCAGCGACGCACGGATGCACGCCAAGACCGTAGGATCCTACGCAGTGCCGTAGGGGACCGCACCGCCACTTCCCAGCAAATTAGGGACACTGTTGCTCCTGGGGTATCGGCGAGGACCATTCGCAACCGTCTCCATGAAGCTGGGCTACGGTCCCACACACCGTTAGCCGTCTTCTGCTCACGCCCCAACATCGTGCAGCCCGCCTCCAGTGGTGTCGCGACAGGCGTGAATGGAGGGACGAATGGAGACGTGTCGTCTTCAGCGATGAGAGTCGCTTCTGCCTTGGTGCCAATGATGGTCGTATGCGTGTTTGACGCCGTGCAGGTGAGCGCCACAATCAGGACTGCATACGACCGAGGCACACAGGGCCAACACCCGGCATCATGGTGTGGGGAGCGGATCTCCTACACTGGCCGTACACCACTGGTGATCGTCGAGGGGACACTGAATAGTGCATGGTACGTCCAAACCGTCATCGAACCCATCGTTCTACCATTCCTAGACCGGCAAGGGAACTTGCTGTTCCAACAGGACAATGCACGTCCGCATGTATCCCGTGCCACCCAACGTGCTCTAGAAGGTGTAAGTCAACTACCCTGGCCAGCAAGATCTCTAGATCTGTCCCCCATTGAGCATGTTTGGGACTGGATGAAGCGTCGTCTCACGCGGTCTGCACGTCCAGCACGAACGCTGGTCCAACTGAGGCGCCAGGTGGAAATGGCATGGCAAGCCGTTCCACAGGACTACATCCAGCATCTCTACGATCGTCTCCATGGGAGAATAGCAGCCTGCATTGCTGCGAAAGGTGGATATACACTGTACTAGTGCCGACATTGTGCATGCTCTGTTGCCTGTGTCTATGTGCCTGTGGTTCTGTCAGTGTGATCATGTGATGTATCTGACCCCAGGAATGTGTCAATAAAGATTCCCCTTCCTGGGACAATGAATTCACGGTGTTCTTATTTCAATTTCCAGGAGTGTATATTGTGAAAAGCAATGGTCCCATAACACTCCCCTGTGGCACGCCAGAGGTTACTTTAACGTCTGTAGACGTCTCTCCATCGGTAACAACATGCTGTGTTCTGTTTGCTAAAAACTCTTCAATCCAGTCACACAGCTGGTCTGATATTCCGTAGGCTCTTACTTTATCAGGCGACAGTGCGGAACTGTATCGAACGCCTTCCGGAAGTCAAGGAAAATAGCATCTACCTGGGAGCCTGTATCTAATATTTTCTGGGTGTCATGAACAAATAAAGCGAGTTGGGTCTCACACGATCGCTGTTTCCGGAATCCATGTTGATTCCTACAGAGTAGATTCTGGGTTTCCAAAAATGACATGATACGCGAGCAAAAAGCATGTTCTAAAATTCTACAAAAGATCGACGTCAGAGATACAGATCTATAGTTTTGCGCATCTGCTCGACGACCCTTCTTGAAGACTGGCACTACCCGTGCTCTTTTCCAATCATTTGGAACCTTCCGTTCTTCTAGAGACTTGTGGTACACGGCTGTTAGAAGGGGGGCAAGTTCTTTCGAGTACTGTGTGTAGAATCGAATTGGTATCCCGTCAGGTCCAGTGGACTTTCCTATGTTGAGTGATTCCAGTTGCTTTTCTATTCCTTGGACACTTATTTCGATGTCAGCCATTTTTCCGTTTGTGCGAGGATTTAGAGAAGGAACTGCAGTGCGGTCTTCCTCTGTGAAACAGCTTTGGAAAAAGGTGTTTAGTATTTCAGCTTTACGCGTGTCATCCTCTGTTTCAATGCCATCGTCATCCCGGAGTGTCTGGATATGCTGTTTCGAGCCACTTACTGATTTAACGTAAGACCAGAACTTCCTAGGATTTTCTGTCAAGTCGGTACATAAAATTTTACTTTCAAATTCACTGAACGCTTCACGCATAGCCCTTCTTATGCTAACTTTGACATCGTTTAGCTTCTGTTTGTCTGAGGGGTTTTGGCTGCGTTTACAATTGGAGTGAAGCTCTCTTTCCCTTCGAAGTAGTTTCCTAACTTTGTTGTTGAACCACAGTGGATTTTTTCCGTCCCTCACAGTTTTACTCGGCACGTACCTGTCTAAAACGCATTTTACTAACAGCCATAAGGCAGAAAATTCCGCTGGTACAATTTAATTTGAAATACGGTAATATAGTTAACTTTATCCTAAAGGAACAATGCCTGAATTTACGTCCGTGGCCAGGGCAGGTAACCAAAACACTAACGTCCACAAGGTAGAAAATCCTGCTGGTGCACACGAATTGTAGTCAACCAATATAGTTAATTGCACCGCATGGCGACTACATTTCAGCAACAGAAACACTCGGTATTGCTTACAGGAAAACCTCCCCAACAGCGGACCACCGAAACGAACCACACAGCATGAATGGACGTGGCTTGGGTATTCGAAACCACTAGTCAACTTTGAGGTCCTGGGTCGGTGAACCACGAAGCTCGTAGCAATCGGACAGCTCCACACACGCTCCGACACTGCACAGGGACCGCCAGCGGACCCATCCGACTGCACCGCGCGGAGATAACTTCCCTGCCGCAGCAGTCGACCGACTCACCACAGACCCCCTAGGCGGAAACTGGATGCACAAAACCAAAGATGGTACACGGTGCAAATATCGATACACAATGCTGCTGCCACATGTATAAGGAAGAAGAACCACGACGTAACCGCAACAAGGGCTGGAAACCAAATACAGATAGACAGCGAAGTTCACGAAAACGCATAGTTGGCAGTAAGCACTGTCTTCGTGTATTGGGCACACGTCACACTTCGTCAGTTAGAATGACACGTGGCACAGTTAACAACTGACGTCGCAGCCCTATCGCAGGTTACCGTGCATCTTAGATCGTCAAAATCCCGAGCTGGTTTGTGGGCCCAGACTGTGATGGCCCAAACGTTCTCAATTGGGGAAAGGCTGTTTGACGTCGCAAGCAAGCGCGAGAACAAGCAGTAGATACTTTCGCCGTGTGTGGGCAGCCATTATCTTGCTGGAATGTAGAGCCAGGATAGCTTGCCACTGTACTGTAAGGCTGCCGCGGATCACAAACACAGAGGTCTTTCTATGAAATGAAATGACACCCCAGACCATCACCCCTAGTTGTCGGCCGTACGATGGACGACACTCAGATTGGTACCTCACCGCTGTCTGGGCCATCTGCAATACTTGTTCGCTTGCCATCAGGGCCACTTAGAAGCGGGACTCATTGCTGAAGACAGTTCTTGCCCAGTCAGTGAGACTCCAGAATGTGGCAGGCATCACTGCCACAGGGCTTGTTGGTGTGCAGAAGCCAATGGCAGTCGGCGCAAGGATCGCCATGACATCAGTCCCCATTGTGTGAGCCACCTATTAATGTTCTTTGTGGTCACTGAAGCACCAGTTGCACATCGGATCGATGGTGATGGTGGTGATGATGGTGGTGATGATGGTGATGATGATGGTGGTGATGATGGTGGTGATGATGGTGGTGATGATGGTGGTGATGATGGTGGTGATGATGGTGGTGATGATGGTGGTGATGATGGTGGTGATGATGGTGGTGATGATGGTGGTGATGATGGTGGTGATGATGGTGGTGATGATGGTGGTGATGATGGTGGTGATGATGGTGGTGATGATGGTGATGATGATGGTGATGATGATGGTGATGATGATGGTGATGATGATGGTGATGATGATGGTGATGATGATGGTGATGATGATGGTGATGATGAATCTGGGCCTTGGAGTGCCTCTCTGACGATTGCTCGATCCTCACGTTATGTCGTCCCTCTAGGTCGACCGCTTCCTTTCTGACACTGTGTTCGGTAGTGGTTCATCCATTCATACCATCATCGTCGGATAGTGACACCGCTTCTATTCAAATGTCTGGCGATTCGCCGATTACTCCAATCAGCTTCTATGAACCCGACTACACATCCTCACGTCTTCATGTATTGTTCACACCCTGTTTGCGGGGCATAAAAGTGCTTCAAATGGATCTGAGCACTATGGGACTGAACATCTGAGGTCATCAGTCCCCTAGAACTTAGAACTACTTAAACCTAACTAACCTAAGGACATCACACACATCCAGGCCCGAGGCAGGATTCGAACCTGCGGTCGTAGCGGTCGCGTGGTTCCAGACTGAAGCGCCTAGAACCGCTCGGCACATTTGAGAGGCATAGATACTGTCAGAGTATACGGATTCTATGCCCTGTTATTGACATGTCTCCAATTCCCTAGCCTTGCCACCTGCTCGCTGAAATTGTACTGCAGCGTCACACATTGCTCCATCGGCTGGTATAATTAACGATTTCGCATTTTCCGTCCTCACCTGTAGGGCCAATTCGCGTAACTTCTTCATGGTGCAACTTTTTTGTGTTGCTTCCAATCTTCTCCAAAAACTGTCCATGCAGTGCTTTACTGAGCATACTGCCAGTCCGGCACTTGTGTACGGCTTTTTTGGTATTGCTTCTCGATATGCCGCGCCTTCAGAAGCTGTCTGTTGTTGGCTTCGGCTGCTTCTTTGCTACGTTTCACGTAGTGTACCGGTGAGTGCTTATCTTCTTCCACAGCGAGTTTCACTTGCGTGGGTCGAATACCGCCAGGGTTTGTGGGCAACTACAGCTTGTCGACTTCACTTCGTGGGTGGAGTCCACGAGGAATTGTCACGAGTTTTCTTGTTTTCATATTCATATTATCGAACTAGTATCCAGCTTATGACGACTGACTATTGATTTTGTTTCTTTTTATCCAAGAGAAGTTTTAAAAAATATTTTTTGTTATTCTATTATTTTTTGACACACACACACTCAAGGGAAACCTACGTTTCTAGCATTTGTAGACTTAGAGAAACCTCTTGACAATGTTGAATGGAATACTCTCTCTGAGATTCTGAAGGTGGCAGGGGTAAAATACAGGGAGCGAAAGGCTATTTACAATTTGTACAGAAACCAGATGGCAGTTATAAGAGTCGAGGGACATGAAAGGGAAGCAGCGGTTGGGAAGTGAGAGAGACAGGGTTTTAGCCTATCCCCGATGCCATTCAATCTGTATACTGAGCAAGCAGTAAAGGAAACAAAAGAAAAATTCGGAGTAGGTATTAAAATCCATGGAGAAGAAATAAAAACTCTGAGGTTCGCCGATGACATTGTAGTTCTGTCAGAGACAGCAAATGACTTGGAAGAGCAGCTGAACGGAATGGACAGTTTCTTGAAAGGAGGGTATAAGACTAACATCAACAAAAGCAAACGAGGGTAATGGAATGTAGGCGAATTAAGTCGGGTGATGCTGAGGGAACTGGATTAGGAAATGAGACGCTCAAAGCAGTAAATGAGTTTGCTATTTTCGGAACAAAATAACTGATGATGGCCGAAATAGAGACGATACAGAATGTAGACTGGCAATTCCAAGGAAAGAGTTTGTGAAGAAGAGGAATTTGTTAACATCGAGTATAGATTTAAGAGTCAGGAAGTTGATTCTGAAAGTATTTTTATGGAGTGTAGCCATGTATGGAAGTGAAACGTAGACGATAAATAGTTTGGACAAGAAGAGAATGGAAGCTTTCGAAATGTGGTGCTACAGAAGAATGCTGAAGATTAGATGGGTAGATCACATAACTAATGAGGAGGTATTGAACAGAATTGGGGAGAAGAGAAATTTGTGGCACAACTTGACTAGAAGAAGGGATCGGTTGGTAGGACATGTTCTGAGGCATCACCAATTTAGCACTGGAGGGCAGCGTGGAGAGTAAAAATCGTAGAGGGAGACCAAGAGATGAATACACTAAACAGATTCAGAGGGATGTAGGCTGCAGTAAGTACTGGGAGATGAAGTTTGCACTGGATAGAGCAGCATGGAGAGATGCATATAACCAGTCTCAGGACTGAAGACAACAACAACAACAACAACTCATTTTAACCACATCCGTCTCCCAACACTTCAGTATAGACGCTAAAGATTTCCACGTCATTTGCAGACAATTCTGTTACCACCATCACCTTACTGCTTCCTCAGATAGGGCTGCGCTGTCAGTTGTTCATTGTGCCACGTGTCATTCTAACTGATGACATGTGACGTGAGCCAATACACAAGGGGAGTACAATAACTAAAACAACTCTTTTTTATCGGCCAGTTTCTGTTGAAAAGAAGCGGAATTTGTTGAGGGACATCGTGGAATATTCTCGCTTCAGCCCGTATAGTTTCATGAAGTTCCGATCGGTGATGGTGCTATACGTAGCCTTCAAAATGGCCTCTGCAACGGAGATGAGTTCCAGATAGAGAACTGTCATTGGGTTTCTTTTGGCGGAAAATCAGAGCATCACAGATATTCATGGGCGATTACAGAATGTCTACGAAGACCTGGCAATGAACAAAACGGAGTTAAGTCGTTGGACGATCCGTCTACCTTCATTGCAACAAGGTCGCGCAAATCTGTGCGATCTCGCGCGTGCCGGCCCTTCCAGTGTTGGAACGTGCGGACCCTCTCATTCGAGGTGATCTGCGGATCACAATCAAGCACGTCGCTGCTCCACTCTACGTCTGTGTTGGCAATACTGTTACACACCCGTCCACCAGTTGCGGTTCCTCGCCGCCTAAGGGAAGACGTCCATCTGTTTGATCCAACGAAGGACACATTCCACGGGAAGGAGTAGTTGGACGATGTTATTGATACAGCAATGCATTGGCTTCGACGTTAACACGTAGGGTGGTACCATGCAGGCATACAGGCCCTGGCAGTAAGGCCATCATGTTTGACGGAGATTATATTGAAAAATAGGGCTTTGTAGCCAAAAGGGTGGGGAATAATATTGTACATTGGAATCTGAATAAAACCAACCTGCTTACAGAAAAACAGCCCTCGTTTCCTAAGTGTGTGGAACAAGCAGAGAACTGTTAAAGTTAGTGCTGCTGTAGTTATTCCTTCCATGTACGTCCATTTCACGAGAACAGCATAAAAAGTGCCTCGCATGGACGCTGAGAAGGCATCTGCCGTATCATGATACTTTGCGGTCAGCTATTCGTATCCTATCGGACAACAATCAAGAAAGCTAGATGACACCTCGACCTACCACTTCCTGTGCATCTACAGCTATTCTCCACACGCCCCTTTGTATATGGTGGAGGGAACTTTTTGTACCAGTTTCACTTCCCTCCTTTCCTATTCGTCGCGTATGGTTTGCGGGAAGAAAATTTTTTGGTAAGCCGCAGTGTGAGCTACAGTCTCTCTGACTTTACCTTCCTGGTCTTTTAGGTAGGGGGGTAAGCAATTTCTTGGTTGACTCTTCAACCACCTAAGTGATACTTCTAACAAAATGGAGATTTTGATGGGATTTTACTACACTACTGGCAATTAAAATTGCTACACCACGAAGATGACGTGCTACAGACGCGAAATTTAACCAACAGGAAGAAGATTCTGTGATATGTAAATGATTAGCTTCTCGGAGTATTCACGCAAGGTTGGCGTCGGTGACGACACCTACAACGTGCTGACATGAGGAAAGTTTCCAACCAATTTCCCATACACAACAGCAGTTGACCTGCGTTTCCTGGTGAAACGTTGTTGTAATGCCTCGTGTAAGGAGGAGAAATTCGTACCATCACGTTTCCGACTTTGATAAAGGTCGGATTGTAGCCTATCGCGATTGCGGTTTCTCGTATCGCCACATTGCTGCTCGCGTTGGTCGAGATCCAATGAGTGTTAGCAGAATATGGAATCGGTGGGTTCAGTGGGGTAATACGGAACGCCGTGCTGGATCCCAACGGCCTCGTATCACTAGCAGTCGAGATGACAAGCATCTTATCCGCATGACTGTAACGGATCGTACAGCCACGTCTCGATCCCTGAGTCAACAGATGGGCACGTTTGCAAGACAACAACCATCTGCACGAACAGTTCGACGACGTTTTCAGCAGCATGAACTATCACCCCGGAGACCGTGGCTGCGGTTACCCTTGATGCTGCATCACAGACAGGAGCGCCTGCGATGGTGTACTCAATGACGAACCTGGGTGTACGAATGGCAAAACGTCACTTTTTCGCATGAATCCAGGTTCTGTTTACAGCATCATGATGGTCGTGTCCATGTTTGCCGACATCACGGTGAACGCACATTCGAATCGTGTGTTCGTCATTGCCATACTGGCGTATCACCCGGCGTGATGGTATGGGGTGCCATTGGTTACACGTTTCGGTCACCTCTTGTTCGCATTGACGGCACTTTGAACAGTGGACGTTACATTTCAGATGTGTTACGACCCGTGGCTCAACCCTTCATTCGATGCCTGCGTAACCCTACATTTCAGCAGGATAATGCACGACCGCATGTTGTAGGTCCAGTACGGGCCTTTCTGGATACAGAAAATGTTCGACTGCTGCCCTGGCCAGCACATTCTCCAAATCTCTCCCCAATTGAAAACGTCTGGTCAATGGTGGCCAAGCAATTGGCTCGTCACAATACGCCAGTCACTACTCTTGGTGAACTGTGGTATCGTGTTGAAGCTGCATGGGCAGCTGTACCTGTACACGCCATCCAAGCTCTGTGACTCAATTCCCAGGCGTATCAAGGCAGTTATTGAGGCCACAGGTGATTGTTCTGGGTACTGATTTCTCAGGATCTATGCACCCAAATTGCGTGAAAATGTAATCACATGTCAGTTCTAGTATAATATATTTGTGCAGTGAATACCCATTTATCATCTGCATATCTTCTTGGTGTACCAATTTTAATGGCCAGTAGTGTATTTCGAGACAAATACACTGTTTATTGCAGAAAGAGCTTACGTTCCATATAAAGTCTATTAGGCAGCTGTGTAAATAATGTATTTCAGAAAGAATCCAAGCACCGTCTCTTAGGTTCTTTCTGCGGTAAATTGAGAGCTCCTCTCATGACGGTTGGTGGCCCTGTTAGGATTACGTATTTCGTGACCCTTCTTTTGTTTTTACCGAGTCTGTTGTTGTTATGGTAATAAACACGGAGTGATCGAATGTGTGTTCGTAGTGGAAATGTTGGTGTATTTAGTGATTATTAAGTAGTGTGCAGTTCTTAAACCATGTCTGACAGTTCAGACGATGAACCTAATCCTAATCGTAACCGTGGAGTGAGACATGAAGAAAAATACAAACCGAACGTTGTCCGGAGAGCTAGACTGCAAGGACTGAGGTACGTGTCCCACAAAGGAAAACCAAGACGCTGCTCTAATATTTCGTATGCAAGTATTCTGCTCGGTAGGCGGCAGCGCAGGACTGTTTTGAACGCCTTCTAGAAGTCTTTGAAATCCGCGTCTATTGTCTCCCGTGTCTCGTGGACGACGGAGAGAGCTAGGCTTCACAGCCCCGTTGTTTGCGGAGTCCATATTGATTCTTAAGCACGTGGTTTCTGGTCTCCAGAAATGTCGTAATACAAGAGCATAAAACATTGTAGCAAAGCAAACCGGGACCCATCTCCATTTTGTTTTGTTATGTGCTTCCTTAAATGATATAAGCACTGAAGAGCCAAAGAAACTGGTATACATGACAAATATCGTGTAGGACCTACGCCAGCACGCAGAAGCGCCCCAGAACGACGTGTCATGGACTCGATTTATGTCTGAAATAGTGCTGGAGGGAAATGACACCATGAATCCTGCAAGGCTGAGCATAAATCCTTAGAGAATACGAGGGGTGGAGATCTCTTCTGAACAGCACATTGCAAGGCATCCCAGATATGATCAATAATGTTCATGTCTGGGGAGATTGGTGGCCAGTCGAAATTTTTAAACTCAGAAGAGTGTTTCTGGATCCACTCTGTAGCAATTCTGGACGTGTGGGGTGTCACATTGTCCTGCTGGAATTTCCGAAGTTCGGCGGAATGCACAATGGACATGAATGGATGGAGGTGATCAGACAGGGATGCTTACGTACGTGTCACCTGTCAGATTCGTAACTAGACGTATCAGAGGTCCCATATCAATCCAACTGTACACGCCGCACACCATTCAAAAGCCTCCACCAGCTTCAACAGTCCCCTCCCGACATGCAAGGTCTATGGATTCGTGAGGTTGTCTCCATAGCCGTACGCATCCACCCGCTCAATATGATTTGAAACGAGACTCGTCCGACCAGGCAACCTGTTTCCAGTCGTCAACAGTCCAATATTGGTGTTGACGGGCCCAGGCGAGACGTAAAGCTTTGTGTCGTGGAGTCATTAAGGGTACACGAGTGGGCCTTCGGCTCCGAAAGCCCATGTCGATGATGTTGCGTTGAATGGTTCGCACGCTGACACTTGTTGATGGCTCAGTATTGAAATCTGCAGCAATTTGGGGAGGGATTGCACTTCGGTCACCCTGAATGGTTCAAATGGCTCTGAGCACTATGGGACTTAACTGCTGAGGTCATTAGTTCCCTAGAACTTAGAACTAGTTAAACCTAACTAACCTAAGGACATCACAAACATCCATGCCCGAGGCAGGATTCGAACCTGCGACCGTAGCGGTCTTGCGGTTCCAGACTGCAGCGCCTTTAACCGCACGGCCACTTCGGCCGGCGGTCACCCTGAACAATTCTCTTCTGTCGTCGTTCGTCCTCTTCTTGTAGGACCTTTTTCCGGCCGCAGCGATGTCGGAGATTTGATGTTATACCGGATTCCTGATATTCACGGTACATTCTTGAAATGGTCGTCCGGAAAATCCCCACTTCATCGCTATCTCGCTGATGCTGTGTCCCATCGCTCGTGCGCCAGCTATAACACCCCCTTCAAACTCACTTAAATCTTGATAACCTGTCATTGTAGCAGCAGTAACCGATCTAACAAATGCGCGAGACACTTGTTGCCTGCTTACATCTCCGTAAATGAACACGCATGTTTATACCATATACCAGTTTCATTGGAGCTTCATTGTGTGATATATAATTTCTTAATTATCTCAGTGAGAGATGTGCCATAACGTAAAGCTGTCGCTCCGTAATTCCTAGCCAGCCGCTGTGGCCGAGCGGTTCTAGGCGCTTCAGTCCGGAACCACGCGACTGCTACAGTCGCAGGTTCGAATCCTGCCTCGGACTTGGACGTGTGTGATGCTTTTAGGTTAGTTACGTTTAAGTAGTTCTAAGTCTAGAGGACTGATGACCTCAGATGTTATATCCCATACTGCGTAGAGCCATTTTGAAGTAATGCCGAGTATAAGGCCATCCCCAAGTTTGCTAAATTACATTAGTCTAAATAATTTGTAGTTAGATTAAAGCGTTACAAGTAACTAATTTTGCTAAAGCTCAAATGGTTCAAATGGCTCTCAGCGCTATGGGACTTAACATCTCAGGTCATCAGTCCCCTAGACTTATAACTACTTAAACCTAATTAACCTAAGGACATCACACACATCCATGCCCGAGGCTGGATTCGAACCTGCGACCGTAGCACCAGCGAGGTTCCGGACTGTTGCGCCTAGAGCCGCTTGGCCACAACGGCCGGCTGCTAGAGCTCAGTTCAATTAACTAACAGTAGTTAGTCCCTATTTCAGTCACGTTGTTGACATGTAAATAGATGTAACTACTATATTACTGATGAAGTTAGAGAAATAACCCACAGAAATCCTTAAAATATTCTTGTAGCTAGTTTCAAAAACATGGTACAAACATCAGCACTTAATTAGTTTGGGGTATTTAACACTTGTATCTGTGGTATCCTTTATTTACCTTTTTTTGGGGGTTTCGTTATCAAGAAGGTTTCTTTAATCTGTAACTCTTATTGTAACAGAGATCAGACCAAAATCAATTTTTCTGCATTATTCAATTAAGTTTAGATGTACAATTATAATTGCAAGTGATCTAAATTACATATTTAGTAGCGTGAAACTTTCTTAGCCGTTTTTGCGAAGCTTTATAAGCACTGGGCCTGGAGCCATTTTACAGTCAGTCTGTCTCGAGATTTTGAGAGTGGGACCGGTGTCAGTCAGAACTGTAATAATGTAATGGAGTAATGATATGTTGCTGCGAATAAAAAGACGGAGGGTGAAGCAGGGCAGTTAACAATGATTGCTGATTGACTTTAATACAAAACTGTTACACGTATTTTGCATGCGAGGAGACTTGTTGGTTGGTTAGGTTGTGCTGCATAGTGGCTGAAATTGTACAATTAGAAGGTACAGTATGTGTACATCTGAAAAATGAGACTTAACTACGTAATTAAGACACTGACTGGTTTTAACTAATCCATCCAGGAGAGGGGGGGGGGGGCTGGTCTTTATGGAAGTAAACCGAATGTGTGTCGACCACGTGATTGGATGATCACTCATGCTCATAAACTAAGGATAATGCTGATACATGGTGAAAAAACGCTCTGGTGGGCGGTTTGCTGGTTTAAATCACCTCAGGGTATGACCACGCGGTGCATTTGACCTGCGGTCGTCGCACAGCGGCGCTGCAGAGGTGTGTTGGTTCATGTCAGACTACGGTGCAGCGAGTAAGTGTGCAGACGTTTTCAGACGTGCTAATTATGACTGTGTGTTGAAAATGGCTCAAAGAACACATATTGATGACATTATGAGGGGTAGACTACTAGAGCGACTATGGGCTGGTCAAACACAGCAGGTTGTAACCCGGTCCCTCCGTGTGGTGCCACAAAGTATGATCTCAAGATTATGGCAACGATTCCAGCAGACAGGGAACGTGTCCAGGCGCTACAGTACGGGACGTCTACAGCGTACAAAACCACCAGGAGACTGATATCCCACCATCAGTGCCCGCAGACTGCCGCGGAGTACTGCAGGTAGCCTTGCTCGGGAGCTTACCGCAGCCACTGGAACAGCTGTCTCCACACACACAGTCTACAGACGACTGAACAGACACGGTTTATTCGCCCGGAGACCTGCAAGGTGCATTCTACTTACCCCTGGTCACAGGAGAGCCCGTAAAGCCTGGTGTCAAGAACACAGTACATGGTCATTGGAACAGTGGTCCCAGGTTATGTTCACGGACGAGTCTAGGTATAGTCTGAACAGTGATTCTCGCCGGTTTTTCATCTGGCGTGAACCAGTAACCAGATACCAACCCCGTAACATCCTTGAAAGGGACCTGTATGGAGGTCGTGGTTTGATGATGTGGGGTGAAATGATGATTGGTGTACGTACAGCCCTGCATGTGTTTGACAGAGGAACTGTAACAGGTCAGGTGTATCGGTATGTCATTTTGCAGCAGTATGTCCGCCTTTTCAGGGCTTCAATGGGTCCCACCTTCCTCCTGATGGATGAGAATGCGCGGCCCCACCGAACTGCCATCGTGCAGGAGTGCCTTGAAACAGAAGATACCAGGCGGATGTAGTGGCCTGCCTGTTCTCCAGACCTAAACCCCATCGAGCACGTCTGGGATGCTCTCGGTCGATGTATCACAGCACAATCCCTAGGACACTTAAGGAGCTCCGATAGGCCCTGGTGCAAGAATGGGAGGCTATACCCCAGCAGCTGCTCGACCACCTGATCTGGAGTATGACAACCCGTTGTGCGGCCTGTGTACGTGTGCATGGTGATCATATCCCATACTGATGTTGCGCAGGAAACAGTGGCGTTTTGTAGCACATGTGTTTCGGGACGGTTTTCTCAACTTATCAGCAATACCGTGGACTTACAGATCTATGTCGTGTGTGTTCCCTATGTGCTTATGCTATTAGCGCCAGTTTTGTGTAGTCCACATTGTGTGGCACCACATTCTGCAATTATCCTTAATTAATGAGCATGAGTGTAGATAGTGCTACACCTACCCATATTTACAACCAGTTTTTCGCTTTGATCCGTGCCACGGAGGAACTACAAATTGGTTTCTGACCAGGTATGTCGCAACGTGTTCTAACGTCAGTTACATCTGGCTACAGCTGTGTGCGTGAGTGCGACGAGCCTCCATGAAAGCTGTAACGACTGGCCCCTTTTCCCAATCTCTTGAGACACTTGGCTGCTCCAGCGGTAGTTCGCTGTTCGCTCAGCAGTTCTCCCTTCCGCCCTATTGACACAAACGTCGATACTCTTCAAGTGCGGCTGCCACCGAACGCTCCAAAAGCGGAGCCGTCCCCGAGATCATATCTTTCCTTACTTCTTCTTTTTTCCGGAGGTCAAAGTTTCGCAGCGCATAACTGGGCTACGTCTAATGTCTCCTTGCTACCCTCTCATAATTGGTCGAGGGTGTGTTACAAGGAGAGCTAGGACAGACCAGGTGCTGTACCATATCCTATTACACTACTGGTCACTAAAATTGCTACACCAAGAACAAAATGCAGATGATAAACGGATAATCATACTAGAACTGACATGTGAGTACATTTTCACGCAATTTTGGTGCATAGACCCTGAGAAATCAGTACCCAGAACAACCACCTCCGGCCGTAATAACGGCCTTGATACGCCTGGGCATTGAGTCAAACAGAGCTTGGATGGCGTGTACAGGTACAGCTGCCCATGCAGCTTCAACACGATAGCACAGTTCATCAAGAGTAGTGACTAGCGTGTTGTGACGAGCCAGTTGCTCGGCCACCATTGACCAGACGTTTTCAATTGGTGAGAGATCTGGAGAATGTGCTGGCCAGGGCAGCAGTCGAACATTTTCTGTATCCAGAAAGGCCAGTACAGGACCTGCAACATGCGGTCGTGCATTATCCTGCTGAAATATAGGGTTTCACAGGGATCGAATGGAGGCTAGAGCCACGGGTCGTAACACATCTGACATGTATCGTCCACTGTTCAAAGTGCAGTCAATGCGAACAAGAGGTGACCGAGACGTGTAACCAATGGCACGCCATACCATCACGCCGGGTAATACGCCAGTATGGCGATGACGAATACACGCTTCCAATGTACGTTCACCGCGATGTAGCCAAACACGGATGCGACCATCATGATGCTGTAAGCAGAACCTGTATTCGTCCGAAAAAATGACGTTTTGCAATTCGTGCACCCAGGTTCGTCGTTGAATACACCATCGCAGGTGCTCCCGTCTGTCATGGTACGTCAACGATAACCGCAGCCTTGGTCTCCGAGCTGATAGTCCACGCTGCTGCAAACGTCGTCGAACTGTTCGTGCAGATGGTTGTTGTCTTGCAAACGTCAGGGATCGAGACGTGGGTGCACGATCCGTTACAGCCATGCGGATAAGATGCCTGTCATCTCGACTGCTAGTGAGACGAGGCCGTTGGGATCTAGCACGGCGTTCCGTATTACCCTCCTGAACCCACCGATTCCATATTCTGCTAACAGTCATTGGATTTCGACCAACGCGAGCAGCAATGTCGCGGTACGGTAAACCGCAATCGCGATACGCTACAATCCGACCTTTATCAAAGTCGGAAACTTGATGGTACGCATTCCTCCTCCTTGCACGAGGCATCACAACAACGTTTCACGAGGCAACGCCGGTCAACTGCTGTTTGTGTATGAGAAATCGGTTGGAAACTTTCCTCAAGTCAGCACGTTGTAGGTGTCGCCACCGGTGCCAACCTTGTGTGAATGCTCTGAGAAGCTAATCATTTGCACATCACAGCATGTTCTTCCTGTCAGTTAAATGTCACGTCTGTAGCACGTCATCGTCGTGGTGTAGCAATTTTAATGGCCAGTAGTGTATTCGCTTCCATCACATGAGCCGTCTGTCGTATTCACCCAGAAGGTCCCACATTGTCATGTTCGCACTCGCTAGTGTTAAGCATATTCTGACGCAATTCAGGCTCCTCCACATCTTCCGTATCAGTTCCTCGCCGCTGGGCATCTCCTGCATTGCAGGGTAGTCGTTTGGAGAATCTCTTTCAGGGTTTGAGGCCTCCAGGTTCACAGGTATCTCCAAACAGGGACTGGCGTTCTTCGAAGTTATGCTTGACCTTCTCAGTGCGTTTTTGACCGGCCCTCCGGTAATTAGTGACCCTAACGCTGGCGCTTCTTACAGTTTGTAGAGTGTTTCATGCAATCATTTATTCAAATGGTTGAAATGGCTGTATGGGCACGCACTTTCCCTGAATGTCGACAGTAAACCTCTCCGTGATGCACAGAGCTTCTCTTGTAGCACCAGCCAGAGGAGTTTCTTGAGCAACTTCCGGTGAAGGAAAGGGGCCACTCTTCGAATGGTCTTTCCATCTCTCTCCTAGACAAATAAACAGTACTCAAGAATCTGTCGAACAAGTGTTTCGTAAGCCACCTCTCCTTCCTTGAATCTGTAAAGCCCCACGCCAGTTTTGTACAACGCTTCGTGCTTGAATACCGGCTTTTTTAGTTTGCTCTCTTACTGATTTCGAATCGGACTCTCTACATCTACATCTACATTTATACTCCGCAAGCCACCCAACGGTGTGTGGCGGAGGGCACTTTACGTGCCACTGTCATTACCTCCCTTTCCTGTTCCAGTCGCGTATGGTTCGCGGGAAGAATGACTGTCTGAAAGCCTCCGTGCGCGCTCTAATCTCTCTAATTTTACATTCGTGATCTCCTCGGGAGGTATAAGTAGGGGGAAGCAATATATTCGATACCTCATCCAGAAACGCACCCTCTCGAAACCTGCCGAGCAAGCTACACCG
Organism: Schistocerca piceifrons; assembly: GCF_021461385.2. Lineage (NCBI taxonomy): Eukaryota > Metazoa > Arthropoda > Insecta > Orthoptera > Acrididae > Schistocerca > Schistocerca piceifrons. The sequence continues at coordinate 89,424,324 of NC_060147.1, forward strand.
CGATGCAGAGCGCCTCTCTTGCAGAGTCTGCCACTTGAGTTTGCTAAACATCTCCGTAACGCTATCACGGTTACCAAATAACCCTGTGACGGAACGCGCCGCTCTTCTTTGGATCTTCTCTATCTCCTCCGTCAACCAGATCTGGTACGGATCCCACACTGATGAGCAATACTCAAGTATAGGTCGAACGAGTGTTTTGTAAGCCACCTCCTTTGTTGACGGACTACATTTTCTAAGCACTCTCCCAATGAATCTCAACCTGGTACCCGCCTTACCAACAATTAATTTTATATGATCATTCCACTTCAAATCGTTCCGCACGCATACTCCCAGATATTTTACAGAAGTAACTGCTACCAGTGTTTGTTCCGCTATCTTATAATCATACAATAAAGGATCCTTCTTTCTATGTATTCGCAATACATTACATTTGTCTATGTTAAGGGTCAGTTGCCACTCCCTGCACCAAGTGCCTATCCGCTGCAGATCTTCCTGCTTTTCTCTACAATTTTCTAATGCTGCAACTTCTCTGTATACTACAGCATCATCCGCGAAAAGCCGCATGGAACTTCCGACACTATCTACTAGGTCATCTCGATCGTGCGAGCACTGGCGAATGTCTTTGTTCTCAAGCTGCGTGTATCACATTGATAAAGTTACCAGCCGTGTTCACGAGTCACATGAGCCCTGTCAAACTTCTGCATCTACTTGCATACCCTGTTCTGTAAATCCTCATCGCCAGATTTATTAAGCCCTTGTCACTTTTACTGTGGAGGCCGAGTTGTCACTGTTACGGCAGGCTGAGTTCTGAGATGGTGAAACGGTTTCTGGTGCAGTACACCGCTAGGACAATTCCTCGCTCCTCCTATTAGACAGCTATGCTACAGGCAACAGTATTGGAGAACGAAGGCTCTACAACAGTCTAACAAATTAGCAACAAACTCACACAATGAGTTAAAAGGTTTGCTTACATTTGTGTGTTGATGGTTCAAATGGCTCTAAGCACTATGAACATCTGAGGCCATCAGTCCCCTAGACTTACAACTACTTAAACCTAACTAATCTAAGGACATCACACACATCCATGCCCGAGGCAGGATTCGAACCTCCGACCGTAGCAGCAGCGCGGTTCCGGACTGAAGCGCCTAGAACCTCTAAGTGAGATTTAATCCAGAATCGTGAATATCATCCTTTCTTCTAGTGCTGCAGCTATGCACTTCGCTGTTATTTTTGAATTGTGATGGGTTATTAATGACAAATTTCATAAGTGGATATATGTATTGCGAAGGTATTGTGAATATCCCGAGTTCCTTCAATAAATGTCTGCAAGGTGATCCTGGGTGAGCTTCAGCTTTTATTCTGATTACACGCTTTTGTGCATTGAATACTTTCTCTCTTAATGACGAATTGCAACAAAGTACGATGCTATATGAAAGCAGTGAATGAAAATACGCATAGTAGGCTAATTTACTGATACGTTTATCATCAAAATTTGCAATAACCGTAACAACATAAGTAGCTGAACGTAACTGTTTCAGCAGATCATCGATGTGTTTCTTCCAATTTAATTTCTCTTCAGTGCACACACCCAGAAATTTTGAGTACTCTGCCTTAGCAAGAGACTTCCGTTCATAGTCTATATTTATCAATGGTATTACGCCACTTACTGTACAGAACTGTATAAACTGCATTTCTCAATATTTAGTGAGAGTCCATTTGCAGAGAACCCCTAAATAATTTTTTGAAAGACATTATTTGCAATTTCCTTAGCTGATTGTTGCTTCTTGGGTGTCATTACCATACTTGTATCGTCAGCAAAAAGAACTAGCTTTGCATCTTCATGAATATGGAATGGCAAGTCGTTAATATATATTAAGAACAATAAGGGACCCAAGACAGAACACTGTAGGACACCATTCTTGAAATCTCCCCAGTTAGAGGACTCCTTTGGTTGTTGCAAATTATCTGTACTGTTAATTTCAACCTTCTACATTCTTCCAGTTAAGTATGAATTAAACCATTTGTGCACTGTCCCACTCATACCACAATACTTAAGCTTATCTAGTAGAATTTCATGATTTTCACAATGAAAAGCCTATTAGAGATCACAAAACAGCCCAATTGGCGATGATCGGTTATTCAATGCATTTTATATTTGATCAGTGACAGATATGTAACATTTTCTGTTAGAAAGCCTTTATGAAAACCAAATTGACATTTTGTTAGTACTTCAGTTTTATAAATATGTTGAATACATTACTTTTTTCAAGAATTTTGGATAAAGCTGTCATAAGTGCGATTGGGCAGTAGTTGATAGCATCAGATCTATCTCCTTTTTATGCAATGGTTTAACAATAGGGTATTTCAGTATTTCAGTCTGTCTGGAAAAATTCCCTGTTTCAGTGAGCTACTACATATGTGGCTGAGAATCCTACTTATTTGTTGGGAACAAGCTTTTAGTACCTTGTTGGAAATGCCATCAATTCCATGTGAGCTTTTACTTTCGAGTGAATTTCTTATTTTCCTAAATTCAGTAGGAGAGGTGGGTTGAATTTCAATTCTGTAAAAATGCATATGTACCGCCTCTTCCACATACTCCCTTGCATTTTATAATTAATAGCTGGATCCTATTTTCTCTACAAGACTTATAAATGATTATTTAAAATGTTTTCTACATTTAACTTATTGTTAACAAACTTTTCATTGTGTTTGATAGAAATACATTCTTCCTTTACTCTCGGTTAGAACTACTTAAACCTAATTAACTCAAGGACATCACACACATCCATGCCCGAGGCAGGATTAGAACCTGCGATGGTAGTAAGCGCGCGGTTCCGAACTGAAGCGCCTAGAACCGCTCGGCCAGAGCGGCCGGCTAAATTAATTACCAGTTTGTCAAAAGTATTGTTTGCGTAACTATATCTGTTAATTTCATAATTTAAACAAATAGTACAGGTTAACTCTCGTAGTAGAAGAAACTGTTAAAAAAGGTGGAGTTTTCCTATATAATCAGTTAATTGAATGAAGTATGTTTCAATTTTAATTTCTGTAAATTAAACATCGAACAATGTATACTTTCAGTACCTATTATTGTGAGGACAGATAAAGGCTCAATGTTTGGGCTGGGTCAGACAGTCCACGGCCGATTTTCAGACGAGAAATCCGTGCCGGTTAGGAGAACAACAATGCATCAGCTTAACCGTGAAATACGTGTTAAACCAATACGCCGTGTGTTAAACATTGACAGTGTCTGTTCAATTTATTTGAAAGACTATGAAATGTGTGGTTAGGATTTTACTGCTCATAGATGTTCAACTGCAAACTATTGTAGCAGTATGCTGATGGATGCCTGCAAACTATCAATGAGGCTTATCAACATTTACCTTTAGTTAACTGGCCATATAACGGTGTTACAGTACTCAGTGTTGAACTTACACCCCCCCCCCCCCTGCCTCCCCCCTCCCGTTTTTCAGCAAGTATAAAAACGCAGCAACGCAGTACATCAACACCGAGGACTATCAACGAAGAAATAAAGCAGATGAACGTCACAAGTTCACTAAGAATCTCCCTCAATCGCTGTTGAATCCTCGATGCATTTTTTCCCTCTCATCTGTCTTCTGACTGGTTTGATGCGGTCCGTCACAAATTCCTCTTCTGTACCAACCTTTTCATCTCAGAGAACTAACTGCAACGCACATCGTCAATTACTTGTTGGATGTATTCCATATTCCAATCTCTGTCTCCCTCTACAGTTTTTACTCCCCACAACCTACTCTAGTGCCATGGAAATTATTCCCTGATATGCCATCATTCTGTCTCTTCTTCTTTTCAGTGGTTTCAGTATATTCTCTTCCTCGCCGATTCTGCGCAGAGCCTTCTCATTTCTTCCCTTATCAGTCCACCTAATTTTCAATATTCGACTGTAGCACCACAATTCAAATGCTTCGATTTACGGTCTTCCCCAGCTCAGTTTGATACTATTAGACTTCTCTTGGCCGGCAATGCCCTCCTTCCTAGTACCAGTCAGCTTTTCAAGTCTTCCTCGCTCCATCCGTCGTGGTTCATTTTGCTGGTTAGGTATCAGAACTCCTTAACTTCATCTCCTTCGTGATCACGAATTCTTAAGTTTCTCGCTGTTCTCACTTCCGCTACTTCTCGCTACTTTCATCTTCCTTCGATTGTGTACTCCTTGGACTGTTCATTCCGTTCAACACTTGTTGTAATTCTTCTTCACATTGACTCAGGATAAAAATGTCATCAGCAGATCTTACCATTGACATCCGCTCACCCTGAATTTTCATTTCAGTCTTGAACCTTTCTTTTAGTTCTGTCATTGCTTCTTTGACGTGTGAGATGAATAGTAGAGGAGAAAGACTGCATTCCTCTCTGACACACTTTTTAATCCGAGCACGTCATTCTTTTTCTTCGAGTTCCTTAGTTCTTGCACATATTATATATTAGTCGCCTTTCCATGCGCTTTACCCTTTTTCTTTTCTCAGAATTCAAATGATTTTGCACCATTTGACATTGTCGAAAGCTTTTTGTAGGTCGACAAACTATGAACATGTCTTGATTTTTCTTCGTTGTTGCCTCCATTATCAAACGCAACGTCAGAACTGATTCTCTCATAACTTTACTTTTCCTAAAGCCTCACTGATCGCCATCTAATATATACTCGGATTCCTTTTCCGTATTTCTCCATAGTATTCATGTCGGCAACTTGGATCAGCTAGGGTGCAGAAGCTGTTAAGGTGATTGTGCGATAATTCTCGCACTTGTCGGCTCTTGCTATCTTCAGAATTATTTTGATGGTGTTTTTAGATTTCCTACACACCATGCGAAGAGTTGTTTCCTTGCCGCTTGCCCCAATGATTTTATAAATTCCTATGCAGTGTTATATCTTTCTTCTTTATTTGATTATCAGACGTCCAGACCACTTTTCAATTCTGATCCCCTATCTCTTCCCTGTTGACTCCCGTTTCTTCTTCCGTCACTTCATTAGGTAAATCATTCCCCTCTTAAATGTCTTAAATGTACTCTTTTCACCTATCCGCTCTCTCCTCTGCATTTAACAGTGGAATTACCGTTGAACTCTTAATGCTATCGCCCTTGCTTAATTTCACCGAACGTTAGTTCTTCCGACAATCATTTATTTTTTGATTTCTTCACAAATGTTGCCATTTCGCCTTAACTTTGATCCACTTCCTATTAATTTTATTCCTAAGACATTTGTGTTTCTATTCGATTTTCCCTGAGTATTTCCTTCTTTTGTCAGTAAATTTAAGTATTACATTTGTTGTCCATAGTTTCTTCGCAGTTACTTTCCATTTACCTACGGTTTTCTTTCCAAGACCTGTGATTGCCGTTTTCAGAGATATCCATTCGTCTTCAGTTGAACTGCCTGTTGAGCTATTCATCATCGCAGTATCTACAGCATCAGAGAACTTCAACCGTATCTCCTCATTCCTTCGTACTTCCGTATTCGATTTCTTTGTTCACTGATCCTTCTTCACTAATCTCATCATTCCTAAACTGTGACCTGTACTCATTATAATCCACTATCTGATGACGGAATCAGATAGACCATTCGATATTACTAGCTGGAATTTATTGCAGAAACCAAGTAGTCTTTCTCCGTTGCCATTCCTACTAACTAGCTCATACTCTCCCGTAATCCTTTCTTCTACTCCTTCCCCTACAACCGCATTCCAGTCTTCTATGCCTATTACATTATCATCTCCGTTTAAGTGCTGAATTGCCGGCCGGTGTGTCCGAGCGGTTCTAGGCGCTTCAGTCTGGAACCGAGCGACCGCTACGGTCGCAGGTTCGAAATCCTGCCTCGGGCATGGATGTGTGTGATGTCCTTAGATTAGTTAGGTTTAAGTAGTTCTAAGTTCTAGGGAACTGATGACCTGAGATGTTAAGTCCCATAGTGCTCAGAGCCATTTGAACCATTTTTAAGTGCTGAATTACTCCTTCATTATTCTCATGTACTATATCTCCTCGTTCTTTCGAAGTCGGCATATATATGTGCACTGTTAGTTTCCTGTTAATTCGGATGAGATCAACCTTTTCATTGAACCGTTCACAGTAACTAACCCTCCTCTGTCCTACCCTCCCACTCATAACGAATCCTATTCCGGTTATACTATTTTCTGCTGCTGTTAATATTACCCTGCACTCGACCGACGAGAAATCCGTGTCTTCTTTTAATTTCGCTTCATTGATACCCACTATATCTAGATTGGGCCTTAGCATTTCTCTTTTCTGACTGTCCAGTATCCCTACCATGATCAAAACACCTGACATTCCACACTCCGACTCGTAGACCCTTACCCTTTCGTTGATTATTTAATCTTTTTCTCTTGGTAACCTCGCACTGGTTGTCCCCTGCCAGTGATCTAAATGGGGAGATCATCACGACTTTTTTTCAATTACACGTCTAAATCCCTGTGGATACACATTGCCTTCTGCATCCTCATGCTGTTAACTATTCTTAATTCCCGTGTCTCTTAGGGCCAGTTTCCCACACCAATAGTAGAGAGTGCCCTGAAATTCTGTCCGCTCCTCAACCCTCTTTGATGAGGCCATTGGCAGTGCGAGGGTGACTACCTACGTCGGAAGTCTTCGGCCGTCATTGCGGATGATTTTTATTCAAAAATTAAGATGTGGCGAGGGACCCAAGGTGTCTTCATCAGTAGCCAAAGACACTACACTTAGACCAAGAAGTCTGTTCTACATAAAGGAGAAAATAGATATGAGATGCAAAAGGCCGAAGGACTTACTGCCTGGCGCCAGGAGAAGAGAATTAACTCTAGATTGCTGTTATACCTCTCTGACACGGGAAAAATTGTGAAATTTTATGACAAGAATACAGCTTATTCCAACCCCTAATGCCCCGTTTCAGGTACATACGCATTTTTCGTCTGTCGCATAATTAGTTGTCATGAAATAACTTTCAGTATGAGAAACGTCATACAGCCTCACTGATCAGAAGTAATATATACAAGCTTAGACAAGAAAACGAGGAGTTATCCGAATGGGACGAAAATAGGCAGATGTGATCTACAAACAACCAAATAATAACAATTTCAGAAACATTGTATGATTTATCCAATAGTAAGAGCTACAAAAATTGAGCAAGTTAGCAACCTGTTGGTCCACCTCTGGCCCTTATGCGAGCAGTTCACTTCGGGTTGGCATTGATTGATAGTTGTTGGATACCATCCTGATGGCCGGCCGCGGTGGCCGAGCGATTCTAGGCGCTTCTGTCCGGAACCGCGCGACTGCTACGGTCCCAGGTTCGAATCCTGGCTCGGGCATGGATGTGTGTGATGTCCTTAGGTTAGTTAGGTTAAAGTAGTTCTGAGTCTAGGGGACTGATGACCTCATATATCAAGTCCCATAGTGCTCAGAGCCATTTGAACCATTTTGAACCATCCTGATGAAAATCATGCGAAATTATGTCCAACTGGATCGTTAGATCGTCAAAATCCCGAGATGGTTGGAGTGCCCTGCCGATAATGCACCAAACGTTCTCATTTGGGAACAGATCCGGTTACCTTACCGTGCTGCCCAATGTACGGTTTGGCAAGAACGAAGACAAGCGGTAGAAACACTCGCCGTGTGCGGGCGGGCATTATCTTGCTGAAATGTAAGGGCAGGATGGCTTACCATGAAGGACAACCGAATGGGGCGTAGAATATCGTCGAAGTACCGCTGTTTGGTGAGGGTGTCTTGAATGAAAACGAAAGACGTCCTGGTACGATTGGCGCCAGACGCTCACCACATGGCGTAGGACAAAGGGCACAAGTTTTCAAGCTAGGAAGACCTAAATTCTAAGTCAAATTTTACACGGGAGAACTGAAAGAGCTACTGCCAGACAATGCGGAAAAGTGAACGTGACAGTATACACTTTAATGCCGAACTGCGACTAACCAACCCATCCAACACATTATGCCCAACTCTACAAGGAAAACCTACAGTCTTATAACCCGTAAAAAGTGCGTAAAACGTAATTTAAGAAAAGCACACCAGCAAAACGACCTATAAAGTTCCCTCTGGGCGGCAGGGCGCGAAGCTACAGTGCACATCGGCGCTCGTGCTTACCGAAACTTCATGTCCTGGAAGCACCTCCTCCAGTCGCAGGCACAATCACACTAGAACTGACTTACTGCCCTTTTGTCCACTATCCACCAGCGGATGGCGCTAGGCGACCACCCGCGAAAAACGGGGGCGCACCTGAACTGACCAATCAGAAGTCCGGAATCCCATAGGGAGGCGACCTCGCGACGTTAAAACGGAGCAGAAATAGCAGTTACAAGGTTGGTAAGCCAGGTTGGGGAACTGAGAAAAAGAGAAACTTCGGTCACTACTGAACGTTCAAACGACACCACGTGCTACCCTGGCGATCGGGAAAGGAATGGGAAACGGGAAGCGGTCATGGCTGCTAGGAAGACTGCTGCCCTCGGCCATAAATACACTATTGGCCATTTAAATTGCTACACCATGAAGAAATGCAGATGATACACGGGTATTCGTTGGACAATTATACTAGAACTGACATGTGATTAGGTTTTCTCGTAATTTGGGTGCATAGATCCTGAGAAATCAGTATCCAGAACAACCACCTCTGGCCGTAATAACGGCCTTCATACGCCTGGGCATTGAGTCAAACAGAGCTTGGATGGCGTGTACAGGTACAGCTGCCCATGCAGCTTCAACACGATACCACAGTTCATCAAGAGTAGTGATTCGCGTATTGTGACGAGCCAGTTGCTCGGCTACCATTGACCAGACGTTTTCAATTGGTAAGAGATTTGGAGAATGTGCTGGCCAGGGCAGCAGTCGAACATTTTCTGTATCCAGAAAGGCCCGTACAGGACCTGCAACATGCGGTCGTGCATTATCCTGCTGAAATTTAGGGTTTCGCAGGAATCGAATGAAGGGTAGAGCCACGGGTCGTAACACATCTGAAATGTACCGTCCACTGTTCAAAGTGCCGTCAATGCGAACAAGAGTTGACCGAGACGTGTAACCAATGGCACGCCATACCATCACGCCGGGTAATACGCCAGTATGGCGACGACGAATACACGCTTCCAATGTGCGTTCACCGCGATGTAGGCAAACACGGATGCGACCATCGTGATGCTGTAAACAGAACCTGGATTACTCCGAAAAAAATGACGTTTTGCCATTCGAGACCCAGGTTGGTCGTTGAGTACACCATCGCAGGCGCTCCTGTCTGTGATGCAGCGTCAAGGGTAACCGCAGCCATGGTCTCCGAGCTGATAGTCCGTGCTGCTGCAAACGTCGTCGACCTGTTCGTGCAGATGGTTGTTGTCATGTAAACATCCCCATCTGCTGACCCACCGATTCCATATTTTGCTAACAGTCATTGGATCTCGACCAACGCGAGCAGCAATGTCGCGATATGATAAACCACAATCGCGATAGGCTAGAATCAGACATTTATCAAAGTCGGAAACGTGATGGTACGCATTTCTCCTTCTTACACGAGGCACTACAACAACGTTTCACCAGGCAACGCCGGTTAACTGTTGTTTGTGTATGAGAAATCGGTTGGAAACTTTCCTCATGTCAGCACATTGTAGGTGTCGCCCCCGACGCCAACCCTGTGTGAATGCTCTGAAAGTCTAATCATTTGCATATCATAGCATCTTCTTTCTGTCGGTTAAATTTCGCGTCTGTAGCAAGTCATCTTCGTGGTGTAGCAATTTTAATGGACAGTAGTGTAGATTGAAAATCTTATTGATCACCGCTTTCGACTGATCTGTGCTGTCATCATTGGATCTGTTAAACCGGTAATCAATAAAAAGATTTACAGTCGATCCTGGCGTACCTGATATTTCAGAATAATATAACAGATAGCGCCCAGTAGCTGTATAATGGCAAGCATATACGAAATCATTATAATACAAGGTTCCAAAGACAGAGTTTTATGAAAAGAGCACAAATACTCAACTTTACAGCGGTGTACGAGGGATGCTCAATAAAGAATGATCGTAAGTATTCTGTTTTCAGCATATGGTTGGCAGCCAATGAAATTTTCAGTGTTCCAGAAACTCTTCGTAAGGTTATTCGTCGAGCCTCCCTCTCATTGACACCAGCGGCATTTATGTTTTCTCTCCTGAGCAGTGTGACTGCAGCACCAGATACGACTGTCTCCCCTCATTAAACAATCTACACCATATTCTAACTGTGCTGTAGGGAAAAACTGACCCTCCATAGGCCTCCTGTACCATACCACAGGCCTAAACCGAAGATTTGGCGAGACGACAACACAATTTCAAAGCCTTAAATTGTTCATCGCGTGTCATCTCCTTTGTGGCGTTAGGCGGTACTGAAAATGTCTTAGCTTGCCCGTCTCTCAAAGGAAGTAACCAGCAGTGCTAACAATGAAATTACACTCGTAGGGCATGTTTGTTATGCATAAAGCTATCAGAAGATCAAATGCTACAGCGATAAATTATTATCATAAAGAGATTGTGATCGTTATTGTTTGAATATCCTTCCCACAGTGCAAGTCCGTATCAGTGCCGGCCAGCCGGTGTGGCCAAGCGGTTCTAGGCACTTCAGTCTGGAGCCGCGCTACCGCTACGGTCGCAGGTTCGAATCCTGTCTCGGGCATGGATGTGTGTGATGTCCGTAGGTTAGTTAGGTTTAAGTAGTTCTAAATTCTAGGGGACTGATGACGTCAGCTATTAAGTCCCATAGTGCTCAGGGCCATTTGAACCATTTCGTATCAGTGCTGTTAGCGATTAAGTCCAATACACAACGCAGTCTCTATATTCTTATAAACACTGTCTAAGAGAGATAGTACCTCCTCGGTCTGACGCATAGTATGGCTGGAGCAGTAGCGGCTGCTGCTGCTAAGATTTTCACTACTGGATAATTCTCCGGTGGATTACGCACACTCACTCTCTGCCGGCTAAATAACGTCACGTCACGTCACGTGACGGGTGACGTGAAACGTTGACCTCCGCCTTTGCCGACCTCTACTAAGGGCTTACTAGTTGCGCCTGGCATTTATGCAGACCCGGTTAGCTACCGTGAGTGAAGGGTAGTCTATGAGTCAGAGGCCGCATCATTTTAAATCATAACGCGGCCAAAAATTTTCCGTTTATTGGGGTTGCTGTAGCCTATAGACAAGTAGCTCGATTCCTACGCGGGTATACGAGCACCGACATGCAGGAAATGCACCCGTCCCATAATCTTTATCTCTCCCCATACCATTATCACATCATCGCTCCATTTGAAAGGGCCATGAAGAGTCGACGATTCTACGACTACTGACAGACGAAGATGTACAGCAGGCATTTACTGACTTCTTCACGCAGTAGCACACTGCGTTTTACCAAACGGGTATCTTCAAACTGGTGCGTCGATGTAATGATTGCCTCAACGCTCACGGCGATTTTTCATGATTGACATACCGATTCTAGACTGTGCGGCCTTCGAACAGAATTTGATCACCGCTTATATTTGTAAACGATACTAATTAACTGTGCAAGTCATGTGATACGCTTGAAGAACATTTTAATCAGCATATCTGTACACTGTACAATGAATTATTGATATCCTTGGCAGAATCAGCCACGAAAAAATTATTACAACGGGTGTGCAAGATACATGAGATAGACGAAATGCCTTCAAACTGAGAGCAGAATATAATATTTCCAATTACAAATAGGACATGTGCTGAACTGTGTGAACATTACCATATTAGCAGTTTACTAAGTATTGGTTGTAAAACACAGCCGGCCGGAGTGGCCGTGCGGTTCTAGGTGGTACAGTCTGGAGCCGAGCGACCGCTACGGTCGCAGGTTCGAATCCTGCCTCGGGCATGGATGTGTGTGATGTCCTTAGGTTAGTTAGGTTTAATTCATTCTAAGTTCTAGGCGACTGATGACCTCAGAAGTTAAGTCGCATAGTGCTCAGAGCCATTTGAACCATTTGTAAAACACAAAAACGAATTATCTGCAAAGAAATGGAAATAATGTTAGAAGCCGACCTTAAGGTGGATGTGTTTGGGTTCCGGAGAAATCTAGGAACACGGAGTCTATTCTGACCCTATAAAATACAGCTCCAAAAAGGGAAATTTTCAGTTATGCCGTTGGTAGATTTACCTGGTGTAGAAGTACGAAACCGGAATTTGGTTGCAATAATAATTACACGTCTGTTGTTTGAAACTGACAAACATTATTTTATTCAAAATAACCTCCATTGCTATTTATACAGTTCTCTCACCTCTCCGGCAGGAGCCGACTGTTGTGGCCGAGCGGTTCTAGACGCTTCAGTCCGGAACCACGTTCGTAAGTTCGAGTCCTGCCTCGGCCATGGAAGTGGGTGATGTCCTTAGGTTAGTTAGGTTTAAGTGGTTCTAAGTCTAGGGCACTGATGGCCTCAGGTGTTAAGTCCCATAGTGCTTAGAGCCATTTGAACCAGCTATGAATGCCACGCCAGAAACACAGTTCTTCTTTTGAAGTGAACCAGTCATCGAGTCATTTTCGTATATTTTCATACGGATTGAACCGTCGTCTAGCGTGAGCGTGTCCCTGTTATGTAAACAGATGATAATCGGACGAAGCCAAGTCTGGAGAATAAACCGCATGCCCTTGTATTTCCAAACTGAACGCCTCGATTGTTTCCCTGGCCCGTTTTGCTGTGTGTGATGGGGCGTAATCACGGAGCAATATGACTTCGTGTTGCCGTTTTCCATATTCCGGTCATTTTAACGTAACGCTGGATATAAATCGATCATTTGCTGTTGGTACAGATCAGTGTTAACGGTTTCACCAGGTTTTAGCAGCTCATAACACATGACGCTCTTCTGATCCCACCAAACACAGAGCATTTTCTTCTTTCCAAAGCGATTTGGTCGTGTAGGGGATATCGATAGTTTTCTTGGATTAACACACGACTTTCGACGCTTAGGATCCTCAAAATATATTCATTTTTCATCACCTGTCACTATTCTATGGAAAAACGACTTTCTTTTGGATCTGGTAAGCAGCATTTTACAAGTGCTCCTTCGATTTGCTTGCTGTCTTTCATTCAGCTTATGGGGAACCCATTTTCCCAGTTTCTGAACCTTTCCCATAGCTTTCAATCGAAGAGAAATGGCTTTCTGTATCACATTTAATTTTTCCCCGAGTTCCTCTTAAGTTTGAGTAAGGCCTGCAATTCGTTGTTTTCGAACATTTCGGCGGTTTCGGAACCGCAGGACTGCTACGGTCGCAGGTTCGAATCCTGCCTCGGGCATGGATGTGTGTGATGTCCTTAGGTTAGTTAGGTTTAAGTAGTTCTAAGTTCTAGGGGACTGATGACCACAGATGTTAAGTCCCATAGTGCTCAGAGCCATTTGAGCCATTTTGAACCATTTCGGCGGTTTCCAGCGTTCGTCGTTTCTCACCTCAGAAACACCACTTTTGAGCTTTTCGAACCACTCGAAATACAGTGTTTTCCCAATAGCATGTTCGCTGAAAGCTTCGACAAGCATTCGATGCGATTCTGCAACAGCTTTCCTCAAACGGCGACAGGAAATCGATGCTGTCCGCAAATCGTAGTTCGTAGACACAAATCTCGCGATGTTTACGAGTTTGAAACAGATACCGATGTATGGAACTTGGGTTACTGTGTGTTGACATTCGTCGCCAGCCGTTACAGAAAGCAGATGGCGCTGCAGACGCGGTCTCACGGGCCCTACACTGACGGTTGGCTCCGTATATAGGGAGATTCCGGTTTCATATTTCTACGCCTGGTAGAGAAAGTTTTCATAATGTTGACTGCACGACAGTCATCGTAATTCTGAAGGTAGCAAGGATAAAATACAAGAAGAAAAAGGTTATTTACAACCTGTAGAGAAACCACAGTCCAAACCCCGCCCGGCTAGCCGCGCGGTCTATCGCGCTGCTTCCCGAGCAGGAAGGCGCGCCGGTCCCCTGCACTAATAGACCCGGCGAATTAGTGTTGAGGTCCGGTGTGCCGGCCAGCCTGTGGATTGTTTTTAGATGGTTTTCCATCTGCCTTGGCGAATGCGGGTGTTTCCCCACATTCCGGCTCAGTTATACTATTTCGAGGACTTCTGCGCAAACACTGTCTCCACGTATGTCGTTCCCGGGGGAGGGGGTGACGGGTCCACCGTGGCCGAACCGCACAATAGCCTTTGGGTCGGTATGACGCGGCGTTGGGGTGGGTGGACTGCTGTGGCCTATTCTGGGGTTGTGAGCCACTGAGAGCTACGGCGGAACGAAGCGTCCATGTCGTTTCTTGACCCCCAGTTCAATACATACATACAACCAAAGTCCATGTGCAAAAGTCGGAGATGAAAGGGAAGCAGTGGTTGAGAACACATCAAATGACTTGGAAGAGCAATTGAATGATGTAGATAAGAACTTGAATAGAAGTTATAAGATGAAAATCACCAAATGTAGCGAAATGTGGAGTTTTATCAAGTGAAAGTGAAGGATTACACTAGGAAGTGAGATACTAAAAGAAGTAATTGATGTTTGCTGTTCAGTCAGCAAAACAACTGACGACCTGAGAATTATAGTGCATATAAAAAGTGTGCAGGCTATAGGAAGAACAGTATTCATGAAAGCGAGGAATTTGTTAACATTTAACATAAATTTAAGTTACAAGAAAACTTTTATAATGGTATTCGTCTGGACTGTAGCCGTCTACAGAAGATAAATGTGGTTGGTAAGCAGTTCATATTTGAACGGAATAGAAGCTTTTGAACTGTTGTGCTACAGAAGAATACTGGATATTACATCGGTGAAGCTAGTAACTTACGATGAGATACCGAACCGCACTGAGAAAGAAAAGAGGCATGTATCAAAATTTGAATACAAGCAGTACTCGGTTATAAGACGCATCTTGACTTAGTTTGGTAATACTGGGAGGTGCGGGGGGATATCAACACGGCACAGGAAGACCAAGGCATGAGTACAATAAGCCAGTTCAAATGGTTGGTAGCTCTAGCAGTTGTGCAGAGATGAAGTAATTTGCAGAGAATAGACTAGCGTGGAGAAATGCTTCAAACCAGATTTAGGAGTGAAGATTACAACAACATCATTTTACACGTGTGGCAGTGTGGTGCCGGAGTAGTAGTCGGGCAGTGAGGGTTCCGTGCAACATCAAGTATGTATAGGGACAGTTCATACAACGCGTGAATCGAGAATTTCGACCAACTTTCTCTGTTATCAATGTCGATACTGGCAACATATCCGTCTAAGGAATACAGACACTTTCGAGAATATTTTAAGTCTGAAGTCGGACAATAAATAACAAAAGAAATATTTTTTTCGTGTGACATAATTAAGAATAGACAATTTTCTGATTTTTTTACGCTTACCTGTGCTCTGAAACCTTGTTTCGTGCCAAATTTCGTGATTCTTTGTTTTAATCGACGAGAATGAAAATACGTGACGTAAATGCCTCTCTCTCTGCCCTGACTTAGAACCGTACCTTTTTGCATGAACAGTAAGCCTTAGCATGTGACATAAATTTTCAATTTGATACGTCTACCAGTTCCAAAGAAAAAGACGTTTTCACAGACGGACGAATGGAGAGAGACGGATAACATCCTTTACGTGTACTGTGTACCTTGCTTCTTCCAAATTTCACGAATCTAGGCCAATTGTTTAGGAAGAGTGATGTAAATGGTCGAATCTTTCGATTGCGTTGGCCTGGCAGCTTTTTTTTTTTTTTTTTTTTTTTTTTTTTTTTTTTTTTTTTTTTTTTTTTTTTTTCAGCGGCAGTGGACCGTACACCTCAGTATGTGACATAAATTTCAACTTGATACGTGTGTCCGTTACTGATAAAAAAGATTATTAACAGTGGAATAGACAGACAGACAACTAGATGGTCAAAAAATTCCGTTTTTACCGATTGAGGTAAAAAGAACTAAAATCCGTCCGAACAGGCCATTAGGGCCCATATCCGAAGAGGCCATAAAAGCGTCTTGTGTGAAGGAGGTATGCTGTTATGTGTGCAGAATGGGTAGGACCTCTGTGATGTTGGTATCACATAGCTTGCCTTCTGTCCAGAGGAATATGTGCCATCAACTGCAAAAGTATATTTGTTAGGAAATGGAGATAGTTATATCCTCTCACAGACCACCCATGGGAAAAAAACTCCATCCTAACAGGCCTAGGAAGGCTCATCGGTACTGACCGACCACCGTGTCATCCTCAGCCTTCAGGCGTCACTGGATGCGGATATGGAGAGGCATGTGGTCAGCACACCGCTCTCCCGGTCGTATGTCAGTTTCCGACAAGAGCCGCTACTTCTCAATCAAATAGCTGCTCAGTTTGCCTCACAAGGGCTGAGTGCACCACGCTTGCCAACAGCGCTCGGCCGACCGGATGGTCACCCATCCACGTGCTAGCCCTGACCGTCAATGCTTAACTTCAGACATCTGACGGGAACCGGTGTTACCACTGCGACAAGGTCGTTGGCACAGATTGAGGTAGGGAACCGTAAAAGTATTGTAGGGTGAATCTCTGAAAATGCCAGCCACTCCGAGTTGGCGAATAGTCAGAAAAACCACAAAAGAACCTTCGGCCCAAGATGCTGGGATGAGAACGAACAGGCAACGCATCAGGAAGTGGCCATGGGTTACTCAGAAAGTATGTTTCGCCCACCTCCACTCACCTTTGCTCTTTTCGTACAACATGGATTCCAGCGGGGAACCTCCTTGTATCAGTAGCAACGAATTTGCTCTTTTGCCATACGGTCATAACTAGATCTTACACCTTGGTATGTTTCATGGCACATTTTTTGTTTGCTCGCAAGTCAGTACGCTGCATTCCATTTAAATTGAAACAAAATGACGAATTTGTGTATACAGTATAGTAGGAAGAACATCTGATTAAACTTGTAGGTGATTTGGGGGGTGTACATAGCGTGAATTCTAGTGCTGAAATGCCAACTTTGAGAGCGGCAATGTCTCTAACCCTGGTAGGCATCGGGTTCAAAAGAGCATACGTGATTGATGTGGGTATGTAATCCCGTAATGATTTATATTGTTGTCGTTGTTGTGGTCTTCAGTCCTGAGACTGGTTTGATGCAGCTCTCCATGCTACTCTATCCTGTGCAAGCTTCTTCATCTCCCAGTACCTACTGCAACCCACATCCTTCTGAATCTGCTTAGTGTATTCATCTCTTGGTCTCCCCCTACGATTTTTACCCTCCACGCTGCCCTCCAATACTAAACTGGTGATCCCTTGATGCCTCAGAACATGTCCTACCAACCGATCCCTTCATCTGGTCAAGTTGTGCCACAAACTTCTCTTCTCCCCAATCCTATTCAATACTTCCTCATTAGTTATGTGATCTACCCATCTAATCTTCAGCATTCTTCAGTAGCACCACATTTCGAAAGCTTCTATTCTCTTCTTGTCCAAACTATTTATCGTCCATGTTTCACTTCCATACATGGCTACACTCCATACGAATACTTTCAGAAATGACTTCCTGACACTTAAATCAATACTGGATATTAACAAATTTCTCTTCTTCAGAAACGCTTTCCTTGCCATTGCCAGTCTACATTTTATATCCTCTCTACTTCGACCATCATCAGTTATTTTGCTCCCCAAATAGCAAAACTCCTTTACTACTTTAAGTGCCTCATTTCCTAATCTAATTCCCTCAGGATCACCCGACTTAATTATACTACATTCCATTATTCTTGTTTTGCTTTTGTTGATGTTCATCTTATATCCTCCATTCGAGACACTGTCCATTCCATTCAACTGCTCTTCCAAGTCCTTTGCTGTCTCTGACAGAATTACAATGTCATCGGCGAACCTCAAAGTTTTTATTTCTTCTCCATGAATTTTAATACCTACTCCGAATTTTTCTTTTGTTTCCTTTACTGCTTGCTCAATATACAGATTGAACAACATCGGGGAGAGGCTACAACCCTGTCTTACTCCCTTCCCAACCACTGCTTCCCTTTCATGTCCCTCGACTCTTATAACTGCCATCTGGTTTCTGTACAAATTGTAAATAGTCTTTCGCTCCCTGTATTTTACCCCTGCCACCTTTAGAATTTGAAAGAGAGTATTCCAGTCAACATTGTCAAAAGCTTTCTCTAAGTCTACAAATGCTAGAAACGTAGGTTTGCCTTTCCTTAATCTTTCTTCTAAGATAAGTCGTAAGGTCAGTATTGCCTCACGTGTTCCAGTGTTTCTACGGAATCCAAACTGATCTTCCCCGAGGTTAGCTTCTACTAGTTTTTCCATTCGTCTGTAAAGAATTTGTGTTAGTATTTTGCAGCTGTGACTTATTAAGCTGATAGTTCGGTAATTTTCACATCTGTCAACACCTGCTTTCTTTGGGATTGGAATTATTATATTCTTCTTGAAGTCTGAGGGTATTTCACCTGTTTCATACATCTTGCTCACCAGATGGTAGAGTTTTGTCAGGACTGGCTCTCCCACGGCCGTCAGTAGTTCCAATGGAATATTGTCTACTCCGGGGGCCTTGTTTCGACTCAGGTCTTTCAGTGCTCTGTCAAACTCTTCACGCAGTATCATATCTCCCATTTCATCTTCATCTACATCCTCCTCCATTTCCATAATATTGTCCTCAAGTACATCGCCCTTGTATAGACTCTCTATATACTCCTTCCACCTTTCTGCTTTCCCTTCTTTGCTTAGAACTGGGTTTCCATCTGAGCTCTTGATATTCATACAAGTCGTTCTCTTATCTCCAAAGGTCTCTTTAATTTTCCTGTAGGCGGTATCTATCTTACCCCTAGTGAGATAGGCCTCTACATCCTTACATTTGTCCTCTAGCCATCCCTGCTTAGCCATTTTGCACTTCCTGTCGATCTCATTTTTGAGACGTTTGTATTCCTTTTTGTCTGTTTCACTTACTGCATTTTTATATTTTCTCCTTTCATCAATTAAATTCAATATTTCTTCTGTTACCCAAGGATTTCTACTAGCCCTCGTCTTTTTACCTACTTGATCCTCTGCTGCCTTCACTACTTCATCCCTCAAAGCTACCCATTCTTCTTCTACTGTATTTATTTCCCCCATTCCTGTCAATTGCTCCCTTATGCTCTCCCTGAATCTCTGTACAATCTCTGGTTCTTTCAGTTTATCCAGGTCCCATCTCCTTAAATTCCCACCTTTTTGCAGTTTCTTCAGTTTAAATCTACAGGTCATAACCAATAGATTGTGGTCAGAGTCCACATCTGCCCCTGGAAATGTCTTACAATTTAAAACCTGGTTCCTAAATCTCTGTCTTACCATTATATAATCTATCTGATACCTTTTAGTATCTCCAGGGTTCTTCCATGTATACAACCTTCTTTCCTGATTCTTAAACCAAGTGTTAGTTATGATTATGTTGTGCTCTGTGCAAAATTCTACCAGGCGGCTTCCTCTTTCATTTCTGTCCCCCAATCCATATTCACCTACTATGTTTCCTTCTCTCCCTTTTCCTACACTCGAATTCCAGTCACCCATGACTATTAAATTTTCGTCTCCCTTCACAATCTGAATAATTTCTTTTATTTCATCATACATTTCTTCAATTTCTTCGTCATCTGCAGAGCTAGTTGGCATATAAACTTGTACTACTGTAGTAGGTGTGGGCTTCGTATCTATCTTGGCCACAATAATGCGTTCACTATGCTGTTTGTAGTAGCTTACCCGCACTCCTATTTTCCTATTCATTATTAAACCTACTCCTGCATTACCCCTATTTGATTTTGTGTTTATAACCCTGTAGTCACCTGACCAGAAGTCTTGTTCCTCCTGCCACCGAACTTCACTAATTCCCATTATATCTAACTTCAACCTATCCATTTCCCTTTTTAAATTTTCTAACCTACCTGCCCGATTAAGGGATCTGACATTCCACGCTCCGATCCGTAGAACGCCAGTTTTCTTTCTCCTGATAACGACATCCTCTTGAGTAGTCCCCGTCCGGAGATCCGAATGGGGGACTATTTTACCTCCGGAATATTTTACCCAAGAGGACGCCATCATCATGTAATCATACAGTAAATCTGCATGCCCTCGGGAAAAATTACGGCTGTAGTTTCCCCTTGCTTTCAGCCGTTCGCAGTACCAGCACAGCAAGGCCGTTTTGGTTATTCTTACAAGGCCAGATCAGTCAATCATCCAGACTGTTGCCCTTGCAACTACTGAAAAGGCTGCTGCCCCTCATCAGGAACCACACGTTTGTCTGGCCTCTCAACAGATACCCCTCCGTTGTGGTTGCACCTACGGTACGGCTATCTGTATCGCTGAGGCACGCAAGCCTCCCCACCAACGGCAAGGTCCATGGTTCATGGGGGGGGATGATTTATATATGAAGATAGTAACAGTTCTCGAAAGAACAGATACCATTGATGACCGTGCAGCTTCTCTAGAATAAACGACAATTAATTGAAACTCTCAGCTGCCGACAGTGGTTGTTGATATACCTCGATGGGGACAGCTGAAAATGTGTGTCCCGACCAGGACTCTAACCCGGGATCTCCTGCTTACATTGCAGACGTTCTATCCATCTGAACCACCAAGGACACAGATGAATAGCGCGACAGCAGGGACTTATCCCTTGCACGCCTGCCGTGAGACCCACATTCCCAACTGTCCACAATCTACATACGTAATGTACCTAATAGATAATTGCCCATCCACTCATTACTCGCGCACACTAAGGTGACGATTCCCGTAAGAGTTCGGCCAACCTGTGCGCATTCGCACAAACATAGGCCAATGGCCCGGTAGCCTATAACTATGTATATGAAAATAGTAACTGTTCTCGAGAGAACACGGGTAGTGTGCAAGGGATAAGTCCCTGCAGTCGTGCGATTCATCTGTGTCCTCGGTCGCTCAGATGGATAGAGCGTCTGCCATGTAAGCAGGAGATCCCGGGTTCAAGTCCCGCTCGGGGCAGACATTTTCAGCTGTCCACATCGAGGTATAACAACAACACCTGTCGGCAGCTGAGGTTGTCAGTTAGTCATCATTTATTCCAGGGAAAAGCTGCACGGTCATCAGCAGTAACTGTTCTTTCGAGAACAAGTTACTGTCTTCAAATATATAGTTAAAGGCTACCCAGCCATTGACCTTCGTCTGTGCGAATGCGCACAGGTTGCCCAAACTCTTACGGGAATCGGCAAAGCGTGCGCGAGTAATGAGTGGGTGGGCAAATGTCTATAAGGTACAATACATATGTAGAATTGTGGATGGTGGGGAATGTGAGTCTCACGAGAAGCGTGCAAGGGATAAGTCCCTGCAGTGGCGCTATTCATCTGTGTCCTCGGTGGCTCAGATGGATAGAGCGTCTGCCATCTAAGCAGGAGATCCCGGGTTCGAGTCCCGGTCGGGACACACACTTTCATCTGTCCCCACCGAGGTATATCAACAACACCTGTCAGCAACTGAGGGTTTGAGTTGATTGCCGTAATGATATAACTCTATGGCAAAGTTAATTAACTGGCGAGTGGTCCCACGACCAGATGTTTTCAGTGGATGAGAAATGTGGAGCACTTACTGGCCAGGGCAGCAATCGAACACCCTCTGCTTCACGATAGATGTGCGGAACACAGGCGACATCCAGTATTGCGTTATCTTATTGAAAGATCAGTTCATGTCGACATGTTGAAGGTAGGGCATAATCAGCTAAGGTTGGTATGTCACAAATGCAAATCTTATTGTCCAAGTTACCAGCTGTGTGAATCGGAGATGATCGTGTTGTGTACTGTAAAGGGCGTCCGCTCCAACCCAGGAAACCCGTACTGTATATATGAAGCTAGTAACTGTTCTCGAAAGAACATATACCATTGATGACCGTGTAGCTTCTCTAGGATGAATGATAATCAGTTGAAACCCTCAGCTGCCGACAGGTGTTGTCGATATACCGCGATGGGGAGAGCTGGAAATGTGTGCCCCGCCGGAGCCGTTTTTGGAAACCCAGAATCTACTCTGTAGGAATCAACATGGATTCCGGAAACAGCGATCGTGTGAGACCCAACTCGCTTTTTTTGTTCATGAGACCCAGAAAATATTAGATACAGGCTCCCAGGTAGATGCTATTTTTCTTGACTTCCGGAAGGCGTTCGATACAGTTCCGCAATGTCGCCTGATAAGCAAAGTAAGAGCCTACGGAATAACAGACCAGCTGTGTGGCTGGATTGAAGAGTTTTTAGCAAACAGAACACAGCATGTTGTTCTCAATGGAGAGACGTCTACAGACGTTAAAGTAATCTCTGGCGTGCCACAGGGGAGTGTTATGGGACCATTGCTTTTCACATTATATATAAATGACCTAGTAGATAGTGTCGGAAGTTCCATGTGGCTTTTCGCGGATGATGCTGTAGTATACAGAGAAGTTGCAGCATTAGAAAATCGTAGCGAAATGCAGGAAGATCTGCAGCGGATAGGCACTTGGTGCAGGGAGTGGCAACTGTCCCTTAACATACACAAATGTAATGTATTGCGAATACATAGAAAAAAGGATCCTTTATTGTATGATTATATGATAGCGGAACAAACACTGGTAGCAGTTACTTCTGTAAAATATCGGGGAGTATGCGTGCGGAACGATTTGAAGTGGAATGATCATATAAAATTAATTGTTGGTAAGGCGGGTACCAGGTTGAGATTCATTGGGAGAGTGCTTAGAAAATGTAGTCCATCAACAAAGGAGGTGGCTTACAAAACACTCGTTCGACCTATACTTGAGTATTGCTCATCAGTGTGGGATCCGTACCAGATCGGTTTGACGGAGGAGATAGAGAAGATCCAAAGAAGAGCGGCGCGTTTCGTCACAGGGTTATTTGGTAACCGTGATAGCGTTACGGAGATGTTTAGCAAACTCAAGTGGCAGACTCTGCAAGAGAGGCGCTCTGCATCGCGGTGTAGCTTGCTCGCCAGGTTTCGAGAGGGTGCGTTTCTGGATGAGGTATCGAATATATTGCTTCCCCCTACTTATACCTCCCGAGGAGATCACGAATGTAAAATCAGAGAGATTAGAGCGCGCACGGAGGCTTTCAGACAATCGTTCTTCCCGCGAACCATACGCGATTGGAACAGGAAAGGGAGGTAATGACAGTGGCACGTAAAGTGCCCTCCGCCACACACCGTTGGGTGGCTTGCGGAGTATAAATGTAGATGTAGATGTAGACTCGAATTCGGGATCTCCTGCTTACATGGCAGACGCTCTATCCTATACCATTGATGACCGTGTAGCTTCTCTAGGATAAATGATAATCAGTTGAAACCCTCAGCTCCCGACAGGCGATGCGGACAGCTGGAAATATGTGCCCCACCGGGACTCGAATCCGGGATCTCCTGCTTACATGGCAGACGCTCTATCCATCTGACCGACCGAGGACACAGATGAATAGCGCGACTGCAGGGACTTATACCTTGCACGCTTCCCGTGAGACCCACATTCCCAACTGTCCACAATCTACATATGTAATGTACCTCATAGATAGAGCGTCTGACGTGTAAGGAGATGCCGGGTTCGAGTCCCGGTCGGGGCACACATTTCCTGGTGTCCCCATTGAGGTATATCAACAACACCTGTCGGCAGCTGAGAGTTTCAACTAATTATCATTTAACCCGTACTTTTTCGCCAGGATGAATGCAGAGGAATCTGCGCGGCTTCGCTAGGCGCAGTAAAATATAGTTAAATAACACTTTATTTTTGTCTCTGTATGCAACTCGTTGTCGTATCTTTGGCGGCGGCCGGAGGCTTAGCAAGCCGGCGAGTAATCTGCTGAAGACAGATGCTGCCGTATGTCTCTGCGTCAGCCCTGTGCTCAGGCCGGTGACTCAAGTAAGAGCCGTTGCCGCCCGTGGTGTGGAAGGCGCTGCCATCCGGAAGCTCTGCTAGGAAATGGCGCGTGTGTGTTGTGCGTCACATGCCGTCCTGTGAGTAATCTAACCCTGCCAGGCCACTGCCCGCTTTATCCCACTGGATGGACCGCGATGTTGGATGCCCTGAACTGGCGTTGGATGCTGGTCCCGGCCTCCAGATGGGTAGGCTCTCTGTCCAAAACCACGCTGGAGTCCAGAGCAGCTAGTGCCATAGGGTAAATTGGAACTGAGCGTTTGGTGTCTGTCATTGGCCGGGAGGATCTTACGGGGCAGTCCGGCCGTCTTGGAGCGGGTCTTATTAGTAGCGACACCACAATGGGCGACCTGCGCGCCGGATGAGGGTGTAATGATGATGAAGACAACACAACACCCAGTCCCTAAGCGGAGAAAATCCCCGACCCAGCCGGGAATCGATCCCGGGCCCCTTAAGGCGGCAGTCCGTCACGCTGACCATTAAGCTATCGGGGCAGACAGTGCCATAGGGTGGAACGGTGTTGCAGGCCGCGGTGGCCGAGCGGTTCTAGGCGCTTCTGTCCAGAACCAAGCGTCTGCTACGGTCGCAGGTTCGAATCCTGCCTCGGGCATGGATGTGTGTGATGTCCTTAGGTTAGTTAGGTTTAAGTACACTACTGGTCATTAAAATTGCTACAGCAAGAAGAAATGCAGATGACAAACGGGAATTCATTGGACAAATATGTTATACTAGAACTGACATGTGATTACATTTTCACGCAATTTGGGTGCACAGATCCCGAGGAATCAGCACCCATAACCACCACCACTGGCCGTAATAACGGCCTTCATACGCCTGGGCATTGAGTCAAACAGAGCTTGGATGGGGTGTACAGGTACAGCTGCCCATGCAGCTTCAACACGATACCACAGTTCATCAAGAGTAGTGACTGGCGTATTCTGACGAGCCAGTTCCTCGGCCACCATTGACCAGACGTTTTCAATTGGTGAGAGATCTGGAGAATGTGCTGGCCAGGGCAGCATTCGAACATTTTCTGTATCCAGAAAAGCCCGTACAGGACCTGCAACATGCGGTCGTGCATTATCCTGCTGAAGGTAGGGTTTCGCAGGGATCTAATGAAGGGTAGAGCCAAGGGGCGTAACACATCTGAAATGTAACGTCCACTGTTCAAAGTGCCGTCAATGCGAACAAGAGGTGACCGAGACGTGTAACCGATGGCACCCCATACCATCACGCCGGGTGATACGCCAGTATGGCGATGACGAATACACGCTTCCAATGTGCGTTCACCGTGATGTCGCCAAACACGGATGCGACCACAATAATGCTGTAAACAGAACCTGGATTCATCCGAAAAATGACGTTTTGCCATTTGTGCACCCAGGTTCGTCGTTGAGTACACCATTGCAAGCGCTCCTATATGTGATGCGGTGTCAAGGGTAACAGCAGCCATGGTCTCAGAGCTGATAGTCCATGCTGCTGCAAACTTCGTCGAATTGTTCGTGCAGATGATTGTTGTCTTGCAAAGGTCCCCATATGTTGACTCAGGGATGGAGACGTGGCTGCACGATTCGTTACAGCCGTGCGGATAAGATGCCTGTCATCTCGACTGCTAGTGATACGAGGCCGTTGGGATCCAGCACGGCGTTCCGTATTACTTTCCTGAACCCACCGATTCCATATTCTGCTAACAGTCAGTGGATCTCGACCAACGCGAGCAGCAATGTCGCGATACGATAAATCGCAATCGCGATAGGCTGCAATTCGACCTTTATAATAGTCGGAAACGTTATGGTACGCATTTCTCCTCCTTACACGAGGCATCACAACAACGTTTCACCAGGCAACGCCGGTCAACTGCTGTTTGTGTATGAGAAATCGGTTGGAAACTTTCCTCATGTCAGCACGTTGTAGGTGTCGCCACAAGCGCCAACCTTGTGTGAATGCTCTGAAAAGCTTATCATTTGCATATCACAGCATCTTCTTCCTGTCGGTTAAATTTCGCGTCTGTAGCACGTCATCTTCGTGGTGTAGCAATTTTAATGGCCAGTAGTGTAGTTCTAAGCCCAGGTGACTGATGAGCTGAGATGTTAAGTCCCGTAGTGCTTAGAACCATTTTTAACGGTCTCTGGACTACTCATCAGTGGTCACTGCTCCTGGAGTTTGTCTCGTATCATCTGTGGCCACGGCTCAGTGGCCATCTTGTAAGGTGGCAGGAGTTTGGCCAGAACTGTAACAAGCTCATACACAAGATGTTACAATACGAGGTGCATTCAAGTTCTAAGGCCTCCGATTTTTTTTCTAATTAACTACTCACCCGAAATCGATGAAATTGGCGTTACTTCTCGACGTAATCGCCCTGCAGACGTACACATTTTTCACAACGCTGACGCCATGATTCCATGGCAGCGGCGAAGGCTTCTTTAGGAGTCTGTTTTGACCACTGGAAAATCGCTGAGGCAATAGCAGCACGGCTGGTGAATGTGCAGCCACGGAGAGTGTCTTTCATTGTTGGAAAAAGCCAAAAGTCACTAGGAGCCAGGTCAGGTGTGTAGGGAGCATGAGGAATCACTTCAAAGTTGTTATCACGAAGAAAGTGTTGCGTAACGTTAGATCGATGTCCGGGTGCGTTGTCTCGGTGAAACAGCACACGCTCAGCCCTTCCCAGACGTTTTTGTTGCAGTGCAGGAAGGAATTTGTTCTTCAAAACATTTTCGTAGGATGCACCTGTTACCGCAGTGCCCTTTGGAACGCAATGGGTAAGGATTACGCCCTCGCTGTCCCAGAACATGGACACCATCATTTTTTCAGCACTGGCGGTTACCCGAAATTTTTTTGGTGGCGGTGAATCTGTGTGCTTCTATTGAGCTGACTGGCGCTTTGTTTCTGGATTGAAAAATGGCAGCCACGTCTCATCCATTGTCACAACGGACGAAAAGAAAGTCCCATTCGTGCTGTCGTTGTGCGTCAACATTGCTGGGCAACGTGCCACACGGGCAGCCGTGTTGTCGTCCATCAGCATTCGTGGCACCCAAATGGATGACACTTTTCGCATTTTCAGGTCGTCATGCAGGATTGTGTGCACAGAACCCACAGAAATGCCAACTCTGGAGGCGATCTGTTCAACAGTCATTTGGCGATCCCACAAAACAATTCTCTCCACTTTCTCGACCATGTCATCAGACCGGCTTGTGCGAGCCCGAGGTTGTTTCAGTTTTTTGTCATATGATGATGTTCTGCCTTCATTAAACTGTCGCACCCACGAACGCTCTTTCGACACATCCATAACTCCATCACCACATGTCTCCTTCAACTGTCAATGAATTTCAATTGGTTTCACACCACGCAAATTCAGAAAACGAATGATTGCACGCTGTTCAAGTAAGGAAAACGTCGCCATTTTAAGTATTTAAAACAGTTCTCATTCTCGCCGCTGGCGGTAAAATTCCATCTGCCGTACGGTGCTGCCATCTCTGGGACGTATTGACAATGAACGCGGCCTCATTTTAAAACAATGCGCATGTTTCTATCTCTTTCCAGTCCGGAGAAAAAAAATCGGAGGCCTTAGAACTTGAATGCACCTCGTAAAACAATTGGAGAACCCAGTTCGAATAACACGACCGCCACCGATCCTACTGATCGCCTGACTCTAGCCTGACGAGTTTTATGGCGCTGATGAGAGACTCTTCTTGTTGAGGTCATATGTCATGACCAAATCAGTCCTGCTCTTTATGAGTTGTCAGTGGTCTTCTGTTCTGCTCCACTTGCTTTGTTTCATGGGCATAGTTACTCTAACTTCTGACCATTCCTTTTTAGCAATGTAATTTTTCGACTTATCATATTTTCATTCTGATGAAGACGCCCCTAGTAGGTGTCGACACATAGCTCAATCTACTTACCAGTTATGACCAACCGGCTGCCTGTATAATCCTACTTTGTTTCAATTAAATTTTCTCACTTTGAGAAGACAGAAGAAGAAGCGATCTGTTCTATTTGCTAAAAACCTTCTAGAGCCAAGATGGCACAAGTATTTCTTTATTTAAAACAACCGATTTCGATAGACCTTTCCATTATCTTCAGGTGTTAAAAAACTTTTCCTTACGAAACGCATTCGTTTTAAATTTTAGTTATGACAACCTAATATTAATAATAATATTTTCGATCATTCCCTTCTGAGAGAGCGTATGAACTTGAGTAGTCATGATTTCTTCTTCTTTCTCTTTTCCTTCGCAAATTCTCTTCATACGTTCACTGCGTTCTCTCTTGCGTTCTTCCGACCATCTTTCTCCCGTTCTATTCTCCGTATGTTCTTGTTCAAGTGTGTGTTTCTTTATGATGTTTATAAACTGTTCTCTATTGTTTATGTTGTCTTGTGTGATCCCCAGTTCTTTAATGTCTTCTTCTGCTTCAGTGATCCACTTTGTCTTGTTTTTGCTCTCGTTTACTATCTCAAAGATCTGTCTTGTGAGCCTGCTTTTATTCATCCTGCTGATATGTCCATAAAATTTCATCCTTCTCTTTCTAATGGTGTCTGCTATTGTTTCTATGTCTTTGTAAATCTCTCTCGTTGACCTCTTCATCCAAATTCCTTACCGAAACACTGGTCCATATATTTTCCTCTCAATTTTTTTTCCTGCTTTTCAATCTCTCTTATCTTATATGACCATGAATCACTGTAGTTTCTGCAGCATAAAGTGCTTCTGGTAGGACTACTGTGTTATAATTCCTTAGTTTCGCATTGTCAGAAGTACACTCCTGGAAATTGAAATAAGAACACCGTGAATTCATTGTCCCAGGAAGGGGAAACTTTATTGACACATTCCTGGGGTCAGATACATCACATGATCACACTGACAGAACCACAGGCACATAGACACAGGCAACAGAGCATGCACAATGTCGGCACTAGTACAGTGTATATCCACCTTTCGCAGCAATGCAGGCTGCTATTCTCCCATGGAGACGATCGTAGAGATGCTGGATGTAGTCCTGTGGAACGGCTTGCCATGCCATTTCCACCTGGCGCCTCAGTTGGACCAGCGTTCGTGCTGGACGTGCAGACCGCGTGAGACGACGCTTCATCCAGTCCCAAACATGCTCAATGAGGGACAGATCCGGAGATCTTGCTGGCCAGGGTAGTTGACTTACACCTTCTAGAGCACGTTGGGTGGCACGGGATACATGCGGACGTGCATTGTCCTGTTGGAACAGCAAGTTCCCTTGCCGGTCTAGGAATGGTAGAACGATGGGTTCGATGACGGTTTGGATGTACCGTGCACTATTCAGTGTCCCCTCGACGATCACCAGTGGTGTATGGCCAGTGTAGGAGATCGCTCCCCACACCATGATGCCGGGTGTTGGCCCTGTGTGCCTCGGTCGTATGCAGTCCTGATTGTGGCGCTCACCTGCACGGCGCCAAACACGCATACGACCATCATTGGCACCAAGGCAGAAGTGACTCTCATCGCTGAAGATTACACGTCTCCATTCGTCCCTCCATTCACGCCTGTCGCGACACCACTGGAGGCGGGCTGCACGATGTTGGGGCGTGAGCGGAAGACGGCCTAACGGTGTGCGGGACCGTAGCCCAGCCTCATGGAGACGGTTGCGAATGGTCCTCGCCGATACCCCAGGAGCAACAGTGTCCCTAATTTGTTGGGAAGTGGCGGTGCGGTCCCTTACGGTACTGCGTAGGATCCTACGGTCTTGGCGTGCATCCGTGCGTCGCTGCGGTCCGGTCCCAGGTCGACGGGCACGTGCACCTTCCGCCGACCACTGGCGACAACATCGATGTACTGTGGAGACCTCACGCCCCACGTGTTGAGCAATTCGGCGGTACGTCCACCCGGCCTCCCGCATGCCCACTATACGCCCTCGCTCAAAGTCCGTCAACTGCACATACGGTTCACGTCCACGCTGTCGCGGCATGCTACCAGTGTTAAAGACTGCGATGGAGCTCCGTATGCCACGGCAAACTGGCTGACACTGACGGCGGCGGTGCACAAATGCTGCGCAGCTAGCGCCATTCGACGGCCAACACCGCGGTTCCTGGTTTGTCCCCTGTGCCGTGCGTGTGATCATTGCTTGTACAGCCCTCTCGCAGTGTCCGGAGCAAGTATGGTGGGTCTGACACACCGGTGTCAATGTGTTCTTTTTTCCATTTCCAGGAGTGTAGATTTCTTATTATAGTGATTCCAAGTGAGCGTATATACTTTTTGTAATGTTGAGGTTCTATCTTTATTGGCTATTGAGTTCAGCCCTGATGGTTGAATTCTCTCTCCCAGATATCTGAAGTGGGCAGCTTCTGCAACTTTCGCGTATTGAGCAGTAATGGGGAGATAATCTACAGGTTTGCCTTTTCTAGTAGGAAATTTGTAGCCCAACCTTTTATATTACACTGTTTTTAATTCACATGACAACTTGGCGTGAGGTCCAGCTTAAAATGAAGACGTTTCATAAGAAGGCTTTTTAAGACCTGACGATAACAACTAAAGTCTGTCGAAAGCGGTTGTTCTAAATAAAGAAATACCTTTATGCGATCCTGCCTTTGGAAAGATTTTAACAAATTTGTTTCAGTGTCCTATCTGGTTCGTCAAACCCCTGATATAGGTTGCTGCTTCCTCCTTAGCATTTCTTGCATAATGTCAGGAGAGTAATGGCGCCGGGTTGGTCTGCACTCGTCTAACGCTTTTCCGCTCAGATTGCTCAGACTCATACACAGAAGTGATGGTGTCGCAGTCTTGTGAACGACTAACAGTATCTACATCTACATCTACATCTACATCCATACTCCGCAAGCCACCTGACGGTGTGTGGCGGAGGGTACCTTGAGTACCTTTATCGGTTCACCCTTCTATTCCAGTCTCATATTGTTCGTGGAAAGGAGGATTGTCGGTATGCCTCTGTGTGGGCTCTAATCTCTCTGATTTTATCCTCATGGTCTCTTCACGAGATATATGTAGGAGGGAGCAATATACTGCTTGACTCCTCGGTGAAGGTATGTTCTCGAAACTTCAACAAAAGCCCGTACTGAGCTACTGAGCATCTCTCTTCCAGAGTCTTCCAATGGAGTTTATCTATCATCTCCGTAACGCTTTCGCGATTACTAAATGATCCTGTAACGAAGCGCGCTGCTCTCCGTTGGATCTTCTCTATCTCTTCTATCAACCCTATCTGGTACGTATCCCACAATGCTGAGCAGTACTCAAGCAGTGGGTGAACAGGCGTACTGTATCCTACTTCCTTTGTTTTCGGATTGCATTTCCTTAGGATTCTTCCAGTGAATCTCAGTCTGGCATCTGCTTTAACGACGATCAACTTTATATGATCATTCCATTTTAAATCACTCCCAGATAATTTATGGAATTAACTGCTTCCAGTTGCTGACCTGCTATTTTGTAGCTAAATGATAGGGGATCTATCTTTCTATGTATTCGCAGCACATTACACTTGTCTACATTGAGATTCAATTGCCATTCCCTGAACCATGCGTCAATTCGCTGCAGATCCTCCTGCATTTCAGTACAATTTTCCAATGTTGCAACCTCTCGATATACCACAGCATAATCCGCAAAAAGCCTCAGTGAACTTCTGATGTCATCCACAAGGTCATTTGTCGAAATGTTTACGGTAGCGGTTGCCTCGTGTCGATACTTCCGTGTGCTTCACCAACGCCGTTCTGTCGGATCCTAGAAAATTTCGCTCTGCTGTTCCCTTACTTTCTTGATGGATAAACAGTACCCAGTGGTACGCCATTCCATCACTGGATCTGTACGACGTCTGGCAGCGTTGATTTGCTCCGACCCTCCACATGTTGATACGACCACCGAGATGTACGCAAAGATTTGGCGCCACTGTCGACACACCTTCTCTTACTGCCGCTTGAAGCGAAGCCGCGGCGGTGGTTGATGTACTGACAGTCGGACAGAAGTTATCCCTCTGTCTGAGTGGATACTCGTCTTACTGGAGACAAGCCCCTTTCCTCACTGTACATGATGTGGCTGTACGATCCTACACTGCAGACTGAACAACATGTCAGTCCCCTCGGGCGCTAGTCGCTTGGGCCGCTGAGATCCCATACAGCGTTCAATATGGCGGCCCTCCTGAATCGTTCGTTACCCTATTCCCGTCTCAAACATTCCGATCTCGACAAGTACAAGCAGCAGTCTCAGAACGACAGTCATAACAGGCCACGGTCCTGCAGTTGTCGACTTCTGACACGCGCTTGTAGATTTTTCTTCTTGTTACACGAGATTGTTTAACTGTATGTCACGTCTTATGACCACGCTTTGGTGGGACACGCACCCCAAAGCCTAGTGTTCCATGCAGAAATGAGCCGATAGGAGTTCTGAATTTAAAATAAAAACTTCTCCCCATCGGAGGTTCGAGTCCTCCCTCGCCCATGGGTGTGTGTGTTGTCCATAGCGTAAGTTAGTTCAAGTTAGGTTAATTAATGTGTAGGCTTATGGACCGAAGACCTAATTAGTTTGGTCCCATAAGACCTTACTATAAATTTCCAAATTTTTATCCATGTCGCTTTGGTGAGTTTTAAACGGTAATAAAATTACAGACATTCAGAAATGATTGAGGAGGATAAATGTTTCCATTTGAGGTAAAGGACCCAGAAGCGGCAAAGTCGAATGTTAGAGCTATGATCATTTTCTCTACTGGGCTACACACCACTTTTAAGGAACAATTGCTTGTAGTTCTTGAGATATGCGTTTTAGTGCTCATGTTTAATAACCTTTTTTCCTTGTTTTGGTTCAAATGTGTATGAAATCTTACGGGACTTAACTGCTAAGGTCATCAGTCCCTAAGTTTACACACTACTAAACCTAAATTATCCCATGGACAAACACAGACACATGCTCGAGGGAGGACTCGAATCTCCGCCGGGACCAGCCGCACATCCATGACTCAGCGCCTTGTTTTGGTCTATACCATGACTGATGAAAGTTGCCTACCCCACAGTTTCATCAACAATAGTACCAGTACATGTATTCCACTGTCAAGAGGTATCAGAACCATTTTAGACTCACTCGTTTCCAGACTATGATCACTGAGGACGTGACGCAATAGTTATTTTAAAATAAAAATTTTAAAATAAAAACACTGTTTACGAATATGTTTTCACGATTGAGCGGTTTTTAAAGGACTGGAAACAATAGATCATTGACATAAAATTGTGAATGCTTTCCAATATTTCAGGAATACATTCGACATCATTTTTATGACTCTGTATCTTAGCCGGTAAAAACGGAACCCTTCACAAGATCACTTTGTTGTCCATCTTTGTATCCGTTCGATTAGTAACACCCCTTTCTCTTAGGAAAGGGTGGCAGTATCAAGATGAAATTTATGTCACATAATAAGATCTACGTTCTCCTGGCAGTCTAAAGACTTAAGCCTCTAAGGCAATGCAATAAAAAGATACGCCTGTTTTCTGATTCTCAGAAACTCCCTCATCAAAACCTATAAGGTACCTCCCAGTCACCAAGACTCATAAAATTTGGCAAGAAGTAAGGTTTCTGTTGTGTACATAGTTCCGTGTAGTCAGCGCGTACACAACTTTCCCACTAGAGCGCGCCCCGCTAACCACAACAGTGCAGGCGCAGCGCTCGTCCGTCTCCGCACTACGAGATGACGCTACCTTAGAGACGGACCAAATTCTGCTTCCGCCGACCCGCGTATTAATATGTAATGCAGCCAATGAGATTGCTGCTAACGTAGAACCTTTTCTCCTCACGGATCACACTCGCGCTGTGACACCTGAATGCGCGAGGTATTATAACAAGTGTACAGACCTCCGATTAGTCAGTCTGCATTTGTCTGCATTAGTCAGTACCAGTCTGCATTAGTCAGTACCAGTCTATAGTCAAGTTTCAGTCTGCGCCTAATAAGATTATCATATTCCTGTACATAGCCAAGAAGATAAATGAATAGACACTTTGTCAAGTATCAGAGATATGTGAGAATAAGATTAACATACCAAGACCAAAGGAACTTCAGATTGTCAATTGTAAACAGCATCCAGAATCAAGTTACGTAATGTCTGTGCTTTTTATTATTTTAATAAATGTGTGTGAAAATTAATCAAGTTCTGTTTAAAGTTGATCACCGTCAATCTGGTACTCTGAGCGTGGAAGTGGCATTTCTATCGTCTGACCGAACGGCAGAAGATAAACACGCCACATTAAGACCACGAGACATATTGCTGACACTCGCCTACTTCATTAGAACGACAAGTCAAATAATCTGATGGTGTGTGTATGGAAGGTCTTACAGTACGCACACCACAGTTTCACACAGTACAAATAAAGGAAAAAATCGTTCATCTGTAATTATGACATCAAAAATACTTTTTCGCGAATAGAAACTTACATGGTGTTCGCAATCTGTTAAAAATTTCAGGAACTATTGTAAAGAGTTTTATCTCGGTTTCAGTAATAGGTCCGGTGATTCACGAGGTGGCTCTCTGTGTATAATTTACACATATTTCATGCTGCGATAAAGTGAATTTCTCCGTCGCTGTGAAAACAATGTCTTTGCCATCTAGCGATGACAGGCGTAAGGCGCAATGCCGGCTCATTCTCCTTACAAACATTCCCCGACAGTCTACGCTTACGATACGTCCAGAATGTGTAATGTTTCAAAGCAAAGTAATACTCGTAACTGATGCACGATCGGACTTAATTGTTTGGGACGAGGTATCAATAGCCTACTACATATCCATTGAAGCGTTCCACAGAACAATTCGCGTAACAACAAGAGCCCTATGGCCGGATGTATCTTTTACTTCTCTGTTGGCTTCCGTCAAATCTTTCTGAGCCGTGTATCGACTCGTGCTACACATTGAGTTTAGATTACATTGGTTCTCCTTTTCTTCCCCTGACATGTTTCTTTGACATGTTGTCTGTCATTAAGTGGCTGCTTGGTTGTCTTTTCCCTCTGCTATCGATATCTGCCTTTTTGCTTCCGGGAAATTGCTATGGAGGAAGTGGGAGATTTGACCGGTTGTAATCTCGTGTGGTGGCGCGAAAGTAGGGGCGTTGCGCGCAGAGAGAGTCTGGTGGACACGGGAGGGCAGTGTGGCTCTCCAGCGCGAAGCAGGCGTGGTCGGTTGTACCGAGTCGCCACGTGATGTATGTCGGTTGTGTGTAACGAGCGGGTCGAGTTGACGAATGAGCTCCCTGCGTGTAGGTTGTATACTGAATCGCCCCACGAGTAGTTGCTGTTCATTTCGCCTTGGTGGGACGTTAACAAGCTTCTTTAAATCCTCCGTTTCAACACTGGAGCTTAAAAGGAGACACCTAACATGAAGGAGCAGTCACTACCCGTCAACGTTGCAGAGAAGACGTGAACTCCGGTGGCAGAGCGTGTTGTCGCGTGACCGTGGCGTGTTGGGTACGCTGACGACGCGCGCGCGGACGGATGTGTGGATCCTTGCCATCGGAGATCGTGTACTGCCTGTTCGAGCATAACTGCAAGTTAAGTTCGTGGAAGGTTTAATCGTTAAGTAATAATTTTGTGTAACCAGCGTCTCTTCTGCCTTGTGGCCTCCGGCGACCGGGTTTCCTGTCTCTGGCACCGGTGTAATTGAAGACAGTGACCTTTCCTCCTCCTCTCGTTACTGTCCGATGGGAGGTGTAGTTTTGGCAGTTTAATTGTTTCGCTATTCTGTCGAGTGTTATGAGTAAATTCATGCCTTTTGTTGGTTGATCATGTGGTCGCTCATTCAGGACTGTGTGGTGTAATATTACCTTGCACGAGATTAGCTCTAATTCTGTCAGCAAGTTAAGCCATCTTATAACAAGTTTTCGCTGGCTAAAAGTCGGTCCAGTGACCAGTCTGGGAGTGGCAATTGTGTTTACCGGCGTATTTAAATTGGTCAGTATTCTGCCTAGCCTGAGCATCCCTGAGTGGGTGATTTGTGTCCGCCTTACACGGGTCCGTCATATCTACTATGTTCTAATGATATTCGAGGACACTTTTGTTTAAGTTTTTTTTTAATTCTTCCAAGTTTGTAAATTCCCTTTATTGCCATTAATCGTGTGTTTGCTGAGACCTGTTTAATTTTTTTTAATGACGGTGTTGCTAGCTTCACTACCTCACCGTACTTTATTAACAAAGTTCTGTATTTACTTTAGTAGCCTGTTTACTAATGTTCTTTAAATTTTTTTTAAATTGTTGTATTGCTATAAATTACTTTGATTGGCGTTAGCGGCGTATTTGAAAAAGTAGTTTATTGCCGTACTGCTAGCTTCTGGTTTTTTTAAAAAAATATTCTTTTTAAACTATTGTACTGCTATAAATTACTTGATTGCCGTTAGCGGCCTGTTTAAAAGGCTGTTTGTTGCCGTACTGCTAGTTTCTGTAAGATACGAATAAAACATTTGTGAAAATCTCAACTCGACAGTTAACTGCAAGAAATTTGGCCCCGTTTCCCAACTTGTGGTGTGGCTTGTAGTAACCGTAACCACTGTGTGTGTCACTTTCAAGTAATCCCAGCAGAGACTACAGCAGTCAACACATCTTCAAATTGCTAGTTAGCAAAACATGTTAATCGAACAAAAATCAATGAAAAATTACAATAGCGAATGCGAAATAACTCAAAAAATTTAAGCTTAATAGATTGTCGAAAGTCTTGGATTTCTCCGGACAGATATCGTGCCAGTATCGATCTCGATAACAGGGAAAAAATCGTCGAATTTCTCGATTCACGGTATGGATTTATATACATATACATGGATTTATATACATAATTAAGAATGTACGGAACCCTCGAAGTGCGACTCCTATTCGCACTTGTCCTGTTTTTTACGTCCTCTGTTCCACTGTAGTTTAAAGTACATTATTGCGGACTTCTGCTGCGATAAATATTGAGACAGCGGTTATCTGTTTAACTATCTCAACAAAGCTCGCCTTAAAGTCGTTTTTCGATTTGCTCGTTTACCCTCGCACCATACAATATGGGATATGCCCAAAAGTCGGACGATCAGAATATGTCAGAGTCTGATAGCTATTCCTTTTAATGAAGGTTAGTGATAATCTAACTCACTTGTTGCTGTTTTCGCAGTCTCGTTGCGTATTTCTTTCACTGATTTTTAGCTCCGGGACAATACGTCTTTCCAGTATGTTCGTCTATCAACTCTTGTGGATAAAGGCTCAAAGCATAGTTTAATTTTAACGAATGAAGGTACGTCAGTGTTATATCCTGTGTCTGCCCAAATGTTTATTAGAGTATCATGTAAAATCGTGACGTAAATGGATTAAGAAATTCTGGAGATTTTTCCAAACAACGATTCCCCTTTATATGCGATTTAACATATGTGTTAAAAATATGTAGCCTACATCTATCCGCACATTTATTTTTATTCCATACATCGGAGGCTGTCGTCTAACTTAGACAGGACGCAAAGGAAATATAAAATTAAAGCAAATCTTCCGACCAGCGGTGAATATCAGTGCTCTTATCGGTTCGGAAAAGGATGATCTGGGACTGTGGAAGGCTGGAATTATAAAATTCCTCCCCAGCGGGACAAAGCTTACATAGGTCAGACGATACGCACAGTACATGGCAGGTGCGTAAAACATGAGCGCCACACTCTACTTTCGCAGTCCAGTAAGCCGACCGTAGCTGAGCATTGTATTACCACAGGACACACTGTGTAATATTCTGCCACCAAGATCGTGGCCCCGGCGAGATCCTATTTGGATTCGTTAATTAAAGAATCTGTGGACATACGGCTAGCACAAATATAAATAATGATGGCGGCTTTCAGCTGGCCAAGGCTTGGGATCCGGTGATCTCTTTAATTTCGTTTTAGAGAAAATACACTCCTGGAAATTGAAATAAGAACACCGTGAATTCATTGTCCCAGGAAGGGGAAACTTTATTGACACATTCCTGGGGTCAGATACATCACATGATCACACTGACAGAACCACAGGCACATAGACACAGGCAACAGAGCATGCACAATGTCGGCACTAGTACAGTGTATATCCACCTTTCGCAGCAATGCAGGCTGCTATTCTCCCATGGAGACGATCGTAGAGATGCTGGATGTAGTCCTGTGGAACGGCTTGCCATGCCATTTCCACCTGGCGCCTCAGTTGGAGCAGCGTTCGTGCTGGACGTGCAGACCGCGTGAGACGACGCTTCATCCAGTCCCAAACATGCTCAATGGGGGACAGATCCGGAGATCTTGCTGGCCAGGGTAGTTGACTTACACCTTCTAGAGCACGTTGGGTGGCACGGGATACATGTGGACGTGCATTGTCCTGTTGGAACAGCAAGTTCCCTTGCCGGTCTAGGAATGGTAGAACGATGGGTTCGATGACGGTTTGGATGTACCGTGCACTATTCAGTGTCCCCTCGACGATCACCAGTGGTGTACGGCCAGTGTAGGAGATCGCTCCCCACACCATGACGCCGGGTGTTGGCCCTGTGTGCCTCGGTCGTATGCAGTCCTGATTGTGGCGCTCACCTGCACGGCGCCAAACACGCATACGACCATCATTGGCACCAAGCCAGAAGCGACTCTCATCGCTGAAGACGACACGTCTCCATTCGTCCCTCCATTCACGCCTGTCGCGACACTACTGGAGGCGGGCTGCACGATGTTGGGGTGTGAGCGGAAGACGGACTAACGGTGTGCGGGACCGTAGCCCAGCTTCATGCAGACGGTTGCGAATGGTCCTCACCGATACCCCAGGAGCAACACTGTCCCTAATTTGCTGGGAAGTGGCGGTGCGGTCCCCTACGGCACTGCGTAGGATCCTACGGTCTTGGCGTGCATCCGTGCGTCGCTGCGGTCCGGTCCCAGGTCGACGGGCACGTGCACCTTCCGCCGACCACTGGCGACAACATCGATGTACTGTGGAGACCTCACGCCCCATGTGTTGAGTAATTCGGCGGTACGTCCACCCGGCCTCCCGCATGCCCACTATACGCCCTCGCTCAAAGTCCGTCAACTGCACATACGGTTCACGTCCACGCTGTCGCGGCATGCTACCAGTGTTAAAGACTGCGATGGAGCTCCGTATGCCACGGCAAACTGGCTGACACTGACGGCGGCGGTTCCTGGTGTGTCCGCTGTGCCGTGCGTGTGATCATTGCTTGTACAGCCCTCTCGCAGTGTCCGGAGCAAGTATGGTGGGTCTGACACACCGGTGTCAATGTGTTCTTTTTTCCATTTCCAGGAGTGTATTTTATTCATAATGACACGTCTGGCGACATACTTCTTTTTTTAGCGCTGCGAGTGCGTGTTCCGACAGAGGGTGGACCCGCAGTTTCCCCTTTCCGCATGCGTCTGCGCGCTACAGATGGAACAATGTTTGCAAAGGGCGCGGATTTCGATAGAGGGTGCGCCTGTGACGGCCACCAATGCGCCAGCGTCTCCACGCCAATTTTTGCTGTAAAGCCGACACCGTGAACTAACATTCTCCAGTGGCAGACACTTACCTGAAAATGGCTGAACAGTTGCCAGCCAAAATATCGCGGCAACATCATCCGGTTGTAGTCCCGAAACCTTATACAATATTTGAGTTTCGTGAAAAAAAGTTTGTTAATGCACTACATAATCATGATGTTATTGCAGGTCGTGAAAACTTAGAATTAAGTAGTCAAGAACTTTACGAGATCTACGCCCCTTTACATATTGTAACGCCCCCTTAGAAAAATTTATACATGACTGTGCTTAAAACTCACACACAATATTTTTAGCGCAACACAATCTGACTTTCAATAATCCATACAAAATAATGGCCCTGACTAACATTAACCTATACCTTTCACAAATCACTTACCTCACAAAAATCTTCGTTACTCGAACTACTGCAATACAGCGAGCGCTACTACTGCCAGCTAAATAAAAGATTCAAACTACGGAAGGCACTAACTACTGATAGGCATAGTTAGCAAATGAAAGATTTTAATAGAGAACAAACAATGTATTTACCTTAATAGTGTTGAAAAATCATAATATACATAGGAGTGCATGACATCCAGTCTTAAAAATTTCCAAACTCCGCCATTTCTCTCCCCACATCCACCACTGCTGGCGGCTCACCTCCAACTGCGCAACGCTACGCGCTGTTCACATCCAGCTGCCGCTGCCCAACACTACAATGGCAGACAACAATGCAAACTAGCCACAGACTGCACACAGCGCAGCCAGTGATTCTCACACAGAGCGCTACGTGGCGTTACCAATAAGAAAACCTAAACAGCCTACTTACAATATCATATGTGTGTAT
Organism: Schistocerca piceifrons; assembly: GCF_021461385.2. Taxonomy (NCBI): domain Eukaryota; kingdom Metazoa; phylum Arthropoda; class Insecta; order Orthoptera; family Acrididae; genus Schistocerca; species Schistocerca piceifrons. The sequence continues at coordinate 89,464,443 of NC_060147.1, forward strand.
CTATATATTACAATATTATATATATTAGAAATATGTAGCCTATGTCTGGCCAAAGGTTTATTAGTGTATCGTGTAAAAATTTGAAGTAAGTTGTGAAGAACTAGATTTTTACTACCAACGTCTCCACAGGGTGGTCCATTGATCGTGACCGGGCCAAATATCTCACGAAATAAGCGTCAAACGAAAAAAACTACAAAGAGCGAAACTTGTCTACCTTGAACGGGGGAACCAGATGGCGCTTTGGTTGGCCCGCTAGATGGTGCTGCCATAGGTCAAACGGATATCAACTTTTTTTTGTTTTTTTTTTTAAATAGGAACCCCATTTTTTAATACATCATCGTGTAGTACGTAAAGAAATATGAATGCTTTAGTTGGTCCACTTTTTTCGCTTTGTGATAGATCGCGCTGTAATAGTCACAAACATATGGCTCACAATTTTAGACGAACAGTTGGTAACAGGTAGGTTTTTTTAATTGAAATACATAACGTAGGTACGTTTGTACATTTCATTTCGGTTGTTCCAATGTGATACATGCACCTTTATGAACTTATAATTTGTGAGAACGCATGCTGTTACACTGTGATTACCTGTAAATACCACATTAATACAACAAATGCTCAAAATGATGTCTATCAACTTCAATGCATTTGGCAATATGTGTAACGACATTCCTCTCAACAGCGAGTAGTTCGCCTTCCGTAATGTTCGCACAAGCATTCACAATGCGCTGAGGCATGTCGTCAGGCGTGGATCACGATAGCAAATATCCTTCAACTTTCCCCACAGAAAGAAATCCGAGGACATCAGATCCGGTGAACGTGCGGGCCATGGTATGGTGCTTCGACGACCGATCCACCTGTCGTGAAATACGCTATTCAATACCGCTTCAACCGCACGGGAGCTATGTGCCGGACATCCATCATGTTGGAAGTGCATCGCCATTCTGTCATGCAGTGAAACATCTTGTAGTAACATCGGTAGAACATTACGTAGTAAATCAGCATACATTGCACCATTTAGATTGCCATCGGTAAAATGGGGGCCAATTATCCTTCCTCCCAAAATGCCACACCTTACATTAACCCGCCAAGGTCGGTGATGTTCCACTCGTCGTAGCCATAGTGGATTTTCTGTTGCCCTATAGAGCATATTATGCCGGTTTACGTTACCGCTGTTGGTGAATGACGCTTCGTCGCTAAATAGAACGCGTACAAAAAATTTGTCATCGTCCCGTAATTTCTCTTGTGCGCAGTGGCAGAACTGTACACGACGTTCAAAGTCGTCGCCATGCCATTCCTGGTGCATAGAAATATGGTACGGGTGCAATCGATGTTGATGTAGCATTTTCAACAACGACGTATTTGAGATTCCCGATTCCCGCGCAATTTGTCTGCTAGTGTTGTGCGGATTAGCTGCGACAGCACCTAAAACACCTACTTGGGCATCATCATTTGTTGCAGGTCGTGGTTGACGTTTCACATGTGGCTGAACACTTCCTGTTTCCTTAAATAACGTAACTATCCGGCGAACGGTCCGGACACTTGGATGATGACGTCCGGGATACCGAGCAGCATACATAGCACACGCCCATTGGGCATTTTGATCACAATAGCCATACATCAACACGATATTGACCTTTTCCGTCATTGGTAAACGGTCCATTTTAACACGGGTAACGTATCACAAAGCAAATACCGTCCGCACTGGCGGAATAAATAATAATGTCGTGTGGCGAGGGCCTGCCGTCGGGTAGACCGTTCGCTTGGTGCAAGTCTTTTGATTTGACGCCACTTCGGCGACCTGCGCGTCGATGGGGATGAAATGATGATGATTAGGACAACACCCAGTCTCTGAGCGGAGAAAATCGCCTACCCATCCGGGAATCGAACCCGGGCCCTTAGGATTGACAGTCCGTCGCGCTGACCACTCAGCTGCACGAATATATTATAAAAAATGGGGGGTTCCTATTTTAAAAAAAACGCAGTTGATATCCGTTTGACCTAAGGCAGCGTCATCTAGCGGGCCAAGCATAGCGCCATCTGGTTCCCCCCTTCAAGCTAGACGAGTTTCGTTCTTTGTAGTTTTTTCGTGAGATATTTGGCCCGGTCACTATCAATGGACCACCCTGTATTTTGGACACTCCACACGCCTACCATTTTCAAGTCTTTGATGTCGATTTTGTGAGGTGGTTTCGGGAAGTGCGTTGTACTGCTTTCCTTATTTTGTGTATTCCCTGCCCCTCCCTCCCCTGCCACAGTAGCGATCCCCCCCCCCCCCCCCCCTCCAGCCCAGCACCCCGCCGTCTCCAGTTTCTGTGAGAGTCCTGGCGCGCCTGTCTCGACTGCTCTGTGTGTTGGCAGTCGTGGTACGACTACAAGCTGCGGTGGGAGCCCAAGGAGTACGGCGGCGTCCACATGCTGCACGTGCCCTCCGACCACATCTGGCGGCCAGACATCGTCCTCTACAACAAGTGAGTAGTTCGCCAACCACACAGCGAGCCAGCCCCCAAGCCCGTCTGCGGCGCGACGCACTGCGCAGCTACCTCGAGTACCCTTCCGCAAGCGTACGTTACACGATCTACAGGCCCTGAAATGCAACGCTTGGCGTTCGGTAGGTGGCCGTAAAAGGATTCAATTGACTTATACGATACCCCAACCCAAGAACCAACTCTCTCTGTTCCAGAAGTAACCAATACGCATACAGCTACTTCTTAATCAACACACAGCAAAGTACAACAACGTGCACTTCATTCACTCGAATTTACTCTCCAGATACCCCCAAACATTATCATTCATGCCGTACTTACGACCTACAGCCATTGCAACGGAATACTTGGCATTCGTTTGATAGCGATAAAAGCTTCACTCGATTTATATGAAACCCCAACCTGGGCCCGCCGGGGTGGCCGAGCGGTTCTAGGCGCTACAGTCTGGAACCGCGCGACCGCTACGGTCGCAGGTTAAAAAAAATGGCTCTGAGCACTATGGGACTTAACATCTGAGGTCACAACTCCCCTAGAACTTAGAACTACTTAAACCTAACTACCCTAAGGACATCACACACATCCATGCCCGAGGCAGGATTCGAACCTGCGACCGCAGCGGTCGTGCGGTTCCGGACTGTAGCGCCTAGAACCGCTCGACCACTACCGCCGGCCGGTCGCAGGTTCGAATCCTGCCTCGGGCATCTATGTGTGTGATGTCCTTAGGTTAGTTAGGTTCAAGTAGTTCTAAGTTCTAATGGCCTGATGACCTTAAAAGTTAAGTCCCATAGTGGTCGGAGCCATTTGAACCATTTGAACCCAACGCGGCAATCAACTTTTGATAGTCCAAAAATAGCAAGGTTTGTTACAAAAAAAATGTTCAAATGTGTGTGAAATCGTATGGGACTTAACTGCCAAGGTCATCAGTCCCTAAGCTTAGACATTACTCAACCTAAATTATCCTAAGGCACACACACACACACACACACACACACCCATTCCCGAGGGAGGACTCGAACCTCCGCCAGGTCGAGCCGCGCAGTCCATGACTGCAGCGCCCCAGACCGCTCGGCTAATCCCGCGCGGCAAGGTTTGTTACAGACAATTTGTAATGAAAACACAGTAAATTACGAAAAATCTACTACTTGGACGTTTCTGTTTTCCTCAATTGCTCCATGTTACTTGTATGACTAATGTGAACGAAATTCAGTTATAAATAAGAGCCTGAAAAAATTAAAATGATATAAGGCGTGTTTTTTTAAGTAAGTACCCTTTTGAAATTAAAAAAAGACGTGATAAGATATCTCAATAATTTTATTTTTGCATGAATGCCTGTACCTTAATCTAGTTTTCTACATAATTTCCGTCAATATTGAGGCACTTGTCATAACGTTGTACCATTTTTTGAATACACTCCTCAGAGAAGTCTGCCGCCTGATTTGTTAACCACTGCATCACCACTGTAAAAATAAATTTTTTATCTTAGCATGTCTTTTTTTAATTTCAAAACGGTACTTACTTAGCAAACACGTCTCACATAAAAACACGTAATATTTGTTTAGCAACAACTGCCACAAAGAAGAAAGAGCTGTCTGATTGTTACAGCTATAATAGTAATTATTTACATTAACGTACCACAACCGAAAAAAATCATAACAGCAAAAAGTAATTAATGTACACTAATGAACTTTTGAACTTTTGGATATACTTTTGTCTAGGTTAGATATTTCAGTGATTATCACAGCAAGATCACTGGTTAATGTAAACGCGAAATAAGCAGTTGCAAATGTGAACTATTGACGCATTAATAACTGGTGTAACCGCCAATATGTTCAACACAAATATGCAAACGTGCATCATTGTGTTTTGCAGCTGCCTGGTGCCAGTTTGTGCAAGGGAGTTCCATGCCTGTTTCACTTGCTCGGTCAATACAGGATTGCTTAATGCAGTCTGTGGATGACGAAGCAGTTCATGTCCAATCATGTCCCATTTGGGGTCGTTTGGAGACAGAGCTGTTGATTGAGCAGGTCAAGGCAATACGTGACAATTGGTAATCTTGGGCGAGTGGTATCCTGTTGGAAAACGCCCTGTGGAATGCTTTTCATGATGGCAGCACAACAGGTCGAATCGTCAGACTGACATACGAACTTGCAGTCAAGGTGCGTGGGATAACCACGACAGTTTTTGTATGTCCACCCTTCTTATTGGGAGTCTGAGAGCCATTCACCTATGTCAAAAAAAATTGAACGCGTACATCCGTACTTCCTACACTACTTGCCGTTAAAATTGCTACACCACGCAGATGACGTGCTACAGAAGCGAAATTTAACCGACAGGAAGAAGATGCTGTGATATGCAAATGATTAGCTTTTCAGAGCATTCACACAGGTTGGCGCCGGTGGAGACACCTACGACGTGCTGACATAAGGAAAGTTTCCAACCGATTTCTCATACACAGATAACAGTTGACCGGCATTGCCTGGTGAAACTTTGTTGTGATGCCTCGTGTAAGGAGGAGAAATGCTTACCATCACGTTTACGACTTTGATAAAAGTGGGATTGTATCCAATCGCGAGTGCGGTTAATATTATCGGGGCATTGCTGCTCGCGTTGGTCAAAATCCAATGACTGTTAGCAGAATATCGAATCGATGGGTTCAGGAGAATAATACGGAACGCCGTGCCGGATCCCTACGGCGTCGTATCACTAGCAGTCGAGATGACGGGCATCTTATCTGCATGGCTGTAACGGATCGTGCAGAAACGTCTCTATCACTGAGTCAATAGAGGGGGACGTTTGCAAGACAACAATCGTCTACACGAACAGTTCGACGACGTTTGCAGCAGCGTGGACTATCAGCTCGGAGACCGTGGCTGCGGTTACCCTTGTCGCTGCATCACAGACAGGAGCGCCTGCCATGGTGTACTCAACGACGAACCTGGGTGCACGAATGGCAAAACGTCATTTTTTCGGAGGAATCCAGGTTCTGTTTACAGCAACAGGATGGTCGCATCCGTGTTTGGCGACATTGCGGTGTAGGCACATTGGAAGCGTGTATTCGTCATCGCCATACTGGCGTATCACCCGGCGAGATGGTATGGGGTGCCATTAGTTACAAGTCTCGGTCACCTCTTGTTCACATTGATGGCACTTTGAACAGTGTACTTTACATTTCAGATGTGTTACGACCCGTGGCACTACCCTTCATTCGGTCCCTGCGAAACCCTACATTTCAGCAGGATAATGCACGACCGAATGTTGCAGGTCCTGTACGGGCCTTTCTGGATACAGAAAACGTTCGGTTGCTGCCCTGGCCAGCACATTCTCCAGATCTCTCACCAATTCAAAACTTCTGGTCAATGGTGGCCGAGAAACAGGCTCGTCACAATACGCTACTCACTACTCTTGATGAACTGTGGTATGGTGTTGAAGCTGCATGGGCAGCTGTACCTGTACACGCCATCCAAGCTCTGTTTGACTCAATGCCCAGGCGTATCAAGGCCGTTATTACGACCAGAGGTGGTTGTTCTGGGTGCTGATTCTTCGGGATCTCTGCACCCAAACTGCGTGAAAATGTAATCACATGTCAGTTCTAGTATAATACATCTGTCCAATGAATACCCGTTTATCATCTGCATTCCTGCTTGGTGTAGCAATTTTAATGGCCAGTAGTGTATGTTATTTATTGTATGGCTACCCGTTTCGGTAGTTTACGGTTGAATACACAACACCGTTGTTATTTATTGTATGGCTACCCGTTTCGGTAGTTTACGGTTGAATACACAACACCGTTGTTACAGCTACAGTTCATAGATGTTGACTACTGTCGATTGGAGTTAACACTCTCATCGTCAGTTAGAAGCACTGAAGCACCGAAGCTGGTTGCCATGCAACATCGTAAGGACTGCTGAACGTGTTCAATTTTTTTCATTAGATAACCACGACAGCTTTCCTGATGACATACGAAATCGCACCTCAGACTATAGCCCCAGATGTATGTCCAGTCTCTCTTGCCCGTAGACAGGTTGGTTGCACTCCCTCAATTAGCCCCCTAACCAACTCGGCCATCACTGCACCGAGGCAGAACCAGCTTTCATCTGAAAACACAACAACCTCCATCCTGCCCTCCAGTGAGATCTCTTGATACCACTGAAGTCGCAAATAGCGGTGCTTTGGGATCACTGGAATGAACGTGTAACCTCCCCCTCACTTATCGACCGTAATGACAGTGAAAAATTAAACCGCGTGTACTTAATGGAAATTTGGGAAAAGCAATCGTCACCGAAGCTAATCTGTTGGTAAAGGGGGAGGAAAGGGTTACATCTAAATGAAAGGAAAAATGCCATTGAAACTGGTGGAAATTAATTTTGAAAAGGGGTAAAGTTAATAAAGAAAGTAAATGTGCGGCTGTTACGTTAACAATTAACTAGCGGTAATTAGATATTTGAGATTTGGGGAAAATTACGGTCGCCAGTCCTATGGGCAATTAGTACAGTAACTGAAAAAGAAAGGTTATTACACATATAATTAGCACTAGAAGCGTGGCAACTGAAGGTTGACACGTGTAGTGTGAAAACTGAAAGTTTGTCAGAAGTAATAAATTTCGCTACACTCTGACTTAATTTAGCAAAAGAATTAATAAAACCGGAAAATTGAAAGTTAATTTAGTGACTGAAATTAATAGTGAGCTTTGTTTCTGAAGCACATCGAAATTCAGTAAAATACGGTTAGTCTTGGGCTACCTCAACAATCATTTCAAAAGCTACTGGAATCTACGCAATTTAGAAATAAGAGATTTAACTTTGAACTTGAATTAAATGATTCTGAACAATCAACAATAGTAAAATTTAGTACGTAACAAGCTGAGCTACAGTCACAGGTAAGCTAAAATATGCTAACAAAATTCGCACTCTTAATTTGTGCTTGTGTAATCTAAATATTGTAGCCAGCTATGAATACCTTAACTGAACTTTGAAATTAAAGCACTAAAATGGAATGATATTACTTTAATGCTGGCGTCTGAATTTCAACGACACTGGGGTTCATTTCGGAAAAGGAAGGAACCTTGCTTGATAATGCGATTGGGACAATGAGCTACAAAGGTTCATGCTAAGTTGCTGTAATGTTGTGATGCAACAATTTTAAAAGCTGAGGTCTGCCATACAGTTCTAAAACTTTACGTGCTTCCAGTCTTCCTTGTTGGTTGATTGAAGGTTTGAAGTCGTCAATCGAGGAGGTGGCGACAGCCACTCATTGTCGGCCGTCACTGTTGCAAAAGCTGGATGTTGGCGCGCCTTCTTCTCGACACGGTCACCAGGCCAAACGGGCTCTCGATGTGTGCCAGCTAATACTTCCCGTCCGCGACACCGTGTCAGAAACTATCATATCAAGTCGAGCGCAATTACATGCTCCAAACCCCGAAAGCGCGGCAACTCGCGGGAGCGTCACACAACACACCTGCTCCACTGCCCTACTCGAGCCAGACTCTGTCTGCTCTGCCCGTGCTCCACGCAGCAGTTGCGCGGCCACCATTGACCAGACGTTTTGAATTGGTGAGAGATCTGGAGAATGTGCTGGCCAGGGCAGCAGTCGAAGATTTTCTGTATCCGCAAAGGCCCTGCAAAGATCCTAAACACTATGGTTCTCCACACGACCTATCGATGTATTCGTTCGATAGCATAGTTTTCCCTAGGCAAGACCCAGCGTAAAAACACAAATAATATTTACAAAACAAACCAATTATACAGCGACATAAATGCATATATATATATATATATATATATATATATATATATATATATATATATATATATATATACACAAACAGTAAAATAATTACAATATATAAAGACACAGAAATGTCATATCTTGAGGTAACAAAACAAGGAAAAAAATTATAGTACAATAGATGGAAATAGGAGGAGATGCATTTCCGGCGTTACAAACGCTACAGGACATCTTGCTCTGACCTGTCCTTGAAGTAACATACACTCCTGGAAATGGAAAAAAGAACACATTGACATCGGTGTGTCAGACCCACCATACTTGCTCCGGACACTGCGAGAGGGCTGTACAAGCAATGATCACATGCACGGCACAGCGGACACACCAGGAACCGCGGTGTTGGCCGTCGAATGGCGCTAGCTGCGCAGCATTTGTGCACCGCCGCCGTCAGTGTCAGCCAGTTTGCCGTGGCATACGGAGCTCCATCGCAGTCTTTAACACTGGTAGCATGCCGCGACAGCGTGGACGTGAACCGTATGTGCAGTTGACGGACTTTGAGCGAGGGCGTATAGTGGGCATGCGGGAGGCCGGGTGGACGTACCACCGAATTGCTCAACACGTGGGGCGTGAGGTCTCCACAGTACATCGATGTTGTCGCCAGTGGTCGGCGGAAGGTGCACGTGCCCGTCGACCTGGGACCGGACCGCAGCGACGCACGGATGCACGCCAAGACCGTAGGATCCTACGCAGTGCCGTAGGGGACCGCACCGCCACTTCCCAGCAAATTAGGGACACTGTTGCTCCTGGGGTATCGGCGAGGACCATTCGCAACCGTCTCCATGAAGCTGGGCTACGGTCCCGCACACCGTTAGGCCGTCTTCCGCTCACGCCCCAACATCGTGCAGCCCGCCTCCAGTAGTGTCGCGACAGGCGTGAATGGAGGGACGAATGGAGACGTGTCGTCTTCAGCGATGAGAGTCGCTTCTGCCTTGGTGCCAATGATGGTCGTATGCGTGTTTGGCGCCGTGCAGGTGAGCGCCACAATCAGGACTGCATACGACCGAGGCACACAGGGCCAACACCCGGCATCATGGTGTGGGGAGCGATCTCCTACACTGGCCGTACACCACTGGTGATCGTCGAGGGGACACTGAATAGTGCACGGTACATCCAAACCGTCATCGAACCCGTCGTTCTACCATTCCTAGACCGGCAAGGGAACTTGCTGTTCCAACAGGACAATGCACGTCCGCATGTATCCCGTGCCACCCAACGTGCTCTAGAAGGTGTAAGTCAACTACCCTGGCCAGCAAGATCTCCGGATCTGTCCCCCATTGAGCATGTTTGGGACTGGATGAAGCGTCGTCTCACGCGGTCTGCACGTCCAGCACGAAAGCTGGTCCAACTGAGGCGCCAGGTGGAAATGGCATGGCAAGCCATTCCACAGGACTACATCCAGCATCTCTACGATCGTCTCCATGGGAGAATAGCAGCCTGCATTGCTGCGAAAGGTGGATATACACTGTACTACTGCCGACATTGTGCATGCTCTGTTGCCTGTGTCTATGTGCCTGTGGTTCTGTCAGTGTGATCATGTGATGTATCTGACCCCAGGAATGTGTCAATAAAGTTTCCCCTTCCTGGGACAATGAATTCACGGTGTTCTTATTTCAATTTCCAGGAGTGTATTTGCAGTAGATCGTCGTTCGTTATGTTCGTTGTGCCAATTTCTGCCGAAATTGCTGCAGTATGATGCTCCATAGCCATGAGTCGAACGCGATAGTCGTCCCTCTCGGTAGTGCCACATGGCAGTCTGCAACCCCATCTTCTTGCGACCGTAAATTGTCGTGGCCACCGCTGCCAACAATCATGTACATCCTGCCAAGTCTTCCTGCAATAACGCAGAAGGGAAATCCAGCTTCTCGTAGCCCTATTACACGATCTCGTTCAAACTCAGTGACTGATTGATAATGGTTACCTCGTCGCCTTAGAGGCATTCTTGACTAACCCCCAGCTCACCACGTACTGTCGCAAAGGTAACTAACGCTTCTGATCGTTACAGCGTGTATATAAAGCAAAAACACGATGCGCAGTCTCCTTGTTTAGCTACTAACACCAACCTTATGTGACCGGCGCAAAATATGAAGAGCCATCATGTCTCAGATGTGGAAACACGCCTACCATCCTTGGTTTATGTCGCACAGTTCCTCCTTGGGGGTTGCGATTTTTTTCCCTCAGCGTACTTTTGTTAATAATTCACGTCCATAAGTATAACGACAGTAGCTAACGTACAAGTTACACTACTGGCCACTAAAAATGGTTCAAATGGCTCTCAGCACTATGGGACTTAACATCTATGGTCATCAGTCCCCTAGAACTTAGAACTACTTAAACCTAACTAACCTAAGGACATCAAAGAACACTCAGTCATCACGAGGCAGAGAAAATCCCTGACCCCGCCGGGAATCGAACCCGGGAACCCGCGCGTGGGAAGCGAGAATGCTACCGCACGACCACGAGCTGCGGACCTGGCCACTAAAATTGCTATACCAAGAAGAAATGCAGATGATAAACGGGTAGTCATTGGACAAATATATTATAGTGGAACTGACATGTGATTACATTTTCACGCAATTTGGGTGCATAGATCCTGAGAAATCAGTAACCAGAACAACTACCTCTGGCCGTAATAACGGCCTTGATACGCCTGGGCATTGAGTCAAACAGAGCTTGGATGGCGTGTACAGGTACAGCTGCCCATGCAGCTTCAACACGATACCGCAGTTCATCAAGAGTAGTGACTGGCGTATTGTGATGAGCCAGTTGCTCGGCCACCGTTGACCAGACGTTTTCAATTCGTGAGAGATCTGGAGAATGTGCTGGCCAGGGCAGCAGTCGAAGATTTTCTGTATCCACAAAGGCCCGCACAGGACCTGCAACATACGTTCGTGCATTATCCTGCTGAAATGTAGGGATTCTAATGAAGGGTAGAGCCACGGGTCGTAACACATCTCAAATGTAACGTACACCGTTAAAAGTGCCGTCAATGCGAACAAGAGGTGACCGAGACGTGTAACCAGTGACACCCCGTACAATGACGCCAGGTGATACCCCAGTATGGCGATGACGAATACACGCTTCCAATGTGCGTTCACCGCGATGTCGCCAAACACGGATGCGACCATCATGATGCTGTAAACAGAACCTGGATTCATCCGAAAAACTGATGTTTTACCATTCGTGCACCCAGGTTCGTCGCTGAGTACACCATCGCAGGCGCTCCTGTCTGTGATGCTGCGTCAAGGGTAACCGCAGCCATGGTCTCGCAGCTGATAGTCTGTGCTGCTGCAAACGTCGTCGCACTGTTTATGCAGATGGTTGATGTGGTGTCACCGCCAGACACCACACTTGCTATGTGGTAGCCTTTAAATCGGCCACGGTCCGTTAGTATCAGTGATTGCAGACCGAGCGCCGCCACACGGCAGGTCTAGAGAGACTTCCTAGCACTCGCCCCAGTTGTACAACCGACTTTGCTAGCGATGGTTCATTGACAAAATACGCTCTCAATTGCCGAGACGATAGTTAGCATAGCCTTCAGCTACGTCATTTGCTACGACCTAGCAAGGTGCCACTACCAGTTACTATTGATACTGTGAATAATGTACCGTCCAGAGCGACGTTCACCATTAATGGATTAAAGTTAAGTATTCCACCAGCTACGTCCGTTTTTTCTAAATTCTACTTTCCTTGTCCTGTTCCAGACCTCACGCCAGCCTGCGTGAGCTAAAACGCTTGCCTTTCGGCTTCCTCTAGTAACACGGTGTTGGCTCTCCTGCCAACCACAACAGTTGATGTCTTGAAAACGTCCCCATCTGTTGACTCATGGATCGAGACGTGGTTGCACGATCCGTTACAGTCATGCGGATAAGATGCCTGTCATCTCGACTGCTACTGATAAGAGGCCGTTGTGATCCAGCACGGAGTTCCGTATTATCCTCCTGAACCCACCGATTCCGTATTCTGCTAACAGTCATTGGATCTCGATCAATGCGAGGAGCAATATCACGATACGATAGACCGCAGTCGCGATAGGCTACAATCCGACCTTTATCAAAGTCGGAAACGTGATGGTACGCATTTCTCCTGCTTACACGAGGCATCGTAACAACGTTCCACCAGGCAACGCCGGTCAACTGCTGTTTGTGTATGAGAAATCGGTTGGAAACGTTCCTCATGTCAGCAAGTTGTAGGTGTCGCCACCGACGCCAACCTTGTGTGAATACTCTGAAAAGCTAATCATTTGCATATCACAGCATCTTGTTCCCGTCGGTTAAATTTCGCATCTGTAGCACATCATCTTCGTGGAGTAGCAATTTTAATGGCCAGTAGTGTATAACGACAATAGGTAACGTACAAGTTAGATTATGTTCCAATTTATATCAGCCATAAAATCAAATCTTGACTCAAAATATATCAAATCATACTCCACATTCCTCACATGTATGTCTCTCCAATTTCAGCCAAACAATTGGCACGTCTTCTTCTTTCTTCTCCTGGCCTTTATCCCTTATCTCTATGGGATCGGCATGTTGACTATTGGATTTGTCGATGTTAGCGGTAAAGCGAGCCAAATATCCTTCCTTCCACTGTCTCCATCATGACACCTTGGATGACGTAATGCGCTGCAAATGGTATTACCTCTCTCTTATCGATAGTAAATGCCGAATAAAACCGCTGTTATCTCCACTATTGTCGGCTGGGGTGGCCGAGCAGTTCTAGGCGCTACAGTCTGGAACCGTGCGACCGCTACTGTCACAGGTTCGAATCCTGCTTCGGGCATGGATGTGTATGATGTGTTAGGTTTGAGTAGTTCTAAGTTTTAGGGGACTGATGACCTCCTATAGTGCTCAGAGCAATCTGCACTATTCCTACTGCAAATTTCCATTTTTTTCAGGATAAGTCGTTACTAATATAGCTTCATGTTCGAGCACTTGACTACACAGCAGAGAACACAAAAAAAGGTATTTTGGTATTTGCCGGCCTTGGAAGTCAACACATGAACTGCATCGTCGGTAATCCCACTAGGGCCTATTGAGCGTAAGCAAAGACGCTGTAGCTTACGATTGCGGAAGAGTACATTCTCGCAGCACCGCGGTTTCAATGAGCAGACGCAACCATAACAAACGCTAATGTACCGCTGTTATTGTGATGACTGTTGCATGAGGTCTGACTGTTGCGTCAGCGTGTGAAGTGAAGTGTGTAAATTGTTGCAGCCGCCATTGCGTAGAGTAGTTCACTACGTTTCACTGCATTTCGCATTGTTGTTTGCTGCAGTTTGAAATTTCGACCATTTCAGAACTTGGAGGAAACTACATTGGAATTGTAACTCTGTGCACTGCATGTGACACACTGTTTCTGTCCACTTTCGCAGGTGCAGCCATGGACTGCTGTCTGCTGCAACTGTGTACAACTGTTCTCAACACCGTTCGTGATTCTTCTAGGTCTGTCTGGAGGTGCAGCAGTAGGAGAAAAGTGAATCCTGTTCCAGGCGACACGTATTTTTTTTTTCTCCGGCCATGTTCTCACGCTGTGTTTGTTTCCTTCGATGCTATTACTGCTGCTGCACTGTTACGAATCATTTACAGCAGAATGAATGAAGCTGTGGAAGCCGACCTCGGGGAAGATGAGTCTGGGTTCTGAAGAAATGTAGGAACACGCGAGACAGTACTGACTGTAAGACTTTTTGTAGATTGGAGGTTGAAAAAACTCGGACCTACATTTATAGCATTTCTACATTTAGAACAAAATTTGCTGGAGTACAGTCTTCGAAACTTTGTAGGTAGCAGAAATCAAAGTTTCCACAACTTCTACAGAAACTATACTGTAGTTGTGAGTCGAAGGCGTGAACGAGAAGCAGTAGCAGTAGTGGATAAGGGAGTGAGAAAGGTTTGTAGCTCATCCTCGACGTTCTTTATTGTGTAGATGTGTAGACTGAGCAAGCAGTGAATAAAACCAAGGAGAAAATTTGGGAATTGAAGTAAAATACAAGGGGGGGGGGGGGTAATAGAAAGATTGAGGTTTGCTAGTGACGTAGTTTAAGTAATTCTGTAAGAGTCGATAAAGAATTTGGAAGAGCCTGTTCAACAGAACAGATAACGTCTAAGCTAGAGGTTATAAAATGAAGACCAACGAAGGTAAAACATGGAGAATGGAATGTAGTCGAATTAAATTGGGCGTTGCCGAGACAGAAGCAGAAACTGATACTGGAAATAGTAGATGAGTTTTGTTACTTGTGGGGAAAAAATAACTAGCGATCGAAATGGAGAGAGTATAAAATGTGGACTGGCAAGAGCAAGGAATACATTTATGAAAAAGTGGAATTTGTTAACATTTTATACAAATGTGTTGCGACGTCTCTTCCGGAGATATTAATCTGGAGAATAGCCATGTACGAAAGTGAAGAGTCTACAAGCTTTTAAAATGTGTGGTGTGGAAGGGTGGTGAAGATAAGATGGGTACATCGAGTAACTAATAGGGAGGTACTGAATAGAATTAGGAAGAAAAGAACTTTGTGGCACAACTTAACTCAAGAAGGTATCGGTTGACCAGATACATACTGAGGCATCAATGAATCATCAATTTGGTAATGGAGGGAGAGAGGAAGGTAAAAACTGTAGAGGAGACCAAGAGATGAATACAGTAAGCAGAGTCAGATAGATGTAGGATAAGCTAGTTACTCACATTAGAGGAAACTTGCAGAGGGTAGACTAGCATATAGAGGTGCATCAAACCAGTCTCTGAATTGCAGATGACGGTAACTACAAGTACTTCTATTAGGTAGCAGCTCCATCTGGCTGCCAGCCAATGAGCCAGTGAGCTACTCACCTGGGCAGCGACAGAAATTTATGAAAGAGAGAGTTAATTTCTAAACCTGTTGTTTTGATATGACTTATTCGGCGAGTAGTGAGAATGTGTCGCGCCTTAAGGTCTTAATCTGACACGAAGTACGCCAAACTTTTATTTCGTATTTTTGAAGGTATATTATTAAACAGATCGGTAAAAAGTAAGCATACCTTACATCATTAAAAAAGTATTATGTCTCTATAAAATATTAATTAAAATTTATAGTATTTACAATTCACTTCTTATGACCTGCCACTTCTTTTCTTATGTTATATCCTAATCGCCCGCAGTTCGTGGTCTTGCGGTAGCGTTCACGCTTCCCGAGCACAGGGTCCCGGGTTCGATTCCCGGCGGGGTCAGGGATTTTAACCTGCCTTTAGATGACTGGCTGTTGTTGTGTCGTCTTCACAATCGTCATTCATCCCCGTTACGGTCGGAGGAAGGTAATGACAAACCACCTCCGCTAGGCCCTTGTCTAGTACGGCGGTGCGGGTCTCCCGCATCGTCCCCTACGCCTTGTTACACAGTATGGGACTTTATCATCATCGTATCCTTATCGATTTTTACGATCAGGTATTAATTTTGTGCTGTGTGTTTAGGCTTAGATGAGAAATTTTAGGATTGCAGTGTGTGCCTCTAATAGGAAACAACACAAATTGCAATCCCTGTGGAGCTTCTGATCGGATTTGTGTATGCCTCGTAACGACGTAACTCCCAGAACCTAAAAAGGAAGATTTGGAATAAAAATGTCATTATTAATGCTTTACAGGTTCTGTCAGTAAAAAGACACATCTCCCTAAATGCTGTGAAAGTAATTTATTCTACTAGAACCACTATACCAACGCTTTTTGGTCTGAACTTCTCTCTCGAACGATCAAGTTAGTACAGAAATCTGAAAGCAGTCTATTCTATTTAATGATAAGGAAGAGAAACTTGTCAAGTATGTGATGCTACCGATATTCTATGAGCTCAGATGAGTTCATCCGCAGTGTTCGTTGTGGCAGTCATGTGAGAGAAATGGAATCCCACATGCATTCATTGGTAAAGTTACAAGATCAACTTCGGCGATTTCATGAAACTTACACAAAAAAATAACATTTTATCATGGAAATAATGTACGTACTGAAAACAGTCGCAGTTGGTCACCAAGTAATTCTTTGTCAGTATGATGAAAAACGACATAAGGCGTTTTCTGTCACTGCGGGAAAGAAAGTGTTAAGTGCTCAATCTCATATGCCGCCACAGAAGTGTTTTGGCTCAACAACTTCCGCTTTATTGCGCTCATGCTTACAGGTATTTAGTTTCCCGAAGCGTGAGCTCGATGAACATTCCAATCAGCAGAATGTTATAATTAGTTAGCACGAGTCAGGATTGTCCATCGTACAGGGTGTCCAGAAAAGGGCTCCCTGATTTCAAAATTAAATATCTCGAAAACAAAGATCGATAGAGGAATGCAGTAAACGGTATGTTTATTGTGAAAGCTGTAAGAAGTTTATACAGCAATTTGAAATAATAGTTACAAAATCTGCTAACAGATGGCGCTGTGCGCTGTACTGCTCATATCAGCATACATAAGTAAAATAATCGTATGAAAACAGTCTTTGCAAACAATCACATCACAATGTTTTCAAAATGTTCACCATTGGCAGTACAGAGGTGGCGCAAACGAAGAATGAAATTCGCCATCACATTTCGTAGTGTCTCAACCGAAATGGATTCACATGCCACAGAGATCGGCGATTCAAGCTCGGGTAGACCATGTCTTTCACTGTGCCCCACAAAAAAAAGTCACAGGGAGTCAAATCCGGCGAATATGGAGGCCAATCCATGCCTGCACCAGTAAAGTTTGGATATTCCAAAGCAATGACTCGATTCCCGTTGTATTCCACAAGAAAGCGAAACACTTGTTCGGTCCGATGTGGTCGGGCTCCATGTTGCATAAACCATGCAGTACCTGGTCGATCCTCTTAACGCTTGCTGTGTGTCGACAAATTGTTCCAAAATTGCAACGTAACGTGCACCAGTGACCGTTTCTCAAATGAAAAAAGTGCCAATAATGCCTCTGCTGCATACTGCAGCCCACACAGTAACTTTAGGAGAATACAGGGCTTTCGCTTCACACCAATATGGCTTTTCGGAACCTCAAAATAGCCAGTTCTGCTTATTCACGTATCCATTCAGGTGGAAGTGTGCTTCATCTGTAAACCAGATGCAGCCAACATCAAATCCTTCACTATCAATCATTGTGAGCATCTGATTAGCAAAGACAACCCTTTGTTGCACAGCTCGTACGGGTATGGCCTGGTGCGTTTGAATTTTGAATGGAAACATGTGTAGGCTCTTTCTCAGTATTTTCTGCGTGC
The DNA here is from genome assembly GCF_021461385.2 of Schistocerca piceifrons. NCBI lineage: Eukaryota > Metazoa > Arthropoda > Insecta > Orthoptera > Acrididae > Schistocerca > Schistocerca piceifrons. Next base: position 89,481,916 of record NC_060147.1, read on the forward strand.
TGGAACGCTTCAAACCAGTCTCAGACGCAATTCTACGGACGGATGGCATTGGATTTCGCTAAATAATTCCAGAAACTGTGTCGATATTTTCAGGCGTAGCTGCGGTTTGCTTGCGGCCAACAAGCCCCACTAGATCATCGGTTACGCTGCCTGTTCGTTGAAATTTTGCGAAGAGCGTACGAATGGTTTTCGCATCGGGTCCATTTGGAACATTAAATCGTGCTTGAAAACTTCGCCTTGTTGCCGTAGGACTCTCTTCTAACCTGTGGTACTCTAGCACCAGAAAAACGCGTTGTTCGATGGAGTACATGGGTTTAATCTCTTCCTTCGGTACGCTAACCTCCTTTCACCTTTCAATAGTGGAACTGATCGCTCTGGGCTTCGGATTACTATTTATACTAGGCATTACGTATGGCGATAACAGCGCCATCTGTTAGCAGCTTTTGTAACTATTATTTCAAACTGCTGTATAAACTTCTTACAGCTTTCACAATAAACATACCGTTTACTGTATTCCTCTATCGATCTTTGTTTTCGAGATATTTAATTTTGAAAGCAGGGAGTCCTTTTCTGGACACGCTGTATAAAGCTAGGTCCCTCGATTGACTGCCATTCTCAGAGGCAAACGCCGCGTTGCTGCTTCAGATACCATAGAGTGGGGTGAAAGGGAACCCCCTCACCCCCTGGTTGCTCCTCTCCTCTCCCATCCCCGCCCCCTGCCACGTCTTCACCATTGTGTCCCCCCTACCCTCCATCTCTACACCCTACATCTCCTTTCCCAAGGTCGCTTCTGTCAACTCCCCCTCCCAGATGATGCCCTCTCTCCCTCCATTTATCCTTCCTATCAACTCTGATCCTCAATCCCCCTCCTTTCCTCTGTCCTTTCCCTGGGCTCCCACCTCCCCCCCTTCCGTCCTGTTTTTCTCCCCATTAAACCTCTCCCTACCTCCCTTCTCCCCCCCAGTCCTTTTGTATTCCCCTCCTCTGCCTACCCCACTCCCTGTCGCATCTGCCCCCCACCCCTCTTATGGGTCCTCATCCTCCTTCAGCTCCCTTCCCGGCTCCCCCCTTCGCTTTTACTCTCCTTTCCCCCCTTTTTTGTTTTCCCATCTTCTGTCCAGTTTCCCCCCACCTGCTCTCGACTCCCCCCACCTGCTCTCGACTGTGGTGTCACATTTGCCGACTTTTTAGTGCAGTGTTCCAGTGACTGACTATTCAGTGTTGTTTGTCTTTCTCGTGTTGCGAACAGAAACCATGCTGTCGCTAGGTGTGAATTTTATGTCCTTTGCGAACAGAATCCAGACTGTCGCCGTGTTTTTTTTAATTGTCTATTGTTTTCCCTGTCTGCTTCATATGTATTTTTATTAGCGTCATCATCCCTGTGTTGTTGTTTTAAGTTCCACGATTTCTTTTCGCCTTGTTACTCTCTAAGTCTCCGATTTTATCGCCTGTTTTTTATTATTTGTTCTCTTGATCTTTGTCACAAAATCTGTCGGCTGAAGAGCGGCATACTAAGCTGCTGCCAGCCCGCCCCCTTCGGGGGGAATTGAAATTCAATAAATGAAAAAAAAAAAAAAAAAAGTGAAAGGGGGAGTAGAGGGGAAGCAGGTCTTATCATTACTGCTGAGTGTTGAATGAGTCCGGGAGGAACTTTTGTCCCACTACTAATGATTTTCACGAGGAGAAACCTGCTAGGCATTTTAATGAGAGCGGCTCCACGTGGGTGGGTTCAAGAAAATCTATTTACAGACTGCTTTCGAATCTTAATTATGACGACCAAGCCACGAAAGAAGATCCTCTCCTGCTAATTCTTGATGGCCATAACACTGTCACACACACACACACACACACACACACACACACACACAAAATATTGACGTTGCTTGTCTTGCCCACAGCAAATAAAATACCATAATAAGCCTTCCTCTTATACAAAACATGGGATACAACTCATGAACAAGGTATTTACAGCTCCATCGAAGTAGTATTACACTGAGAACATTCAACCTTGGATGGTCAAATATTCATCAATGGATATTCTGTAGTGACTGACCACATGACCCGTAGGACATTACAGAACTGCGTTAAAATTGCAATGCCAGGATTGACAGGATATAAAAATTATTGTGCCAATGCAGTATGTTAGGAAGAATACATGGTTCAATATTTTGGTGATTTTTAGCAGTTGTCATGTACACAGTATACAACACTATTGACTCGGTGTGATTCACGTTAAAGATGTTAACAGCATTATAAGACCCGAGACAAGGATACGACGACGACATGCATACATGTCAGAAGATGTTTAGATTTTGACATGTGATAAAGCACAGTTGTATCACTTAAGAGACCTTAAAGCTGCTCATAGGAATGCGTAAAAGCAAGCGGGGAATAAAAGCCTCACACGCTACTCATCTCCCTCCTGCCCCCCCCCCCTCCCCCCCCCCCTGCACCCTGCTGGTACAGACACACCAAAATTCGGTCGTGGAACGGTCCAGCCCAAATACGTACCACGCTAAGAAATAAGACTCGGAAAGGACAAACTGCGTACTGAACACATGAACAAACGAAATACAGGGTGGTCCATTGATCGTGACCGGGCCAATATCTCACGAAATAAGTGTCAAACGAAAAAACTACAAAGAACAAAATTTGTTTAGCTTGAAGGGGGAAACCAGATGGCGCTATGGTTGGCCCGCTAGATGGCGCTGTAATAGTCACAAACATAAGCTTTCAAATTTAGACGAACAGTTGGTAACAGGTAGGTTTTTTAAATTAAAATACAGAACGTACGTACGTTTGAACATTTTATTTCGGTTGTTCCAATGTGATACATGTACCTTTGTGAACTTATCATTTCAAGGTACCCATGCTGTTACAGCGTGATTACCTGTAAATACCACGTTAATGCAATAAATGCTCAAAATGATGTCCGTCAACCTCAATGCATTTGGCAATACGTGTAACGACATTCCTCTCAACAGCGAGTAGTTTGCCTTCCGTAGTGTTCGCACATGCATTGACAATTCGCTGATGGATATTGTCAGGCGTTGTCGGTGGATCACGATAGCAAATATCCTTCGTCTTTCCCCACATAAAGAAATCCGGGGACGTCAGATCCGGTGAACGTGCGGACCATGGTATGATGCTTCGACGACCAATTCACCTGTCACGAAATACGCTATTCAATACCGCTTCAACCACACGCGAGCTATATGCTGGACATCCATCATGTTGGAAGTACATCGCCATTCTGTCATGCAGTGAAACATCTTGTAGTAACATCGGTAGAACATTACGTAGTAAATCAGCATACATTGCACCATTTAGATTGCCATCGATAAAATGGGGGCCAATTATCCTTCCTCCTATAATGTCGCACCATACATTAACCCGGCAAGGTCGCTGATGTTCCACTTGTCGAAGCCATCGTGGATTTTCTGTTGCCCAATAGTGCATATTATGCAGGTTTACGTTACCGCTATTGGTGAATGACGCTTCGTCGCTGATTAGAACCCCTGCGGAAAGTCTGTCATCATCCCGTAATTTCTCGTGTGTCCAGTGCAGAACTGTATACGACGTCCAAAGTTGTCGCCATGCAATTCCTGGTGCATAGAAATGTGGTACGGGTGCAATCGATGTTGATGTAGCATTCTCAACCCCGACATTTTTGAGATTCCCGATTCTCGCACAATTTGTCTGCTACTGACGTGCGGATTAGCCGTGACAGCAGCTAAAACACCTACTTGGGCATCATCTTTTGTTGCAGGTCGTGGTTGACGTTTCACATGCGGCTGAACACTTCCTGTTTCCTTAAATAACATAGCTATCCGGCGAACGGTCCGGACACTTGGATGATGTCGTCCAGGATACCGAGCAGCATACATATCTCACGCCCATCGGGCATTCTGATCACAATAGCCATACATCAACACGATATCGACGTTTTCCGCAATTGGTAAACGGTCCATTTTAACACAAGTAATGTATCACGAAGCAAATACCGTCCGCACTGGCGGAATGTTACGTGATACCAGGTACTTATACGTTTGTGACTATTACAGCGCCATCTATCACAAAGTGAAAAAAGTGGTCCAACAAAAACATTCATATTTCTTTACGTACTACACGAATGTGTAATAAAAAATGTGGGTTCCTCTTAAAAAAAATGCAGTTGATATCCGTTTGACGTATGGCAGCGCCATCTAGCGGGCCAACCACAGCGCCATCTGGTTTCCTCCTTCAAGCTAGACGAGTTCTTTGTAGTTTTTTCGTTTGATGATTATTTCGTGAGATATTTGGCCCGGTCACTATCAATGGACCAACCTGTTTATATTTTTCCAAATTTTTCTTCCTTTTCATTAATAGTATTCTGATAAAAACTTTTAAAATATATAAATAACAAAATGAATTTTTTATAATCATTTATACTTTAGTAAATTATATCTGGGATGTTTAAAAAATGGCTCAAAACATACAAAATAAACAAAGGTACCCTTACTTTAACAACAAAAGTAAATGAATCAATCAAACTCAGAAATACCTCTACTAAATGAATGTTTTGTTGGAAGGCGACAGAGAAATGCTCGGAATCAAAATTAAGAACATAGAGAGTTTTCCAGAGAAAGAAAAAAGAAACAAAAGAAACAAATGAATAAGAATTTTAAGCGAGGAGCAGAGGAAACAGTAGAGTGATGTACTGGAAAAATTTTAGGAAGAACGAAAAAGAAAGACTATCAGAAATAAGAAATTATCAGTAATTGGTGTGTGTGATCCATAATTCTTCGGATTCGACACAAAAAAAACAGTTGATACTGAAGTTTATTAAGATTGGTAATTATTTTTAACCTCTTCACACGCATCCCACCATAACAGCCAATTTTTGTGCTTCTAAGTTTTTCTGAAGTTTCCATCTACTATCTAGTTGACTCATGGCTGCTACCACTTATAACCAGCAATTACGTACAACTGACCATCCAAAGTGAATTTAGGTACATTCAGTATGTAGTAAATTTAATCGTGGGGAATACGAACGCGAACGCTACATAAATTGCAAAAATCTAAACAATCTGTAATTTAGACCCTATGAGAGTCTTAGGAAACACTGAAGCAACCAGTCTTGAATATTATACTTCAGTACGTTTTCCCTAACATGTCAGATCAATGCAATACATAAAAGGGTTGCACGATTTGTGACAAACAGTGTTTGGATGGCGTGTACAGGTACAGCTGCCCATGCAGCTTCAACACGATACTGGAGTCCTTCATGAGTAGTGACTGGCGTATTGTGACGAGCCAGTTGCTCGGCCACCATTGACTAGACGTTTTCAATTAGTGAGAGATCTGGAGAATGTGCTGGCCAGGGCAGCAGTCCAACATTTTCTGTATCCAGAAAGGCCCGCACAGGACCTGCAACATGCGGTCGTGCAATATCCTGCTGAAATGTAAGGTTTCGCAGGGATCGAATGAAGGGTAGAGCCACCGGTCGTAACACATCTGAAATGCAACGTCCACAAAGTGCCGTCAGTGCGAACAAGAGGTGACTAGACGTTTAACCTATGGCACCACATACCGTCACGCCGGGTGATACGCCAGCATGGCGATGACGAATAGACGATTCCAATGTGCGTTCACCGCGATGTCGCCAAACACAGATGCGACCATCATGATGGAATAAACGGAACCTGGATTCATCTGAAAAAATGACGTTTTGCCATTCGTGCACCCAGGGCTCCTGTCTGTGATGCAGCGTCAAGGGTAACCACAGCCATCGTCTCCGAGCTGATAGTCCATGGCGCTGCAAACGTCGTCGAACTGTTTGTGCAGATTGTTGTTGTCTTGTTAACGTCCCCATCTGTTGACTCAGGGTTCGAGACGTGGCTGCACGACCCGCTACAGCCATGCGGATAAGATGCCTGTCATCTCGACTGCTAGTGATACGAGGCCGTTGGGATCCAGCACAGCGTTCCGTATTACCCTCCTGAACCCATCGATTCCATATTCTGCTGTCGTTGGATCTCGACCAACGCGAGCAGCAATGTCGCGATACGATAAACCGCAATAGAGGTAGGCTACAATCCGACACTTATCAAAGTAGGAAACGCGATGGTACGCATTTCTCCTCCTTGCAATTGGTATCACAACAACGTTTCACCAGGCAACGCCGGTCAACTGTTGTCTGTGTATGAGAAATCGGTTGGAAACTTTCCTCATGTCAGTACGTTGTAGGTGTCGCCACCGGCGCCAACCTTCTGTGAATGCTCTAAAAAGCTAATTATTTGCATATCAAAGCATCTTCTTCCCTTCGGTTAAATTTCGCGTCTGTAGCTCGTCATCTTCATGGTGTAGCAATTTTAATGGCCATAGTGTACCTTGTAGCGGTTTTCGCTAAGTTAAAGTGGACAATGTGGTGAATTTTGTAACGCACGAAAGTAGCTTTGATCGTTAATAGGTGCCGATTATGACAACTACAGTCTTATGTTACGGAACAATACTGGTGAGCGAAGACATAATGAGTACCTTAATATCTTATTGGTCTATCTGTAGAGAAGCAATACAGTAGAGATTCTGTGTATGGCATGGATTCGATATGTCCTTGGTAGGTTTTTGGAGGAAGGTCGCACAAGATGCCGACTCAAGGGTAACTAACTTCCCGCAAATTACGGGAGGGGGTCTTCGATCGATGCGTTGAATCAGGTTCAGATCAGACGAATTTCGTGACCAAAAATCAGCGTGAGTTCACTGTCATGCTCCTGAAATCACAGTAGCACGGTTGTCTCAGAATGACATGAAGAGTTATAGTATTATAAGATGCCATCACCGTAAGAAAAGGCATCAAGCATGAATGGGAACGCAGGCAGTGAGCAATAATGCTCACATATTAAGTAAACTGAAGATGGAGTGGAGAGAAAGAAAAGGAAAGGTAAGAAACTTACGATTTCATCTGCATTGGGAACTTTGGGACGAGCGCCTACGAGTGAAAATGTGTGTCAGACTAGGTCTCGAACCTAGGATCTCCTGCTTACCAGGCAGCTGAGTTATCCACTGTGCCACCCGGACACAGTGCTAATTGCAAATGCGTATACTGTTTCGGCTCTGTCCTCAGCTGACCCGTATTTCCACTATTGCTACCACTTACCAGCAGCCCATCTCCATGTCCTCACTGCTTGATAACTTTAAATCCCCTCTGGAGACTGAAAGTAAATATGCGTCTGCACTGATGTTTGAGGATTCATAGCCTCTCGAGGCGTATCAATTACACTGAAGAGCCAAGGAAACTGGTACACCTGCCTAATATCGTGTAGGACCCTCGCGCGGACGCAAAAGTGATGCAACACGACGTTGCAAGGAGTTGGCTAATGTCTGAAGTAGTGCTGAAGGGAATGATACCATGAATCCTGCAGGGCTGTCCATAAATCCGCAAGAGTACGAGGGGGTGGAGATCTCTTTTGAACAGCAAGTTACAAAGCACCCCCAATATGCTCAACAATGTTCTTGTCAGGGTAGTTTGGTGGCCAGCGGAAGTGTTTAAACTCAGAAGAATGTTTCTAGAGCCACTCTGTAGCAATTCTAAAGGTGTGGGGTGTAGCATTGTCCTGCTGGAATGGCCAGAATGTGGGGTGTCGCATTGTCCTGCTGGAATTGGCAAAGTCAGTCGGAATGCACAATGGCTATGAATGGATGCAGGTGATCAGACAGGCTGCTTACATACGTGTCTCCTGTCAGGGTCGTATCTAGACGGATCAGGAGACCTATATCACTCCAGCTGCACACGCCTCACACCATTAGGGAGCCTCCACCAGCTTTATCAGTCCCCTGCTAACACGCAGGGTGCATAGATTCATGAGGTTGTCTCCATACCCATACACGGCCATCCACTCGATACAATTTGAAACGAGACTCGTCCAATCAAGCAACATGTTTTCAGTCATCAACAGTCCAATGTCGATGTTGACGGGCCCAGGCGAGGCGTGATGCTTTGTCTGATGCAGACATCAAGGGTACACGAGTGGGCCTTCGGCTCCAAAAGACATCGATGGTGTTTCATTGAATGGTTTGCACGCTGACACTTGTTGATAGCCCAGCATTGAACTCTGCAGCAATTTACGAAAGGGTTGCAATTTTGTCACGTTGAACGATTGTCTTCAGTCGTCGTTGGTCCCGTTCGTGCAGGGTCTTTTTCCGGCCCCAACGATGTCGGAGATTTGATATTTTAAAGGATTCCTGATATTCACAGTACACTCGCGCAATGATCGTACGGAAAAATCCCCACTTCATCGGTACCTCGCAGATGCTGTGTCCCATCGCTCGTGCGCCGACTATAACACCACGTTCAAACTCACTTAAATCTTGATAACCTGTTATTGTAGCAGCAGTAACCGATCTAACAACTGCGCCAGACACTTGTTGTACAGGGTGATTCAAAAAGAATATCACAACTTTAGGAATTTAAAACTCTGCAACGACAAAAGGCAGAGCTAAGCACTATCTGTCGGCGAATTAAGGGAGCTATAATGTTTCATTTAGTTGTACATTTGTTCGCTTGAGGCGCTGTTGACTAGGCGTCAGCGTCAGTTGATGCTAAGATGGCGACCGCTCAACAGAAAGCTTTTTGTGTTATTGAGTACGGCAGAAGTGAATCGACGACAGTTGTTCAGGGTGCATTTCGAACGAAGTATGGTGTTAAACCTCCTGATAGGTGGTGTATTAAACGTTGGTATAAACAGTTTACAGAGAATGGGTGTTTGTGCAAAGGGAAAAGTTCTGGACGGCCGAGAACGAGTGATGAAAATGTAGCACGCATCCAGCAAGCATTTGTTCGCAGCCCAGGAAAATCGACTCGCGGAGCTAGCAGAGAGCTGCAAATTCCACAATCAACTGTATGGAGAGTCCTACGAAGAAGGTTAGTTATGAAACCTTATCGTCTGAAATTGGTTCAAGCACTGTCTGCAGCTGATAAGATTAAAAGAATCGATTCCTGTGATTTTATCCTTGCTCAAATGGAAACAGATGAATCTTTCGTTTCAAAGATTGTGTTTAGTGATGAAGCAACTTTCCACACTAACGGGAAAGTCAACCGTCACAATGTCTGTATATGGGGCACTGAGAATCCGCGGGAAACAACTCAGTATGAACGTGACTCGCCTAAGGTGAACGTTTTCTGTGCCATTTCAGCCAATAAAGTTTTTGGTCCCTTTTTCTTCGAAGGTGCTACTGTAACTGGACTACAGTATCTGGAGATGTTAGAGAATTGGCTGTTCCCTCAGCTCGAACAAGAAGCACAACAATTCATATTTCAGCAGGATGGAGCGCCACCACATTGGCACTTATCTGTCCGTAACTACCTGAACGTCAACTACCCGAGGCGATGGATCGGCCGCCAGGCAGCCCGTGACAGAGCACTTCATCACTTGCCTCCAAGAAGCCCTGATCTTACCCCCTGCAATTTTTTTTATGGGGGTGTGTTAAGGATATGGTGTTTCAGCCACCTCTCCCAGCCACCATTGATGATTTGAAACGAGAAATAACAGCAGCTATCCAAACTGTTACGCCTGATATGCTGCAGAGAGTGTGGAACGAGTTGGAGTATCGGGTTGATATTGCTCGAGTGTCTGGAGTGGGCCATATTGAACATCTCTGAACTTGGTTTTGAGTGAAAAAAAACCTTTTTAAATACTCTTTGTAATGATGTATAACAGAAGGTTATATTATGTTTCTTTCATTAAATACACATTTTTAAAGTTGTGGTATTCTTCTTGAATCACCCTGTATTATATAGGCGTTGCCGCCCGCAGCGCCGTATTCTGCCTGTTCTCGTATCTCTGTATTTGAATACGCATGCCGATACAAGTTTCTTTGGCAGTTCAGTGTACATGTATGCACACATGGTCCACAGCTGTCATGGCTCCTTTGATTAGCACCACATCCAGGTACTCTCAAGGCCAGGTGAACAACAGGACAATACCGCCCGTACAGTCCCGCGTCCATAGCACAGTGCATGTTTCGAGCACCTATTTATCTGGATGATGGCATAGCCACACACATCCATCGATTCGATCCTGCAGTGTTTTCAGGATTTATATCGAGTCTCTACGACCTACTCCCCACTGTAGTCGCTGCACAGGATTAGGTGAGCGGTCCAAGGCGCTGTAGTCATGGACTGTGCGGCTGGTCCCGGCGGAGGCTCGAGTCCTCCCTCGGGCATGGGTGTGTGTGTTTGTCCTTAGGACAATTTAGGTTAAGTAGTGTGTAAGCTTAGGGACTGATGACCTTAGCAGTTAAGTCCCATAAGATTTCATACACATTTGAACCACTGCAGTCGTAATTCACGATTTCATCATATCAACACGGGAACGCAAGTGAGACCCATGTGCACCCAACGGTGTGCTGTGAAACACTTTTGCCAGCACCAGCATCTTATTGTCTCTTCATATCTGCCTCAGATGACAGCCTACCCTGTTACGCAGAGCAGACAAGCCTCTTGTCACCTCTTCGTCGATTCACCAAAAAAATGGTTCAAATGGCTCTGAGCACTATGGGACTTAACATCCGTGGTCATTAGTCCCCTAGAACTTAGAACTACTTAAACCTAATTAACCTAAGGACATCACACACATCCATGCCCGAGGCAGGATTCGAACCTGCGACCGTAGCGGTCGCGCGGCTCCGGACTGAGCCCCTAGAACCGCTACACCACCGCGGCCGGCGTCGATTCACCGTTCTTCAACCATAATCCATAGGTTCACATGACAATAGTACGTGATCAGCCCAACTGGCTTCTCTGTCTCCGAGACTTTCTTTAGCAGGCACTGGGCCATCAGAACCTGCCCTTTGTCAAAGTCACTTATGACTGTGTGTTTCCCTGTTCATGGCCCGTATCGTCGTTAGGATGTTACCCCATTCTGGTCCCCTTGTACATGGTGTAACAGTTGTAAGTGAGATATTTCTATTGGTTACTGAGGACGGTGTATTGAAAAACTTTACATCAGTACTTCTATCATTTGCAGAGTAATTGTTATAGCCATTACAATACATATGTTTTTAGGTTCGTTAGTATCTCTATCTGGCAAGAGCAAGCCACTAACGCTTATTTACCCTAGGCGGTGCAGATTGGGTGTTGAAGTATACACATGGACACAAAATGGTTGGACTATACTGACAGGTGTCACCCACTTACTGGTGCACTACGCCTGTGTAGAGAAGATCTATAGAGTCTTGAACCACAAGGAAACAAGGGAGAGGATGTTGTTATGTGTGGCCAGTAGCCTCTCTCTACAATTCTAATTCACATGTGAATTAATATGGTTATTTATTTATATGAGCATTTATTTATCTTGAAGAGTTCATGTGTCGTGGAGCAAGCTCATCAGTAATAGTCCTTGTGCAGTCAATGTCAGTAACCCTGCAATCACAATGGACTGTCATAACCCGAGACGTGAACTAAACCCTCACTGCAACTAACTGACAGACACAAAACTGGAAGAGTTTTCCAGTGTAGCTCTCCGCTCAGCGGCGGCGGCAGCCTAAATACTTGCTGTCGAGAGGACGTTGGCGGCGCGTTGCATGTCGCTGTGTCTCTGGCCTCTCTAGTGACAGGCACACTGGACCTAGCCCCTAGTATCGATCTTCGCGCTACATCTTTGCCGACTGGTGTGCTGGCGACAGCTTGCACCAGCTCGAGATCAGGTTGTAAATTTTGTGACATGGTTGTGCGAAGGCTGTTACATGCAGAGAAATCAACCAACACACCGATGAGTGTACATATTATGGTACCACATATAAGAAAATCTGCTCTTATGCCTATTACACCCTGTATACGTCCGTATCTGTGTCACGTCCCTGCAACAGAACCAGGTGACATTCAGTTCTGTGGCAGGCAGTGGTCATAATTTTTTGCTTCACGAGTGTACATATTTTTTGCTTTAACTCTGGACAGACGCTTTGGAGACGTCTTCACTGGTGCAGCACGTGTGGAACATGATCTAACAGTAATAGGATAACAATGCTGTAAATCAGTGTCCCACTGACAAGATAGAGAGTTTCACAAATTCCTACCTTATTATCCCAAATTTGAAGTATTCATGTGACTCGCATATGGTCGATAACTAATATCGACTCATAATTTTGAACATTGATACGTAATATAATTTGCTTCTGGATAGACAGTATTGCACATTGAATTTCATCAGGGTTAGTGGTCTCAAAACGTTCTGTTAAGAAGGTTTTTATTTACATATGTCGAATTGGCGGGACATCTGTCATGTTCATAACTCAATGCCTACCTTTTGTACAGTGGTATGCATTTCCAGTAAGTTCACTAGCGTATCTCTTTGGAACTGTACATGCGTGACACTATTTATTCTCATCAGTGAAACAAGAACCCATGAGGAGGCCCTTGAAAAGCCCACGATTGACATTGACAGACGAAGATCGTTGTTTATGCACTTACGATCGCCAGATTGGGATTTTCAGCTGCTTACTAATGCGTTTCCCGAAGCGCCATTTGTCCATGGTTTCACGGCTTCATGCTTCATCTGTTAAGAGTATCTCAGAATCTTGTACGCAAACGCTACATCACTTCGCAGTTTCCATAGACACTTATAAGAGGACTGTGGCCAATTTTGAAGCTACTGAAGTGAAATGTTTAAAAGATGAAGTGTGTTGAAATGTACTAATTGCAGATCATTCTTTTGCCTGACCCAACTCACGCGTTCAAACTGTCTGCATGCGAAAACTGACCTCAGAAACTATTGTAGGTGTTTTGATACGGTTTTCACTCATAGGCGAACTGATTTACGTGGAAGGTTTGTGTATACTAGGTGGTTCAAAGTCTTTGCATTAATCGTTATGGTTGATAAAACACGTCATGGGGAATAATTTTTGTTAGGACCAAAATGTTCACTGATGCATACAGGCGAAGCTAGGCATCGTTTACAATTAGTTATGCCAGTGAGATACAGCAGAACGTAGGCAGACTGCGGTGTTCTCCATTTGCAGTGTGGGTTGCCTATGATCCAGTTACCTGTTCTGCATGGAAAGGGATAGACGGATTTCCTAAAATATCTTTCTCCAATCAGAGACCTCATTCTTAATGTTTTCTTGTTATAAATCACTCTGTCAATATACTGGGGTATGTAGTGTGTAGTTCAGTAAAATTTCGTTGTCCCAGGGCCAGCGAAGTTAATACGACCCCTAGCATCGCAAGGAAGCGTGGATACACATTCTGTCTTTGATAAAACAGTTCCCTATGATGTGATCTACCGTCCCTAAACGTTTAATGCGAAGACTTTGAAACTCTGTATATTATCCGTTACCACTATGCCAGGCAAGTCGTCCAGCTGCAGATACTTTGTGCTATCTGTGCGAAGCTGAGAAGGGGAGGGGCTGTGGTATAGTTCAGTTTACAAAAAAAAAGTTCGTCGTATTTCGAATGCTATACCGTACATGTGTATACTTCAAATAATTCACCACATTGTTCACTTAGCAACAACCGCGTACGAACGTGATTGCTTGTTTTGGATGTATTTCTCGTGCCTTGTCTTACCTGATTAGATGGGTAGATCACATAACTAATGAGGAGGTATTGGATAGAATTGGAGAGAAGAGAAATTTGTGGCACAACTTGACTAGAAGAAGGGATCGGTTGGTAGGGCATATTCTGAGGCATCAAGGGATCACCAATTTAGTATTGGAGGGCAGCGTGGAGGGTAAAAATCGTAGAGGGAGACCAAGAGATGAATACACTAAGCAGATTCAAAAGGATGTAGGTTGCAGTAGGTACTGAGAGACGAAGAGGCTTGCACAGGATAGAGTAGCATAGAGAGCTGCATCAAACCAGTCTATGGACTGAAGACCACAACAACAACAATGTCTTACCTGCTTTATCCTGTGTGTAGACTCATTCCTGTAAATGTAATGGCAAAGTTCCTCCCTTGATATTCTCATGAAGTGACCATTCTGATAATAACAAGCAAATTCAGACTTTTGGTGAGGCACGACTACAATATTGTTTGCAATTAGAGCTGTGTAGAGGGGCAAGATGTTCGTGTGAGGAGTAAGGGATCATAAAGGTAGCGCGCCACATACTACCCTTGGACACCTAAGGGTGATCTACATGGTACAGTTCTGAATGTTATATGTCTCTATTAATTATCCTGTTGCAGAACGTTTGCCTACATCACGTTACTGTGTAGGGGTGTCACATAGTTCTGGGAGCATATACAAGTATGAAGGACTTTTGGAACGCATTAAAGTGAAATCAGGTAGCCATTTATTTCCACAGTCGGAGAGCGGTGATTCACCAGCCGAGGACTGCAGTCTGGCAACAGCTGCTGGCGTCGCACCACCCGTTTCCACCGACAGGATTCCAAGCTTTTGTTTAATGTTTCAGAGGACCAGTTGGAGCGTTTATAAATGATCTGCTGACACTGTCCACAGTGTTGGAGAGCTGCTCAGGAAGGAAGAAGTCGACCCGCAGTGCGGTGCGATTCCCTCATCCCCTCCTCGCTTTGTGACTCCTTGCAGGCCAGATTTCCCCGGATGAAGCACCGTTTACCTTTGGGCGCCCAATTCGTAGCGCACAATATCAGAGACAGGCGATCCCTTAGGAGCGGGCAGTGACCATCTGGACGCCGTCTGCCGTGCGAGAAAGCGTGCGCCTCCAGCCGCCTTCCAGTCCCCACTTTGCTCTTTGTCCTTGTGAAGCCAGACACGGCCTCCAGTGGCTGACAGAAAGCGCTCCAGCGCCTCTGGGTGGATCCTCTGATCCTTTATTCTATTACGTTCCATCGAGATTCCTCTCTCTGCTCCTGTGTAGGTAAAGAAGCAAGCCTCGTGAAGAGAACACACCACTCTCTGCAGCGCTCCAGGCTTTGTGTTAGTTTAGGACATGCTAAGGGAATTAGATGAGAACATCGGATGATAGAAGTAGAAGCATCAGTTCTGATACTTGGGTAGCAGAAGTCAGGAGATAGGAAATACAGACTGGCAATACTTTTTTGAAAAATATGACTGTCTTAACATGAAGTGAAGTGTAAGTTTAAGTGTTGAGAAGTGTTTTTTCAAACTATTTGTCAACAGTGTAGCCTTATCCGGAAGTGAAACTTGGACAGTACACACAAGCAGCAAATAACAGATTATGAAATTTGGGCTGCAGGAGTTCGGTGCAAATAAGATGAGGAGATAGGATAACTAATGGTGAGGTACTGAATCGAACTGAGAAAAAAGCTTTTGGTATTGCTTGAGCAAAAGAGGAGGCAGACTAATACGACATTTCCTTAGGGGTCAGGCAGTAGTTCATTTGACAATAATCAGATGTGTGGGGAATGAAAACTGTAGAAGGAGACCACGGCTTGACTCCAGTAAGGATGTAGGTTGTAGTTAGTTGAGCAGCTACTTGAACAGGATACTCAGATATGGAGAACTTCATCAAACCGATCTTCATACTGAAGACCACAACAAAACCATTTATTCATCTTCTTAATATTCTGATGATCCCTCTTTTATGTGTTGCATCTAATTTCAATATAAATGCAGCAAGTAAAACTGGGGGATATGGAAAGTGTCTTTTTAAATTCAACTAAAATTTTTTAACAAATATTCATCTTATTTTCATGGCTAGGAAAGCACGACCCTAAAAAGTAGAGGCAGAGAAGAAAAGAAAAAGGAAAAGTGAAAACATTAATCTGAAAATCACAAAGTGACAATGGTAGAGTAAAGTAACAAGATCAGAAAAAGAAGAGAGATAGAAAATAGGAGAGGGAGGCAGAGGCGAGAGAGAGAGAAAGACAGAGAGAGAGAGAGAGAGAGAGAGAGAGAGAGAGAGAGAGAGAGAGAGAGAGTGATCAGGGGGATTGCGGAAGAACAGCAAACACAGCTGCATGAGACCAACTGCAACAAAGAGAGGATTGTATGGGATGAGAGAGTGTAAAATAAAAGGATAGAAAGACAGATACAGAGATTGAATCAGCTTGCGCCACCACGATAGGATGAGGCAGAAAGTAAGGGAGAAAGTCTCCCTCAGAGGCAGAGGGAAGCTTTGGGGCTACAGGATGTAAATTGTAAGAAAGCAGGCAAAGGTCAGATCAATCATTCTGCAGCCAGCTCACATAATATCGCTGGAGACCGACTGTATAGCACGGACATAGGAGTTTACACTGATAAATGCCAGACTTGATCAAACTACAGTTACAAATAAGAAAGCATACTGAGGTGGCGGCAGTTGAATGACGCCTTCAGATACCACTCTGCAATACCCAGAAAGACGTCTCAGTTATGTGCATCTGTCCAGGGCAAACAGGCCAGTCACTCTTACCGAATCAACCAGCGTATTTAACTATCGACATGTAACACTGATGGTTGTGTGAAGACTGGATACTACAAGAGCCAAGGAGTTAAAGTACCTATTAGGAACACTGCACTGAAATTTTCGCCATCAATTGAATACCACAGTGCTCCGTGACTGATCTATGATGTCATGATTATGGCCGGCCATAACTACACTGCACAACAGAATAAGAATTTTGGAAACCGCATAATTGTTTCCTGCTGTGACACAGAGGTTTGAAATTAGGCTGTAAAGGTGAAAAACTATGACGACCTTTGATGTCACCCTCAGGCAAGACGACGTTTCAAACAAGGCCAGAGCTGAAAGTTCATGTGACTTGTAAGCAGGTTAATGATGTCACTCTGGCACCATATTACACCACAATTCCGCCCACCGCCTCTGTGGGCGAGTCACACAATGGGAAGGTCGTCAAACGCCGTCTTAGCAACATTTCACCCCCTTCTTTTACGCCTCTGCGATGGGGGTCAGAACGAGGACATCTAAACTAGAAATCACATGATTTTCTTATGGGTGGCCTATGGAGGTGTTTCAGATACACCGCCGCTCAGAATTGACACGTAAAGGACTCAGACTCCTCCTCCTACCAAACAGGCCATGAAGGCCCAAAGGTACCGACCGGCCGCCATGTCATCCTCAGCCCACAGGCGTCAATGGATGCGGATATGGAGGGGCACATTGTCAGCACACTTCTCTCCTAGCCGTATGTAAGTTGCCGAGACCGGAGCCGCTACTTCTCAATCAAGTAGCTCCTCAGTTTGCCTTACAAGGGCTGAGTGCACCCCGCTTGCCAACAGCTCGGCAGACCGGATGGTCACCCATCCAAGCGCTAGCCCAGCCCGACAGAAAGGCCTCGGAGAGTGGCACAAATCATTCCAACCCCCACTCTAAGGACACTGTAGTTCTGCATCCACATAGAACGTGATCGTTCCCCTTTGGAATTAAGAGCGACTGCCATTTTTGCTCTCGTGTACAAGTTGGAACCAGTAGCGATGGTCTAAACGATTCCACGAAATTTGAAAGCGATCTGAAGCAGGAAGAAGTGCTTATGCTTTTTCAGCCCTTCTGGTTTGCCACCCTCCTGCGGCATGATTACACAGGTATGCATAGTTGACACATGCGTGAAAGCCATGGCAAAAGTCATGTGAAGCTGGCACCCGACTTTCAAGAAATATACATTTTTTTCAGAGTTCTTCACAGGTATACCATAGTTGTAGGTTTCTTTGTATAACATTTAAATAGTTCTGCAGAATTTCGCGAAGGAAAAAATAATACTTCGGAAATTTTCAGTTTTGTAAAAAAAATTAACTGCCAGATTTGCGAAAGAAAAAATAATAATCACACTTCAGAATACCTCTGCAAGAGTTATATGGAAAACCCTAATGACATTTTTTCGTGCTGATAAAAGTCTGAGATAACTGTAATAATGAGGGACCCATTGCCACAGTCATATGAAACTGGCACCTGAATTTCAGGAAACATACATTTTTTTCAGAGTTCTTGGCATGTCTGGTATAGTTCTAGAGTGCTCTGTACTAAATTTGAATATTTCTGCAGAATTCGGAGAAGAAAACACTAGTAATCGAAAAATTTTAGTGTAAAATAAAATCATATACCAGTTTGCGAAAATAAAATTTTGATCATAATTCTGCATAGCTCCCCAAGAGCTTAATGATATTTTTGTGCAAATAATATGTTATTAGATAACTGCAATAATGAGGAACCAATTTTCACTACAGAAAATACATGAAATAGCACTAGAGTTCATAATACAGTTATGATCGCAGTTCTGGGTAACACCCTAGGAGTTTTATCAAAAAACCTGGTGTAATTTCTTGAGAAGGTAATCGTTTGTAATTGTAATAATGTGGGATCCACTTCACTAGCATATAGCTTTTGTTTGGAGGCTGAGCTTCGCTGCCATAGTTGTAGCAAGTGGATGCGGGTACAAGTCAGTGCACACCTTGTTGCATGTCGCTATGTATCCGATGGCTGACAACCCCAGCAATCTACCTGTAGTTGCCATTTTTTTGTTTAATTATTGTGCTGTATTACAATAATTTTAATTCAACTTGATATTCTTTCGTACAATTAAGCACCAGATTTCAAGATATGCTTTGAGGAACGTCTGTTACTTCACTGTTCGGTGCATACTGGGATATTCCAACATTTAGCAAGACACATTGAAATTTTTCCAATTATTATTCTTTTCTTTGCGAATTTCTGAAGAACTCTTTAAATTTTGTACGCGGAACTCTACATCCATGGCATGCCTGTGAAGAACTCTGGAGTAATATATATTTCTGGGAACTCAGGTGGCAACTTTACCAAACTCATGGTGATGGGTCCCTGTAAGGCCTCACATTTTGGAAATACTCTCAATTGCACACGCCAACATTTACTGAGAATTTTAAAAATGTGCCTTTTAAAAGACAACCTGTAAAGTAGCCATAATTACCTGCAGTCAGGCAACTGGCATCAGAGGGTTGTCAGTGTAGACCAAAGTGGGCATCGTCACACATTGTGGGTTTCCTGCATCAGGGGCAAGCACACATTCAGGGGCAAACCTATTGTTCTCCTTTGATTGACAGGTCCTTAACCTATCATTCTGCTAAGAGGATTATCCCCAAGGGATCTTAATCCTCTTAGCAGAACTATAGGGTAAGCACCTGTCAGTCAAAAGAGAACAATAGGTTTGCCCCTGAATGTACACTTGTCCCTTATGTAGGCAACCCACAAGTGCGCTGATGGCCCCATTGTCCTACTACTGGTGCAGCAGCTGAGGACCATTTCACAGGTTATTTCTGCAAAGGCCCATTTTTAAAAGTCTCAGTAAACGTGTCTGGGTGCCGGCAAGGGTGTTGCCAAACTGGGGGTCTTAGAGTGACCCTTTGCCATTGTATTCACACATACATCAATGATGCATTGCCCCCACCCCCTATGATCACGCCACAGGGGGGCACAGGACAGGACAGCTGAAAATGCGCAAGCAATCTTTTCTGCATCGGATCACGTTCACATTTCGTCAAATGGTTATGAACAGTCCCTAGTGTTCCAACTTGCACACAAGAACAAAAATTGCAGTCGCACTGCACTTCAAATGGACACGACCATGTTGAGTGGTGATGTGGCCCCGCATTGCCCTCAGTGAAGGGTTGAAATGTTCAGGGGTATCACCATTATCAAAGGTTGTGAAGAATGTCTTTCTGCTGCTCATGGCAATGGGAACTGTCGTTTTTGACCATGAAATGTGTGGAAACCAACGCCCCAAGGAAAGGGTTGGTTTCATTGACGCACTTCATGCCGCAGCCTGAGGACTTTGATCGTCGGTTCTGAGCGATGGTGTGGCTGAAATGTTTTCCTCGGCTGCCAATAAAAAAACCGGACGATTTCAACGCTGGACATCATGGTTCTGACCTCTGTCGCAGGGACGTCAAAAGAAGAGGCGAATGTGGGTAGAAGGGGATGTCACAAACTTCCCATCCTGTGATACGTCCATGGTGGAACTGGGCGGAACTGGGCTGAATTTTGGTGCCCATGTGATAACACTAATCCACCTTAACGCCACATGAGCTTCTGAGCTCTCGACTTTTCTTTCGGATGTGTCGACACGTCGCTGTTACGGAGGAAGGCACCTTTGAGCCAAATTGCAAACCTCTGCATAGCAGTGGAAGACAGTTACATGGTTTCGAAAAAAATGGCTTTTCATTCTGCTACGCAGAGTACATTTAAGTCCTCCATAGTGGAGGTTATTTTGAAAAAATACTGTAACAGAAGGTCTTAGGACTTGACCAAAAAAACTGTAACGTAATTCAAAAGCCTTGTAACTGAGACCATGATTAGGATCCATGATGTCAGTTGTTCTAATAAACAAAAGGACCATATGGAGCCTGGTGGTGTTCTTCATTTAGGATCTCCTATAGGAGTAGATTCAGGGAGAAAAATTAGGATAATGTGCCCTTGTGAAGAGAACAGTTGAGAACAGGATCAAGAGGAAGTTTTCTTCCATTTGTTGTAATTCAAAAGTACAAAACTGATGTGTCGTCAGAGGTGACCTCAAGCTGTTTTAGTAGGCATAGTGATAACTCTGATCAACAGCACGCCACGTAGGGCATATAATGTGAAATGGATACCGTTGTTACTGAGAGCTTAGGTTCTTCGCAGGAGATAGGACCATCCTCGAAACTGACTTAATTCATTTAGGGAAACCACAGAAAAACTAAATCCAACTTGATGGGGGGCAATTTAAAGGTCTGTCCTCTCGAATGAAACTCCAGTGTCCTTACCGATGCGCCATCTGGCTTGTTGGCGTGTATATAATGTAGGGAAAGATTGGAGACCGACCCTAGTGCTGGTTTACAGTGGGACAGGTAAGAAGAACCGGACTAGAGGGAGATTTTGCGTGGGCCGTGGAATTGAGAGGTGTTTCAAATGCGTGTCGTTGTTATGCATTTGTAAGGTTGCATCGGTGGTACTAGTGGGATGAAAGAATTTTCTCATATGCACCGACTTCCTTCAGACGCTTGAGGACACACTAACGCATCCGCATGGCCATGGAAACAAAGCTGCCATGGCTGGGTACCAGGGCACGTCAGAATCAAAGATAACAGGAAAACTGATTCGTCAATCAAGGAAGGTGACCAAGCACACAATGCGAACCGTTTCCTCGCATCTGATCCAGAACGTCGTAAGCTGTTGGGACAGAGTAGCTGGAAGTAGCGCCATATGAGCTGCTCTCTGTGAAACCAGCTGTCTGGCTGTGGCGTTGCTCCTTCCGGTCACGGAGGCGGAATGAAGCGGCAGTCGTCCTCTGGCGAGGGGACCCACCATTTTGCAGGGCTTGTGGACTGTGCAGTTCGATACACCACCTTTTAACTGAATACAAGGGGCGTTTGACAAGTCCGTGCAAAAATAAAAACAACTCACATATTTGGGGTAAACCTTTTTTTATTTTTCGATACAGTCTCCTTTTAAACTTACACACTTCGTCCAATGCTGTTCTAATTTCTTGATCCCTTCCAAATAACAGGAATTTTCCAAGTCTGCAAAATAGCTGCTACTTGCTGCAATCACCTCCTCGTTTGAATAAAATCTTTGTCCCACCACCCATTTCTTCAAATTGGGGAACAAATAGTAGTCCAAGGGAGCCAAGACTGGAGAATAGGGGTGATGTGAAACGAGTTGGAATCCTATTTCCATTAATTTTGCGACCACAACTGCTGACGTGTGTGGTGGTGCATTGTTGTGATGGAAAAGGACATTTTTGTGGGCCAATCGCCCGCGTTTTTCTTGCAGCTCGGTTTCCCAACAGTCCAATAACGATGAATAATATGCACCTGTAATAGTTTTTCCCTCTTCCAGATAGTCGATAAATATTATCCCTTTTGAATCCCTTAAGAGAGTCGCCATAACCTTTCCAGCCGAAGGAATGGTCTTCGCCTTTTTTTATGCATATTCTCCCTAGGGAAACCATTGTTTAGATTGGTCTCAGGAGTATATTAATATAGCCATGTTTCATCCACAGTGACTAAATAACGCTTAAAGTCCTGCGGATTCTTCCTGAACAGCTGCAAACCATCCTTACAACACTTCACACGATTCCGTTTTTGGTCAAGCGTGAGCAATTGCGGAACTCATATTGCTCATAGCTTTCTCATTTCCAAATGTTTATGCAAAATATTATGTACCCATTCATTCGAGATGCCCATAGCACTGGCAATCTCACGCACCTTAACTCTTCTGTCATCCATCATCATATCGTGGATTTTATCAATGATTTCTGGAGTCGTAACCTGGACATCAAAAGCAGACTCGCTATGGCAAAAAAGGCATTTCTGGCCAAGAGAAGTCTACTAATATCAAATACCGGCCTTAATTTGAGGAAGAAATTTCTGAGGATGTACGTCTGGAGTACAGCATTGTATGGTAGTGAAACATGGACTGTGGGAAAACCGGAACAGAAGAGAATCGAAGCATTTGAGATGTTGTGCTGCAGGCGAATGTTGAAAATTAGGTGGACTGATAAGGTAAGGAATGAGGAGGTTCTACGCAGAGGAGAGGAATATGTGGAAAACACTGATAAGGAGAAGGGACAGGATGATAGGACATCTGCTAAGACATGAGGGAATCACTTCCATGGTACTAGAGGGAGCTGTAGAGGGCAAAAACTGTAGAGGAAGACAGAGATTGGAATATGTCAAGCAAATAATTGAGGACGTAGGTTGCAAGTGCTACTCTGAGATGAAGAGGTTAGCACAGGAGAGGTATTCGTGGCGGGCCGCATCAAACCAGTCAGTAGACTGATGACAAGGAAAAAAAAAAAAACAAAAAAAAAACTCCACAGGGCGTCCAGAACGTTCAGCATCACTTGTGCTCATAGGGCCACTCCGATAATTTTGAAACCACTTATAAACTGTTCTAATCGAAGGAGCGGAGTAACTGTAATGTTTATCAAGCTTCTCTTTAGTCTCGTGAGGCGTTTTGTCTTTCGTAAAATAATGTATAATCACCACACAACATTCTTTTTCGTCCATTTCTTGACAATCACTCGACTTCCTCGATTCACACGAATGCCAAACACAAAGAAATAGACGAGGATTGGTGAAACTTGGTGTGCGTTCCTTCCAAAGATCCTACTAACTAAACATGACCTCGATACGCGCCGGTGGTGCCATCTCTCGGACTTTGCGCGGACTTTTCAAACGCTCCTCGTATGGTCCATATTCTTTCGAGGGAATAACAGAAAATTCAAGTCAACACCAGCGCTCTATTTGGTCTGAAGGCGAGACGAATGTGGAACGCATAGTAAAATATTGTTAATTTTCCATCAGTTTTACTGCGGCGCGGAGTGGCTGGTGCAGCTACACTCTCAGAAAACAGAAACGACGCACAACGAAGGAATTATCCGAATGAGACGGAAATCGGTAAATGTGAAGTACATGTACAGACAAACAAATTTTAACAATTTCAGAGTAACTGGATGATTTATTCACGAGATGGGGCTACACAAATTGAGAAAATCAGTAATGCGTAGGTCCAGCTCAGGGCCTTACGCAGGCAGTTATTCGCTTTGGCATTCATTGATAGAGTTCTTGGGTGTCCTCATGAGGGATATCGTGCCAAATTCTGTCCAACTGATGCGTTAGATCGTCAAAATCCCGAGACAGTGAAAGGGCCCTGCCCATTATGCTCCAAACGTTCTCGGGTGGGGTGAGATCTGGCGATCTTGTCGGCTGAGGTAATTTTTCCGGGTTGTATGGCCGTGGTCCATGGAACTCTTCTATCCCTGGCGTCTCGTATCACGAGAAATCCAGACCACGCCCACTGTCCACAGTATCTAGGCCGCTTTTCGACGTCAGACTCGGCAGTCGGCAAGACTCAGCACAACCAGGAGCACCTCCGAAGGTGTCCAACGTAGCCTTGGACGAAACGACAGGGATTGAAGAGTTCCGTGGACCACGGCCATACAACCTGGAAAAATTCTCAGCAGCTGAAACAACCGGTCGTAAAGCATTCATTGAATGGCCGAAGTAATGTTTGGCAGGCACGAAGACAAGCAGTTTTTGGGCGGACGTCATCTTGTTGATGGGTAAGCCATGATGGACGCCGAACCGAGGCGTAGAATATCGTTGACTTACCGTGTGCTGTAAGGGTGCCGCTATGAAATAAAATAGCCTACCAGACCATCAGTCGTGGTTGTCGGGCTGTATGGTGGGTAACAGTCATGTTGGTCTCCCACCGATATCCAGACATGTTCACGCTGGTCATCTGGGCTCAGTTCGAAGCGGAGCTCATCACTGAAGACAATTCCACTCCACGCAATGAGATTCCTGGAGGGACTGCTTACTTCTTGACACTGTGCTCTTCCATGGTTTACCCATTCCTGCCAAAATCATGGAATACTGGTATCACTCCTGTTCTAATGTCAGGCGATTTGCCGATTATTCCGACCGGCTTCTTTGAGCCCAACTACACGTCCTCTCCCAAACGCTGAACATTTGCGTATATAGAATGAGCAGCGGACTGTGCGCTCATATGAAACTTCCTGGCAGATTAAAACTGTGTGCCGGACCGAGACTCGAACTCGGGACCTTTGCCTTTCGCGAGCATGGTAGGAGACGAGGTACTGGCCGAAGTAAAGCTGTGAGGACGGGGAGTGAGTTGTGCTTGGGTAGCTCAGATGGTAGAGCACTTGCCCGCAAAAGGCAAAGGTCCCGAGTTCGAGTCTCGGTCTCGCACACAGTTTTAATCTGCCAGGAAGTTTCATATCAGCGCACACTACGCTGCAGAGTGAAAATCTCATTCTGGAAACATCCCCCAGGCTGTGGCTAAGCCATGTCTCCGCAGTATCCTTTCTTCCAGGAGCGCTAGTTCTGCAAGGTTCGCAGGAGAGCTTCTGTAAAGTTTGGAAGGTAGGAGACGAGGTACTGGCAGAAGTAAAGCTGTGAGAACGGAGCGTGAGTCGTGCTTGAGTAGCTCAGTTGGTAGAGCACTCGCCCACGAAAGGCAAAGGTCCAGAGTTTGAGTCTCGGTCCAGCACACAATCTGCCAGGAAGTTTCATCTGCGTATATTATTGATGCACCTGTTTGCCAAGCATAGTTACTGTCCAACTGAGTAGAAAGAAATTCGCGAAGGTGTCATGGCTCGGTAGCGACATGACCCCCCCATACCATCCTTGCCAAACTCGCGGTGAAACTGCGCTGCAGCGTCATACATTCATCCACCAGCCGCCAAAATTTACAGCTTTGCGTTTTCCGTCGATACCTGTATGAGTATCAGCTTACGACCAACCTGCATAACTACGTCGTGATGCATCGGTTTCTCTTCATTCTTAGGGTGTGTAGCAAATATCCGGACGTGGGAGAATGCAGGATCCTCACAACTTGTTCTGTATGATGTCTCTCACACTGGTCATTAGATTATACGAGGGTGAGTCAAATGAAAACCTTAAATATTTTTTAAAAATATTATTTATTCTGCAGAAGTGGTACAAAGCTGTATCACCTTTCAACTTTATCTCCCCCACGCTCAATGCAATTCCTCCAGCGCTTACAAAGTGCATAAATTCCTTTAGAAGAAAAATTCTTTTGGTAGTCCGCGCAACCACTCATGCACCGCGTGGCGTACCTCTTCATCACAACGGAACTTCTTCCCTCCCATTGCGTCTTTGAGTGGTCCAAACATATGGTAATCACTTGGGGCAAGGTCTGGTGAGTATGGTGGATGAGGAAGACACTCAAAAAGCAGGTCTTTGATTGTTGCAACTGTTGTACGGGCAGTGTGGGGCCTTGCATTACCGTGTTGCAAAAGGACACCTGCTGACAGCAGTCCACGTCGCTTTGATTTGATTGCAGGCTGCAGATGATTTTTTAGGAGATCTTTGTATGATGCACTGGTGACAGTGGTCACTCTAGGCATGTAAAATGACGCCTTTTTCGTCCCAAAAGAGAGTCAGCATAACCTTCCCTGCTGATGGTTCTGTTCGAAACTTCTTTCGTTTTGGTGATGAGGAATGGCGTCATTTCTTGCTCGCTCTCTTCGTTTCCGGTTGGTGGAAGTGAACCCAGGTTTCGTACCCAGTAACGATTCTTGCAAGGAAGCCATCATCTTCTCGTTCAAAGCGCCGAAGAAGTTCTTCACAAGCATCAACACGTCGTTCTCTCATTTCAGGAGTCAGCTGCAGTGGCACCCATCTTGCAGACACTTTGTGAAACTGGAGCACATCATGCACAGTGTGGCGTTCTGACCCACGACTGATCTGTAAACATGTTGCAATGTCATTCAGTGTCACTCGGCGGTTTCCCTTCACTATGGCTTCAACTGCTGCAATGTTCTGTGGAGTCACAACTCGTTGCGCCTGACCTGGACGAGGAGCATCTTCCACTGAAGTCACACCATTTGCGAACTTCCTACTTCATTCGAGACTTGCTGCTGTGACAAACATGCATCACCATACTGGACCTTCATTCGTCGATGAATTTCAATAGGTTTCACATCTTCACTACGCAAAAACCGAATAACAGAACGCTGTTCTTTCCTGGTGCAAGCCGTAAGTGGGGCGGCCATCTTTATACTGATACTGCGACGGTATGTGTGCATCTGCACTATGATCCCACCTACAGGCCATTCTGCACGCTGTTTGTAGCACACTTACCAACTTACAGGATAATAGAGCGAAATTTCGATGTGCTATCACAAATGTAAGGCCTTCATTTGACTCACCCTAGTATTTAATTTAGCTGATAATCGATTTGACTTAGTGAGTTACCACTGTCCACTACGCCATGTCGACATGCTTATGAATAAGAACGATGGCAGTACTCGACGCTGCGTAGTGTCTGTGAGTTGGTAGATTGTAAGGAGAACGTAGGAGGTGGAGAACTGAGGTGGGCAGGAGCCCTTCCGAGCGCAGTTCATCCACCCCTGTCAGTATTGCTTGACATTCCTTGATACGCGTAGAGCAGAATGTTACGACCATTCGCCTTCTCTCAGAATGTCTGGAAATACACAGATATTTGGCGTGCTCTCTTCGGGTAAACTTTACCGAAGTAAACCATTCTTGCTGTGATTTAAACAGACTATGCCCTATAACAACCCAGTAACGACTCACGTAACATATTTATTAAGTCAGTCTGAATTCAGTGCGTGAAAAGAAAACAACATGAGCAGCATACGCCTAAATTAATGTCGCTATGGAAAGATACGAGGGTCACTCCAAAAGAAACACACATTATTTTTTTAAATCCATCTTTTATTCTACATGTTTGAAAGTTTCACAGTGTGTAGATACATCTTTTAGGAACAATATTTTCATTTCTCCACATAATTTCCATCCACCTCAACTGCCTTACGCCATCTTGGAACCAGCGTCTGTATACCCGCACGGTAAAATTCCGGACCACAACGTGCACAAGGGAGTCATCATCTTCAAACCTTGTTCCACGAAGAGAGTCTTTCAGTTTCCCAAAGAGTTGATAGTCACATGGAGCCAGGTCAGGACTGTAAGGCAGGTGTTTCAGTGTTGACCATCCGAGTTTTGTGATCGCTTCCATGGTTTTTTGACTGACATGTGGCCGTGCATTGTCGTGCAACAGCAAAACATCCTGCTTTTGCCGATGTGGTCGAACACGACTCAGTCGAGCTTGAAGTTTCTTCAGTGTCGTCACATATGCATCAGAATTTATGGTTCTTCCACTTGGCAAGATGTCCACAAGCAATAGTCTTTCGGAATCGAAAAACACCGTAGCCATAACTTTTCCAGCAGAAGGTGTGGTTTTGAATTTTTTTCTTGGGTGAATTTGCATGATGCCACTCCATTAACTGCCTCTTCGTCTTTGGTGAAAAATGATGGAGCCACGTTTCATCACCTGTCCCAATTCTTCCAAGAAATTCATCTCCACCATTCCCGTACTGCTCCAAAAGTTCGCTGCATACCATTTTTCTTGTTTCTTTGTGATCCACTGTCAACATCCTGAGAACCCACCTGGCACAAACCTTTTTTAACGCCAACACATTCAGTATTCTGCAATCACTTCCTTCCTCTATCGCAACGTAGCGTGACAATTCGTTCACTGTGATACGTCTGTCAGCAGTCACCAATTCGTTAACTCTCTGCACATTGTCTGGAGTGTGTGCAGTACGAGGCCTGCCGCTGCGAGGACAATCCTCAATATTGCCGTGCCCGCTTTCATCACGTAACCTGCTTGCCCACCGACTAACTGTACTGCGATCGACAGCAGAATCTCCATACACCTTTCTCAACCTCTTGTAGATGTTTCCCACTGTCTCATTCTCACAGCACAGGAATTCTATGACAGCACGTTGCTACTGACGAACGTCAAGTGTAGCAGCCATCTTGAAGACATGCTGTGATGGCGCCACTCATGGGAACAGGTTGAACTAAGAAAACAAGCGGGAAGGATGTATATACACACTGTAAAACTTTCACACGTGTAGAATGAAAACTGTATTTTTACAAAAGTAGTGTGCATTTCTTTTGGAGTGACCCTCGTACTATACATAGAATAAGAAACTGAGTAGTGTTAAGCTTTAGAAATCAATCACAAGATCCTAATAACAATTGAACTGTCAGGATACTTCCCATTTATTGTTCTTTCAGCTGCAACTGAGATGGAACAATAAATGAGAATTATATTAATTATCTAAACAGTTGCCGAATCTCTCAAGACAATTATGTCAACTGCAATTGAAGTACTGTAGTTAGCAACTTCTTATAGTCTGTCTTGACGAAGCCCCTGGCCCAATTGTCTTTGAAAGCAGTATGATTCCAAATAGCCTAAGCACTGATGGGCCAGTTTCCCGCAAACGAGTGCCCAAATCTTTCCAAACGTTTCTGTAACCATCATCGACTACAGACAATCGTAATATTTGGGATTTCTCTCTCTCTCTCTCTCTCTCTCTCTCTCTCTCTCTCTCTCTCTCTCTCTCTAATAAACAGTCGTTTCTGATGTGTCCAATATGGAGTTTGCTATCGTTGACAGGTCCTGACTGGTTATCAGAAAAGGAAAACTCATATGGCTTTGTTCACAGGGTGACCCCAAAGAGTAAATTCAGTGGCCTAATCGAAAGCGTTTCCTACCTATTTCCACAATGGCCTCTCTCCTCAGTATATTTTGAGAGTTGTATGTGACAGAGATTGGAATACGTCAAGCAAATAATTGAGGACGTAGGTTGCAAGTGCTAGTCTGAGATGAAGAGGATGAAGAGGTTCGCACAGGAAAGGAATTCGTGGAGGGCCGCATTAAACCAGTCGGTAGATTGATGACCAAAAAAAAAAAGTTAAGTGTATCCAGTGCATGTAGGTGATTGTAATGGGTACATGTCAAGACTAGTATCAAGCTCGTGTTGGTGATGGAGTGGGCAAAGTGAGTGGAACCCACTGTCAGCACACAGCTTGCCCTTCCCAAATGGCACCAAAGATGCCGCCAAGCTTAATGTTCCCAACCAATAGGCAGATCACCTTCAAGAATGTCTCAGGCCCTAATACACTGCAGAGAGGTTTGGAATGTAGTCCAGTACACTCGCGCAAAGATTGGTGATTTGGAACTCAGCGCCACCTCCTCTCCTCTCCTCCTACTGCTGGGCATGTACTGGTGGTGAGCTCTTTTTCCACGATCAGGATTCCACCCAGGTACCTCTGAGCCAAGCCCCAGCAGTCAGGCTTGCGTTAGAGACGGCAGCTATGGGAGCCTTGTGCGGTTGTCCAGCACTGAACGTTATTCGTTACTGGACCCTTCAAACATGCATTCAACGAAAAGTGTAGCAACATACAGTGTCCATAATGGCGAATGAATCTACTATTTTTGGGTTTCGCTGGACAACTAAGGAATTTTTTGCAAGAAGCATCATACCAAGTGGAAGAAATTAATAACCGTGGATAGAAACAGAGCAGTAACTAGATAAAATCATTTCCTCTAGCTGCACCAATTTCAGTGAATTGCAAGAACTGCATCATTGCATCACCAAGAGCTATTGTAATAAATATTCATTCACAGACAACTATTTATGGTCGAGCAATCATGTTCGTCACAGATACAACTAGAGTAAAAAAATGTCCTCGGTGGCAAAACATTCAATTGTTTTGAGTTGCAGCATGTATCGTATACACATGTGTCTGTTGTCTCATACATTACCTATCAATCACCAACAGTACTTTACAATGTTAAGCATACTGTCCGACCAAAGACATTAACTTCTGTTGACAGCACTTTTTCAGCATCCATACAATGACAGCAGACTCACTGCAGGACAAGGGGGGGGGGGGGGTTGTTTGGGGGGAAGAGACCAAACAGCTAGGTCATCGGTCTCGTCGGATTAGGGAAGGGCGGGGAAGGAAGTCGGCTGTGCCCTTTCAAAGAAACCATCCCAGCATTTGCCTGGAGCGATTTAGGAAAATCACAGAAAACCTAAATCAGGTTGGCCGGACATGGGATTGAACCATCGTCCTCCTGAATGCAGGACAAGGTCACAACTATGTTAAGCCCACGTATTCCCAGGCTGCCAGCCTCCATAAAATAACAGTGGACTCATTGCCCAAGTTGATCAGATATACCCACTGTTAAGTCTATTTCATTGGAGGTTCTCAGAATTCAGACACTGAGAGAGGACCCACTGCATGAGTTGGCCAGACCTGTGTACTGTTGATCAAAGGTTACCCCAGCTTCTCAGAATCTGGACATTATAAGAGTGGACTCATTTCCTGAGTTAGCCAGACCAGCCCACCTGAACCAGTGTCCTTCAGGGTTCTCAGAATGTGGACAGTGAGAGTGGACCCATTTTCTGAGTTGGTCAATGCTACCCCCTATTAAGCACATGTCACACCAGGTTCTCAGTTCCACGCAGTGAGACTGAACCTACTTCTCAGCTTCCCACACTTACCCACTCACATCTGGACGATGAGAGTGGACTCACTGCCCAAGTTGGGCTGGTCTACCTGTTGCAGAACATAGGGTATGTCAGGTTTTCATCTAGACTGCGTGGAACAAAAGGTGCTTACATTGGAGTACTTAAATTAGCAAGATTATTCTAGCAGAATTTGCTTAGTCACTGTTGACGATTATGAGGTACTCTGCTGTCGATAAACTTGTGTTGCTCCCATATGACAGAGTGTGTAATCCACGTCTCTAGGATAGCGGTCATGTGTTTTCTGATGACAGGCAATATTTTGGCCTACAGGGACTCCCCGAATGTGTGCAGCCCCACACGTCAAACCAAAATTGCAGTGTGCCTCTAGTGACAGAGGTACAATGAGTAATTGGCATTAAAGTTTACTGGAGATGTTGGTCAGATGAAGATATTCTAGGTATCTGACAAAGTGCAACAACTTTATGCAATGAGTGAAATATGTAAGGTGGATACTGACAGAGTGAAAGAGTACCTGAAATTCAGGGCTTCAGAGAAGTGAAACATTGTAGGAGTGTAAACCTTTGCTTCTTTTGCATTCGTGGTGATTAGTCTTGTACGTGTCCTTGAGGAGACAGGCTTTACTCGCCTTATGCAGAAAGTCAGTCATTGGCTTTTTTGTATAGCGGTTTAGTAGTTTTATTTGTCTTTTGTAGCTCTCCTCCTTGAAATTTAGTAAATAGTAATAAATTGTTTGATCAAGTGTTAGTTCCAGGTGATTTACTTCGACCATGTTTTACTGTCTACTGAGTATTTATTATTAACTTTGCTACTTCTTTGTCCTCAGCTGATTTATTTTATTTGGAGAGGTCAATACAGTACACTGAATGTTCTAAAAAAAAACTATATTTATTCCTAACTTTGACAGTCATTTCTGCCACTTTCATACGAAAGGAGTCAAGTATTTAATCTCGTTCATGATTCCTGGACTGCAGAAGTGTTTGAAACTGGTTGAAAAAACGGAACTGCCAGTCAAAATTACCGATAAATTAAAAAAAAAATTGACCTCAGTAGTTAAACTTCTTTGATTGCTAATAGTCAAGCTTACCTTTGAAAACCATTGGATAAACTTAACATTACTATTTTTGAAAGTATACTAAAAAATCAACAATAATATGGCAAAATAATATATAAACAGCACATAAAGATGTGTACATATTTATAATAGAAGCAGTTGATAGTTTTTTTGTATCCAGGGCAGTCAAAGGGAACTAGTTAGGTAGAGATGCCAATTAGGATGACACTGGCACCCACAATCAGAAGTACAGCGTTCAAACCCAACCGATCTGTCCAGGTGTAGGATACCTGTCGTATCCCTAAGTAGCTTGAGGCAGAGACTAGGGTGTTTCTTTTTAAAATGATAGGACTAGAGCTTCATACGAGTTTTCGGCGTAGAAAAAGCCTTCGATAGTGGTGTAACATATTCAAAAGTCTCTCTATAGGAAGAGGCACATAATATACGATACATACGAGAACCATTGAGAGTGAAAGAGCTACACTGAAGTGCTCGTATTAAAAAGGGTGTGAGATAGGAGTGTAACATTTACCCCCTACTACTCAATATATACATCGAAAAATCAACGATGGAAGTAAAGGAGGGGTTCAGGAGTGGGACTGAAAGTCATGGTGAAGGATATCAGCGATAAGACTCGCTGATGACGTTACTGTCTTCAATGGAAGAGAAGGAGATTCATAACATCTGTTGAGTGGCCCAGTGACTACAGAGTATGGATCGACAGTAAGCTGAAGGAAGACGAAAGAAATAAGGAGTAACAGAGACGAGAATAGTGAGGAAGTTAAAATAAAAACTGGTGTTCAAGGAGTACACGATGCTACCGGCTTCTGATACCTTGGAAGGAGAATACTGTATGACAGGAAAAGCAAGGAGTACATAGAAAGCAGACTTTCACAGGCAAAGAAGGCATTGCTGGTCAGAATAAGTCTAGTAGTATGTAGCAGTGGCTTTAATTTGAAAAAGAGACTGTTGAGAATATACGTCTGGAGCACAGTACTCTATGATAGTGAATCATGCATTAGTGGAAAGTGGGAAAGAAGAGAATCGAAGCGTTTGTGGTGTGGTGCTGCAGAAGGGTGTTGAATATCAGGTGGACTGGTAAGAAATGAGGAGATCCTTTGCAGAACTGGCTAATAAAGGACTAGGTGGGAAACACAGGCTAGGAGGAGGATAGGATGATACGACATGTGTTAAGATTTTAGGGAATAGCTTTCATGGTACTAGGGGGAGCTGTAGAAACTGTAGGGAAAGACAAAGATTGTCATATCAAGGGCAGTGAAATGGAAACCAAACACCTGTTGCAATGGGACCATGTAATGCTTCCATCAAAAGTAATCGTCATGGGTTTTAAGACATTTATCCCATTGGGAAACATGATGATCAGGTCTTGTTTCGTAGAAGGTGGTCGTCGGCTGATGGATCCACAACTGCATCCACTCCTCCACTTCGTAGTGCGACTGGAACAGACGCCCATCATATCTTTCTTCAGGTACACAAATATATGAAAGTGAAAGATCCAGGCTCTACGAAGGATGATGCAGTGTTTCTCAACGAATTCTCTGAACTGTAGTCTTCGTCTAATTGGCAGTGTGGGGACGGGCGTTATCATGCAGCAGGATGTTCTGTCTGACAGCTGGAGGGGAAACAGCAATGCCAACAGTGGAAGTATCCCACACCTCCCTTGCCAAAGAAATCCAAGCCATCCGGAGATGTTCGTATAAGCTCTGGTAATGTCATGAGGACTGCAAAGTCGCTCTGCTCATTGAGTTCCTCGAACGTGGAACCACAATCAACATGCAATGCTATGAAGGAACTGTGATGCACCATAAAGTTGGAACACCCAGGAATGCTGTTGGGCAGAATCATACTGTTACACAATAATTTTACTGTCAACCAGAGGAAGGCCACACTGCAGTGATTTGTTTGGGAAACACTGCAGCAGCCTTAGTACAGTTTGTATTTTACACGGTCGGATTTTCGCTTCTTTGGCGACCTGAAGAAAGACGAGCTGCTGTCAGATGAGGAAGTGCAAGAGTGAGAATGATTGTGGATTGGTCAGTGGCCGACCACGTTCTACGTAAAAGGAATTGTTTGCATCTTCAACATTTCGTGGTCTTGTCAGCAGCTGTATAAATAATAATTTTATTTTTAATAATCAACAGCCTAAGTTGCACCGTTTCCCTAGAATTTACCTAGGTTTCAGTTGGGATAACCCGACCTTCTTCAGCATAACAGTAACTACCGTTTGTCCATAGTGGATATCGTCAGGCTAAAACTACAAATCCACAAATTATCGTCAGACTGTAGAAACTTATCTGAAACTGCCTCGCCCCCACTTCCCGACCGCGATGCGGCAGCCACGAGTGCTCCACTGCAATGACCGTAGCGTCATGAGGCCCGCCCACGTGGACACACTACCTTACGCCTGCGCATAAACTGTGTGATGGGTACTTGTTGGGACAAGACGCGAACTTAACTCCTGAACTTGAATTTACTAGTAAAGTGAAACAAAAGGTATAGCTGAGGAAAGGGCGTATAAGTTATCCTGTGCAGAACGTACTTAGATCGACTGTCTTAACATGTATGAAGTATTCATTGGTCATGATATGAGGAAGATACGTGCTTACAAGGTATGGCCTATGTAGGAAAATTTTTGTGCTTAAGCACGAAGTTTAATCACCTAAAACGAACTTGGGAGTGGGAAGGATAATATAAAGCCTACATCGTCATTATTACGACTGGGTCTAGAAATTTTTTTTAAGACGTATTTGTTAAGCACTTGCTTAGCTGTGGTTACAATGCATGAACATCCTATTGACTTAGCACACAAATAGTCATGATTGAACTTGTGACCAAGTCTATATCTAATCTGTAACATCCGGCAATATGGGCCATATAAATTAGATGGTCATTATTCAAGATTAGTATATTTGACTACTATAGCGTTTTCCGCCACTCATAACCATAACTCCGCCAAGAAGCTCAATCACGCACGTGCATTAGTTTTTGACTTGATTGTAGACCATATCAGGTCAAATATACTAATCTTGAATAATGACCATCTAATTTATATGGCCCATATTGCCGGATGTTACAGATTAGATATAGACTTGGTCACAAGTTCAATCATGACTATTTGTGTGCTAAGTCAATAGGATGTTCATGCATTGTAAACATAGCTAAGCAAGTGCTTAACAAATGCGTCTTAAAAAAATTTCTAGACCCAGTCGTAATAATGACGATGTTGACTTTATATTATCCTTCCCACACCCAAGTTCTTTTTAGGTGATTAAACTTCATGCTTAAGAACAAAAATTTTCCTACATAGGCAGTACCTTGTAAGCACATAATGTCTTCCTCATATCATGACCAACGAATACTTCATAAATGTTAAGGAAGTCGATCTAAGTACGTTCTGCACAGGGTGACATATACGCCCTTTTCCTCAGCTATAACTTTTGTTTACACTTTACTAGTAAATTCAAGTTTAGGAGTTAAGCTCGCATCTTGTCCCAACAAGTACCTATCACACAGTTTATGCGCAGACACAAGGTAGTGTGTCCACATAGGCGGGCCTCATGATGCTACGGTCAGTTCCAGTACAGCACTCGTGGCTGCCGCATCGCGGTCGCGAAGTGGTACCGAGGCAGTTTCAGATACGGTTTTACAGTCTGACGATAATTTGTGGATTTGTAGTTTTAGCCTGACGATATCCACTATGGACAAACGGTAGTTACTGTTATGCTGAAGGAGGTCGGGTTATCCCAACTGAAACCTTGGTAAATTCTAGGGAAACGGTGCAAGTGAGACTGTTGATTATTAAAATTAAAGTTAGGAATTTTCTGTGTCTTGAATGAGATTTTCGTTCTGCAGCAGAGTGTGCGCTGATACTTCCGGGCAGATTAAAACTGTCTGCCCGACTGAGTCTCGAACTCGGGACCTTTGCCTTTCACGGGCAAGTGCTCTACCTTAAAGCTGTGAGGACCAGGTGTAAGTCGTGCTTCGGTAGCTCAGATGGTAGAGCACTTGCCCGCGAAAGGCAAAGGTCCCGAGTTCGAGTCTCGGTCGGGCACACAGTTTTAATCTGCCAGGAAGTTTCAATTGTTTGTCTTGTCTCCCAGCGAGATAAACATCTTAAAGTGTGTGGTGATTATTTTGATTGGTACCATTCTCGGGTCTTATGTTTACATTTGACTGCCAGTTATACATCCAGTCATGATGTGATTTAGGATATTGTGTGTAAGTGAGAAACTGAGAGGAGGAGATCGTCACTGGAGTGGATGTCGCAGTCGGCCGCATCAAACCAGTCATGAGAGTAATAATGCAGAATCGAAAAAAGACTGGATTGCTTAACATGGATCCAGAGTGTGATGACTGACCGCCCCATCCTTGTAACCCAGTGTCGGCAGCTGCCCCCCCCCCCCCTCTCGGTGTTTGCTTGAGCACATGCACCTGGTGCAGTCGCGCCCAACATGGTCACTGTCCGCTACGCGCGCGCCCTCCGGCGGTCAACAGCTGAACTGCGGCGCTGGCTGAGTCGCACCGGCGCGACCGACACACGGCGTGGGCGGTGCGCGTGGGTGGTGCGTGGGCAGTGCGTGTTGCGCGGCGCGGAACGCAGGCTGCAGGCGTGCCGCTTTCAGCGCCGACGGCAACTTCGAGGTGACGCTGGCGACCAAGGCGACCATCTACCACCAGGGCCTCGTCGAGTGGAAGCCGCCCGCCATCTACAAGTCCTCCTGCGAGATCGACGTCGAGTATTTCCCGTTTGACGAGCAGACGTGCGTGCTCAAATTCGGTAGTTGGACCTATGACGGGTTTAAGGTAAGCTCACTCTCCCACTCTCCTTCCTCCGGTCGATCTCCCTCCCCTCCTACCTTCCCCACCCCTCAGTTTTCTTTTCAGGTGACTGGGCTGTGCTCGCCAGTGGTACAGTTGCCAGTTTCCCCATATTTAAAATAGCCTAATTTTGTAAACTTCCAGTTGTGCTACACACGAGTCACCCCCAGCTCCACAGCATCCTTTGCAGACAAAGCTCTTTCTTGAGAGTCGGTAACATTGTAACCTCCCAACAAATAAAGTAATATAAATGATATTCACATTTAGCGTAACTACCCCAACAGTGAAAATATGTATAGCATTGACATCTAGTGTAACCTAGCAACAGTTTATTATTCTGTAACCTACCAATAATAACGTGACTAATTTCTCAATAAATTTGTGGCTCACTTATAACCTTTCAATAATTGACTGTGAGTTTGAACTGGTAAATTTTGGATGTCAGCAGTGCTGCCCTGAAAGATCATTCTGAATAAATTGAAAATTCTTACCTTAATAAGGTCGTCGGATAACGCATATATATTGAAACGTCCCCTTTTTGAAGAATTATACATGACTGTGCTTAACCTAACACACAATATTTTTCTAGCGCAACGCAATCTGACTTTCAGAAATCCATACAAAAGAATGGCCCTGACTAACATTAACCTATACGTTTCACAAATCACTTACCTCACAAAAATCTTGGTTACTCGAACTACTGCAATACAGCAAGCACCACTACTGCCAGCTAAATAAAAGATTCAAACTACGGAAGGCACTTACTACTGATAGGCATAGTTAGCAAATGAAAGATTTTAATAGAGAACAAACAATGTATTTACCTTAATAGTCATAATATATATAGCAGTTCATGACAAATTACAAAACTCCGCCATCTCTCTCCCCACATCCACCACTGCTGGCGGCTCACCTCCAACTGAGCAATGGTACGCGCTGCTCACATCCAGCTGCCGCTGCCCAACACTACAATGGCAGACAACAATGCAAACTAGCCACAGACTGCACACAGCACAGCCAGTGATTTTCATATAGAGCGCTACGTGGCGTTACCAATAAAAAAACCTAAACAGCCTACTTACAATATCTGCTCCTGGAAGAAATTTTTCTGGCATAGCCCAGTGCAATACTAGCCGATAGATTTGTCGTGTATCAAAGGAAACAAGTGATTTTTCTTTACAATAATTGGGATGACCATGGATTGGAGAAATCCGTAAATTCTTTAAATTGAGATCAATGATTGTCAAAAGTTAATTTTTGTAAGAAAGATTATTATTAAGATATTCTTTTTAAAAACATTTACATGGGACTTGATATAACAATAGTACAGATGTGTGAGGGTGCTTTTACCTTATACTACTTCACTCAGGCACCACTATCGCTCCCCACGACCGGCCCAGCCAACTCCATACACCAGACAGCTCGCTACTACTTACTCCTACTGCTACTCAGCTCCTACTGCATACAACACTGCTCTCTGGTCTGAGATTCTCTTATAGCTTACATATCGCAGGCAGCGCGTGAGCAACCCATCGAAATTACATCTGCTCGAGTGCGCTAGCAATACATCCGTTAGTCATGGACCTCTTACAACATCTTGGCAACATTAAAGGATTCACCACAGCGGAATGTATTTATTAACATACACATATACACAATGATCCAACTTCTCCTACTGATGTCGTAATGTTACAGTTATAAACCATGTGCCAGATAGATTTTCATATTATCCCGCTCGCTACACGCAAACTGTCAGTCAAAAAGAAAAAAAAAGAACACCACCTTTTTGTAAGAAATTTAATGTAGTTTAATTTTGGACCGGGATACGTATTCACTAGAGTCCGTAGTTTCAAGTAGTTGAAGAAAATCGTAAGAAAGTGTCTGCCACGTGCAATCCCCACTTCCACACTGAGCCCCATCAGTCAGGACTTCCAGTATACTGTTCCTAGACAGACCCCCCCCCCTCCTACCATTGAACAAAAATTTGCGACTGCACTCATTATATCCCACGTTTGACCTTTTTTGGTCTTCACTGACTGGCCTTACTACACCACAAGCTTAGTCAAGCACTTACAGATTGTAAAACTGACATTTGTGTAAATTTTACCTTTGCGAATTTTAATAGCATAAAAAAGCAAGTATGTCTATGTGTTTGGCAGGCATTCTGCCTACGAACATACATTCTATTTTATTGTATTGTATGTTAACCGGGGACCTAGAAACGACAGAGAGGCTCCGTCCCCACCGCAGCCGCAGTGGTCCACAACCCCATGACGACTACTGCAGTCCACTTCAGACTTCACCCCTCCGCCGCCCCACACCGAACCAAGGATTATTGTGTGGTTCGGCCCCGGGTGGACCCCCCAGGCAACGTCTCACACCAGACAAGTGTAGCCCCTATGTTTGTGTGGTAGAGTAATGGTGGTGTACATACACATGGAGAACTTGTTTGCACAGCAATCGCCGACATAGTGTAACTGAGGCGGAATAAGGGGAACCAGCCTGCATTCGGCAAGGTAGATGGAAAACTGCCTAAAAACTATCCACAGACTGGCCAGTTCACTGGCCGGTTCACCGGACCTCCGCTGGGCGGATTCGTGCCGGGGACCAGGAGCTCCTTCCAGCCCATAAAGTCGTGAGTTAGACCACAAGGCCAACTGGGCCGACAACATACATTACTTGCAAGGTTACAGTTTGGATAGAATTTTCAACGTAATTAGTTTTAGTATAACATTCACGAAATTCATTATTTTTTCATTAGCCTCATGGGCAAGTTTAAATTAATGACATTAACGAAGTAGCCGATCATACTGGTGGCGTAATAGTCTGATCAATAGGGACTGAAGAAGGCAACTATTTTTATACAGTGGAAGGAGGGAGTGCCATGAACAATGCACTAAAATTCCTGAGTGATGAGGAATGAGTGCGGGGGTGGACGTGCATTTGATGGTCCCTCTCGTCTCTTCTTTCCTGAATAACTCAAAACCGTCGCCTCCAATAGAAACGTATCACAATACTAAATTTACCTACTTAAATTTCCTGCAAAAAAAGGCCTGATAATTTTTTTCTGTAGGACTAATAATTTGAGCATAGTGAGTGAGAAGCCAGCGGGTGTGGCCGTGCAGTTCTAGGCGCTTCACTAGCGCTACACTCGCAGGATAGAATCCTGTCTTGGGCATGGATGTGTGTGATGTCCTTAGGTTAGTTAGGTTTAAGTAGTTCTAAGCTCTAGGGGACTGATGACTTCAGAAGTTAAGTCCCATAGTGCTCAGAGCCATTTGAACCAATTTTTTTTTTTTTATTTTTTTGAGTGAGAAAATATGAAAACCTCGTGTGTGGTTTTTTAAGGCCTGATAGGTCCTGTAACATTGCGGGTTGCATGCAACGAGATCGGTAGGGGCAGCTGACTTACCCCGTAGATTAGTCGGCAAGGCAAACTGGTTACCTGGCCAGGCTGGCAGCAACATCACTTTTATACTTGAGAACGGAGGTGGGCTCGGCTAGACAGTACCGGTGTACACTCCCACACACTTACAAATAGAGCACTGTCAAATGCTACATATCTGTTTGCACAGCTGAGTGAAGTGCTGTAACAACAAGAACAGAAACAAAGCACAAAGTATATCTCAACTTCACAGGTCACAACACTTGACTGACAATGTCTGTAAAACTACCTTCCCCCAAGATGTCGCTATTTTCCACTCCCATTTTTTTTCCATTCTCGTATCTGTAGAATCTTCGTTTGCTGTTCTAGTGTCCGTACACAGGTAGCAGTCCAGCATTTGGCCACTGCATGACACGGGGAGCTGTGAAAATAGTAAGAAGCCAGACAATATGTTGTTCTTCCATTGTTAATTTGATCACTATTGAAGAAAATCTCAAGCTAGCTTTGTCAGTTCACTTTTCTAAAATATACTGAGATATTGTTAAATTGTTTTGCATAAACGTAAGGTAACAGTTTATGTAAATAGCTTAGCTGCTGGAAGGACTTCATCGCTGTTGAGCAGTATATTTTTAAACAAATAAATATTACACCATACTTCACCAGATGATGGCGTGTGTTGCGAGTTGCTGGGGCTAGCAGTGTATTTGACAATAAATTCTTCTAGAATCTTCATATATGAATGATGCTCTAAGCCCCCCCCCCCCTATTCTAACTCCGACTTTTGCTGTTGCGCATGGATTAAAAAGAAATACGAACTGACTGTAATCGACCCTGCAAGTGGAGTAGAAAAGAGTTTGGCACTTGCAATAATTTAATTTGATAAATAAGTTAAATAAAGGAAAGTTTCATTAACGTAGCGAGAAATGAAAGGGTTGCTCTACCGATTAACAGAATGACAGTTCTGTCCAAAATAACAATATGATTTATTATGACTAAACTCAAAATAATAAACAAAACACATGAAACATTTATAATACATTAAATTGGCTCAAATTGGATACTCAAATAAATGCTGTGAAGGTGAAGTTGTCCCTAAACTAGATTGTGACATTTATGACGAAGTGGTATGTGGAGCCAATTGCTTGCAACTCAGATCTTAAGAGAAACACGCAGCCAACCCAACATTAATTGTTGCTACAGTAGTGAGAACTCAGACAACACCCAAGACAGAACAAAGTTAGAAAAAGAAGAACAGGCATGCTCTCCTGAGCTCTGATTATCACCTAGGAAAATCACTAATCTGCGGACACACATTACCAAGCTGTCTTCTTAACTGCAAGAACACGATCTGGCGTACCGGAGGCGATGGCTGGTTGCTTCAACGTCCCGTCGTGGTGATGATAATGTCGCG
Source organism: Schistocerca piceifrons (assembly GCF_021461385.2). Lineage (NCBI taxonomy): Eukaryota > Metazoa > Arthropoda > Insecta > Orthoptera > Acrididae > Schistocerca > Schistocerca piceifrons. The sequence goes on from NC_060147.1 coordinate 89,523,330, forward strand.
AGTATAGCCTGAAACAAATTATCCTGGTCTGGTTGTTCCAGACTAAAGACTTCCTAGCAATACAAATGCGCCTCTGAGGGAGTTGAAGAAGGCTCGCCACACAATCACTGATGGTACAGTGATTGATTTTAACAAGCAAAGTCAGACAGTAACTCCAAACTGCTCGAGACAGACAACATAGGCCGCTTGTACGCAGAACGCTCAATTGCCAGCTGTACATGGAAAGTTACGTTGAAGTCGGAACTTCAGCAACTTTGTCAAACAGTTACAATTAAATAAAAGTATATTAGACAGCCAACTGAAGGCAGGCTGTCCAGAGCAGTGAGAGCTCAGTCTTGAAACCTACTCTGACCGAAAGGTGAGAGCCGACTCTCTCAAGAGCACCCGTACAAGCCGAACACAGAACATTCCTGCCCCCACGACAGCGGCCGTGGTTAAACATTCCAATCAGCAACTCGAAAACCGGCGGAAAATTCCACTCTATTGCCGAAGCACTACTAGTCCACCAATGGAGATTCTTGGCGCCAATTTCTGCGCCGATTTTGCTACGTCATGGAGCTATGCCCTGAGCAAGCCAATCACGATTTTGCAGAAAACGTGGGAATTTCCCCGCCAAGACTGCCTGGGAACACAAGTCATTCCCACACCTTGCTGGTAGCCCGCCAGAAAGTGTTTTCACTAAGTTTCTGTGAAGTAACGGAATCTCTAGCCCAGCCACTCCTTCAGGCCCCTGCGGGCGTGTCGCCGCCGCTCTTATGACAATGTCGGCATCTGGAAAGCATCCACTCGAATACCTCACACCCGTTGGCTTAACCCATTCAAGCTCAGCAGAACTCGCCTGTCACTGGACCACCCGGGTGACGAGATACGCTGCATGGGAAGTCTGCATGTGAAGGAATAGCAACTTTTCACTGCATGCACTTAGAGAGAAAAATCGAATTACTCAGAGAAATATGAGAGGGGGCTCATTCCACCTCTCAGTGTGACACTTGTCAAACCTTAATCGTTTCCCAACACTGCAACAGCGCTTGAAATTCCAGAACTTTGCTGAACTAAAAATAAATTTATGTAAGCTGCCCCTACAAATGTCGTTTTATGCAACCTGCAGTGTTAAAGGGCCTATCTGGTCTTCAAGAACCATACTTGACGTTTTTATGGTTTAAGAATTTTTAACATTGTGCAGCCTCAGTTGCAAGTAGAAACTAAACTTTACCCAGGTTTCAGCCAAAATAATTTGGCCTTCTTCAGAAGCGAGTGACACTAAACTACTGAAGGAGGCCAAATTGTTTTGGCTGAAACCTGGGTAAAGTTTGGTTTCTATTTACAACCGAGGCTGGCACGTTACATGTTTTATAGTCTCCCGCTCGCTACACTCAAACTATTAGCCCCACAGAAAAAATGAACGGGATCCTTCTGTAAGAAATGTAATGTACTTAAATATTTTATTGTGATACATTTCCACCGGAGGCCACGGTTTTCGATTTATTCAAGAAAAACGTACAAAAGTGACCGCTAAATACGCTTCCATCCTCACACACATCCTTCATCGGTCAGAATTTTTAGTATGTTGTTCCTGGCACTCCCTTCTTTGACTGTACAAAAATTTCTGACTACACGAGTTATTCCCAATATTCGATCTCTTTGATCTCTGTTGACTGGACTACTACGCCACCAGCACAGTGGGCTATTTCGTTAACATCATCAGTCTAAACGTGCACATAAGGGTAATTACTGATAAAGGACATTCGTAAGCGTTACGCTGAAACTAATTACGTTGATAATTCGATCCAAACTTCACCATATCAAGCAAAGTAGCTTCGCTAGTCAGAAGGCCTGCCGAATACAACGCTATATTTATTTTATGATGTTAAAAATCACAAAACTGTTAGGTAACATATACACAAATCTCAATTTTACAATGTATAAGTGATCCACTAAGGCAATGGTGTAATAAGGTCAGACAGCGAAGACCAAAAAAAGTCGAATGTGGGGAATAATTCGTGCAGTCGCACATTTTTGTACATTGGTAGGAGGGAGTGCCACGAATAACATACTATAAATGCTGACTGTTTAGGGCTAAGTCTGGGAGTGGTGGTGCATGTGGAGATCACTTTTGAACTTTTTTCTTGAAAAACTCGAAGCTATGGTCTCTAGCAAAAACATATCCCAGCACAGAATTAATGAACATTAAATTTCGTGCAAAAAGATCCTGTTAATTTTTCTCTAGCGCTAACCGTTTGCGCAGTGTGTGCGAGAGAATATGCAACTTTTGCAAGTGGTGGTTTTTGAATGCCAGATACAGAATTAGGAGTTGCATGCAACAACATCGGTAGGGACAGCTGATTCATCTTATACCTGCTTGATTACTTGCGGGAAGCCCCATTTACTCGAAAGATACGCCCTGTAATAAGATACAACTCGCTGCACTCGTGTACCTGACTATCAGCATTTTACCTTTTTTGCATTTGCAATAACAATCAATGTCTGAGCCCCTTGGTAAGGTTTCTACAGCATCTTCCATCCTGCTTCTCTGGGTGCTTACTGTACTGAGAATTCCTGCTAGCTGCATGCAGTCTGTCGCCATCTATCTCCGGGTCTCACCATGTTCCTGGGATACGAACTTGTTGCAGATCGTTTATCCATGCATAAAACCAGCTAAGTTTTCTTTTATTTTGAACCATAAATTCCAAATACTCTTGGTTAACCGATCATTGTCCACTCTTTAGATCTACATATGGCCACAGACGAGTCTTGTTTTTATAACTGGTGATTTCTTTGTTCTCATCTGTAACTACCATGCTCCGTTATGTCTTAACTCTATCTGTCCAAAGACTCATCTGTTGCAAAAATTATTAACTAGATGTCTGGACGAGTACTACTCAAACTTAAAGTCTCCAGTACACGTAATCTTTCTTGTTTCATAAGCATGAAAGAGTGTGTAACCTTGCCCAAGAGCTAAGTCCCTTATTATAGAAAAAATTTTATTTATTAGAAAGTAGACTCAGCGTGATTTTTAGACCCAGTCATTGATTATTTCCTGTTCTAGTCCAGTCTCCTCGATCACCTCCGCTAATTGAATTGTGTGAACCATACAATCTTTCCATTGTCTGTGCTCATCCATTTTGGCTTTCAAAAAGTTATCTATAGGCTGTTAGCGGTACATTAGTAGTTACAAAAAATATATATTCTGATCTCCTGTTTAGTAATTAATGTTATGGAATATAATATTACATCTTTTCATCTCAAAAGAAGGATGAGTCAGGCACACACTGGTATCGTTCACTTCATAATATACCGCTATTGAAGACTTCATTGTTTGGTATCACATCAGGTTCTAGAAAAGTGTGGTGCATCTGTAAGCATGATATAACACACACTTTCTAGAATACTGCTACAGAATATGGAGTGAACATGACAACCAAAGACGAATAGACTCGGGGAAGTATTGTTAGTTTAATTACAGGACTGTATAGCCCTTGTGAAAGAGTAACAGAAAATCTAATCAGTTTAAAAATGAGTGTTTGAAAAATGTAGTATTTTTTCGCAATGTCGATTTCATTAAAATCTACAGAAATTATGTTCCATGAGGACTATGCAGCGTTTCTACTGCCGCTATCCCAGTATGATGAGAGATATGAGGGCGGGTACTGGGACATACTCGAATGGAACAGGACAGAAGGCAGCTGCCATGCGCTGTACAAGCTGTTAAAAAAAAGTATTCCACATTTTGAGATACTTTATATAACATCCAGAACTAGTGCTGCCACATATCATCTGTGGGTGGTTATGGCACATTGAGGTCGACCATAGGATGTGGACACATTAATGTGACTGACCTTCCCGATTTATGGACAGGAACACTGTACCAGAATGATGTAAAGAGATATTAGACCTTCTCTACAGTAGAAGCTGAACTTGGGGAAGATCAGTTTGGATTCTGTAGAAATGTTGGAACACGTGACGCAATACTGACCTTACAACTTATCTTAGAAAAAAGATTGAGGAAAGGCAAACCTACGTTTCTAGCATTTGTAGACTTAGAGAAAGCTTTTGACAATGTTGACTGGAATCCTCTCTTTCAAATTCTAAAGGTGGCAGGGGTAAAATGCAGGGAGAGAAAGGCTATTTACAATTTGTACAGAAACCAGATGGCAGTTATAAGAGTCCAGGGGTATGAAAGGGAAGCAGTGGTTGGGAAGGGAGTGAGACAGGGTTGTAGCCCATCTCTGATGTTATTCAATCTGTATATTGAGCAAGCATTAAAGGAAACAAAAGAAAAATTCGGAGTAGGTATTAAAATCCATGGAGAAGAAATAAAAAGTTTGAGGTTCGCCAATGACATAGTAATTCTGTCAGAGACAGCAAAGGACTTCGAAGAGAAGTTGAACGGAATGGACAGTGTCTTGAAAGGATGAACATCAACAAAAGCAAAACGAGGATGATGGAATGTAGTCGAATGAAGTCAGGTGATGCTGAGGGAATTAGATTAGGAAATGAGACACTTAAAGTAGTAAAGCAGTTTTGCTATTTGGCGAGCAAAATAACTGATGATGGTCGAAGTAGAGGGGATATAAAATGTAGACTGCCAATGGCAAAGAAAGTGTTTCTGAAGAAGAGAAATTTGTTAACATCGAGTATAGATTTAAGTGTCAGGAAGTCGTTTCTGAAAGTATATGTATGGAGTGTAGCCATGTATGGAAGTGAAACGTGGACGATAAATAGTTTGGACAAGACGTGAATAGAAGCTTTCGAAATGTGGTGCTGGAATTTGTGGCACAACTTGACTAGAAGAAAGGACCGGTTGGTAGGACATGTTCTGAGGCATCAAGGGATCACAAATTTAGCATTGGAGAGCAGCGTGGAGGGTAAAAACAGTTGATGCTGGTACCAAAGTAGTTTAGGAATTAAACTACGAAATATTTCAATAAATATTATTGTCTCGCCAAATCAGATAATGTTGAGAGAATTATGTAAGAACCAAACTCACTATAGTGGTTGACGAATTTTACCATACGGGCAGCTAAATACGAGTAACTGACGACAGGCAAAGCAGAGTGGTTATAAAATGTAGACTGGCAATCAAATATGTGTTTTTTTTTCCGTTGGGAAGTCTTCTGGGCGTATTTGTAGTGTAGCCTTATATGGAAGTAAAATGGGCGTGAGGAACAGTGCAGTCAAAGGGAACGGAAGTTTTCGAAATGTGATGCTACAGAAAAATGTTGAAATCAGCATGGATAAATTGGATAACTAAAGCAGAGGTAGCACGTTGAGCAGGGAAGAAGATAAATTGTTCACACAATGTGGCTGAAAAGTGAAGGGTTGATAGGAAACTTTCTAGAGCATCAAGGAATCGTAAGTTTCGGGACAGAGGAAGGTACAAGGGAGTAAATTGTGCAGAAGAAGGCAGCGGTAAGCAGAATCGAGTAGAGATGTTGGTTGCAACAGTCCCAATTTAAAAAAACAACAGTCACCGAAAGCACAGTGCTCCAGTTTACCAAATATTCTGTTCGTCCACTAGACAGCAAGAAAACCATCGGTAGTACTGCAAATGGCTTCTACTTTTGCCGCAAAGGATGCTGGGAACGTGAGCCATGCGCATTACGGTAGAAGCGCAATATTTAAAATAAGATATCGAGAAACGATCCTCAGTTAACGCGTAGCGCTGATGCTTTGAAAGGGAGTCAGAATTAAAGCCATGACGCCCAGCCTTCATTTACCGGTTATTGCCGGCAGTGGCTGTGAAATCCCCCCTTAATGGCGGACTGTTGCACAGCCGACTGCAGCAGCGCCAGTTGCCGCGGCGGCCGCTAGGGGCGCGCGCCGCTGCTCCGGACGCACAATGGCGCGCGATATGGCGCCTCTTATGAAGGCGAGCCGTGGAACAAAAACCACGGCGCCATCTCCCGCGGTTCTATTCACGGCTTTTATTCCCATTTTTAAAGCTCAGCCCGCTGCGTCCACACGTTTTATGTACAATGTCCTGAGAGCGGGCTGGCTTCCACATCCCATCGCCGTTATTGCGAGACTCGCTTCGTGTTTACCTCGGTCCACAAGTGCCTTCTTTTCCAGACCACACGGTTCACATCATGGACAATGATATGAGCAACCAGAGTTCCGTAATGACACTGCTCACACTCCACAACTTAACTTTCAGAATAAAAGGCGCTGTGCAGAAAGTGAGAGTTCTGATAGTGGAATATGTTTCAAAATTAATTCTATTTTATTTAGTAGCCACATGATTACATGGCGTAGCATTTTTTAAACCATACCAAGAGTTAAAGATCTCTATCAATATTGACAGAAATCATTATAATGGCATTTTTCATCACACTGATAAAGAACCCAATTCAGATTGATGGTTCTAATGTGGCAGACAAAATCTGTGAGAAATATAAATATTTTGATGCAAATTGTGTCTTGGGATTTTTCATCAAGCTAATAACGAATTCTGAATAAACATTGTAAAAGTTTAGATAATAGCAGCTAAATTCTTTAAATGAGGAAATTTGTCACATGTTTTACCGATCATTTGATAGTCAAATATCATAAATAAAGAGTAATCTTCATTTTCGTCAGGTTTAGCTGAAAATGCTGACTTTAAGCTCCTTGCATCCTTTGTTTTAAATAGACTGAAGGATAAAACGCCTTTTACAACCTCTGAAGCATCTGATTGAACTGTGTAAGATGGTTTAGGTGAATTGTAATACAATTAGTTAATACTTCAATTTCATTTTGAGATGAAACTGATGAGTTCTTCCCCATTTTCGCAATAACAAGAATGGATACTTTATAATTCTGCCCCTCTTCAAACAACTTAAAAATTGAAACATTGATACCATCTCCCAAAATTTGGCATTCAGCTTACTAAACATACTTTTAATGATTTCCATTGCCTATTTCTTTACTGTGTAGGACATTTTCGCTAACAGTTTACTTGAAAGGCGACACAATAATATGTCTTTATCACCGTGACTGTGACAGTATGGGAACCCAGAAATTAATGTTTAGTTTTATTCCATATAGTAATACTATCATTCAAGTTTATAAATATTTGATATCGAAGTCTCTCGTCATTCATTTACTCTTTTAATATTTGTACAAAACAAAATACGTTGAAAAGAATTTTCGTGTTTGCATGATTATGATGCGGATACCGATTAATGCCCTGTTTGTATAAATAAGGCCTAAATCGTACACTTTTTAATCGACTTTCTTTAAATGCCCAAACAGCAATATATTGCACTTGGTATTACTAGTATTGGCTTTTACCAAAACAACTACTAGTCAAATTTTATAGGTGTTTCACGAAGAAAATACTACATCCTTTATTGTAGAATAAGAAATGTAATTAAATGTCGTGGAGTGCATAACCTGTTTCTCACTTTTCATAATTTTTCAGTGTAAGCGTCATTCAAAAAATTTTATACATATGCTGAGAGAATTAACAAGTAGTAAATATCTCTTTAAAGTCAGTGTCGCCATTAGACTGTTTTTTACTTGCAGTGTTACATTTACACGATCAAGATTTCGGCTTTAAAGTGTTTTAATGTTATACAGTGCCTAAGATGGCATACTGTCGTATTTGAAATACACTATTAGACACATTGTCTCAGGGTCTTCCGACCAATTTAGTTAACTCTGGCTGTAATTAAATATTTAATTTATGTCTGAACTTGTTTTCTGATCAATGTTTTTTTAAGCAACCTTAACATCGATTCAGTCAGTCCTTTATTTTTTATCCCGCAAAGACAAATAAGCGGATAATAAACGAGGAACAGAGTAAGGACACGTTTTTGAAAAATATATCTGCGCTTTCGTTCTTTTAATTAGTTATATTTTGTGGAGTCACGGTAGCAGCACTAATCAGTATGACTGACCAATAATAGTTCTTATTTGCCATTAGCTCTAAAGAAGATTTAAGAATTCACGACTTTAAATCGGGGGATGAATATCGGCAGTTCACACACTTTTACTCATTAGGCGTAATGAAATTTGTTTTGAAAACTTTTATACACATTTCCATGGCTTGTTACATTACACGCGAATTTTTCGTGATGTTTACTGGGTAGAGCTTGAGTATTAATTACGCTAAAAGTACCACAACGACATTAATTTGTTAAGCTGTAGTGCAGAGAGTACACTGCAGTGTGGCTGTCTACATGCTTTACTCCACGATAAATCTTTTTTAATGACGAAATGTAAAGGACACAAGTTTTATTTCTTGCTAATGTACAAGTTATTCCAACATTTACAGTAGGTCAGAAAGCATTTACCAAGACAGTAAAAAGAAATCAAATTTTAAACACTCTCTTTTTCTACCATATCATTCACTACTGGCCATTAAAATTGTTACACCACGAAGATGACGTGCTACAGACGCGAAATTTAATCGACGGGAAGAACATACCGTGATACGCAAATGATTAGCTTTTCAGAGCATTCACACAAGGTTGGCGCCCGTGGCGGCACCTACAGCGTGCTGACATGGGGAAAGTTTCCAACGGATTTCTCATACACAAACAGCAGTTGACCTGCGTTGCCTGGTGAAACGTTGTTGTGATGCCTCGTGTAAGGAGGAGAAATGCGTTCCATCACGTTTCCGTCGGACTGTAGCCTATCGCGAATGCGGTTTATCGTATCGCGACATTGCTACTCGCGTTGGTCGAGATCCAGTGACTGTTAGCAGAATATGGAATCGGTGGGTTCAGCAGGGTAATACGGAACGCCGTGCTGGATACCAACGGCCTCGTATCACTAGCAGTCGAGATGACAGGCATCTTATCCGCATGGCTGTAACGGATCGTGCAGCCACGTCTCGATCCCTGAGTCAACAGATGGGGACGTTTGCAAGACAACAACCATCTGTACGAACAGTTCGACGACGTTTGCTGCAGCATGGACTATCAGCTCTGAGACCGTGGCTGCGGTTACCCTTCACGCTGCATCACAGACAGGAGCGCCTGCGATGGTGTACTCCACGACGAACCTGGATGCACGATGGCAAAACGTCATTTTTTCGGATGAATCCATGTTCTGTTTGCAGCATGATGATGGTCGCATCCGTGTTTGGCGACATCACCGTGAACGCACATTGGATACTGGCGTATCATCCGGCGTGATGGTATGAGGTGCCGTTGGTTACACGTCTCGGTCACCTCTCGTTCGCATTGACGGCACTTTTTTACAGTGGACGTTACATTTCAGATGTGTTACGACCCGTGGCTCTACCCTTCATTCGATCCCTGCGAAACCCTACATTTCAGCAGTGTAATGCACGACCGCATGTTGCAGGTCCTGTACGGGCCTTTCTGCTGCCCTGGGCAGCACATTCTCCAGATCTCTGACAAATTGAGAACGTCTGGTCAATGGTGACCCAGCAATTGGCTCGTCACAATACGCCAGCCACTACTCTTGATGAACTGTGGTATCGTGTTGAAGCTGCATGGGCAGCTGTACCTATACACGCCATCCAAGCTCTGTTTGACTCAATGCCCAGGCGTATCAAGGGCTTTATTACGGCCAGAGATGGTCATTCTGGGTACCGATTTCTCAGGATCTATACACCCAAATTACGTGAAAATGTAATCACATGTCAGTTCTAGCATAATATACTTGTCCAATGAATACCCGTTTATCATCTGCATTTCTTCTTGGTGTAGTAATTTTAATGGCCAGTAGTGTATTTATCAACTGATAAAATCTCGTAATTTCGCCTCCAGCGTATTAGGTCCCAAGTTGACGTCGCTGAAGTGATCAAAAAGTTTCCCTTTGTACAGTCCAGAATCTGTATGCCGATCAGGCAAAATAACCCTGAGCACTGAGTGAGCCATGCCATTGATAGTCCAGGTTGACGATACTAGTTTCGTGAAACACCACGTCCTTAGCTGCCTGCTACAAGTCCTTGTCCGACAGAAATCGTCGACCCTTTGAGACCTTTTGAGCGGGGCTAAAGGTGTGTTAACTGTATGGGCTGCGATCAGGACTACAGGGCTGGTGTTCAAGTGTCTCCTACGTGCGTTTAACGCAAGTTTTCCTTCACGACATTTGTAATATGGGAAGCTGTGTTGTCATGAAGTGGCAGCACCCCCTCTCGCACGGAACTTGGCGCACCATTCCACAACAGTGCTGTCCTACACACATTCTCCATTCGCCGATGGGTGCCTACCTGTGTTTCTCCTTCGGTAACCAAGAAAGGAATAACAGCACGTTGGTCCTGTTTGGAGACATTTAGTAATGTTGTTGTTGTTGTTGTTGTTGTGGTCTTCAGTCCTGAGACTTGTTTGATGCAGCTCTCCATGCTACTCTATCCTGTGCAAGCTGCTTCATGGTTCAAATGGCTCTGAGCACTATGGGACTTAACATCTGAGGTCATCAGTCCCCTAGAACTTAGAACTACTTAAACCTAACTAACCTAAGGACATCACACACATCCATGCCCGAGGCAGGGTTCGAACCTGCGACCGTAGCGGTCGCGTGGTTCCAGACTGAAGCGCCTAGAACCGCTCGGCCACTCCGGCCGGCGTCTCACTTCCATACATGGCTACACTCCATACAAATGCTTTCAGAACCGACTTCCTGACACTTAAGTCTATACTCGATGTTAACAAATTTCTCTTCTTCAGAAACGATTTCCTTGCCATTGCCAGTCTACATTTTATATCCTCTCTACTTCGCCATCATCAGTTATTTTGCTCCCCAAGTTGCAAAACTCCTTTACTATTTTAAGTGTCTCATTTCCTAATCTAATTACCTCAGCATCACCCGAGTTAACTCGACTACATTCCATTATCCTCGTTTTGCTATTCTTGATGTTCATCTTATATCCTCCTTTCAAGACACTGTCCATTCCGTTCAACTGGTCTTCCATGTCCTTTGCTGTCTCTGACAAAATTACAATGTCATCGTCGAACCTCAAAGTTTTTATTTCTTCTCCATGGATTTTAATACCTACTCCGAATTTTTCTTTTGTTTCCTTTACTACTTGCTCAATATACAGATTGAATAACACTGGGGAGAGGCTACAACCCTGTCTCACTCCCTTCCCAACCACTGCTTCTCTTTCATGTCCCTCGACTCTTGTACCTGCCACCGGGTTTCTGTCATAACGATGCCATAATTCATGTTTCTGGATTAATGGCATGCGTATCAGAAAGGTACAAATGCCACATCAACTTGTTGCTTACATGCTGATGCTTATATACCCGCATTGGAGTCACGTTATATTGCATGTATGCTGTATCGAGGCTGAGCCGTGCGTGGCTCGTGCTCGTGCCATTTCTTATTTAACATCCTGTTTTTTGCTGTACTGCTACCTTGTTACGTTCGTTTCAATTACTGGTGTCACTGAGCTGCCACTTTGCCTGCCCGTGAGCGGCAGCAGCAGCAGCGCTTATTGATATAAGCCCTGCAGTATTATCTTTGCTGGACTGCTATTACTTCCCGATCGTCGAGTGTCAAGGAGTCAGTTGGAACGTGCCAGCAGTAAGTTCAGTACTCACAGCGTTTGAGTTGGAACGCAACCCGCCAGGGTAGCCGAGAGTACTAACGCGCTGCTTCCTAGACTCGGGTAGGCGCGCCGGCCCCGGATCGAATCCGCCCGGCGGATTAACGACGACGGCCAGTGTGCCGGCTGGTCTGGATGTGGTTTTAGGCGGTTTTCCGCATCCTCCAAGGTGAATGCCGGGCCAGTCCCCACGTCCCGCCTCAGTTACACGACTCGCAGATATTTGAAACACATTCACACTATTTCACAATTCACACTACATGCAGACAGCTGGGGTACACTACTTCCATCCCAGGGGGTATGGGGTGGTAGCAGGAAGGGCATCTGGCATTAATCATGCCAATACCGCAATTAACCCTGCCGACACTGCACAGAAAGTGGGATAAAGGCAGTTGCAAAAGAAGGAAATGAAAAAGTGTTTGAGTCGGCACGCGGCACAAGTGCAGTCAGGGCGCGGTGGCTGTGAGGTCCGGACTGCCGTGACACGCCTGACAGTTGCCGACACACATGATTGGAGTGGGGATGATTTTGGTTGGTCGTCGGTCTGTCGTCTTGCCAGACGACGTGTATTTGGCCGACGATCGCTTATGGGTTGGTTGTGTGTGCCGACTCGTGATTCGTCCCTGTTATTGTACAAATTGGCTCAAATGGCTCTGAGCACTATGGGACTCAACATCTTAGGTCATAAGTCCCCTAGAACTTAGAACTACTTAAACCAAACTAACCTAAGGACAGCACACACACCCATGCCCGAGGCAGGATTCGAACCTGCGACCGCAGCATGTTATTGTACAGTCACTGCCGTTAGCATTGTCTGGTTCTTCGTGCAAGTGTTCCTGAAACTGTGTGTAGTTTGTGTGACTTTGACTGACAAGCTATTTTAAATGTTTTCGGCGTACTGGCTCTGAGGAGTCGATCGAGTGGAGCGCTAGTTACCTTGTCGGTGGGTCCGTTGACTGTCTATCTGTTGGTTGAGTTGTCGTCGGATCGAGAATGGTTGGGCCGACTGCCTGTCTCACCTAAGTGAATGTTAGTATTTCAAGTGCTGGCCGACCCCCGAAACTTCTGAGCGCCGTTAGTTGCACTGACTTTTCTTATTTTCTGTTATGTGTATTCGTATGACTCATAGCCGATGGTTTTGAATCAAAGTTGAATTATTTTTAGTGATGTTTTAAGTCATGGGCCTTCAGCCGCTTTAAAATTAAAATTCCTTGCTTTTCATGTGTTAGATTGTTTGGGCCTTCAACCTGATTAAAATATTCTTTAAAAATAAAGCGTTGGGTCTTCTGCCTACTAAACATTATTTTAGTTATGTTTTAAGTTATGGGCCTTCAGCCGTTTCCACTTACAATTCCTTTCTTGTGTTTGTCTTCAGCCCGATTAATATATTGTTTAACGGTAAAGCCTTGGGCCTTCTGCATAATAATATTATTTTAGTTATGTTTTAAGTCATGAGACTTCAGCCGTTTTAAAATTAAAGTTCCCTGCTTGGCAAGTGTTAGATTGTTTCGGCCTTCAGCCTAGTTTAAGACAAGGTCTTGTTGTTTAAATTTATTTTACCTTGAGTTTTAAGTCATGGGGCCTTCAGACGTTTTTAAATTAAGGATCTTGGTCTTTCGAGCATCGGACTGTTTCGGGCCTTCACCCTAATTGAAGATAAGGCCTTCTGTCTTGTGTTTTTTTTTATTTAATTTTACCTTGAGTCTTAAATCATCGGCCGTCAGCCGTCCTTAAACTGAGGTTGTTGCTTTTCAAGTGTTAGATTTTGGAGCCTTCAGCCAAATTACTAACTTGAGACTTCTGCCCTCTAAATTTTTTTTTTTTTTTTTTTTTTTTTTTTTTGGCGTCTGAATTTTGAGTTAATGGTTTTCAGCCGTTCTTTTTAAAAATTAAAGTGGTTGTGCCCTTTAGGCATAAGATAGTGTGGCGTATTCAGCTGATAACTAACTTCAAGAATTTGTACTGTTATGTTTGCTCAAATAAATAAAGTTGTATGTGTTCGAGTGTAGCTGGCAGCCACTCATTTTGGCCCCTTTCCAAAATTCCAACTACCTGTCCTGTCCTGCAGGTTTAGCAGGGCGATTCGAAAGGCTTCAAACAGAAACTTTCCTTTTGCCACTTACATATTCTCTTGTTGGTCAAACTTCAATCGTCGCTGATTAGCTGTCGTTTTATGACTGTAGCTGCACACCAGTTCATTTCCGGGCTGTAGCCATCTGGATAATTTTGCTCCGTTTGAATTCCCTACACCTGTGTGTCTTGCTTTTCTCCAGTTCGTATGTGTAGAGGCTCGGATAGCTCTGATGGTAGAGCACTTACCCTCGAAAGGCAAAGGTATGGAGCAAGAGTCTCGGTCTGGCACACAGTTTTAATCTGTCAGGACGTTTCGTATCAGCGCACACTCCGCTGCAAAGTGAAAATTTCAGTCTGGGAACATCCCCCAGAGTGTGGCTAAGCCATGTCTCCGAAATATCCATTTTTTTTCCTGGAGTGTTAGTTCTACAATGTCCGCAGGAGAGCTCCTGTGAAGTGTGGAAGATAGTAGACGATGTACTGGCGGACCGCGAGTCGTGCTTGGGTAGCTCAGGTGGTAGAGCACTTGCTCACGAAAGACAAAGGTCCCAGGTCGGAGTGTCAGTCGGGCACACAGTTTTAATCTGCCAGGAAGTTTTTTTAACCTTCTTGTATTACATAATGTGAAAAGCACGATTTTGCGAGACAGGGAGGAGAAATAGACTCGCATCAAGCCTGTGCTGCAGATTAACAACTGTGGGCTAGTATATCAACCAGCCTGAGTGTTGTTTTAGGCGGTTTCTCACATACAAGCTGGACTGGTCGCCAATATCAGCCTAAAAACGTGTGAGTGCGATATGTAATAAACACTTTAAATACGATCACAAATAGGACAAGGGATCTGCATTCCCTTGAGCTGTCCTCATACTGTAAGTGTTGCTCATTATGAAGCACATCAGATGTGGTGTCTATCATAGTTACTGCACGTGCTGAAGCGATCTGCTACATCTCACAGAGAACGCTCCTCAACATGATTTGCAACCACAGCGCTCTCCAGTGGCAGATGTCAGCTGCATCTCGTGCGCAGATAGCACAGTTTGTTTACGTAAATGCGGTGTATTAACTCTGTTGGCTATCGTCGGAGCAGGAGGGAATCAGTCAGTGATGCAGATTGCAGTCTTTAAGTTTATTGGTCCATGTTCCCTGACAGTCACAAAATTGGACAAACTCTGTCCCACATTGGGACCTCTCTGACTCAAAAGAAATAACATTGAATATTGCAGACGGTACCTCTATTAAATTCATAAGAAAGCCTAAACATCTATTAGAAAACAAGAGGTGGAAAAAAACGCAGTTACACAGTTGTGAACCTGCTACGTCTCGTTTCACAGCCCACAACTCCACTACTCTATCAGTTACTTTTACAATTTTAACCTACCACCGGTATCTAAGTTGTATGTATGTATGTCTCAAGGCTACAGTTATAGATGTCAAAAACGATACACTTCTGATTAGTCATCACTGAAACATAGCGCTGAAACAGTACACTGTCATAATACGCAGTATATAATACAAAAATCCTCAAATACGAGACGTATTTTTAACTATCGATATGCAGTTTTCTGTAATTTTACTATAAGAAATCGTACCAAAAACGACGCTTTTTCGATGTATCCTCAATGTGCCCTTGCTTTGAAACAGTTTACATTTATTGCCCGTACATTATAATATAAAACGCATCAAATATTGAGTTCAACTGTGAGTCAGTCCATCAAATGAGGTGTCTCTTAAGTTCTACGTGTGGCGTCAAACCTCTGCCTGTCCAGAATCAAAAATCTGGCTTTGCAGATCCTTCTCTCCACGCATGGCAGTGTATCAGGACGCGAAATTCGATACTTGGAAATTACTCAACTCGATCAGGTCCTCTTCCACAGACTCCTTTAGACAGCTGACGATTGCAGCGACAGAAAAAAACACTGGCGCAAAGTTAAAACAAATTTGCCAGAATCTGAGTACTGTTGATCCTGCAGTAGGTGAAATTAATGTTCACAAGGAGACGTTCTCATGGGTGTGATTGACTTTTGAAAACCATCTGTATGGTGACGTGTGTTGGTGTCCCAGGTATCACACGCCGCAGTTATTCACCCTGATGGGCTCTCGTTTGGCACTAACCTAAGAAAGAAAATTTTGTAATTTTATGCCATACTCTAGTTTTTAAAAATAGGAGCATTGCCCAGATTGGTGGCATAGAATAATGGTTTAACTAGATTCTTCATATGGAGTACGTCTTGGGTTCTTATTTCCTCAGATGCTTTGAAATATTTTACTTTTTAAACTTTATCAAAGTAATTTTGGTCATAATTTGTATTCAATTAGTGTTTTATGTGTAATTCTTTTATTTATAACGCTCTGTCAAATTATTTTAACCATCGTCTTGACTACATGATTTCTTTTCTTCCATTCGTTCTTTTTCCATTTGGAATGTATGTGCATGTGAATTTCATTATTTTCGATTATCTGTCATAATTCTCAAACATTTTAAAACGCCAGTCCAACTGTTAAAAACAAAAGACAAAATAATCTGTTTATACTGAATGTGGAATGGTGTCAGAAATGTATTTTTTGTTACAAGATGTACATTGTTTGGATGGTAAATGTAAATGTCGTGTGACTAGGGCCTCCCGTCGGGTAGACCGTTCGCCTGGTGCAAGTCCTTCGATTTGACGCCACTTCGGCGACTTGCGCGTCGATGGGAAATGAAATGATGATCAGGACAACACAACACCCAGTCCCTGAGCGAGATAATCTCCGACCCAGACGGGAATCGAACCCGCGCCATTAGGATTGACATTTTCTCGCGCTGACCACTCAGATACCGGGAGCGCACGTTTGGATGGTGATCGTGATACATACATTTAAAACATAAATTCTTGTTGCACTCAAGTTACACAGATGAAGATTTAAATAAAATTGCACCAAAATGAGGAATATAAATAATGAATGTACTAACATGGACGAAAATAAAAGATGCCGAAACTGAAGAAATCAAATCGAAGTTAATATGTAACAATTAAAGCTACATGTACAAATTTCCCTGTGAAAGAAGAATGAACGGAAGAAAAATGAGAGCAAATAAAAAAGTTAAAATGATGATTAAAACGACATGAATAGGAATTAGAAATAAAAAATTACGTTTAAAGTAATTAATTGAACAAAAATTAATTGAATAAACATAATTCAGACGGCCGTTGTGGCCGAGCGGTTCTAGGCGCTTCAGTCTGGAATCGCGCGACCGCAACGGTCGCAGGTTCGAATCCTGCCTAGGGCATGGATGTGTGTGATGTCCTTAGGTTAGGTAGGTTTAAGTCGTTCTAACTTCTAGGGACTGACGTCAGGTGTTCAGTCACATAGTGCTCAGAGCTATTTGAACCATTTGGAAAAATAATTCTCAAAGCCATTTCAGTAAGGAATAACAAACTTCAAAATACTTCTAGAGATTCCAGCACACAACCATCTCTATATGGAGAATGCACATTAACCATTACATTCTGTGTAGTCCCACCATTTTCAGAACTATAGAGCAAGAGTAATCATTATGTTTTACCAACCGCCTATTGTAACTCTGTCAGTAGTAAAATTTTCTAAACTCCTGTCGGTCGCACTATAATGGTGATTTATGAAGTAAGGAAGCAACTTCACAAAGTTTTAAAGCAGAATCGCAGAAAGTCAAATATCTAATAATAATAAGTACTTACCAAACGTTTTATGACAAAATTTTATGAAAACTAATGAATACGTTTCTCAAATCCATACCACCCTCCACCCAGCACGAAAGAAAGATTTTCTAGAAATTGGCGATAGGAACCAGGTTGACTACCACTGTTTTAGAGCATCATGCGAGTCTTCCCTCGAGTAAGAAGTTTACTTTTGTATTTTCGCATAGTTATGATCTGTTCGTTCGTTCATTGACGTCTGCGTTCACTGTAATAAGTGTAGTGTCTGTTTTTTATGACCGCACCGCAAAACCATGCGATTAGTAGACGAAAGGACGTGCCTCTCCAATGGGAACCGAAAAAATTTGATCGCTAGGTCATAGGTCAACCGATTCCTCCACAGGAAAACACGTCTGATATATTCTGTACGACACTGGTGACGGCATGTGCGTCACATGACAGGAATATGTTGTCGATCCACCTAACTTGTACACTTGGCGAATGGGTAAAAAGATTCTTCTACCTTGCCCGATTTAGGTTTTCTTGTGGATGTGATGATCATAAATTAAATTAAATAAATTAAACTTTTCATTCGAGGGAAACTTGAACCAAGGCCCTCTCATTCCGCTGCTGCTCACGCTAACCACGGGACCAGGGCGCTGCTGAGCTTACACTGTGCTTGATGTTGCCAATCTTGCGCATGGACTACTCAGTTTGTATATTTTGCTTATTTTTTTCATAGTTCCACTCAACTTCTTCCTGTTTTCTCGATTGATCTGTGTTCAGTTTTTCAAGGCCTATCCACTGTGCCAACTTATAACTAAATCTGAGGGAGGTGCGATGGGGAGGATCCCTTGTGAGTAAATTTAGAGAACCAGCATTTGAGGCTGACTGCAGCACAATTTTACTGCCGCCAACTTACATTCTGCGGAAAGACCACAAAGGTAAAGTAAGAGAGATTAGGGCTCGTACAGAGGCATATAGGCAATCATTTTTCCCTCGTTCTGTTTGCGAGTGGAACAGGGAGAGAAGATGCTAGTTGTGGTACGAGGTACCCTCCGCCACGCACCGTATGGTGGATTGCGGAGTATGTATGTAGATGTCGATGTAGATGGTTTCAAAAAGTCAGCCCCAGCCATAGGGACCTCTCTTTGTAAAGAAAAGAAGAAGAACAAGCCATGTGCAGAGGCTTTACTCGCGTTGTCGCCAGTGCTGCCAACCTGCCTGCCTCGTTGTAGTTCACAGCTGGCAGCGTCCGTGTTATCGCCGCATCGGCAATCACAGCAGAGCGCCGCACAGTCGTCAACACCGGGTCCCGAATTCCTGCTCCGTCAAATCCGGCCGCGTGCCAGTAAGCAGGGATTTCCGCCCCCTCCTCCCCCACCTTCCCCCGCGCCGATACACACACACACACACACACACACACACACACAGACGTAATCCCGCCGCCTATCGGGCAGTTCAGTTCACAGCGGAATCTGCCCTCGCTGTCCACACCCGTTCTCTACCCATTGCCATCCACCCATACCCCCCTTGCGACAGTCAGCGCGTTCCACATCCAATAACACTCCCGTCCCTCCCCCCTCTACCTCCTGCCGGATACCCGGAGCATGTTTTCCTTCTCCTGTTGGCACACAACGTGGAGAAGGCAGGACCGTTTCCTATCGTATAGCTTCTCGGCCAACGAAAAAAACACACGCGAAGCTTGCTGGAACCAAAGGCGCGTTTCATCAAAGTAACACGTATGCGGGAATTACTGTAATTTTCATAACTTTATATACAGGGTGTTACAAAAAGGTACGGCCAAACTTTCAGGAAACATTCCTCACCCACAAAAGAAGAAAAGATGTTATGTGGACCTGTGTCCGGAAACGCTTAATTTCCAAGTTAGAGCTCATTTTAGTTTCGTCGGTATGTGCTGTACTTCTTCGATTCACCGTCAGTTGGCCCAATTGAAGGAAGGTAATGTTGACTTCGGTGCTTGTGTTGACATGCGACTCATTGATCTGCAGTACTAGCATCAAGCACATCAGTACGTAGCATCAACAGGTTAGTGTTCATCACGAACGTGGTTTTGCAGTCAGTGCAATGTTTACAAATGCGGAGTTGCCAGATGCCCATTTGATGTACGGATTAGCACGGGGCAATAGACGCGGCGCGGTACGTTTGTATCGAGACAGATTTCCAGAACGAAGGTGTCCCGACAGGAAGACTTTCGAAGCAATTGATCAGCGTCTTAGGGAGCACGGAACATTCCACCCTATGACTCGCGACTGGGGAAGACCTAGAACGACTAGGACACCTGCAATGGACGAGGCAAATCTTCGTGCAGTTGACGATAACCCTAATGTTAGCGTCAGAGAAGTTGCTGCTGTACAAGGTAACGTTGACCACGTCACTGTATGGAGAGTGGTACGGGAGAACCGGTTGTTTCCGTACCATGTACTGCGTGTGCAGGCACTATCAGCAGCTGATTGGCCCCCACGGGCACACTTCTGCGAATGGTTCATCCAACAATGTGTCAATCCTCAATTCAGTGCAAATGTTCTCTTTACGAATGAGGCTTCATTCCAACGTGATCAAATTGTAAATTTTCACAATCAACATGTGTGGGCTGACGAGAATCCGTACGCAATAGTGCAGTCACGTCATCAACACAGATTTTCTGTGAACGTTTGGGCAGGCATTGTTGGTGACGTCTTGATTGGGCCCCATGATCTTCCATCTACGCTCAATGGAGCACGTTATCATGGTTCATGGATGAAGGACACTTTAACACAGAGAATTGCAGGATCAAAAATGGTTCAAATGGCTCTGAGCACTATGGGACTCAACTGCTGAGGTCATTAGTCCCCTAGAACTTAGAACTAGTTAAACCTAACTAACCTAAGGACATCACAAACATCCATGCCCGAGGCAGGATTCGAACCTGCGACCGTAGCGGTCTTGCGGTTCCAGACTGCAGCGCCGTTAACCGCACGGCCACTTCGGCCGGCGCAGGATCCACAAGGGCAAGTTAGCCATCTGAAATTGGTCCTGACAGCACAAAACCAATTATGATGCTGAAATGTAGTATTTAAAAAATATTTGTTGCAGTTTAATAATAATATGTGACTGTTAGCTATCTCTCAGAAACCTGTTTATAAATTTTAACAGTCAGTGTAGAAGAAGATGGAATGTGACTGTAAAAGAAATGATATTGGCCTGTAGGGTAAATTTACATTATTTATAGGATCTAAATTTACGGCCTAACGAAGCGAACTGAAGACCTGCCTATAGAGGCAGCACCATAATTTGTAATACCCGAAGGACTCGGAAGGGAGGTGGTAACAGCCTACAGTCCAGTTTCCTTACATGTGGAGTCTTGTAACATGCTACATGTGTACGACCTGAATAGTGCTACAAGTAAACACTGAACGACACTTCTGTTTAACAGTACTGACCGCACACTTTGACAACGTTCATTTGCCCAATAATGTCTGAATCCACTTTCCGAATAAATGAACCATTGAGCAACTAAATTGTGATGAGCCATTTCAACATGATTTCTTAACCTATCCTGTCTCGTCAGTGTATATTACAACTCGTTTACTTTGGTACCTTTTAAAACTAAACAAAATAAACGCTCTCAGTTATACGAGGCGTGTTTGTTAAGTATGTGCCGTTTTGAAATTAAAAAAAGACGTGCTAAGATTTCTCAATAATTTTATTTTTACACGAAAGCCTCTACCTTAATCTACTTTTCTACACAATTTCCGTCACTATTGAGGCACTCGTCATAACGTTGTACCAGTTTCTGAATACCCTCCTCATAGAAGTCTGCTGCCTGTCTTGTTAACCACTGCATCGCCACTGTTTTGACTTCGTCATCGTCTTGAAGACGCTGACCGCCCAGGTGTTTCTTAAAGTGCAGGAACAGATGGTAGTCACTGGGCCCAAGATCGGGGCTGTACGGAGGATGAAATGATTCGCCACATGCGGACGGTCGTTATCTTGCAGCAAAACAATGCCGTTGCTCAACTTTCATGGACTGTTTGTCTGATTCTGGTGTGACGTAGGCCATCCATGTTTCATCGCCCGTAAAAATTTGACTTAAGAAATTATCAGTTTTCGGTAATTAAAGTCCTCGGTCACAGTGCCATACAAAACACTTCGAGAAACATTAGGAAAGTCATCCCGCAAGGATGGAATCGTAAAGCGTCTGTATTCTCTCACCTTATTGTCCACTTCCTGCACCAAATTTTCATTAACGACCGAAGGACGGCCACTCCGTCGTTCATCATGCACATTTGTGCGGCCACCTTTAAATGCTTTCACCCACTTTATTACTATTCCATCACTCATAATGGTTTGTCCGTTAACCGCACACATCTCACGATGAATATCGATCGCTTTTAGGACTTAAGCACTAAGAAATCTTATAACATCCCGTACTTCACAGTCGGTGGGACTCACGTTCATCGGAGGCATCTTGAACAGTCAGTACCCAACGTAAACAAGGAAGAATCAGACTGTAATGGCATCAGTGCATAGATTAAGGTACAGGCTTTCATGTAAAACTAAAATTATTGAGATATCTTAGCACGTCTTTTTTTATTTCAAAACGGTAGTTACTTAAAAAACACGCTTAGTACCTTGCTACACTAAGTTTTCTCAGAGGTGGTATTTCTTCGCACAACTCATAAATCGCAAAAATTTATGCCTAACGGCGCACTTATCCATAACATCAATGGGATATTTATTGCCTGTGTTCTGATTCTAGACACTTGAGAATCACTACACTCAGCATCGAGACCTTCCTTCTGTAATTTAGCACGTGACAGGCTTATACTGCTTCAGAAAAAAGTGAAGCAATGAGAAGACGTGATCTAAATGATCAGACTTGTAGTTCCCAGGTACGAAAGCTACAGCAGGCACAACAATACCTCACGGACATCCTGCGTACTTTTTCATTACCTCCCATGTGCAGTTTTCAACAGGACCACACTCATCCAAACGTGACACGTTTATCTACGTGTGCGTGATGTCGATATACTCCCATGGGCAGGAAAATACGCAGATCTGTCCCCGACGGAACTCGTGTGGACTATCTCAGCCGCCGACTCCGTTTAAGTGCCAGTATTTGAAGGACTGTTTGAAACAGTTCTGTGCAATCTTGTCTCAGGATAAGATAAGCAGTTTTGTGAAACACTTTCCAATCGAATCAGTGCAGGCACCCAGACCAGACAGGGTGCAATATCGCACTCATAAGTGGGCTTATACTGTCAAGTGCCCGCTACGGCCGCAGGTTCGAATCCTGCCTCGCGCATGGATGTGTGTGATGTCCTTAGGTTAGTTAGGTTTCAGTAGTTCTAAGTTCTAGGGGACTGGTGACCTCAGATGTTAAGTCCCATAGTGCTCAGAGCCGTTTGAACCATAGACGTACTTTACAATGGTGATAAATGCCGATAGAGTCTGTCTTGAATAAAGACAGAGCCATTTGAACCTGTCAAGTAAATGCTACTCCATTCTGTAACATCTGAAATAACACCACTTACTCTGTCAACCAGTGATGTTACATTTCGTTTCCACATCATCTTTTGAGTACTTCTCCAGGCAGTGTATATTGCTTACACGCTCTCTCGTCTTTTCGTCAGTACTTTCACTCCCTTTCCTTTGTCATCGTCGAGAGCCATTTCCGCAATCACTTCCAGAGCTTCGCCTGCTGGGCAACAACACGCATTACTTCCAACTGCAGTATTTCTGTACCTAGGCATGTGAGCAAGTTACTTCTCCCCATATCCTGCCTACCATCCACTTTCTCGAGTACTGCACCCGTTAAAAGTTATCAGCATAGCGATACCTAAAAATATTGATTTTACGCTAATATTGGCTGTTTCCTTATCTCTGAGTATTGTATTACTGTGCAATTGCACCTGACTGGAGTAAAAGTATCAGCACTGAGTTAAGAGATATTTCATTGAATAAATGTGGTAAAACAATTATGTAGCTTTAAGTCAAAATATTCACTCCTACCACCTCGGAAATACAAACCACGCATACTGGCATGTGTAAACAAAATTTGCCGCGCGGGATTAGCGGAGCGGTTTTGGGCGCTGCAGTCATGAACTGTACGGCTGGTCCCGGCGGAGGTTCGAGTCCTCCCTCGGGCATGGGTGTCTGTGTTCGTCCTTAGGATGATTTAGGTTAACTCGTGTGTAAGCTTAGGGGCTGAGGACTTCAGCAGTTAAGTCCCATAAGATTTCACACACATTTGAACATTTTTTTGAAACAAAATTTATGAAAAATCACTGGCTGGGCCGCACGCTTTCACAGCTTTTGTCCGAAAATGTGGCACCTGCCGAACTTCTGCGACTTAGGTAGTAGTCTGCTTCGCCTTTGTAGTAGAGCCTCTCTGTGTGTGAGGTTAGGGATTCATTACCCGCCTGGATAGGCGCGTGTGTTATATGACCTTTCCCGGGATGGAGAGGCACACTGGCACAGGATAGAATCCACCCTGTGGATTAAAGACGAGGATATTGTTTTTAGGCGGTTTCCCACATCTCACTTGGTGAATACTGTGTTCGTTCCCACGTTTCGCCTTGGATACACGCTACGAAAACACTTCTAACACTTCCTCTTACTAGCACACACAGTTTACACTACATGCAGCTTTGTTTCTGTCCTGAGGGGTTGAACAGCTGACTAATGACCTTCACTGTTTTGTCGTCTTTATCACTTACTCAGCATTAGCGTTAGATATTCGACAGGTCAAAATCAGTGTTCAACAGAATTAGTACCCTTCCACAATGAAGTGACTTGTGAAAAGTAGCAATATGTAGTTGTAAAGTCCAATGAGAGCAAGTGCATGACTTGTTGGCAGCCCTGTCGCAACGGATGCTGTGGGCTGGTACATTCTGAACTCCATTCCGATCCTACCAATATGTCATCCCAACCATTACCTGGTATTGTATTGTATTGTAACCATCTGCATGCTACAGGCAGCATTAAAAGTTGGTTCTGCTGCCAGTTAACATGTTAAACACAGCTGAGCAGTAACTTAAAAGTAAAATTTAATTTCTATTGCACCTCTCTCTCTCTCTCTCTCTCTCTTTCTCATTCTCTCTCTCTCATTCTCTCTTTTTATTTTAAGTAGCGAAAAAAGAATTGTATTTTTGTGCAAGCTTACTCGAGTAAGTAATGTAGTGTTATCATTCAGTATTGTATATTGTGATGTCGACTTCACCAATTGATGTGTTTGGAGCTGGTGGAGCAGACTGTGTGCTTATTTTGGCTTCACTGGGATGGTTTTAAAATGTGGTGTATGGCAGGAAGGAAGACGGGTTGGTTTGGGATTTATTGTATACTTCCCACGTAAAAATTTTACATGTCCATCGCGAGTGTGGTAAGTTTATGTATGGCTGGTGGTACTCATTGGTCTGGTCAATGCGCAGCAGATGTGACCAGTGTCAATGGTGAAACGGCTCAAGCCTCGGATGACAACACGTCTGAGGCATCGCGTATACATGTATGTGGACTTTATAGTGCTGGCGTTGCTGCGATGTGCGTGCATGTGTGTGTGGGTGGGTTGGTGTGGGCGGGTTGGTGTGGGTGTGGGTGTGTGTGTGTGTGTGTGGCCGCTGCTGCGCTGCCCGCAGGAGTCCAGACCGCCAGACCGGAGCCTCCAGGTGTCCCGTGCAGTCGCCACCCCACCGCCTTCTGGAGCCCGGGGGACCGCTCGGAGACTGACCCTGCGGTGCGGGACCGCTTTGTCGGTTGCAGCGCCGACGGGAGCTACGAGGTGACCATCAAGACCAAGGCGACCGTCTACTACACGGGGCTGGTCATGTGGCAGCCGCCGGCGGTCTACAAGTCCTCCTGCTCTATCGATGTTGAGTTCTTTCCCTACGACGTGCAGACGTGTGTCTTGAAGCTAGGCAGTTGGACCTATGACGGTTTCAAGGTGACGCCTCTTCCTCACCGCCTGCTGCTCGCCACACACACACACACACACACACACACACACACACACACACACACACACACACACACACTGACACCTACACCTTTCACTACACCACTCGCAACACTTCCGCTCTCCAGCAGCCGTACGTTTCTTCAACAGAGGTAGGCTCACCCCCACTCACATTGCTTCTCGAAAGAACCCGTGTTCAAATGAGAATTATGATCGAAATGCATCTGCATCTAAAGCTTTCCCAGGTATACAAACCATGTTCCTGAGATTCTGAATATCGTTGGCAAAATCTAACGTCGTCACAGAAATTGTTCTCCTTTAGGAGATCAAAAGTCAGTATAAATTTGAAAACTTAATAAACCACGGAATAATGTGGATAGAGAGGTAAAAATTCATACACATGCTTGGGATGACATGGGGTTGTATTAGAACAAAAAAAAAACCTTTTGCTAAACACATGAAAGATCTCTTGCGCGCGTCGTTTGGTGATGATCGTGTGCTCAGCCACCACTTTCGTCGTGCTTGGCTTCCCAGGTCCCCAGACCTCAGTCCGTGCGATTATTGGCTTTGGGGTTACCTGAAGTCGCAAGTGTATCGTGATTGACCGACATCTCTAGGAATGCTGAAAGATAACATCCGACGCCAATGCCTCACCCTAACTCCGGACATGCTTTACAGTGCCGTTCGCAACATTATTCATCGACTACAGCCATTGTTGAGGAATGATGGTGGACATATTGAGCATATCCTGTAAAGATCATCATCTTTGCTTTGTCTTACTTTGTTATGCTAATTATTGCTATTCTGATCAGATGAAGCGCCATCTGTCGGGCATTTTTTGAACTTTTGTATTTGTTTGGTTCTAATAAAACCCCATGTCACTCCAAGTATGTGTATCAATTTGTACCTCTCTATCTACATTATTCCTTGATTTATTCAGTTTTCAAATTTATACTGACTTTTTGATCACCCTGTATATACCCGATAATCAAATAATCATTACAATAGATGCACCAAAATAGCTGCTTATAACAACTAATCTTTATTCACTGCAGACTTTATCAGCATTTATCACCATTGTCAAGTACATCTACATTCACATGGCGTCCATATTGCGTCGTTAGTGGGCTAGTTATAAGACAGTCCACTAACTAGGCAATATGCCCGCCTGGATAGCCGATCGGTCTAATGCACAGCTTTTCGGAGTGGGAAGTAGCGCCTGGTCCCCGGCACGAATCTGCCCGGCGGACTTGTGTCGAGGCCTGGTGTGCTGGCCAGTCTGTGGATGGTGTTTAGGCGGTTTTCCATCTGCCTCGGCGAATGTGGGCTTGTTCCCCTTATTCCACCTCAGTTACACTATGTCGGCGATTGCTGCACAAACAAGTTCTCCACGTACGCTTACACCACC
The DNA here is from genome assembly GCF_021461385.2 of Schistocerca piceifrons. Classification (NCBI taxonomy): domain Eukaryota; kingdom Metazoa; phylum Arthropoda; class Insecta; order Orthoptera; family Acrididae; genus Schistocerca; species Schistocerca piceifrons. The sequence continues at coordinate 89,549,921 of NC_060147.1, forward strand.
ATTACTCTACCACGCAAACATAGGGGCTACACTCATCTGGTGTGAGACGTTCCCTGGGGGGGGCGGAGGGGGGCCCAGGGGGGGGGGGGGGGTCCACCGGGGGCCAAACCACACAGTAACCGTGGGTTCGGTGTAGGGTGGCAGAGGGGTGAAGTGGACTGCGGTAGTAGTCGTGGGGTTGTGGACCACTGCGGCTGTGGTGGCGACGGAGCCTCTCCGTAATATGGACGTCCCTTCAGTCTAGACTTACTTGACAATGGTGACAAAAATCATGAATAAAGTTTAGTTACTATAATTAGCTATTTTGGTACATCTGTTCTAATAAATGTCGCGGCATCGTCATCTTTAGGTAATGATGTATATTGTCAGTGCTACGTTGTATTTCACCATTAACATCTTATAGGGATCCTACACCAGCAGCCAAAACTATTCCTGACGATGACTATAAACAAGTACTCCACAGCCACGTTCTGGAGGTACCATCTCGCCCACATGAATAGGCTTCAAGTTCGTACTCTGTTATGCCGTTGCCTATGGGAGTCCTAATCCAAAAGTGAGAACCATCCTTCATGATTGCGATGATGATCATCATAATGATGATGATGATCAACTGCTCTGTAGAAAAGGGTCCAGCGATTCCATCTGATGCAGTCTGCATAAACTCCACCAATAAACTGTGTATGTTACAATGGCTATTGATGCTCTACAGGGGTCCTACATCAAGCACCAAAACAATAATTGATGATGATGATGATGATGATGAGTGACTGCTCCATAGAAACGTTTCAGCGGTACCATCTGTTACAGCAATGCACTCCATATCCCGTCGCGATCATTTACGCCCCATCAGGGCTCTACACCTACTGTCAAAATTACCTTTTATGATGATGAGCACGTGCACCATAAGAAAAAATCTCATTGATACATTATGATATGACTGGCATAAGCGTCAGCATTTTTGGCACGACTATTAACACTCTGCAGGAATCCTACACCAACAGTTTAAACTATCTTTAAAAATTTCTTGAGGCAGTAATTTACCAACAGCCGTATGTAGAAATTTATTTTATGAACTTCTTATGTGCTAGCAGTTTCGGCATCACATGGATGCCATCTTCAGGCCCCATACGTCACAGTCGTAAAATCGCTGACCACCAAGAGCTGTTGCATAACGATTTGATTCACGGATCCAATTATATGGCTCCTTCCGTGTATAGCGATTTTACGACTATGACGTGTGGGGCCTGAAGATGGCATCAGTGTAATGCCGAAACTGGTAGCACATAAGAAATTCATGAAATAAATTTCTACAATACATACGGCTGTTGGTAAATTATTGCATCAAGAAATACGTGCCAGCCGTTGTCCCATGGTCCATAACGGTTCAACGAAGATCCTTGAAAATGGTGCTCCATAGAAACAGTTCAGTGGTACCGTCTGATACAACATTCAAGCTTCAGGAAAACAATTATACAGCGTGAAGTACCAAAGCTGTTAACATGAAATATATTCGGACCCATTCAACATTTAGAAAAAAAGATTTAGGTTAGAATACTGAAATTTTGTTGTACACTCAGCTGCTGCAATGTTTTTCCTGAGATGTGCTCAGTTTAACTAGTGAGATACACATTGCTGCAGGAATAACTGCGATGATTAATCCATTCCTGTGGGCAGTATTTCTATAGGTGACACGACCGTCTAGGTCAGGCGGTTTGATATACGAACTCTCAAGAGTGCTACAGAAAATGAATAGCTATGTCCTAGAAATATTTCTCCAAAAAAATTAAACAGCGAATCTCGTTGGATACACATTCGTTACTTATAAAGCTCGTAACATTCCTGTCTACTAACACATTCACTCAATAGAGATTTATGAAATTTGATCATGTTCTTTTTAAGACCTGGCCGTGTCAGTTAATGTGTAGCATGCTAGTTTGCGACGGAGGTAGGTGTGGCAGGCCAAGATCCAACCTGCGCTGCAGATTAACAACCGATGATGTGGTACACCGGCTACTCTGGCGTGTGGTTTTTAGGCGGTTTTCCACGCTCGTTTCGTCAAATGCTTAGCTGGTTACCAATCTTCTCTCACAAAAAACAATACGCAAACAGCTAAAGTATCATAGCACACACAATAAAGACTGCACGATTCGGAGTCAGAATATCCCGTACACGACTTCACTCCCTTAGGTTAACTGACGAGTGTTAAAAGAGATATGGCATTCTAACGCAAAGTAAAACATTTGCCAAATCGTGAAAAAAGCGAACCTGAGATAAACGATAACGGGGTGGGGGGGGGGGGGGGGAGAGAGAGAGAGAGAGATGGGGAAGTTACTTTCTTTTTAAACAGTTTCATACTCCTACTTTTCTATAAAATTTCTTTATGCAAGAAGTACGAGGGATCCTATTCCTCTGTCGAAGGACTCTGTAATGATTCTTTTGCAAAGTTGTTCAGACAAAACTGTTGCGGCCACTAAAGATTTCGTGTAATGCCCACCCCATCGTGTAATATCAAGTGTTGGAATTCTTGCTTCGAGAAATGAGATGGTTCCTAAAATATGTTTGGTTAACAGCTTTGGTAATTCACCCTGTACCGCTTCAACTCTTGTACTAAATGGTCCGTTTTGTGGCAGAGACACCATAACAACTGCCGTCTCCACCATGAAGCACTATTTTCATTTCACCCAAAGACGTTTCGACAAAGCTTTTCCAACTCGGACGGGCTTCTAATCTTCGAAACAACGGGAATACAACAAATATGTATTGTGGGTTATAGTCATTGGTGGTGATTTTCGTCACTAGCTATGCTGAAATATTTCACTCCGTTGCCTTACTCAATTTTCCTACGTATCTAAGTGATCAGCATGTCATGTATTGGAATTTCCTTCAGTTCCCAGTACTGCCAGGCACTTTCCTCGGTGCGAGGAACTGGACAGGGTGCACTCAACGCTTCGATGGCAAATTAGTGACAAATAGTGCCTCCAAGAGCTCGAAATCCCACAATAGCAGTGAGAGCGATGTGCTGACCATATGTCCCTCCGTAACGTATCCCAATGGAGTCACATGACACAGGATGACACGGTGACCGGTCGACATTGCGCAATCCTCTGTCCCTGAAGAGCAGAATTCTCTTTTCTATCCTTTCACTTGCTTTGGGTTTCACCAACTCGAAATACTGTAATAAAGGAACATTTATGGCGACCAGGAAATTTGTTGATCGCTGCTTTTAAATTGCTCATGAGGCATAATTTCCAAGTGATCATTGAAGCATAATAAATGTTATCTTGTCACCTTAACTGCTCTGTGCGGTTTCAACTTCATCCAATACCGCTACGGTCGCAGGTTCGAATCCTGCCTCGGGTATGGATGTGTGTGATGTCCTTAGGTTAGTTAGGTTTACGTAGTTCTAAGTCTAGGGGACTGATGACCTCTGATGTTATGTCCCATAGTGCTCAGAGCCATTTAAACCAATCAGGAGACTAGTGAAGTATCCTACCATCAAAAACACTTCGTATTACTTTCATAGAGGTATTGACTGTGTGTGGTCTTGCATTGTCCTACATAAAGTAATCCTAGGTCTCTCGGTTAGAGGTCAGTCCTCTTAAAAGAAGATGCAGTGTACTGTTCCCATATCTGTGGGGAGTCATTGTTTCATGCAAAAAGATTGGCCCCATAATTCGTCTCTCACTATTTGCATACCACACTCCTGTTTTAACATCATGCAGTGACTGTTGATGTAACTGCTGAGGAGTTTCGCAACTCCAACGTCGATTTTTCTGCGAATTTACATAGCCTGACAAGCGTAGCCATGCTTACGATAGTGACACAGGCTGAAGCAATGAATTAAAATTTGTACCAGCGCCAGGATTCGAACCCACATCGTCTGACTCCGAGGCAGATGCGCTATCTGGTGCGCCACACATTCCCACAGGTTCATGGACTATCCTAGTATGTCTCCCTCATTGATAAAAATTCCAATTTACACCTCAGCCCATTGCCGTTCCCCTTCTAAACTCGCCAGTGTGGTACAGCGGGTAGCACATCTGCCTAGTAAGCATGAGACCTGGTGTTGGCACAAATTTTAATTCTTTGCTTTAGTCTATGTCATTATCGTAGATAAAGATGAGACTCCATATGTCTTAGGAACATCAAATACAACCATGCTTCATCAGAAAAAACGGTATTTCAGTATGAAACTCCCTATAATGCACAGTTTTTTAAGCAGGTGCTACTGCCACACCATTATGAATTGCTGAAAGGCGCAGTAATTTTCTCAGTCTACTTTGCGAGGCCTCTTCTGCCTCATCTAATTTATCTTCAGTTAAAACATTTTGTTCTCTAGACCTTCGTTCGCCTAGCATGGATCCAGTCACTCGTCACTAATCTATGTATCGTCGAATCACTGGGAACGCGGACACCAAGAAATTTTCAAATGAATTCTTGCTGACATTTCACATACGATTCTGATTTTGCTTAGGTCAACACAAGAAACACTCGTTGATCCTTGGTATACACCAGAAACCTCAAAACACTCGTAAACTCAATCACACAATATAGGATTCACACACACAGTGTTTATCCGAGGACTGGCCCCAGTGACGTACTGGCAAGGGAACCTCCAGACTCAGTGCAGGCATCGTACGTGAAACATTCACGAGCGGAACACGACAAGTATTATAACCGATTTCCCAGAAACTTCATTCAGAGGACGAAGGGTCAAAATACGCGAACACATGTCTTGGCTTAGCCTTAGATACTCCACTGCTACTGATAAAACGGCAATGAATAATCTCAAGGTACTTTATGTGCCTTTTACTGCGTAAACAGCTCATCCTAAGTGGTGGCACAGTGACTAGCTTCACGGCTTCAAACTTCTGCACCCTATGTTGGAAACCCGATTTTTATTTCTGTTTTTCATTTATCCGTCCATGCCCTTAACAGATTACAGCACGAATGCTCTCCAGTATACCGGGTGATCAAAAAGTCAGTATAAAATTGAAAACTGAATAAATCACGGAATAATGTAGAAAGAGAGGTACAAATTGACACACATGCTTGGAATGACATGGGGCTTTATTAGAACCAAAAAAATACAAAAGTTCAAAAAATGTCCGACAGATGGCACTTCATCTGATCAGAATAACAATAATTAGCATAACAAAGTAAGACAAAGCAAAGATGATGATCTTTACAGGATATGCTCAATATGTCCACCATCATTCCTCAACAATGGCTGTAGTCGAGGAATAAAGTTGTGAACAGCAGTGGAAAGCATGCCCGCAGTTATGGTGAGGCATTGGCGTCGGATGTTGTCTTGCAGCATCCTTAGAGATGTCGGTCGATCACGATACACTTGCGACTTCAGGTAACCCCAAAGCCAATAATCGGACGGATTGAGGTCTAGGGACCTGGGAGGCCAAGCATGACGAAAGTGGCGGCTGAGCACACGATCATCACCAAACGACGCGCGCAAGAGATCTTCCACGCGTCCAGCAAAATGGGGTGGTTCTAACAAAACCCCATGTCATTCCAAGCATGTGTGTCAATTTTTACCTCTCTACCTACATTATTCCGTGGTTTATTAAGTTTTCAAATTTACACTGACTTTTTGATCACCCGGTATACTGAAATAACGTCGTCCTTATTCGTTTACTAATTGTATGTATGGTTAATGAATTTGCAGCGGCATTGCGGCAGTGGATACACCGGTTCCCGTGTAGTCACCGAAGTTAAGTGCTGTCGGGCGTGGCCGGCGCTTGGATGGGTGACCATCCAGCGTCCATGCGCTGTTGCCATTTTTAGGGGTGCACTCAGCCTCGTGATGCCAATTGAGGAGCTACTCGACCGAATAGTAGCGGCTCCGGTCACAGAAAACCATCATAACGTTCGGGAGAGCGGTGTGCTGACCCCACGCCCCTCCTATCCGCATCCTTCACTGAGGGTGACACGGCGGTCGGATGGTCCCGATTGGCCACTTATGGCCTCAAGATGGAGTGCTTTTTTAATTAATTAAAAAAAATAATAAATGAATGGAAAAATAATTTGAAACTGTTTTCGATTAAATTCCTGTGGTGTATCTCGATTCATGATCAGCTGCAAGCGCCAGTCTTCTGAAAACTTGTCTTTTATGTACAGTTTGCCACGAAATTATTGCCAACGCTTGAAATCTTCAGCAATGTTAATGACGTATCTTCCCTGAGAGAGACTTATACGTCCGCAGCTCGTGGTCGTGCGGTAGCGTTCTCGCTTCCCGCGCCCGGGTTCGATTCCCGGCGGGGTCAGGAATTTTCTCTGCCTTGTGATGACTGGGTGTTGTGTCATGTCCTTAGGTTAGTTAGGTTTAAGTAGTTCTAAGTTCTAGGGGACTGGTGACCTGAGAAGTTAAGTCCCATAGTGCTCAGAGCCATTTGAACCAGCCATAGACTGATACAGAGAAACGTCGCCGTGACAGACCTGCCTTTGCGTGTTGATCACGCTACGTGGAATTTCTATGTTTCAAATGTTTTTACAATTGGTGTCACCGAAGGGAATCTACTAAGCCTTCCTAGAGAATACCCATAAGACTAATATACATGAACTGTGATCGATATAAGATATAAGGATACCAGAATTCAGAAACATTGTAAACCTTGAAAATGACAAAAAAATGGTTCAAATGGCTCTGAGCACTATGGGACTTCTGAGGTCATCAGTCCCCTATAACTTAGAACTACTTAAACCTAACTAACCGAAGGACATCACACACAACCGTGTCCGAGGCAGGATTCGAACCTGAAAATGACATACATGTATATTATATAATATGTGTATGACATGTATAGTGAAATCCAGTTGTAATTTTACAATTAATGTACCGCCAATATATCCCCCAACTTGACAAAAAATATTCAAGTAGTAACCTCTACAGACATTGGCATTTAAATGAAAAAAAAAAGTAAAAACAGTAGTCAGGTTTCGAACACAGGACGCGAAAGCGAGAATACATTGTCCACCGGTAGGGCCAAGCTTGGCATGCGCTAAAAGATGTCTGAAGAACGTCAGAGACTTCGAAGGCCGTTTTCTCAGAAACGGTCCAGTATCTACAGATACGCCGAGACAAGTGGTCACTTATTTTGAGTCCCACTGAGCGAAGTTGTCGGGAAATCGAGTTATCGCACTTGTCGTGTTCTCCTCGTAAATGTAAGTGCGTCCAACCATCTTGCAGCAGATGCAGGGTGAAAACATCGGTAAGCCTGCCATGTGAGCTATAGGCTTCCCCAGTCGTCGTACGTGAAACACCGTACACTTAGATTAATGTATGCCATCACCCTCAGTTTAATTAGTAAGCACTTGTTCATCATCATTCCCCATTCCATAAGCTGACTCCAACACTACCAGCTACAAGTCTGGAGCAGGCAATTAGTACCATCTCCGTATTGAATAATGATAACATAGTCTTTCACAACGAGACATTGTGTGAGCTAAACAAGAACCTGTTTCAAGTTCTGTGGATGTCTCAGTAAAAGTGTTGAGTACCGTATATTGAATTACAACAGCTACATAGAGCTGTTGAACAGCAAGGTTTTTCGGTATCCCATCAATACAGTGAGGACCAGTCCACCATCAGACCTCTCTTCCAAAAGTTAACAGTGGCTAAGCCTATAATAGCCTGTGGAAAGTAATCTAGGGTCGAAAACTCCTCGAACTATCGAGCTGAGTCCCCATAGGTGGTAAAGACTACAACACTTTATTCCACTGAGAAATAACACACAGGACTTGTGCGCTGGTTCCCAAAAAGGAAGACCACGAAAGACCTCTGGAACGGTCCTGACGTGGAACTGAGTGGGTCGATAAGTGAGAAATGGGTCCAGTATGTGTTCATTCTTGCTGCAGAACCATAGGGACATTACCGAATACTGTATCCTAGAAAATTATCCCGGCAACGCCCGAGTAAAGAGAACTAGTTAGAAGGATATTTGGGGCGGTGCGTACTATCTGGAAGGAAGCGTGTAACTGGCAGTTTCAGAGCTCTGATCCAAACAGACTTTTGCAGGGGTAGACAAACTAAGAGAAAAGTCCTCCTCAATATGATAAAGTCCTACACACAACATAAAATCATCATTAGCTACAGCATTTGAGCCCGAAGCTGTATAATGGCCTAGTCTAGACTTCTTCAGGCATTGTGATCCTCAGCTCTACACACCCACTTCACTCTGGCAGCTACCCACCTTCCATTAGCTCGTCGTTTTCTTCTTTCTTTATCTCTAGGAATACACCAAAGAATTTTCGTTATCCGTTTGCCATTCATTTGAGTATATACATGTAAGATCCACTTTAGTTTAATATATAAGAAACTATCAGCCTCGATTGCTGTAATGAAACCAACCTTTACCTAGGTTTCAGCCCAAATAATTGAGCCTTCTTCAGAAGATATACCTGAATCTATAATTTGTCTAAGAGGGCATGGTCTAGAAATAAAACTAGAACAGCCTGAATATGCGAAGTCACATTTTAAAAATGCGGTAGATATGTACTAAGTCAACACCAAGACTTAACTTATATACCGCATTTTGAAAACGTAACTATGCCTATTCAGGCTGTTTTAGTTTTATTTCTAGACCATACCCTCTTAGACAAATTATAGATTCAGGTATATCTTCCGAAGTAGGCTCAATTATTTGGGTTGAAACCTAGGTAAAGGTTGGTTTCATTACATCAATCGAGGCTGCTAGTTTCTTATGTATTAGATTATCACGATTGCTGACTCGGCTACAATGTTGAAAGTACTACTTTAGTTTCATTTTCATTGCTGTCATAAATACACTACTGGCCATTAAAATTGCTACACCACGAAGACGACGAGCTACAGACGCGAAATTTAACCGACAGGAAGGAGATGCTGTGATATGCAAATGATTAGCTTTTCAGAGCATTTACACAAGGTTGGCGCCGGTGGCGACACCTACAACGTGCTGACATGAGGAAAGTTTCCAACCGATTTCTCATACACAAACAGCAGTTGACCGGCGTTGCCTGGTGAAACGTTGTTGTGATGCCTCGTCTAAGGAGGAGAAATGCCTACCATCACGTTTCCGACTTTGATAAAGGTCGGATTGTAGCCTATCGCGATTGCGGTTTATCGTATCGCGACATTGACTGTTAGCAGAATATGCAATCGGTGGGTTCAGGAGGTTATACGGAACGCTGTGCTGGATCCCAACGGCCTCGTATCACTAGCAGTCGAGATGACAGGCATCTTTCCGCATTGCTGCAACGGATCGTGCAGCCACGTCTCGATCCCTGAGTCAACAGATGGGGACGTTTGCAAGACAACAACCATCTGCACAAAGAGTTCGAAGACTTTTGCAGTGGCATGGACTATCAGCTCGGTGCCGTGGCTGCGGTTACCCTTGCCGCTGCATGAGCGCCTGCGATGGTGTACTCGACGACGAACCTGGGTGCACGAATGGCAAAACATCGCGGTGAACGCACATTGGAAGCGTGTATTCGTCATCGCCATACTGGCGTATCACCTGGCGTGATGGTACGCGGTGCCATTGGTTACACGTCTCGGTCACCTCTTGTTCGCATTGAAGGCACTTGTAACAGTGGACGTTACATTTCAGATGTGTTACGACCCGTGGCTCTACCCTTCTTTCGGTCCCTGCGAAACCCTACATTTCAGGAGGAAAATGCACGACCGCATGTTGCAGGTCCTGTACGGGCCTTTCTGGATACAGAAAATGTTCGACTCCTGCCCTGGCCAGCACATTCTCCAGATCTCTCACCAACTGAAAACTTCTGGTCAATGGTGGCCGAGCAACTGGCTCGTCACAATACGCCAGTCACTACTCTTGATGAACTGTGGTATCGTGTTGAAGCTGCATGGGCAGCTGTACCTGTACACGCTATCCAAGCTCTGTTTGACTCAATGCCCAGGCGTATCAAGGCCATTATTACGGCCAGAGGTGGTTGTTCTTGGTACTGATTTCTCAGGATCTATGCACCCAAATTGGGTAAAAATGTAATCACATGTCAGTTCTAGTATAATATGTTTGTCCAATGAATACCCGTTTTTCTTCTTGGTGTAGCAATTTTAATGGCCAGTAGTGTACTTTATCCATTCCAGTGATTTCCCTGATCCACTTGTTTGCTTCATGTCCTGTAAGTCCTAATAGGGTTCTATCCACTGGTCACTGAGCATTGTCAGAGTATAGATGGTTCCCACATTAAAAGTCCATGTTCCACTGTAATAGGTGAAAACTCATAATGTACAGCAGTCACACATTTTACTTTACGGCTGAAAAGCACTCTAGGACATTTCATTATTCTGTTTATTCCTAATCCATTCTGTCTGGCGATTTACTTTGACTGCTACAAATACGTACAAAAACCCTACAATTGTTTCTTTTACTCACTTGTTAACTTCCCATTTTCGTTTTTATGTCTTGGTTATAGATTGTTATTAACTGATTTTGAAACTTACTTGGAAACTTAACCTGTCAAGTTCTACCGTTCGCTTTTTAAGCACGTATGAACTAGAGGTAAACAGTTTCGCCAGCGTAACTGGAATACTCGCATGACTGCCATTCATAGGAGCTGGGTTCGATTCTCAGTGCTACCACAGATATTATACCGGTGGAAGGACTTCAGCTGAATGCGCTCTGCCTCGTGATGCCAGCTTAGGAACAGCTTGGTTGAGAAGTAGCGGCTCCCACCGTCGGAGACGCTGACAACGGCCGGGAAGACGCTGTGCTGACTCCATTTCCCTCCAAGCTACATCCGAATGACGCCCTGTGACTGAGATTGACACAGCAACCTACTGGAATTACTTGGTCATCTGCACATGATTTCGGAGTTACTTTTCTTTTAGAGGAGCACAGGCCGGCCGGAGTGGCCGAGCGGGTCTAGGCGCTACAGTCTGGAACCGCGCGACCGCTACGGCCGCAGGCTCGAATCCTGCCTCGGGCATGGATGTGTGTGATGTCCTTAGGTTAGTTAGGTTTAAGTAGTTCTATGTTCTAGAGGACTGATGACCTCAGCAGTTAAGTTCCATAGTGCTCAGAGCCAGCCATTTGAACCATTTTTAGAGGAGCACAGTACAATGCCATCAGCAAGCAAAAGAGGTTCAGAATGTTCTGCTAAGACATACACTGAACTGACATAAGTCATGGGATAGCAACACACTCATATACAAATGGCCGTAGTACCACGTACGCAAGATAAAAAAAAAAGGGCAGTAGATGGCCAGGACTGTCATCTGTGCTCAGGTGATTCATGTGAAAAGGTTTCCAAACTGATTATGGCCTCAAGTCGGGAATTAGCAGACTTTGAATGCGGAAAGGCACAGGGTGGCGCACGAAATGTGCTACCAATTGTTTCTTTCACAATTTACGACGCACATTAGATATCCCTTTGGGATCTCTACAGCAGTACCAGCAGAGCCTGGAAAAACAAATGAGTTACGAAGTGACGTGTAATTCACGATACTGCCGCTAGGAGACTAGTAAGCAGCAATGGCTGACAATGGAAGACTGACGACACAGCAACGATCAGCAGTTGTGTTACTTTTTCATGAAACGAAAAGCCTTGTTGTGACTCAGAGGCGTTTTCGACAAATGTTTAACACACGATGGGTCCCTTGCAAGAAGACCATCCATAGGTTGTACGACAAATCTGTACAGGAAGGAACAGTATTGGAAGCGAAGCGACCTCGGCTTAAGCCTTTTTGTTTTCGCCGGAGAATATTGAAGGGTACGAGTTGCTGTACAGAGAAGTCCTGGGAAATCGTGTAGAAAGGCAGCAGTGCAACTGGGAATATCCAGACGTTCCGTTCAACGCATTCTTAAAAGTGACCTCCATATGTACCCATACAAGATGACCTGTGCACAGAAGCTCACTGAAGAACACAAGCAGCAGAGACTACTGTTTGCTCAGTGGGCGCAGGATAGGGAAGAAACTCTCAACAACGTTTGGTTTTCAGGTGAGGCACATTTTCATTTAGACGGTGTGGTTAACAAACAAAATGTACGCTTTTGGGCCACTGAAAACCCACAAGTGCTTCATGAACGACAACATTATGCTCCCAGAATTACAGCGTGGGCAGCAATTTCCAGTCACGGACTAATTGGACTCTTTTCTTTTTAAGAAACTGTGAATAGCGAGCGTTATTTGAGCATGCTTCGAAATAGGTTCATTCCACAGCTTCTTGCTACTGCCTTGCCCTTGAACACACAGTGGTTCATGCAAGATGGAGCAAGGCCACATACTGCAAACACTGCGTTGGTGTTTTTACACGAGCATTTCGACATGCGGATCATTTCACTCAGATATCCAGGTCGCTTCAATGACGAACAAAATTGGCCCCCCAATAGTCCAGACCTCAATCCATGTGACTTTTTCCTTTAATTTTCCTGGAACGTCTACGTGATTTAATGGAGCTCAGAAGACTTCTTCTTCAAGCTTGCAGTGAAATTACGGAAGACATGTGGCGTAGGGTAATCACTAACTTCAGTGTTCGTTTGAAGGAAGTTAGGAAACGAAATGGTGGACATATTGAGCATGTGCCGAGTTAGAACAAATCTCCATGGACGGCTCTTCATTGTAGTATATGTTCCTTTCAGATTGTATTGACAGTAAAGTTTGTATTCAAAAACAAAATGGTAAAACATTTCGTGCGCCACCCTGTAGTTGGGGATAGAGGCATTGGACGCTCCTCTTAGGAAATCGTTAGTGAATTCAATATTCAGAGGTCTACAGTGCGCAGAGTGTGCTCAGAATTCAGGCATTACCTCTCAGCACGGACAACACAATGGCCGACTGCCTTCACGTAACGATCGAGAGCAGCAGCGTTTGAATAGCGTTGTTAGTGCTAACAGACAAGCAGCACTGCTTGTACTAACAGACGTACGACGAACGTAGGCGTTAGGACAGTGCGGCGAAAGTTGGCGTTAAAAGGCTATGGCAGCAAACGACAGATGCGAGTGCCTTTGCTAACAGCTTGACATCCTCTGCAACGCCTCTCCTGGGCTCCTGACTGTATCGGCTGGACCATAGATGACTGGAAAACCGTGGCCTCATGAGATGAGTCCAGATTTCAGTCGGTAAGAGCTAATGGTGGGATTAGAGTACGGCACGCACCCCACGACGCCACGGAGCCAAGTTGTGAAAATGTTCAAAAGCGTGTCAGTTCCTAAGAGACCAAACTGCTACGTCATCGGTCCCTAAACTTACAAGCTACTTAAACTTACTTATGCTAAGAAAACAACACACACCCATGCCCGAGGGAGGACTCGAAGCTCCGGCGGGAAGGGCCGCGCAATCCGTGACATGGCGCCTCAAACCTCGCGGCCACTCCGCGCGGCCCCAAGTTGTCAACAAGGCGCTGTGCAAGCTGGGTGGCTCTGCGACGGTTTGGGCTGTGTTTACATGGAATGGACTGCGTCCTCTGGTCCAGCTGAACCGATCATCGACTGGAAATGGTTATGTTCGGCTGCCTGGAGACCATTTGCAACCGTTTATCGACTTCATGTCCCCAAACAATGATATCATGTCATTGGGCCACAGTTGTTCACGATTGCTTTGAAGAACATTCTGGATAATTCGAGCGAATAATGTAGCCACCAAGATCGCCCGACATGAATCCCATCGAACGTTTACAGGACATAATCGGGAGGTCAGTTCGTGCACAAAATCGTGCACCGGCAACCCTTTCTCCTTTATGGACGGCTATAGAGCCAACATGACTCAGTATTTCTATTGGGAACTTCCAACGATTTGTTGAGTCCATACCACATCGAGCTGTCCGACACGATATTATGAGATACCCATGACTTCTGTCACCTCAGTTTATTCCTTCCTCGTTTTTCCAATTTAAAGACCTAAAAACCTCCCCTGGAACTACTCAGAATAGTTCTTCACGAACGAAATGCCTTTACTGACTTTCCTTTTTTATTTACAAACCTGTCAGTATCCCAAGGAAGATTAATGAAAGCTGATGTAAATTCGACCAAGGCCCTGTGTCGCCGTACCTTTGTAGTGGCATGTTAAAACCTATGAATACACGTGTTCAGCAAGTAGCAGAAAACATAGAATGACTTTGATAACTTAGCCAGAGTCCTATTTGAAGAAACTGACCCAATACATACCTCCCCCAGACTGGAGAAATCTGGACTTATCAAAATATCGATGGATGAGGCGAGGCGAGGCATCTCCTCTTCTGGAACATGAGACCAGTATATTAGCGAACCAACTGAGAGTGCTTTCCCCTCTCGATACCAGTCAAGGTGATTCCAACGAATCACACCTGGGGAGTACGACTGCGCAAGTACTGAAACGGCAGTGGCTACAAACCTTCCTATGACCCAGCTGCAATGAGTGGAACCATAAAATGTTGCTGCCAAGTAGAGCGGTTTCTGGAGGAAACAGAAACAAAAAGGTACCTTCAGCTTCAACATTGTGGAGCCGTTAGATGATACTACACTCATGCTCATAAAATAAGGTTAATGCTGATACATGGTGAAACAAAGCTCTGGTGGGCGATTTACGGGTTTAAATCACATCGGGTATGACCATGTGGTGCATCTCACCTGTGGTGGTCGCACGGGGGCGCTGGCAGCAGTCCACTTATGCAGAGGTGTGTTGGTGCATGTCAGAGTATGGTGCAGCGAGTAAGTGTTCAGACGTGCTAATGGTGACTGTGTGTTGAAAATGGCTCAAAGAACACACATTGATGACGTTATGAGGGGTAAAATACTAGGGCGACTGGAGGCTGGTCTAGCAGAGCAGGTCGTAGCATGGGCCCTCCATGTGCTACTGAGTGTGATCTCAAGATTATGGCAACGATTCCAGCAGTCAGGAAACGTGTCCAGGCGCTACAGTACGGAACCTCCACAGTGTACAACACCACAAGAACACCGATATCTCACCATCAGTGCCCGCAGACGGCCACGGATTACTGCAGGTAGCCTTGCTCGGGACCTTACCGCAGCCACTGAAACAGTTGTATCCAGACGCACAGTCTACAGACGACGGAATAGATATGGTTTATTCGCCCAGAGGCCTGCAAGGTGCATTCCCCCGACCCCTGGTCACAGGAGAGTCGGTAAATCTTGGTGTCAACAACACAGTACAAGGTCATTGGAACAGTGGTCCCAGGTTATGTTCACGGACGAGCCCAGGTACAGCCTGAACAGTGATTCGCACCGGGTTTTCATCTGGCGTGCACCAGGAACCAGATACCTTAATGTCTTGAAAGGGACCTGTATGGAGGTCGAGGTTTGATGGTGTGGGGTGGGATTATGATTGGTGCATGTACATTGTACACCCCTGCATGTCTTTGACAGAGAAACTGTAACAGGTCAGGTGTATAGGGACGTCATTTTGCACAAGTATGACCGCCTTTTCAGGGGTGCAATGGGTCCCACCTTCCTCATGATGGATGATAACGCTCGGACCACCGAGACGTCATCGTGGAGGAGTACCTTGAAACAGATAATATCAGGCGAATGGAGTGGCCTGCCTGTTCTCCAGACCTAAACCCCATCGAGCACGTCTGGAATGCTCTCGGTCGACGTATCGCTGCACGTCTTCAAACCCCTAGGACGCTTCAGGTGCTCCGACAGGCACTGGTGCAAGAATGGGAGGCTATACTCCAGACGCTGCTCGACCATATGATCCAGATTGTGCCAAACCACTGTGGGGCCTGTGTACGCGTGCATGTAGATCATATCCCAGATTGATGTCGGGGTATATGAGCAGGAAGCAGTGGCGTTTTGTAGCACATGCGTTTCGGGACGGTTTTCTCAACTTATCACCAATATTGTGGACTTACAGATCTGTGTCGTGTGTATTCCCTATGTGCCTATGCTATTAGCGCTAGTTTTGTGTAGTGCCACGGTGTGTGGCACCACATTCTGCAATTATCCTTAATTTATGAGCCTGAGTGTGGATGGGCTCCCCATAACTGAGCATTCTATGCGTATCACTACCATCCAGAGGAATCGGGTTCAGTTCGAGGCCTGCCAGAGAATGGAGCAGGGCGCACTCAGTCCCAAGACGCCAATTGAGGAACTGCTTCTGCCTGGTCCTCTGAACCAGATTGCAGAGTTTTTTTGTAACGCTCCTGAACTTATACTTTGAGATAATAAAATCAACAGTCAGGTGGTGCAGCGTCATAAATGAGCAGAGCGCTCCTTTTTGTAGCAACCATACACCACCGCTCACCTGAGGAAGTGTCCGTACCCAAAAACTGGAAAGTTAGGTGGGTCACCCCAGCAGCGGGATGGGTTGTTTGGGGGAAGAGACCAAACAGCGAGGTCATCGGTCTCATCTGATTAGGGAAGGATGGGGAAGGAAGTCGGCCGTGCCCTTTCAGAGGAACCATCCCTGCATTTCCCTGGAACGATTTAGGGAAATCATGGAAAATCTAAATCAGGATGGCCGGACGTGGGCTTGAACCACTGTCCTCCCGAATGCGAGTCCAGTGACACCAGTAGCGCACAGAAGAAAGGAAATAGAAGTAATCCCAAGAAATTGTAGACCCACATCACTGACAGCGACTTGCAGGAGGATTTTGCAAACATTTATCGTATTCATACACTACGAAATACCGCCAAGGAAATGATCTACTGAAACGTAACCAGCACGGATTCAGGAATTATCGTTCTTTTGAAACACATACAGCTTTTCATTCGCTCGAAGTATTGAATACTATAGACTCGAAATGCCAAAATGATTCTATCTTTCTAGATTTCCAGAAGGCTTTACTCCGTTCCACACAAGGAGCGTCCAATTTCCTGTTAGCAAGGCCACAGTTCGTAGTAATCGTTGGAAAGGCATTGATAGAAACAAAGTCATATCTGGGGTTTCCTAAAGAGCTATTACAGGCCATTTGGTATTCGTAAACTACGTATAAGATTTAGGAAACAATCTGAGCACCCCTCTTAAATTTTACTCATATGATACTGTCGCTTACCATCTGGTAGTCATCAGAATATGAAACAGCATTTGAAAAATGATTTAGACACGATATCTTTATCGTGCAAGTGGCAGTTGACCTAAAAAATAAAAACGTGAGATCCTCTACACGAGTTCTAAAAGGAATCCGCTAAATTTCGGTTATACCATAAATCACACAAATCTAAAGGTTCTGTATTCAACTAAATACTTAGCGATTGCAATTACGAGTAACTTAAACTGGAATGTTCATATAGGTAATGTCGAGAAGGCAAACCAAAGACTGAGAGTCATTGTCAGAACACTTAGACCGTGCTACATATCTACCAAAGAAACTGCCTACAGTACCGTTTTCCCGTCTTCTTCTTGAGTACTGTTGTGCGATATGGGCTCCTTAGGATTGATGGAGGACATCGAAGAAGTTCAAAGCATTGCAGCTCGGTTTGTACACTAACGGCCATTAAAATTGCTACACAAACAAGAAATGCAGATGATAAACTCTTATTCATTGGAGAAATATATTATACTTGAACTGACACCAGATTACATTTTCACGCAATTTGGGTGGATAGATCCTGAGAAATCAGTACCCAGAACGACCACCTCTGGCCGTAATAACGGCTCTGATACGCCTGGGCATTGAGTCAAACAGAGCTTGGATGGCGTGTACAGGTACAGCTGCCCGTGCAGCTTCAACACGATACCACAGTGCCGGCCGCGGTGGCCGTGCGGTTCTAGGTGCTTTAGTCCGGAACCGCGGGACTGCTACGGCCGCAGGTTCGAATCCTGCCTCGGGCATGGATGTGTGTGATGTCCTTAGGTTAGTTAGGTTTAAGTAGTTCTGAGTTCTAGTGGACTGATGACCTCAGATGTTAAGTCCCATAGTGCTCAGAGCCATGTCAACCATTTGATACCACAGTTCATCAAGAGTAGTTACAGACGTATTGTGACGAGCCAGTTGCTCGGCCACCATTCACCAGACGTTTACAATTGGTGAGAGATCTGGGGAATGTGCTGGCCAGGGCAGCAGTCGAACATTTTCTGTATGCAGAAAGGCCCGTAAAGGACCTGCATGCAACATGCGGTATGCATTATCCTGCTGATACGTAGGGTTTCGCAGGGATCGAATGAAGGGTAGAGGCACGGGTCGTAACAGATCTGAAATGTAACGCCCACTGGTCAAAGTGCCGTCAATGCGAACAAGAGGTGACCGAGACATGTAACCAATGGTACCTCATACCATCACGCCGGGTGATACGCCAGTATGGTGATGACGAATACACGCTTCCAATGTGCGTTCACCGCGATGTCGTCAAACACGGATGCAACCGTCATGAGGCTGTAAACAGAACCTGGATTCGTCCGAAAAAATGACGTTTTGCAATTCGTGCACCCAAGTTCGTCGTCGAGTACACCATCGCAGGCGCTCCTGTCTGTGATGCAGCGTCAAGGGTAACTGCAGCCACGGTCTCCGAGCTGATGGTCCATGCTGCTGCAAACGTCGTCGAACTGTTCGTGCAGATGGTTGTTGTCTTGCAAACGTCCCCATATGTTGACTCAGCGATCGAGACGTGGCTGCACGGTCCGTTACAGCCTTGCGGATAAGATGCCTGTCATCTCGAGTGCTAGTGATACGAGGCCGTTGAGATCCAGCACGGCGTTCCGTATTACCCTCTTGAACCCACCGATTGCATATTCTGCTAACAGCCATTGGATCTCGGCCGACGCGAGCAGCAATGTCGCGATACATTAAACCGCAATCGCGATAGGCTACAATCGGACCTTTATCGAAGTCGGAAACGTGATGGTACACATTTCTCCTCCTTACACGACGCATCACAACACCGTTTCAGCAGGCAACGCCGGTCAACTTCTGTTTGTGTATGAGAAATCGGTTGGAAACTTTCCTCGTGTCAGCACGTTGTAGGTGTCGCCACCGGCGCCAACCTTGTGTGAATGCTCTGAAAAGCTAATCATTTGCATATCACAGCATCCTCTTCCTCTCGGCTAAATTTCGCGTCCGTAGCACGTCATCTTCGTGGTGTAGCAATTATAATGACCAGTGGTGTACATATCGCGAAACAGGCGAGAGAGTGTCACAGATGTGATAGGGGAGTCGTGCTGCCAGTCGTTCAAATGAAGACGATTTTCGTTGCTGCGACATCTTTCCACGAAATTTCTGTCACGAACATTCTCCTCCGATTGTGAAAATATTATGTTGCCTCCCACCTACACCGGGAGAAATGCTATCATATTGAAACGAGAGAAATCAGAGCTCTGCGAAATGATATAGTTGTTCATTTTTCTCACATGCTAATAGGGAGTGGAATGGTGGAAAAATAGTCTGAAAATGGTTATACGAGGCTGAGTCAAATGAAAACCTTAAATTTGTAATAACAGATCGAAATTTCGCGCCGTTATCCTGTAAGTTGGTAAGCGTGCAGAATGGTCTGTAGGTGGCAGCATAGTGCAGATGCACACATACCGTCTCAGTATCAGTATAAAGATGGCCGCCCCACCTGCGACTTGCACCAGGGACGAACACCATTCATTTATTCGGTTTTTCCGTAGTGAAGGTGTCAAACGAATTGAAATTCATCGACGAATGAAGGTTCAGTACGGTGATGCATGTTTATCACAGCATCAAGTCCACGAATGGAGGAGGACGTTCGCAAATGGTGTGACTTCAGTGGAAGATGCTCCTCGTCCAGGTCAGGCACAACGAGTTGTGACTCCACAGAACATTGCAGTAGTTGACGCCATAATTAAAGAAAACCGCCGAGTGACACTGAATGACACGGCAGCATGTTTACAGATTAGTCGTAGGTCAGCACACCACAATGTGCATGATGTGCTCCAGTTTCACAAAGTGTCTGCAAGATGGGTGCCACGGCAGCTGACTCCTGAAATGAGAGAGCGACGTGTTGATGATTGTGAAGAACTTCTATGGCGCTTTGAACGAGAAGGTGATGGCTTCCTTGCAAGAATCGTTACTGGGGACGAAACCTGGGTTCACTTCCACCAACCGGAAACGAAGAGAGCGAGCAAGGAATGGCGCCATTCCTCATCACCAAAACCAAAGAAGTTTCGAACAGAACCATCAGCAGGGAAGGTTATGCTGACTCTCTTTTGGGACGAAAAAGGCGTTATTTTGGAGCATTACATGCCTATAGGGACCACTGTCACCAGTAAATCGTACACAGATCTCCTAATTAAGCATCTGCGGCCTGCAATCAAATCAAAGCGACGTGGATTGCTGTCAGCATGTGTCCTTTTGCAACATGACAATGCAGGGCCCCACACTGCCCGTACAACAGTTGCAACAATCACAGACCTGCATTTTGAGTGTCTTCCTCATCCACCATTCTCACCAGATCTTGCCCCAAGTGATTTCCATATGTTTGCCCCACTCAAAGACGCAATGGGAGGAAAGAAGTTCCGTTCTGATGAAGAGGTACGCCACGCGGTGCATGA